>NC_045603.1:2858000-3478500 GCF_009762305.2 Zalophus californianus | reverse complement strand
GTTAAAATAAGGTGTAAGCATCTAAGTGTGTGCGCGTGTGCACGTGCGCGCGCGTGAAAGGGGCGGTGGGCGGGTTGGTGTGGAGGAGGCGGGAAAGCGGTAGGGACCCACAGGTGCTGGATCAGAAGGTAGACCCGAAGGCGTGGGGTTCACTGGTCCCTGGAGCCCAGCCTGCCGCACAGTGGGGGCTGCAGATAAGTGATTCGGTGGCTACTGAGCGTGTTTGGGGGAGAGGAAGTGAGCTGTGAGTCAACCACCAGAAAGCCCTGGGCATCCAGGCTGGGCGGAGCTCCTGGCGGGATTGGAGTGAGGACTGGGAGGGAGGCAGGGCTGGAGGGGCCAGCCTGCTCCTGCTGCCTGTGTCCTGCCTGCCCGCCTGTGTCCCAAGGTCGAGCCCCTGCTGGGAGATCGTGGAGGCAAGGGGTCCGTGCCGGTCAGGAGTGGCGCAGGCAGCTCTCAGCCACACTTAGCACCATCGCTGGCTGGGGGGGGAGGGCCTCTGGGAGATCAGTCCCAACAGTCTGACCAGGGCAAGCACAGAAGTGGGGGTGGAATTCTCAGGACTGCCTGGCATCGCCACCCCCTCCGACGGGGGGAGCGGCAGGGGCCGCTGGGCATCTCCGCAGTGTGTGTGGAAGGCACAGCGTCCAGAGGGAGTCGGTGGGCCGCCTGGGTGCTGAGGTCTGCTAGTGTTTGTGTGAGGCAGCCCGACTGGTTCTTGGGAGAACTGGGATTCATGCTGGGGGCCAGGCCGCATGGAGCCCAGGGAAGGGGAGCCGTGGCCTCTCACCAGCCAGTTTCTCATCTTTGAAAAGCTCCATCCCGGGTCTTCCATAGCCACATAGCTCCCTGCTGCACTGGGGGCCTGGGGAGTCTTCAGATGCTCCCCTGTGGGGAAACAGGTGGCTGGAGTTCTTAAAGTGGCCCTTTCCTCTCCCTGGGGTCTTCTGTCAGGCTGCTGAACCCCACACCGCTGTCACATGGGCTGGGCCTTTCTCATCCCAAGACGTAGGGGACAGACTGGCAGAGCCTAGATGTGGCCCAGGCCCAGCTGGTGCTAAAGTCTTTCCCTGGATCATGGCTTCGCTAGGAGGCGTGGGTCTGGTGACTGAGCCTCTCCTCTAAAGCAGAGTTCCTGCTGACCCAGGGCAGGGACCACAGGGGTCTGTCGAGCTGGGCAGGGGCTGGGTACACAGCAGGTGCTGCATCAGTGCACACGGGTGTTCGATGAGCGAGGAGTGCTCCAGGGAGGAATCCTTCTGGAGCTACAGCCCTGGTCTCAGCGTCCTTGCCCCCCTGCCCTCCCCCCCAGGGTCGCTGTCGTTTTTGGGAAAGCCTCTTAGGGAAGGAGCTTTGGATGCTAGGGGCCCCACTTCACGTGGCTCAAGCATGGACGGCATGCTGGGGGGTGGTCTGAACGGGGGTTGGGGGGCCTGGGGAGGGCTGCCTGAGGGTCCCCCAGGAGAGGGTGAGCGGGTGGGTGCCACCCTCCACAACAAAGCGGGGGGGTCTTCATCGTCCCCACTTTGCAGATGAGTTCAGTGGGGGTTGGAGAGGTCCTGTAAGTGGCTAAGCCCCTCTGCTGCCCCCAGGGCCTGTGCCCTTATCTGTGTCCCACCCACTACACCTTTTGTGTCCACTTAGGGGTTTTACAGGGTTGAAATTGTCCTCTTTGCTACCCCTTATGGGCCTCATGTAGACCCTAAATTCTGCTTTTGGGGTGACTCGCCCCTTTCATGCATGTGTGCACGAAGGCCCCCCTCGCTCTGCACAGACCTCAGGCCTCCCTCCACCTCCCCAGCCTTCTCAGGGAGGCTCGGGTGTCAGATTCCTCCCCGACCCACCTAGCCAGCCCCCAACGGTCCCCCCCAGCACCACCACCCGGCACTCGGTGGGTGGGAGGGGGTGGTCTCTCCCGCTGGCCTGAAGGCAGGCTCGGGCAGGTGCCTGCCGCACGTGGCCGGTGAGAGCTGGAGCGGCAAGGGGCCCAAAGCTGGTGCTCTCTGCGGTGACCTGCCCTTCCTGTCTGCCCCTCGGAGCCTGGGGGCGGGGCGCAGGGGGCATCTGCAGGAGGGTGCTGCTCAGGGTCTGGCGCCCTCTTGCCCTGAGCTCTGCAGGCTAAGCCAGCCCAGTGGGCGGTGCCTGGAGCAGAGGCGTGGTGGGGCGTGGTGGGGTGGGGCCACGGAGGCCTCCATGATCTGGGCTGCCCCTCCCCCTGGCGTCCGTCACAACCTACTGAGAGGGGCAGGACCTCGCTGGGGGTGGGGCAGGAACCATAAAGGAAAGAACAGCAGAAGGCTCCCACAGAAATGCCGCCTGATGATGGGGACAGTGATCCTGGAGGCACCCCGGGTGGCCCAGGCTTCATACCCGTGGTCTCCATCGATAATGGCCCCGTGGGAGAGCGGTGAGCCTGGCGCAGAGAGGTGAGGTGTCTCAGAAAAGATCACACAGCCAGAGACATGTGAGGCTGGGTGATTCCAGAGGCCACTGTCAACCAGGGCCCTGCATGTCTACATTAGCCATGGTGGCCCGAACAGGCCTCGGGCCCGGAGTGTGGCTGGTGCAGCCCTGAGTGCAGGCCTTTCTGTCTGCTGGCTGTGTGTCCCCCAGGCGCTGCAGGACACCTTGTCTTCTGGCAGAGAGCTGAGGAGGTGCCGGGGGTGGTGGGGGTGCCCGTCCGAGGAGGTGGTGCCGTCTGTGTGTGTGTGACCCAGGCCTGAGGCAGCTGCTGTGGATGCTGAGGCGGTGGGTGCTGGTTGCTCATGCGGCTTGGCAGGGTGAGGGGAGGAGGGGAAGCCTGGGCTGGAACCAAGTGTAGGCCAAGCGCTCAGGAGAGAGGGGCCAGGGCCGGGCAGGGCTAGGTCTGAAGGGAGGGAGGGAGAGCCTGCAGCGTCTGTCTGAGGACAGGAGCTGAGGTTTCCAGTTTAGAGACACGGCTGGAGAAGGCGCGGGTCCCAGAAAGGGAGCCGGGTGCCCAGAACCCACAGGCCACGAGGCAGGTAACTGTGCCCTCCCTCTTCCTAGCACATGACTGCGAAATCCCGCTCTATCTTAACGTTCTCTCATCCCAGACCTAAAAAAATTAACCTTGCCGCTGCATCAGAAAATGGACTGTTGGTTTACCAACATTTACCCAGTCCGGAGGAGGCGCGTGCTGCCAGAGTTGTACCTTTGACCCAGGTTCCACGCCCCAGAAAGGTCTATGTCCCGCCCGCCTGCACTGTACAGTTAGCCCTGGCCCACGGAGGGATGGGAAGTATCAGGTGCCGTTGCCCGTAGTTGCAGGCCCCCCAGGCGTGCAGGGAGCATCCCCGTCACTTGGCCGAGGGCATTTGGGCGTGTTTGAGGAGGTGATGCCTGTCACCCGAGTCCATCCTCCCCGGGCCGGGTCGGGCAGTGCACTGGGACCGCGCCCCCCCCCAGCTGACTCACGTGACAGATCAGCTTCCTTTTTAAGTTAGGCAGGTGTGTGTCTTTTTAAACAATTGACTGCTTAACCGTGTGATGGAACATAGCTTGGTGGGTGTCGGCACCGAGTCCTCGCACGAAAGCTCAGCCGCGGCCTCCCTTATCCCTCGCTCTCCCTCACGACCGGGTTCCTGGTCTCTCCGCATCTTTTTCCCATTCCGATTGTGATTGGATGGGGTTGGGGTGGGACCACATCTGCCACACCTGCAGGACGCCCGAATCCGAGGCAGGATTTCCATCCCTAGAGTCCCTGAATCCCGAGCCTCCCGTGCGTGGGGACCCCCTGCTGCCGCTGGTCCCTCTGTGCATGGAGGCTGGGCTCTGCTGCGTGAGCTGCAGGCATCCTGGCAATCAAAGAGCCTAGTGTGACCTATTTATAAAGTATTTCAGAATCACTAACACGAGTATTTTGTCCTAAATTCTGTATAATTAGGAGATATAAACCTTACTCCGTGATTATTTTTGTGCACTAGCGTAACCTAAATGAGAACCTTCCCCGTGTAGGTTTTGTAAAAAAAAAAGAAGCCATTTTAACAAAAACATCAAAGGAATTGATTTCGTCTACACTGTTCTCTCAAAGGCTTGAAAATCGCACGTCTGCGTAAGCAACCTGGAGGCCTTGTTGACGGTTGTCCCGTTTGCAGACCCTCTCATTCACCAGCCGCAGGAAGGTAAACTTGACGGGAACGTTTCCGGAGGCCTCGTGAATTCTGGCTGCTGAACCGTGGCTGGCTTCCCACCGGCCCCGCTTTTCCCCCTAAACCTCGGTTGAAGCCGGACGCTTGCCAGCAGGTGCTCTTGGCTGTGGCAGGCTTGGGGTGAGGCGTTGGGACGAGGAGGGGGGTTGGTACCAGCAGCGCCCTCCCGGTGGTGCGCCCTTTGGTGGGGAGGCAGGTGTGGGGCCGAGTGTCCGCGGCAGCGTGCGTGGGGCTGGGGGAGACTTTTAAGAGGGGAGACGCACGGGCCGAGTCTTTTTCTCGCTTTGGGCTTCAGGCGTGTGGAGCCAGAGAACGCCCCGCCCTCGGGTCGCAGGTGCTGCGGTCAGCCTTCGTGCAGGACCCTGTCTGTTCACTCCGTTCTTGCCAGCGTCCTGGGGAAGGGAGGGAAGCCGGGACCGTGATGACGACCCCGTGTCACTGGTGTTCTCCCAGCCGCGGGCGCCAGCTCCCTGCACGGCGTTCGTTCCTCGTTTCCTGGTGTAGGCCTCTCTTGGGCTGACACCACACTGTCTTGCCACTGCCCCTCATCTGTAGGGCCTGACCTCGGCCCCGGAGGGTCCCGCCTCCCTGCCCCTCTTTGTGTGATTGAATCTGGAAGGACTGGGAGAAGCGGTCCGGGTGGACTGAGAGGGTGGGAGGCGGGGAGGCGGTACTGAGCATTCTAAGCCAGGGCAGGCATGAAAGCACCCAGGTGTGCTGGGGGGTGGGGCCGAGCGGAGCTGGGGTGAGGGAGGTGGGAGGTGAGGAACCTCTGTGGGGTGAGGCCCAGGGAGGGCAGGTCTTTCCAGAAGAGTCTCAAGTGGGGAAGTGGCCCGGGATGGGAGAGGGGCACCCGCGGCTGGGAGCAGGTAGGGGCTGGAGGTGGATGGAGGCTGGGGCCGCCCTGGCGTGGAGGGAAAGGTCGGAGCCCACCCCGTGACCCCAGGGGGGGGTGTGGGAGGGGCAGCACAGGGAGCCCTGGGGCCCGGAGGGGGCCGCCATGAGGCGAAGCATCGAGGGAAGGGGCTTCTGCACCCGCTTGCGGCCTGCAGCCCGCAGACCAGGCCCAGCAGAAGGCGCCCTGCAGCCCACAGCCTCGTGCAGGGTATTGGCAGCCTCCTGGGAAGTGAGGTGCAGGGGGGAACTGAGCGCCTCGGGTTTCCAGAACAAGCGCAGAGGCGGTGTGGCAGAAGCTGGCCACTGGGACCGGGTTTCATGCAGTCGCCTGGGAGGGGGCTGCCCCTTCTGACCTCGGTGTCCTGGGCTGTGAGTCCGCCTTTATTAAGGGGTTTCCGCACCCTGGGGCCCCTCATCTTGTAGTCCCGGGGAGGAGCTGGTTGGGCTCTGGGCAAGTGTGGCAGTGCCCCAGACGTCTGGCTGTGCTGGAGGCGCTGGGGTCCCCAAGTGCAGAACCTTGAGAGGGAAACAGGCTCCTGTCAGGCATCTCAGCCCTCAGCCAGGGTCGGCCATCCCGCCCGGGACAACAGCTGAGTCCATCCCACAGGGACCCCTTTCCTGCCTTGACACCCCTGCACCCTCCCTGTGCCCACCCCACAGCCCATGATGCTCCAGTGACCGTCCTCTAAGTCATCGAGGATCAGCGAGTCCGAGAAGCAAGTGCACAGGAACCTTCGAGCCGCACTCCGCAGGCAGGTGCCTCCCTGTCCCACGGGGTGGGGACCGAGGATGACGTCCACAGCAGCGAGCTGGGTCCTCCGGCTCTCCTGTCCGTACGGGTGGCACTCTTTCCTCCTCTGCCCCCTTGATGGGCTCTCCCAGGGAGCTGGAAAGGAGTGGGAGCCAGTGAGGGTCCTCGAAGTGGGTCAGCACGAGCCTGCTGTCCCGGAGAGAGGGGCCGGCCACCGCCGTGCTCTCCTCGCTCCAAGGGCTGACCCACCATACCGGGTGGATCTGCTTTATCCAGAGGCAGTTTGTGGATGGAGGTGGGATCGTTGTGTGCAGGTGAAGCGCTCTGAGGGGAGGTCAGGGCTATGTAACTGCAGCTTCCCCCTGAACTGGCGGGGAGGACGTGGGGGAGGGGCCCAGCTCCCCGCAGGGAGACCCAGGCTTGGAGTCTTACCGGTGAGGTGGCCCCAGTGAGGCCAGAGCCAGCGGTTTCCGCAGGCGTGGCTGTGCTCGGGAGGACCGATGCAGGTAGTCTTTCCTGTGGGGTCACCTGTGTGACAGGTGAGGGACTCTGACCATCTGTGTGTGGGTGGAGCCGGGCCTCCCCCGGGCAGGACGGTGTGCTGTGCTTGGTGGGCGCTGCCCACGGTCTGTCTGCTCAGTGAACCAGTTGATGGAATCTTGTTTCCTTTTGGAATTTGGGGATCAGGCCCGAACAGGTGACCTCTGTTGTCCTCTTGGGTCTTTCCTACCGTCCCCAAGGTCTCCACGCTGCAGCATCTCGAGGCTGTGGGATGGACTCAGCTGCCGTCCCCGGGCGGGATGGGAAACCACCCTTCTGGCTGTGCCAACCTGTCAGTCTGGTTAAGCCAGGTCTCCACGCCTGCTTTTGGTGCGTCCTGCCCTCCCCTGGGAATCCACAGCCAGACCTTCAGACCCCTTGGCTGGGACGAGCGCTGGGAGGTGGCTCCGGCGGGATCGCAGAGCTGGGTGCCGGCCGCCAGGCCAGGTGTGGACACACGGTGCGGTCCAGGCTGCGGCAGAGACCGCGTGCTGGTTCCCTGGAGCCTTGCGGCCTGTGGGCATGAGATGATGTGGTGAGCTGGGGCCGTCCTTGGGTCCAGGGGACTTGCTGAGTGACGTCTGCCTCATGGTTTAGGTGACGTGCCCGCAACGTTTCCGTGAGGACAGAAACAGGGTGGTGGCATCTTTGAGGGCAGGTTTGCATGGAATGTGGGTTTGTATAGGTCCTCTGTTCGCACACGTTCCCTTCTCAGTGCAGAAGGTGGCATGTTCTGATTAGTTGCGTTGTTTTTTTTAGCCGGTTAAGGATTTGGCGTTGGGCCTTTTTTGGGTCCAACTTTGATGAAACTTTGAGCGAGACGCTTGGGCCTTTTCTGCTCTGGTAAGTGGAGCACCTGTGTGCTCCGGACTCACGCAGTCCTGTTACCAAAAAGGCATCGATTTGCCTGCTGAGCTGCACTCCAAGTGTGGGGGGTCGGGAGACGGGCTGCTGAGGCCTGAGAACCACAGAGGCCGTGTGCACGGGGCTGCAGAGGCACGGTGGGTAGGTGCGTGCATGCACACTCTGATGTGGCAGCCCAGGTGCCCCGGGGTGGGGTGTGCACGAACTGAGAGACACCTGTGGACAAGGACATAAGGAGGGCTTCCTGGAGCAGGAAGCTTCTGTGGCCCCTGAAAGGTGCATGGTACCCAGAGACAGGGAGGGTGTGTGTAAGCAGAGGGGGTGGCGAAATGGGGGTGTGCTTGGGGACCTCCTCTTGCCTGAGCAAGAGGTGGAAGTGGAGAAGGAGGGAGGTGTAGCCGCTGGCCTGGCTGGGCACAGGGGCATTGCCTCACCCCTGCTTCCCGGCTCTGTGCCACGTCTCCTTACCTGTCAGGTGAGGGCGCTCTGCCCTGCCCCCCTGAGGTTCCTCTTGCGCACCTGGTGACCCAGAGCAGGCAGCGCTCAGGCCTTGCCCCCCGCCCCTGCCAGGCCTGCGGCCCAGCCTGCTGCACACCTGCCCAAGGACCACTCTGGTTGTGTCTGTGGACACAGCTCCCAGCCGGGGCCCAGCTGCCACCCCCAAGGCCTAGACCGGGGTCAGGGGGAGCCGTGGGCCCACTGGCCTGGCCCCGTACCCCTTCTCCAGAATCACTGGGGTAGGCTGCCTGGTCTCAGAGTTGATCTCAGGACCCCTTTATATCTTTAGTTCATGAGGTCACCAGAGGGCCCTTATGTGTGAGGGTTGTCTCTGTTGCTCTTTACCGGATTAGAAAGTTAAACTGAGACATTTAAAAATATTTATTAATTTATCAAAAACTGCCAACCATAAACCCATCACGTATTCACATAAGGAGCATATTTTATTTTTTAAAAATCATTCCCTGCACCTCCCTCCCCAGATAAAAAAGAAATGAGTGAAGGGAGTGTTGCCTGTTTTGCAGGCCGCCGCAGGCGGGCTGTGGTCGCACACAGCTGGGGTGCTGGGTCCTGTCCCGGCCGCCGTGGCGTGAGAGCAAGCGTGGGAAAGCAAACGAGCCTTAGTTTTGACCTTGTGGGTCTCCCAGAAGGGGTTCCTGGCCCACACTATGAGAGCCGCAGGTTTGGCCTTGGGAGAGATTTCCCTGAAGTGGTGAATGAAGGTCCTTTTTCCCATTTTTTCTGCTTTATTTAAAATCCTTCTTATCAAAAAAAAAATCTTATCTTTTATTTAAAACGTTTAATTTTAAAACGTTTGCTACGGAATAGTCAACACATTCAGGATTCAAAAGGGGTTGAAGCTTAGGATGGGTCTCCGGTGCCTCCTCCCCCTCGCTGCCTCCTCCCCTTCCCCCTCCCTACTTCCTCCGCTCTAGTCCTCCATGGCTGCTGGCTTGCACGCACTGGCAGGTAGCAGTCAGCCCAGGTTGCGAGGTCTCCAGCAGGGTGGGGGGTGGGGGGGTCCTCACTTCTTGTTCAGACTGTGGGGGCTCTCCTGTGTGACTGTCGCCCATGGGTGGACATGAGGGTGCACCCAGCCTCTTTTTGCTATTACAAAAACAACATGGCCGTGAAATGACCTTGCCTATACATCATTTTGCAAGCGTGAGAGGTTCCTGGAAATGAAATAGTACCGTTACTGGATGTTGCAAAATGGCCCTGGGCGCCGCTCTCCAAGCAGGGGACCCTTTTTCCTTGTCCTCACGCCCACGTGCTACGTGTCTGCCGGTCTGCTAGGGAAAGGGGCTCTCAGTGTAATTTCAATTTGTATTTCTGTCTTTATTAAGTGAAGATTAATTGTCTTTCCATATGTTTAAGAACTGTTTGCCTTTTTTGGGAGCTGTCTGCATCTTTTGCCCATTTTTCTACTGGGCTGTTTATGAACGTCGGACAGATTAATCCTTTGTAGTCTGTGCTGAACATTTTCTCCTAGATTATCATTTGTTTGACTACTGATGGAGGTTTTTACCTTGCAAAAATTTGTTTTGAAAGTAATCTGTGTTCTTATCATGCTTCATGTCTTGCTTGGAAAGGCCCAGTCTGGTCTGAGGTCTTGGACCCTCCCATGTGGCCCCCAGGCTACTTCCAGTGTCTTTTGGGAAGGTGTGAGGTGTGGCTCCAACCTTACCTTTTTCCGCACAACTAACCAGATATCAGTGTGTCTCTTCCCCTCTGCTGTGAAATGCCACTTTGATCCCGACGGGGGCTGGGTCTGCTTCTGTACATTCTAGTTTGTTCCGTGGCCCTGCTGTCTGTTCACGCGCCATCCCCACGTCTGCAGAATGGCTTGTAGCTGCACCATGTTCTGCTACGTGATAGGGCTCGTCACCCCTCATCACTTTTGCTGTCCAGAATTTTCCAGGTTATTTGGCTTGTTTGTTTTTCCCTATAAACCTTAGACTTAGCTTGTTTTGCTTTCTCTAAAATCATTTTCTAGTTTTTTTAGGGGAATCACATTGGGTTTATAGATTATTTTAGAGAGTTTTGCTCAGGCTGTCTCTCTTTGTGTATATGTAACCATGATGAGATATACACAACATGATGTGTATAATATGTTTTGTAAATGTGATAAAAGCTATATGACGTAAAACCATCTTAAGCATTGTTGAGTATGCAGTTTGGTGGTATTAGATACGTTTATGTTGTGTGAGCCCATCATACCATCCGTCTCCAGAATTCTGTCATCTTCCCCAACTGAAACTCTGTCCCCGTGGAGCACTGACTCTCCGTCCCCCTCCTCCCGCCCCTGGTGCCCACCATGGGCTTTCTGTCTCTGTGGATGTGACCCTCCTGGGGACCATCTAAGTGGAATCATGCAGAATTGGTCCCTTTGTGACTGGCTTCTTTCACTGGGCACAGCGTACTCCAGGTTCATCCGTGTTGTAGCCCCGGTCAGAATTCCCGATGTTCTTGATGCTGAATGATACGCCGTTGTATGCGAGGACCACATTTTGTTTGTCCATCCATCCATCCATCCCTCTTTGAGCCCCAGGTGTCGGTACTTTGGGTGTATCCCCAGAAGCGGGGTTGCTGGGTCCTCTGGTAGCCCTGTGTTTATTTTCTGGCCGTGGGTGCTGGAAATTGGGCCGAGTGTTTCCTTGGGAATCTGGCAAATGGACTGCTCTGAGCCAGGCCGCCCTCGTTCCCCAGGCAGGTCCGTGAGCCGTCCTAGGGGAGGGGGGCAGTGCAGGAGTGACGGGGACCTTACAGTGGCCTGGACACGATCTTCCACCCCGTCATGCCTGCGAGTCCCTCTGAACCTCAGCGCCCTCCTCTCTGTAGCAGGCAGGACCCCAGAGTCCCAGCAGCTGATGTTGACGGAGTCCTTCGTGCTGGCCTGGCCCAGAGACAGGTGTGCAGGAGCCAGGACTTCAGCCTCCCAGAGGCGGGCAGGCGGGGATTGGATGGGGGGGACGGGGAGGTGTGAAGCCGTGGGCCATGTCAGTGTGGCTCTCCGTGCAGCTGCTGCAGGTGGGCCTCCCCGGGCGCGCCCCCAGAGTGGACCAAGCCCCTGCCTGGCCTCCACTGCTTCCCATGGCCCTACCAGTTCCTCTGCCCGTCTTGCTGTGAGGCTCCGTGCTGCTCCCTTTCCCTGGGGTGTCTCCCTCTGCAGCCCGCGGCTGGCTCCTGCAGCTCAGAGTGGTCTGCCCTGGCCCGTGGCCCCCTGTCCCCTAATCACCCGGCTCCTCCTCTCCGTGGTTAGGAAGCGCCTGGGCCGTCAGTGTGCCTCCTCTGCATTCCCGCACTGCGTCTGGTACTTAGTAGGTGCTCATTAAACACCCGTTGACCGGATCGCTTGTCACTGTGACTCCTGAGGGTGCGGTGCATGAGTTGCACCCCTGCCTCCGTAGCCTCTGCCGCATGACCCCTGCTGTACAGTGAGGGTGTGCAGCCCGAGTCCCCACGGCCATGTGCTGGAGCCGATGTGTAGATGGCTCGTTCCGCCTGCAGAGCCCACCTGCCGCCAGGCCAGCCAGGACAGCCCGAGTAAAGACCAGACTGTCCGGCGGCCACATTGGAGGTCAGTGGTTATCCGGGTGGCAGGTGCAAAGACAACTTTGAGGGTTCCGGGTTTTTTTTGTTTTTGTTTTTGTTTTTGTTTCTCTTTTACGCTGGATGTGAGTTTTGTAGCAGAGGCCCATGGAGGGAGGGCTGCCGAGCGCCGTCCAGCCGGCCCCTCTGCTGTCACGCCTTGTCCTGGCTTGGGTTGTGTTCCTTTCTTGGCCTGCTGAGCAGGAAATGTGGGTTCCACCTCCTCCTCGTTGTGTGTTGTTTTAAACACGGAAAACCTTTGTGGCCTGTGATGCTTGACACCCAGCGGAGGGCCTGTAAATATCCTGGGGCCTGGCCTGGGGTGGGGAGAGGCCTGGCAGGAGAGCCCTGGGCCTGGGCTGGGCTGAGATAAAACAGAAACAAAGTGGCCTCCGGGCAGGTGGTTTGGCGGCACACAGGAGCTCTTTTCACCTAAGGGGCTGTTTAAAGCTGTGGGCTTACCTGGTGCTGGATTTGCCCGGGGTCCCGGAAGGTCTTTAAAATGCACCTCACCCACCCATTCCTTGACTGGCTGCCGGGAGCAGGTGACGGCCAGGTGACAGCCAGGTGACCGGGTTGTGTTGGGTCTGGGGTGATTGAGCTGAGTGGCCCTGGGGAGGGGGGCAGTGCTCAGCCACGGAACGTAGATTGGGGTGTTCCAGTCAGGGGGTGGGGCCCGGGGCTGGCTCCTGGTGTCATGAGGGCTTTTTCATTGTGCTCTTTGTCCCTGCAGAGCAAGGGACACTACCCTGAATGAGAGCCAAAGGGTGGCCCTTCCGGGTGGGCAGTGCCTTCCACCCGTGGCTATTCACAGCTCCTCTCCTTCCAGCTTCCCTGCCTCAAATGGGATATGAGGGATGTGGGGAGAAGCCCCTGGCCCACGACTCAGGTGGACGGAGACGGGTCGGTTTCCCTCACCGAGATCCTTCTGGCCCCAGGGAGCCTAGAGACTGTCCAGGCTGCCCCACCCTCGCCATGGAGAGCACCTTGCCCCTCACCCCTTTCCTTAAGAAGACTGGATGGGGGTGAGGTCCACGCACAAGCGTGTGATGCTCAGGCCACTGGCATTGGGACCCCGGTGCTTAGCGAGGGCCCAGGTTCCCTGTTAGTGGGCCAGTTAAGTACTGTGACCTTTCTGAGAGCTCTTGTTCAGCTAGGCATCTGTCGCCGTAAGACCAGGGGCAGTAGAGCATGGCACACGGGCCAAACCTAGCACATTGCCACCTGCTTTTGTAAATACTGTTTTATTTGCCCACAGCCACGCCCATTTTGTGGTACAGCAGAGCTGAGAAGTTAGGATGGGCCGTGTGGCCCGCCAAGCCCGACATTTCCGACGTGGCCCCTTGCAGAACAGGCTCGCCCGGCCCGGCGCCTCGCCTGTTGCAGTGTCATAATGGTGCAGTGCCTTTGGAGAGCAGCCTGTTTTCAGACAGCTGCGAGCCACGCCCCTTTCTGCTTTCAGGAACTTGGGCCAGGGCCATGGCACGAAGTCATGCCTAGTGCCCGGAATTTGGAAGGTGCTTCCTACCAGCTGTCTCATTGGCTGGATCTTCTCAGGTCCTTGTTGTAAAGAGTGATGGAGAGAAATTGAAATGAATTTGTGTGCGTTTCTAGTAGCTTATTCTATTTGCTAACGTGACACAGAGGTTTTTGTCTACCTGCTCCTAAACGTTAGATTTTCTTGCTAGCTTTGTTTTGTTTAAATAAACATCAGTGTGGCCACTCTGCCAGGCTCACTACTCAATATGCTAGGCAGAGGGGCCTGGGAGCTGTCATACAGTGAGGGATGTATTAATAGAGGCATGTGCTAGGGAGGGTGGGATGGCTGGGTCTGCTGGGGTTAGGGCAACCACGGGCTCTGGAGTCCAGTGATGTTGGCTTCTGTTTCTGATGTGCCACTTCTCTCTTATGCTGCTTCCCCAAGCCTCAGTTTCCCCTTCTGTCATTTGGTTTAACAGCATTGTGACCAGGACATAGGACACCTGGGATGCGGGAGCTTGTCACTCTTGCCTGCGATTTGGGGCCCTGCACAGGTTTTGGGGTGCACAGGAGGCCTGGGGATAGGGAAAGCACAGTGCTGGGGGTTTGTCCTCTCCTGTGTTGGGGCCTGGTGAGCACTCCGGAGCAGGTGCTCCCAGCCCCCGCCTGGGGTTTCCTCTCCAAGTGTGTGTCTGTGCTGAGGCCCAGGGGCCTGGAGACAAGTCCTCAGGTGGGCCGGGCTCACACCTGTGACAGGTACTGCTCTTCTTTAATGCCACTTCAAGGACCAGGAGGGCTGGGCTGGGCCTGGCTGGCCTGCTTCTGTAGAACTCACTGTTGATCCTTGGGGCTGGTCTCCAGCTGGGGGTCAAAGGGCACGGGCCTGGTTTGTGCAGGGCAGGTGGCAGGGCTGAACCTTGGTGCTGGAGTGCTGGCCGGGGGGTGCTGTGTCCTCTCCGAATCGGCTGCCTGCCCCCCCCCCCCCCCCCGCCCGGGGTCTGGTCTGAACCCTCCCTTGGTGTTTTGGGCACTATGGCCCTTGCTTCCCACTGCCTGCAGGCTCCGCTCACCCGCTGGCCCTTCCTTTCCCGCCTGTGGAGGGTTTGGAAGCTGCTGATGGCTGGGAGGGGGGCGGGGGTCTCAGGTGTCCTGGACCCCCTTACTGTGGCTTCCCCCATCTGTCAAGCAGTGATGTCACCACCGCGCCCCAGGTAAAGTGACAGCGTGCAGGGAGAGTGACATTTGTTGAATGTGGTTTTGGAAAGCAGGATCTGGGGTTTTGCTCTCATTGTTGCTCGCCAGGTGATGACCATAGGGTCATTCCACGCACAGCTGAATGAGGGGCTACCGTCAACATGCTCTCAGAACCAGAGACCGGGCACAGGGGAAGGGGGTGTGTGACCCACACAAGGTCACACAACGTGGCAGGTAGCGTCTTGCTCTGGGCGCTCAGGACCACTGCACTCACGCCTGGATGGTGAGGAGAGGTGGCTCGGGTCTGAGCTCAGCACACAGTCCGCTCCCAGTGGGTTCTCCGGTGGGAATTGCCCCGGACAGGCGCACGTCCCCTGACTGTGCCCCCTCAGCTGTGGTTGTTGCGTGGACCATCGTGCTGCAGGACGCCCGAGTGGGGCTGACCTCACGGACGGTGCGAGCCGCTTGGCTGGGTGGGCGGGTGGTGCCGAGCCAGAGGGGGGAAGAGTGAAGTGGTCACTCGGTGGCTGGGAATGCCTCAGACAGCAGGAATGTCCCTGGCGGGGGCCCGGGGCTCAGGGGGGCGGGAGAATCTTGGCACTTCCTCTGGGGACCTGAGGGGCTGGGGCGGTGAGGACGGTGGGCGGGGTGCAGGCCCAGTGACCACGCTGTCTGGGTCCCACCTCCCAGGGCTGTCTTTGCTCCCTTTGGCCCCCTCAGGGGCTTGAATTTTGCATTTTGACCTTGGCTCCTGTTTCGGGCCTCTGTCCCTGAGCCCTGCGGGGGAAGAAGGGGGAGTGGGAGCGCTGGGCTCCCCGGTGTTTCCTGAGCCCCGTTCTCGTGCGGCTGTGCAGTGTGAGGGGAGGGAGCAGGGCCGGTGTCCTGGAACCAGCTCGGACCAGCTCACGGGCACCGCTAACATTGGCAGGGATTTGGGGAGCTGGCCAGTAATAAAAATGAAAGTCTGTAAACTTACAGTTAGGTGAAGTCGCAGCAAAGGCATTCACTGGAAAGCTCTCCCTTCTGAATTACGTCACTACTTTTATGATCGCGAGGTGGCTTGCGTCTGTTGTGTCTGGAAGGTGGAAATCCTGGGTCACGGCGGCCACTGCGTCGGCCCCAATCACGCGCCCACGCCTGCACGTCTCTTTGGTGGCTTGAGAATGGCCATGGTGGGAGCAGCCACGCCACAGAAACGGGCAGATGCTACGAATCGGGGCTTCGCTTCTCTTTTTGTTGATTATCTTGGCTTAATCCAGCGATGGAAAAGCCACGTGTGGGACGTGTGGAGGCCACTCACCGTGAGGGGCACAGAAAAGCCGAGGCAACACTCCTCCACTCTCAGCTGCCCTGCCCTTCGGCAGGGGCGTCCCCCGTCCGCGACCAGCGCGGGGCTCTGATGCGTGCCTCCCACGTGCACCTTGTCTTGTTCACGGAACAGAATGTCGGCCGGTGTTCCTGCCTGCGCCGTACTCGTCTTCTGTTAGGACCGTGCTGGACGAGGGAGGGGGGTGCTCAGGAGAAGTCAGAGCATCTGTGAGCCGCACCGGCCGCTCGGCTTTCCCCCGAAGTGTGCTGCACGTTTTACTGGTGTTTGTGAGCGTGTGCGTGCGGCTGTATATCTGTGCGGTTTGCAGTCGCTGTTCCACCTATGTCTCTGCACACGGGTCCCCGGGGCCGCTCCCTGTGCGGTCCTGAGCTCTCCGGCCCGGGGGCGTGATCCCAGGTCACAGAAAAGGGGGTGGCAGCTCACACCGGGCCCTCCCAGCTCTCCCAGTCTTCTCTGGCTTTCCAGGGCCACCCGGACCGTCGGTCAGAGTCACTGAGCTCGTGGGACCTGGGCCTTCATTATCCTCCCTGGCTCACTGCACTGGGGGCTTTGGCTTGACCTTTGTGGGACAGACAGCCCCTGAAGATCCTTGTCCACGGGAAGAAATTCAAGCCTCCCCCCCCCCACCCCCAGAGAAACACCCCAGGTTGTTGAAAACTTGGCGTTAAGTTTTCCACAAGTGTTTATGGATTTAGGGACTGCAAACCTCAGCAGGGCTCCTGAGCAAAGTCCGTGGATGGCCCTTTGCTCTGAGGGCTCTCTGGGAGGACAGCCCTTTGCAGCTGTGGCTGGGTGGCCTGGAGCCGGTGTAGGGCCCAGGATTTCCTGCTGCTCCACCGCTCAGCATGGCCCCGCCTTTATGCATCATTCCTTCGTTGGCCGGAGGAGGGTTTGTGACCCCAGCATGGGCCAGGCCTACTGGGGCATCACCTGAAGAGCCACGGCTGCCTCCGCCCTTGGGGCCCGTGTTCTTACAGCATGGGGCTGGGGGCCCAAATCCCAAACAAGGGAGTTAGCTGGAAGTTCCAGGAATGGCTTTCAAGGTGGGGTACTTGGAGAAAAAGGCTCCGGGATGGGAGACACCCCAGAACCAGAGGTGCTGGGCCCCACGGTAGGAGCATACGCGGTGGCCAGAGGACCCCCAGGGACTGGACAGGGGAAGCGCTGGGAGGTCTGGTTTCCTGCCACATGGAGAAGGGGCTCCATGAAGTGCTGTGGGCCCCTCCGCCCCAGGCCCAGCTGGGCAGGAGGGTGGGGTCAGGGCGGAGAGGCAGACCGGTGTGGGGCCTGGTTCGGAGAGGGTGGCCGTGCTTGCTGCGGGTGGTCGTGGAGTGATCCTGTGATTGAGGGCTCCTTCAAGGGCTGTGGCTTGGGCAGCTGGTGGATACACATGCCATCCAGCGGGAGGGCGCACTGAGACTCCAGCTCCGCGCTAAGCCAGGCAGAACCAAGCTACCAATGAGATGTCCAGCCGGCCAGAGCAGAACTCCCAGGGAAGCCAGCAGGTGCTAGGTCGGGAGCAGGACATCTGGGTGTGGATGCTGGGAGCATTTGGGGTCCTGCTGCCTGTGCCAAGTCTGGCAGGACTGAGCTGTGAATCTGGGGTGAGAGAAGTGGATCCCACACAAGCCTTGTGTTTGGGGAAACCTGGGGGTCATCCGCTGTCAGCCATGTCTTGAGCCTGGCATGGGGTTGGGGACAGGGTCAATGGTCTCCAGTGTCAGACTGCTCCCAGGGAGTGCCCAGCACGGAGCCCCGCAGGGCTGGATGGGAGTTGCGTGTGCACTGGGGTTCTGGGGGCAAGGCCTTTGGGGCGTTGGTTAGGACACCCGAGTCTGCGCCTCCTCCCCGTCCCTCCTGTTGGCCCTGCAGAGCCTCAGAGTCTGTAGCTGCCATCCCAGCCACTCTGACTGCGGGGTCCGGGGCTGTCTTCCCGGAGGATGGAGAGGACCTGGCCGTCTCTGGGACTGGCCTGGGGGGAGGGGGGAGGCGCGCCGTTCTCAGTGTCTGTGACTCCCCAGGAAGAAGGTTAGGACGGGCCGGCATCCTGTGGGAAAGTGGACACTGTTTGTCCTCAGATGAGCAGGAGAGCCACAGATATCGGGAGATGAAGGCAGGCCGGGGAGTGGTGTGCGCTGCGGGTCGAGGCAGATTGGCTGGGGCGCTGCAAGCGCTGGAGACCAGGAACCACTCTTTTAAAAAATCTTGGCTGGGAAGGGAGATAAAGCCCTTTGTGGTTTCCAAGTCCAGTTTCCCTAGACACTGCTGCCTTTGTGTGTCCAGAAGCCATTCAGCGGGTTTCCAGAGCAGCGTGCTTTGTGTCCCCAGGCCAGCTCTGCTGGACTCAGTCCTGCGTGCAGGGGACGCGGAGCCTGGCGGGCGCTGCCTGGAGCCAGGCGAGCCCCTGCACCCCGTGCCACAGCACCAGGTGCCCCCATCGCACATGGTCCCCTTGAGTCCTGCAGAAGGCCCTGGCTCTGAGCAGGGATCTGGAATAACCACGGCCAGGGGGCCTTTCCCCGAGCGTCTGCTTCCACGTGGAGGTACGGGGAGGGGGTTCCCTCCGACAGCGGCAGGGCCGGCTGGTGGCAGATCGCGCTGAGCGGCTGGTTCCCCTTGGGGTGGGGGGCTTACGGGAGCTGCCCTGAGCCGCCTGGGCTGGGCCTCTGGGTGCTTGTGGAGGGCGTCTGAGGAGGTAGGGTTGGGGAGTGGGGGGCTGGTGGGGCCCAGGGGACGCATGGCAGCCGCAACCAGAATGCAAGGTGAAGGTAGGATTTGTCGAGAGGGCACCCACTGGACATGGGCTCCGCATGGAAAGCTTTGCTCTGGGTCGCACTTGGTGTCCGAGATCCGGTCTCTTCTGTGTCTGAGACAATGGTCCGTACTGCCCTCCATCTCCATCTGACAGATGGGGGATGAACCTCCCCAAATTCCCGTCCACCCAGATTTTGTGAACGTGACCTTACTTGGAACAGAGACTTTGCAGATGTAATCAAGATGTGGTAGTTCTGTTGTAGGATGCGCCACACCCGGCCCAGCGCAGGCCTGGACCCTCGCAGCCTGGACCCATCCTCAGGTAGGGTGGGTGGGGAGTCCTGGTGTCTGGTCCTGAGCTGACAGCAGCGTGGATAGTTCATCCTTTTGAGGGGCCCAGGGAGCCTGGGGCAGCAGGGGGGACAGGGACAGGCTGGGCCTCTGGGAGCCCCTCGCTCTGGTGGGCTGTGTCTGGACCCCCCACCGCAGGCTGACGTGAGTAGCCGGCAGGAGGAGTCCAGGGTTGGGGTGAGCTGGCGGCTGGAGGGACGCGCCCCTGGCTCACCAAGGCGTGCATTGCGTTCTGATGGTGCAGGGCTGGACACTTGGTGCTTTGTCCCCTATCCTGCTGCTGCCACCTCATTGGCTTGCTGGAGCTGAACTGGGAAGGAAGGCAGCCCCAGCTCCAGGGCCTGTAGAGAATCCCAGACGGTGAGAACCCACCCAGCCAGAGCCTTGCAGGAGGTGTAGAGCTTGGCTGGTGTGAGGCCAGCCCTGAGCCCTTTGCTCTGGGCACAAGTCAGCTAGGTGTCCCCGCTCCCGAGCTGTGGTCCCTGCCTGGCCCACCCCCTCCACCCCACGTTCCTCTGATGCCGGATGCCAAGGAATCCCTTGGGTCTTTTTGGAAATGAAAGGAAATAGGTTTTATGTTGCTGTACTTCCCGTACCCAGGTTTTTATTTTCGTAGTTTAAAAAAGCAGTAGGAACGCATTATAGGACATCTGGAGAGAGTTTTACAAACCACCCCATGCAGGGGCCTGTGTCACCTTTGGTCTTTCTGGATACCTGTTTGCCATCATGGTGCGTGGGGCGGCAGCCTTTGTCACTCGGGGCCGGGGTCCTGTGTGAGGCCACGTGATGCTCAGCATGCCGTGCCTGCCCGTATAGGGGTGGCCGGCTCGTGTGCCGTGCTGCTGGGTCCCATCCCGCCGTGGGGGCGACACACTCCCCACGTGTTGGGTTCGCGCTCAAGAGGCAGAATCGCCGGCTCCGAGGGCGTCTGCGTTCACGGTTCCCGCTGCCTTCTGCCATGCGGACTGGCTTGTATTTCCATTTTAGGGAAGTTGGAGGTTTGTGCTCGAGTGGTGGGTAGATTTCCTCTGGCTGCGAATTCCTGTGCTCAGGGAATTCGCCTACCTGTGCCCTGGGGTCCTGTAGCTTTTGCCCACTACTGGAGCAGTCTCAGAGCGAAGAGAGTCCTTCATGGACCACATTGGCCACACCCTGGTGGCGCTGCATTTGTTTTTAGTAAGTGGGAGTTTGGGGCACCTGGGTGGCTCCGTTGGTTGAGCGTCTGCCTTCGGCTCAGGCCATGGGGGTCCTGGGATTGAGACCCGCGTCGGGCTCCCTGCTCAGCCGGAAGCCTGCTTCTCCCTCTCCCTCCACCCCTCCCCCTTGCTCATGCGCATGCTCTCTCTCTCCTCTCAAATAAATAAATAAGTCTATAAAAAAACAAGTGGAAGTTTGCTTCTGTCCACTTGACTGTTACTCTTTCATGCTGTGATTATTTTTGTCATTTCTCTTAAACAGACTGTTACCCCGCTCTGGGGACTTGGTCGGCACAAAGTTCTCTTTTCTTTAGGTGTCTTTTCTTTCTTTTTTTTTTTTTTTCTTTTTAAGTTTTCTTATCCGTTTCATCTATGTGGAGCTCACAGCAGCTGTTTTTCCAGGTGGCCGGCCCGCACCCCCGCGCACATGCAAGCAGCCTGCTGCCCTGGCCCCCCACCGCCCCCCACGGCTGCCCACGGCCACCCTGGCCTCCCTGAGGCTACCCCGGCCCCTCACAGCCCCCCAAGACTGCCCATGGCCCACCACAGCCCTGCACGGCCACCCCAGCCCTCCCCCTGAGGCCACCCCGGCCCCCCACAGCCCCCCTCGGCATCATGCACTTCTGGGCTTTCCTGGGTCTTGGGGGCATTGGGCGTTGGGTGTCCTGTCGTATTTGCCACCAGGGCTACACCGGGCCACCCTGTAGTGCTTCAAGCGAGCTCGGAGAAGCACCTGCCCCGGGAGCCCCTGCAGCTCCTCCCTCCACGTGCCCCACAGCCTTCTGTTCTCGTAGACCAGAGCGCGTTCTGGTCCATCTGGCTGGAGACCTAGGAGTCCCCCTCTTGGCATCACTGCTTGGGGCAGGAACACTTGCTGAGGGGGGCGGAGGTGGGGGGCCCCCACCTTACAGGGTGGGGCAGACACCCTGCGCCGTGATTTGAGAGTCCTTTGAGAGTTTTTGTGACTGCACAGTCCCAAACAGGAAGTACTTTTCCCTGATTTTGTGGTTTTCCCTGAGACATCCCAACTGGGACAGTTAGGGCCAAGTTGACGGATTCCATCCTGTGCAGCCCCCTCCCTGCCTTGCGTGGAGATGCTTGTGTGTTTACTGGGGCCAGTGTCAGGCTCCTGGTGTGCGTCATCTGGAGCGCCCAGAACACTGGCCTTACGGGTGGTGGTCCTTCAGAGGCGGAAGCCGAGGCCAGGAAAGGTGGTAAGCAGCAGAGCAGGCTTTGAGCCCTGTTGTGTCCGGAGTCCCCACCCTCCTGCAGGGACCCAGGGCCACTTGTAGAAGTTGGGGGGCTGGGGCTTGTGGGAGACCCCGACGTGCAGCCCTAGGCCCAGGGGCTATGTGCCTGGGGCTCTGGGTGCGGTTTGTGGCTTCCGCTGTAGACTGCGGAGTGAGGTTGGCTGGGCGTGCAGACGAGCCACTCATACTCTGCCCCGGGGCTTGGGGGGGTCGGCTGGCCTCTCCTGGCCAGGCTGGTGCGGAGATACGGGGCACCTCACTCCATGTCCGTCTCTGAGCACTTTGGGGGGGTCGGCTGGCCTCTCCTGGCCAGGCCGGTGCGGAGATACGGGGCACCTCACTCCATGCCCGTCTCTGGGCACTTTGGGGGGGTCGGCTGGCCTCTCCTGGCCAGGCCGGTGCGGAGATACGGGGCACCTCACTCCATGTCCGTCTCTGGGTGAGCATTCATGTTTGCGCTCCCGCGTGTCCCCCCCTCCCCTCCCTGTGACCCACGCCAGGTCTTTGCTGCAGTGGTTTTGGGCTGGAGGGAGCAGGCAGGCAGCCTTCCTTCTGTGCCCGTGGTCTGGGGCTGTGCCGGGCCAGCAGGCGGGCGAGCGCTGGGCTCCTGGCCAGCCCGTGTGTGGGAAGACCTCTCTGAGCAGGACCTCAGCAAGCTGAGTGAGGGCTGGTCGGGCGAGCAGGGAGCTGCTTTGGACAGACAGAGCAGGCTGGGTTGTGTCCCCGGGAGGGGGACCAGGCCGAGTCAGGGGACGCGAAGCCAGGGCACTGCTGGGTTCAGAAGGGATCCACTGAGACACCCTAATGCCGAGCATTCCAGCGGTTTCTGGGCGTTGGCTGCTGTCTGAGCAGTGTGCAGAGCTACAGCCTTGACTGTGCCCTTGACGGTTGGCTTGTTAGGGGGCTTCTGAGCAGTGGTCGGTCGCCCTCCCCTTTTCTTTGAAGCTTTTCTGCCCTAGCTTTTTCCCCAGGCTCTCTGGCCTCCCCGTGCACTAGGCTGGCCGTCTTTATGGCCGGGAAGGTCCTGCTGACTTGGCTTCCTTCTGCCTTGTGGCGCACATGGGGGGAGGTGACTTGGGTGGGGCCAGGGGCAGGAGCTTGGCCAGCGGAGGGGGAGTGGTGGAGGGGCCCAGGCTGGTGGGTGCCAGGTGGGAGCCAGTGGGCCCCGAGTTTTCCTTGAAAAGCCAGCCTGGCCACTTCCTGAGGGCAGGGCTCGGCCACAGGACCAAAGTGTGTGTAGGAGAACCGTGTGCTCGGGCGGGTGGGTGCGCCATGGGGACGGGTGGCCAGTGGGCGAGTGACCGAGTGACCGAGCCTCTTCTTTTCTTCTCTTGCAGGGACCCCGACCGTCATGTTAAGGTAAAGCAGAGGGGCTCAGTGCTGAACATGCTAAAGAGGCTGGACAAAATCAGGTTCAGAGGTCACAAGAGAGATGACTTCCTCGATCTAGCAGAGTCTCCAAATGCCTCAGACACCGAATGTGGAGATGAAGTGCCCCTGAAAATACCTCGGACCTCGACCCGGGACAGCGAGGAGCTGAGGGACCCTGTGAGTGTGCCGTGCGGGCCTCAGCAGTGGGAATGTCTTCCTCCTCTGTTGGGCCTCGGCCCCGAGTGGGCGAGGGGCCGTCCCCCGTCCTCAGATGGTCAAGCTGAGCGTGGACCTGGCAGCCCTGTCCCGCCTGGTCCGGCTTCCCCTCTGTCCTTGCCTTGCTCCCCACCGGACCTCACTGGCAGGTGCTTGTCCCCCTGATCGAGGATCACAGAGCCTCTGTCCAGCCACTGGATTTCTTTTCCTTCCTCCTTGGCAGACTTCTCGTGGGGGAGTCATGCACAGAGCCCTTGGCAGCTGGCTGAGGCCGGGCTGGGCCCTCATCATGCCATGTGGAGACAGAGCTGGCCCCTGTGGGCCGGTCTGCAGGGCTCTTTTTAACGGGGCAGCAAATATCCATTGAGCACCTCAGCTAGGCAGCGTGGCTGTGGTGGGGACCGGGCTGGAGTGGGCCCTGCCTTCCGGAAGCTTGTGCCTCTTCACCCGGGAGTGGGGCAGGGGCGGGGCAGGCTCTCTGGCCAGATGTGATTGCAAGGCTCACCATTGTGGGCACAGCTGCCCGAGTGTTCCCCTTTGCCAGTGAAGAAGCCCAGAGCCATCTTACCCGGTGTGGATGACCGAAGTCGGTGGTCCATTGGTTTCCTCTCTGAGCACCCGAGCCAGCTTTTCTTCCCTGGTGTGGCCTGTGAGCGCTCGCCTTCTCTGGTTTCTTATATTATTAATGCCTTAGAACAGGGACTACGAGTTTGCTCCTGGCAAGAATGAATAATTTACTGGCACTGCCTCCTAGGAGCCAGGCTGCCCGATCAGGTGGGTCGGGCGCTGCAAAGGTGGGAGCGGAGCCTGCCTGGGCGTTGGCTGCTGTCCCCTGGCACAGGTGGGCTGGTCCTCCAGCCTCGGGGTCTGGGGGGGTGCGGAGCCCTGCTGCTGGGTCTCCCAGGGCACGGTGTGTTGCAGAGCGCCACGGGCCGGTGGCAGCCAGGGGCACCATGAGCCGCGGTTCTCCGTGGTGGTCCTTGGGCTGAGTGTGCCATGGCTTCTGAGGAGCGTGAATCCCCACATGGAGCTCACTGCGGGGTGTGACAGGGATCCTGCAGTGGACTCATCTGGCGCCATGCTCTGTCTGTCCATCCCTCTAGGACTCCGCGGCAGCCACTTTGCTGTGGGTGCTGTCTCAGCAGAAACCTGGACTTGCCCTGGAGCGCAGCCCCCTGCGTGGGGATGGTGGCTGAAGGTCCAGAGGGTCTGCAGGGCCATGCCCGTGCCCCACTGAGGTCGGGTCTGAGGCTGCAGGGAGGTCTGAGTGGTGGCGGCGCTGGAATGTGCGGTCGATGCGTTGACCACTCCCCACTGAGGGACCCTCTCCCCTGGCCC
This sequence comes from Zalophus californianus, assembly GCF_009762305.2. NCBI lineage: Eukaryota > Metazoa > Chordata > Mammalia > Carnivora > Otariidae > Zalophus > Zalophus californianus. The sequence continues at coordinate 3,454,711 of NC_045603.1, read as the reverse complement.
ACATCCCTGGGGTGGGCATGCTGGGCCCGTGCTGTCTGTTGTCCTGGTGGCTGTTACCAGGTCACCTGCCCGCCCTGCCACGGCCCGGGGTGTCATCCCCACGGCTTTCTGCTCTGCCGGCCCAGCGGGTGAAGAGCATGGCTGTGATTCCTGGTTGTTCCTGGGAGGGAGGCTGGTCATCTTTGTGCTTAGGCTTTGGGTTTTTTTTACTTTATTTCTTGTTTATTGTGGTAAAATATAGCTAAAACTCACCGTTTTGGCCACTGGTACGTGTACAGGGCATTAAGTGCATTCACAGTGTCATACGACCGACACCCCTATCCGTCTCCAGAACATCGTCCTCAGCGCCAACAGAAGCCCCTTCTCCATTAAACGCTGACCCCCACACCGTCCCCCAGCCCCTGGTGCCCACACCTACTTTCCATCTCTGTGGACCGACTGGTCCAGCGACCTACGAGACGGTCCTGTGGTACCTGTTGGTTCGTGACTGGCTGGTCTCTGGGTCCTGGGCAGAGATGAGTGGGCGCAGCGGGTGGGGGGAAGGGCGTGGGCAGGGGAGGGGTCCTGGGCTGGCAGACGGGCTTGAGGAGGCCCAAGACGGGGGGATGTGTGGGGGGAGGGTGCCGCAGCTGGGGTGATACCCAGCTTCAGGGTGTGGCTGGGGGTGGGGAGGGCCGCGGCAGATGAGGAGGGGGACGGAGGCCAGGGCCGACCGGGTGGGTCACCGACAGGCCAGTGAGGAGAGGTGTGACAGGGAGGGCACCAGAGCCCTGGAGCTGGGGACAGACAAGTGGCCCCGTGCACGGGGGCGCCGAGGGGCAGACTCCTCGAGGGGCAGGAGGTCCTGCCCTGAGGGGCTGCAGGGGAGCCCGAGAGGTGGGGAGTTGGAGGCCACCATTCTAAGGCCACCACTTGCGTGGCTTTATGGTGGTGCTGTGGCCTTGGGGGTTTGCTCAACTGATGGGACCCGAGGGGCTCACAGAGGGGCTCAGACCTCAGAATTCCGGGGTGCCGCCATCCCCATCGGTGCTCCCTGCTAGCTGGTCTGCACCCTGGAGCAGCCCCTCCGCCTCCCTGCGGTCCACGGGGCTCTGGCTCAGAGCTGCCTTCAGCACCAAGCACCCAGAACCCTGAACCCCCATCCAGGGGGACTCTGCAGGGATTCTTGACGCTCTAGGGCAAGTTCCAGATGGACTTTGTTCCAGCATCCTAGAGACTTGGACTCGTGCATTCAGACATGGCCCCGTGAACTGGGGGGCGTCCTGCCTGCTTTTGGAGAGGAGTTGGCAGTTGTAACGGAGGTTGAGTGTTCTGCCTCCACGTCCATGCAGAGCCGCCTTTCCTGGCCAGTCTCTGCCCCCGGCCGTGTGGCCACCGCCTTGGTCGTCAAGGTGGGGGATGGACAGGGGAGGGATGAGTTTGTGCGCAGGGGGATTGGGTCTAGCATGTGCCATCTGCCCCGTGGCAGGGCAGGTAGAATTCGCCTGCCTTCCACCCCACTCCCCCAGTCCCTGTGCCCACTGCTGCCTGGCCCCCAGGGCTGCAGGGAAACATGGGAACTCGCCCCAGCAGCCAGAGGAGCTCAGAGTCCAACAGGGCAAGGGTCCGGGCAGCCACAGGCCAGAGGGTCTTCCCAGAACCTGCTGGCTTCCCGACGTCCGCTCCTCCTTCCTGAGATGTGGCCTCAGAGCAGGCGACACGTGTATGTGCAGGGGTCTGTCCTGCACCCTCTCTGGGCTGTGTGTCCCCTTCTACCCTCACCTGGCCTGCAGGGGGGGTCATGGAAACCCAGACTGGGAGTCAGATCCCCCTTGTCGCTTGGGGAGGCACACGGGTGCCCCTTCTCGCTAGCTCAGCATGAGCGTGCAGCTGTGGGGTGGCCGTGGGAGTGTCCGGTGTGTGCGCCTGGGCAGGCGTGGCAGTGCTGGCCTGTGCCGCACCCCTTCCCCTCCTGTCCACCGGACGCAAGCGGCTGCCTGTGCCAAGGCCCTGGGCGGGCGGCAGCGGGCAGCGGTAACCGGAGCCTGCCCTGCACCCCTCGGACGTCAGGCGGTGGTTTTACTTAGCCCTCTGTGCAACAGGACAGGCCCCGTTTGGAGTTTGCTCACGTCAGGGAGCCACTGCTCCTTCAGATTTACGCAGCCTGGCCTGCGGACATGCCCTCCCCGGCTGCCTGGCGTCGTGTCAGTCCGGCTCCAGGCTGCGAGGGGGACAGGGCCTGCGTCTGGGCTCACCCTCCTCCTGGGGGGCCAGCGCAGGTTTGGATGGTTGCCTTCCCTCCTCAGCCTGAGACTGGTGTGAGTATCAAGAGACTTAGCGTCGCGCTTCTGGCTTTAATTTAAGCTGACCTCGCTGGGCTCCAGGGATGTCCATGTTGTCCGAGATGTCCCTTCCAGTGGCAGGCGAGGCCGAGGTGAACTGATGCGGGCTTCCGGCAGAACGGCGCCTTCCTTGCCCAGCAGGGGCTCTGTGGGCCCAGCCCTTGCCAAGGAGGGGTCCTTGGGGCTCGCCTCTGAGAAGCGGGGTGCTTGGAGGTGGCTCCTCTGAGCTCTTGGTGTTCCTCTTGTAGGCTGGTCCGGGGACCCTCATCATGGCTGCAGGAGTCCAGGACTTTAACCGGACAGAGTTTGATCGATTAAATGAGATCAAAGGTCATCTGGAAATCGCCTTATTGGAAAAACACTTCTTACGTGAGTACCCCTGGGTGGGGTGACGGGGGGAATGCCATCCCGCAGACGTGCAGCAGGGTGTTGGGGCTGGTGAAGCCACGTGCTGGCTGTCACTGGGCTCACTCGTGCTGCGGACACGTGTGGCCCCCGTATGACGTCCTCAGCGGAAGCTCCCTGTGCCGCTCCACCAAGACCAGCGCTCTCGTCCGCATGCTGCAAGGTCTTTACTCTGGGGTAAGGGAGGCTGTCCCCCGGGAGGCAGGGATTTTGCTGCTTCTGGTGGATCTGGGGTGTTGCATTTCCGGCAGTTGGCTTTCATACTGTGTTCTGTTTAGTTTCGCATCAAGGAGGGAGGGTGAGCCCGAGGGCTTCCTCGTTGGGTGGCTGTCCGCGTTGGTATGTGGGCCGTTCCCTGCCGCTGTGGTTTTGGCCTCTTGGGTGCAAATGGTAGAGACTGCCGTGGGGGGTCTGCCAGCTCCTCGTGGAGGTGACCTCATCTGACTCCGGCCTTGGCTCTCTCACCCTCTGCCCTGCTCTCTGGACCAGAGCCGCAGAGACAGCCCCCCTGCCGGGAAGGGGTTTAGAGCAGGCGGATTGCTGTGGCGCCCGCACGCGTGCCCCGCTGCGTCATGCGGAGCTTCCACAACTGACACCAGGGCCAGAGCAGAGCTGCTGGGGTGACACAAGAAGAGAGAAGCAGCCTCCTGGCCCCGCGTGTCCAGAGCCGGCCCAGAGCTGCGGGGCCAGGAGGAAGGGCCCACAGACACCACTCCCTCCGTGTCCCTCCGGGAGCCACCCCCCTCGTCCACGCACTCGGGGTTTTCGGGGCTCCAGCCATGGGCCCCCCAGCCCTGCAGCTATGTGGGGCCCTTCACCTGCACGTGACAGCGGGTGTCTGTGCCGTGGTGGGGAGCCTTGGGGGCTGGCCCTGCCTTTCTCTCCTGGGAAGCAGGGGACCTGGCTGTCCCGGCATTTCTGCACAGTGTCCTGCCACCCGGGGGGTGCAGCCCTGCCTTCCCTCAGAACGCCTCTAGCCTGTCCACGCTCCCCTCGGCACCAGCGTGTGTGCACCACGCTCCCCTCGGCACCAGCGTGTGTGCACGTATGTGTGTACAGGGTCATCGACTCTGTGTGGTGTCTTCCCCCTGCCAGCTGGGCCTGAGCACCCGTGGTTCTGAGGACAGTGCTGTGGAGCGACTCGGTCTCCGCTCGAGTCTAAGGTCGTCGCCGGGCAGCTCGGACAGGCAGGGCCGGGCTGGGTGAGCCCGGGGCTACAGGCGGTGATGGGCCCGCCTGATTAGGTCCTGGTGACCTGGTGCCTGTGACCTTGGCCTGTGCTGAGGTCCCGTGGGGAGGCTCTGCATGAACAGAGGGGCAGGCTGCCCCACTGGTTGCCTGGCCAGTACGGACAGAGCTGGACAGACCCTGCCTGAGGCATCGGCTGGTGGAGCCTCGTGCAGTTGCCTTTGTGGATCAAGTGGCCAAATACGGGTGGTTTCATGGGGGCTTGATGAAGCAGCAGAGCCAAGTGCTGTCCATGTCTGACCGGGGAGCCCTAGCCGGGGAGGGGGGCAGCAGGCCCCCGGGAGCACAGGTTACCCGGCAGAGGCGGGGCAGGCGGGGCGCAGGTACCCACCAGGCGGACGGGCAGGCAGGATCGCTGGGGCCTGCAGGGGCGACTCTCTGGGCCGACCCTTTCTGCGTTGAACAGAAGCATCCACCCCCCACGGCGCTGCGCGGCTGTCGTCCTCGGTCCGTCCTCGTGGTCTGTCCTCAGTGTTTTACCAAAGGAGCGTCTCTCTTTTTCTTTTTTAATTTTTTATTGTTGTGTTAATCACCATATATTACATCAAGGAGCGTCTCTTTTACTCTTGGGCAGCTCATGTTGTAGAAGCGTGAGGTGCAATTATGACAAGTGGCAGTGACGGGCATTCTTTTAAACTACGGAACGTTTCAAGCAGATACAGAAGCAGAGTGTCTCACATGCTCACGGTCAGCTCTGGCAGGCGGTGGCCGGCGGCGGGCAGGTGGCCCCCACCACCCCGGCGTGGGAAGCCGGTCCTGCCAGCCTCCTGTCCTTCATCTGTACGTTTCAGTTGGCAGCTCGTGGTGTTTTAAAAATGAACGCCACGCGTCTGATATCACAGCTGAAAACATCAAGTCCTTTCGAATCTTCAGACCTGCAGCCGGAGCTCAGATTTCCCCAATTGTCTCCTTTTTTTTGCACCTCCCAGAGCAGCCCCCGAGGCCCCACGTCGAGTGGCTGGTGCCCTCTGCAGGCTCTCTCTGGTGCTGGTTCTCTGTGTCCCTTGCTCTTCGTGGAGGAAACCAGGCCCGCCCTGGGGGCAACTCCACCCCGGACCTTGTTCGGGGGCGACCCCGTGGGCTCCCCACAGAGCGCTCCCTGGGAGGACTCCCTCGGTGGTGGCTTCCCTGCGGTGGTTTCCGTCCTTGGTCACGTGGCTTCAGTCCGTCGTCCCGCTGGAGGTTACAGAACGATAATTTCCCACTCCTCCATTCTTTCTCCATTTGCTCACTGACCTATTTCTGAAAACCTAACTACTTGGTTGCTCGAGGGATGGCTCCTAGAGCGGAGGCAGGACACAGGCTTGAATTTTTCCCTTTATTGTCCGGTTTCCAAAATCAGGAGCCGATTCCGTACTCAGCATCCTCCAAAGGTGACCAGTGAGGGTGCTGAGCTTTTTGGTGTCATCACGAGATCGTGGCCTTGAACATAGCTGATGTGTCTTAGTTGCTGTGGCCACTGCCCCCTTGGTGCTAGGTAGACCCACTTCTGGGCGGCGGGGGCCTCCTCCAGTTTGCTTCTGAGTCCCTTTGACATGAGCCAGTCCTCTGTGAGCAATCCCTTGCTTTCTGGTGAGACAAGACACTCTGGGCTCTTCTTCCTTTTTTTTTTTTTAAGATTTATTTATTGGGGGGCGAGAGTGCGTGCATGTGGAGGTGGGGGAGGGGCAAAGGGAGAGAATCCCAAGCAGACTCCCCATTGAGTGTGGAGCCCGGTGCGGGGCTCGGTCACAGGACCCTCAGATCATGACCTGAGCCGAAATCAGGGGTCTAATGCTCAACCAACTGAGCCACCCAGGTCCTCCCCCAGCCCCCACCCCCGGCCAGGTTCTTCTTAAACATTTCCTGCCCCTGTCCTGGAATTAGCCATTTCCCCTGGCTCCTGTTGGTCGAAAGTGGTTTTTAGAAGATAAATAAGGATTCTGGGGGTACTCACTGCTGTCAGTGTTTCTAGACCTTTCCAGCGGGCAGAGGTAGGGCATCCCGAGTTCATCCAGATAGTTTGAATTCACATCCAAGACCATGGGGTTTTTGGTTTTTTTTCTTTTAAAAAAAATAATGATAAAGTATACAGGCGATCTAAAATTTGCCATCTTAATCATTTTGGTGTGTGCCCTTCAGTGGCGTTGACCTGTTCACGGTGTTGTGACGCCGTCACCACTGTGTGGCCATCTCGTGAAGCTGAAACCCTGTTCCTGTGAAACCACAGGTCCCCCTCCCCTGGCACCACCATCCGTCTCCGTGAATCTCACTCCTCCAGGGGCCTCGTGTAAGTGGAACCTTATGGTATTTGTGTTTTTTGTGTTGGGTTGGCCTCACAGAGCAGTGTCCTCCGGGTTCATTGGGTCGTGGTAGGTGTGAACCTCTCCTTCCTTCTGCTGTGCAGACGGGCCACACCGTGTCCCTCTGTCCATCTGGCAGTGGGCCCTTGTGTGGCTGCCGTGAGCGTCGGGGTGTGTTTTCTCTTCAAGCCCCCTGCTCTCAAACCCCGAGGGCTTCACCTGACCTCATCAGACTGTTCTCTGAGCCTCTCCTGCTGCCCATCCTGGTTCTCGTGAGTGACACGGGCAAGGCCTCGTTTGTTTTATCCCCAGGTCACACACGCAGCGGCCTCGGGATGCGGCCCCCGCACGGCCCCGCTGTGTTCGCTGGTTCCTCTGCGCTCAGGGGAACCGATCCCACGAGGGTCGTACGGTGATGCGACTGAGTTTTCCCCTTTGCGGCTACGTCACCAGCTCAGTACAGACTTGCTGTGTGTTTCTTGTCGCTTGAGATCTTGAGAGATCACTTCTGTTTCCGGTTCACTTTTTCTTTTGACCCAATTTCAGATTCACAGGAGGGTGCCAAGAAGAATGCCAAGCTAGTCTTCAGCTAGAGTGTTCCCAAGGGTAGCATCTTACCACGTTTGTCTGCCTGTCGGCCTCGTACCCTTCCTTCCGTCCACCTGTGTGTTTTATTTTCTGACCCTGTTTGTGGTCGTCTGCGGACACGATGTCCCTTGGGCTCTGCCTGCTTCTGTGTGTTTCCTGAGAAGCGAGCATATTCTCTCACCTAACAGTCCAGGTATCACTCTCCGGAATGAACGTGGATGCCAGACAGTTATCTAACCTGAGACTGCAACGCGTGCAGTCGTGTCCTGGAATTTCTAGCAGAAGGTCCCCGGTCACACGTTACATGCAGGTGTCCTGTGTTCTCAGGCTCCTGTCACCGAGCAGGGATGTTGACGTTCTCCAAGAGTGCAGGTCCCTCGGTTTGGGTGTGTCTGACGTCCCCATGGGGAGATCAGATAAGGAACGTCACAGGAGTGATGCTGTAGCCTCAGTGCCTCCGTCAGGAGGTGCACGATGTCATTTCGTCCTGTTGACATGTATTGTAAAGAGTTCTTTTCTTTTTTTCTTTTTTTTTTTTAATTTTTATTTGAGAGAGAGAGAGAGTGTGCACGCATGAGCAGGGGTTGGGGCAGAGGGAGAGGGAGAGGGAGAAGCAGGCTCCCCGTTGAGCAGGGAGCCCGACATGGGGCTTGATCCCAGGAACCCCGCGATCATGACCTGAGCTAAAGGCAGCCACTTAACAGAACGAGCCACCCAGGCGCCCCTACAATTATTTACGTGGTTGCAAAGTCAGGGTATAGTCAGAGAAATGGAGTTTGTCTTCCTGAATACCTTCATTCCTTCTCTCTGGACAACCAGTTGTCTTTTGATTTTGCAGTTTATCCTTCCCTGACTCTTTTGTAGAAGCAAATTTGTACATTTGTTCTTACCTTCCCCCTTAGATAAATCTTGTCCTGGTCTCACTTTCTCCACACTTACATTGCCTCCCGGAGGTCCCTCCAGACGGTCCTTCGACGTGTTCCGTATCCTGTCTGCCATGTGGATCCCGTATGCACGGTTTAACCCACCTGCGTCCTGTGACGGTGAATCCATTGCCGCCAGCCACTTAACGTGGTAACAGGTGGTTCTCCCGGGACTGCGCCGTGGGTGCCCAGGCTGGGCCTGTTCTTAGACCCCGAGCGGCCCAGGAGAGCCTGTCTTTCTCCACTGCTGCTTCCGTCTTGGTAGCCAGGGGAGCATAGTGTGTAGGAAAGGATCTGCAGCGTTCTTGACACCCAGAGTTGTTGTGGTTGCTGTTGACCCGGCCTCCGTGCGCCGGCGTGGCCGCCCTGCCTGCTCCAGGTCTGCAGGAGAGGTGCTGACGTGGGCAAGGGGCAGCTTTGCTGTCCACCGGGGAGCGGTCAGCTGGGGACGTTCACCCCTTTGAGCCCTCAGTCCCTCCATCTGTGAAATGCCCCAGTGCTCAGTGTTAAAATTCCATTCAATTACCTGTAGTACTTTCTCTCCGAAAGCAGATGATTATTCTTCGTGGGGAGGAGGAAATAGCCCAAGTGTGCAGCGGCTCGCTTCACCATGAAATATTGAACAGTACAAATGTTCCTGTGAGGAATGACGCGGGATGGGCAACGTGAGATGGAAGCACGTTCTGGCTCGTGATGGGAGGCAGGAGCCCGAATCTGTTAAAGAGGCCCATAAACGAGTTCAAAGCATCATACCTTTTCATTGAGCAGCTGCCGCTTTCTGAGCTCATGCGCACTGTTCCCGTTTCTGTGCATTTCTCCGTCTCCTGCTGGGTAAGGAGGTTCTCCAGCATGGTGAGCAGCACACACAGGCTCTCCCCAGAAGTGACTTGGTGTGGAATTTGGATCTTGGAGGAAGGGCTTATGGGGCCTTGATTCCGGGTCATCCTGGTGGCCAGGCTGAGCCTGAGGCTCCCTTACCTGAGTGCAGGTTCTGTGTTGCCGGGCAGTTTCTTCTTCCCGTGTTGAGGTAAAGGCCCATGGAATCCTCCCTGGACATGCTAGAAGGTGCTGTCCCAGGGGGCCACACTCTGGGGTCTTGAGCCCTCGGGGTAGGGACCGTCCTCACTGGGCCACCGACACCCACCTGGCGCCAGGCGCGTGTGGGTTCCTGGTGGACACAGGTGGGCGGACAGCAGAGGTAGTAATTCTTGAAGAACATTCTCGGGGAGAGGGTGCCCCTTGCTTATGAGCCCCCGTGCTGCTGGGAGCTCCCTTTCCTGCCCTGATACGTGGCGGGTCAGCGTAGCTCTCTGCTACCTGCGTGAGAGGGTTTCCCAGAGAGCCTGGCCAGGGAGGCGAGCAATCCACTCCTGTGGCCCGCAGCAGGTCTCTGAATGCCTAGACTTAGCAGGAGGGCCCTGGAGTGAAGGGAAGTTTCTGAGCAGCCAGTACGGGTGATTCAGGGTGAGGAAGAGCTTTCTCACAGACAAAGTCACCTACAGACAGGAGGGCCCAGGGAGCTGCCGCGGCCTGCTGCTGGGGGGCGGGCGTCCAGACGAGGTGAGACGGCCATTCAAGGCCTGCGGGCGGCAGGGTGATCTCGGCCTGCAGATGTCCATCTGGGGTCTGGCTGCTTATTTGTTTGGCTCTGTTCCTGCTGTTAATTTGTTGATGTTAAGCAGAAGGTGAAGACAGGTAACAGAGGTGAGACTGGATGTGCGGATCAGATAAGCTTTATTTCGGAAGAAACGGAATTGGCCCCGAAGAAAATGACTTGAACGACCCACTGGGCGGGCCAGAATTCCAAATTTCTAGATCCCTTCCTTTGCCGGGTGAGAATGTGTCCTTTAATTATTCATTGCGGATGCCGAGCATGGAGAGGCCAGCTCACCACCCCAGGCTGTGTCGTCCCAGCGCCAGCCGGGCACCCCGCCTGCCCAGCTCACACTTCAGGGGGGAGACCCCTGCATCCTGCCAGCGCCAGGCCTGCTCCCGAGGGCTGCAGGTGTCTTGGGGTGAGGGGTGAAGTCGGGGAGGAAGCTAGCACACGCCTGCCTGTGTGTTAGATGGCTCCGTGTCCGGGGTCTGGCAGTGTCTTCTGATGGGCCCCTTGGAAGATGACAGAACTGAGCTCCATGGGGAGTGTTAAGTCAGGAGCCGCACTGAGCTCTGGGACCTGTCTCGCTGATGCTCTGCATCCGCCCCCTGAACACCTCACCGGTTCCCTGCGCTGTGAGGATGGGATCCCCACTTACAGGTGGCACACCTGAGCTCTGTGTGCACAGGGCCATCCTCTGCCGCCTGCCAGCCAGTCCCCTCCTGCTAAGACCCTTGTCGGTGTGCATGAGGCCCACCTGGCAGAGATGGGCTGTCCTGTGCTGTGGGGTTGCCCCAACTTTCCAGCCCTGTAAGGGGGCTCTTCCTTATCCACATTTCATCTCCTCTCCTGAGCTAGATTCTCATGTGAAGATGAAGGTCGCTGCTGCCTTATGTATACATTCCCACAGCTTAGGCCTGCGGTCAGGCAGCGGGTGCTCAGTGGACGTTATCTGTGGCTGGGTGGGTGGGGGATGGATGGGTGGATGGGTCAGTGGGTAGGTGAGTGGGTGGGTGGGGGTAGATGGATAGATGACTCAATGGGTGGGCAAGTAGATGGATGGATGAACAAATGGACTGCTCCTTTTATTGAGCATGCTTCTGCACATCCTTCAAGGTCCTACTGGGTACCTACCTGAGCTCTGATCCTCTAAATACGTCCTTTCTTGCTCCCGTCTTGTTGGGTGTTTGGTCCATAAGCACATGTTTTGTGTGTGCCACATTTGCTGTCCAGTGAGCTCTCCCACTTAGAGACTCGGCCTGGTCTCACCTTGCTGGGGAGCAGAGTCCCTTGCTGCCCCCACCCAGTACTGCGTGGGGAGCAGGTGCTTAGCTAAACATAGCTCATTGCTGTGGGGACAGACAGGGGCCTGGAGGGCTCAGCTGCTGGCACTAAGTGCTGGGTTGGAAAGAGAGAGGGACTGTGAATGGGGGGGACTGGGCGCTCACACATGCTCTGTTCCAGAACTGGGCCCAGGGTCCCAGAGTCCAGACCGTGGGCGGCCAGATGAAGCACACCATCTCTGCTGAAGGGCTGTCGGTTCCTGGGATAGGCTGGGATCCTGTTTCTTATTAGTTTACATGGAAAAACTTGTAACGCACTACTTGTTCACCCAGACCCCAGTCGGTTTCCTAAGACACCCTGCAAACACCATGAGAGGCCGGTATCTCAGCAGGCCATCTTGAAGGGGTGAGGTGTTTGAGGCAGTGCTGTTTCCGTCCGCGGTGGTGAGGAGCATAGCAGGAGGGAAGCCAGCATCAGGGAGAATGTGCGGGTGGAAGTTTACATAGAAGCCAGGCATTGCCCATCAGGAACCGTTTTTCTTCAAAGAGTGGCCGAGGGTGGGGGGAGGGAGCTGTCGTGGCCGCTTCTTCACTGGTCGCTGAAAGTAAAGCTGTGCCCTTGCCTTAGAACCTGGTAACTTGTCGCAGTGGGGAGCACGTGGTCCTGGCTTCTAGAAAGGCCCCTGGCGATGGCCAGAGGGGTGAATTGGGCTGGTAGGCGGCGCCTGGGGAGGGAGGTGAGGGGGTGGAGCCTGGGGCCCCCAGGTGTGTTGGCTTCGCACCTGGCCGGGTGGCAGAAACAGCTTAGCTTTTCCAGTGGTCCCTGTGTTTGCAGGCCCGGCCGGTGGGAAGGCGTTTTATTTAAGGATTATCACTTGATTTTTATTTTTGGCTGTGGCTGGGCCTGTTGAATTATGTGCCAAGAGGACTCCTGCTTGAAGAGTTCTACTTTTACAGGTTTAAAAATAGCCTGGAAGCTGGTTTCTTCCTCCCAGTGACTTCCCTGGTGGCTGGGGTGCTGGGTTGGGCTGGTGCCCGTGCTGTCTGGGCGTGCGGTGGGCATGAGCCACACCGTCCCGTCTTTCTCCCTCTAAGCCAGGGTGGTGGTGGGCTGGTGGTAGACGAGGTGCCCGGAGTGACCGGTGAGCGTGCCGACCCTGCCCTTCTTTCCGACCGGGGCAGGCCAGCCGGCTGGGGCGCACAGGTGAATCCTGGATGGCTCGCTTTGCCACAGAGCGCTGCTGTTTGCCTCTTCGCGGGGCTCCGTGGCTGTGGCTCGTTTGCCGTGTCCCTTCGAAAGCAGTGGTCCGCGGTCTCTGTGAGGAAATGGGCTGCGAGCACGACCTGATGGTGTTCTCCTTGTTAGGGTCCCTGAAAGCTCCTCCATGAGCGGGACCCTGGGCTGCAGGAAGGGGGCATTTTGGATGAGGACACCAAGCCCTATTAGACAGTCAAGACGGGGGCGCTTGAGGGGTTGAGCGTCAGACTGTTGATTTCGGCTCAGGTGGTGATCTCTGGGTCCTGGGATGGAGCCCCGTGTCAGGCTCCTCACCGGCGTGGGGACTGCTTGTCCCTCTCCCTCCCCCTCTGCGCCTCCCCCCAACATGCATCTGTGCTCCCTTTCTCTCTCTTTCTAAAATGAATAAATAAATCTTAAAAAAAAAAAAAAAGAAAAAGGGAAAAAAGAAAGTCTGCTGCCCAGCTGCTCTGGTGGGAGGTGGGTGGCGAGAGGCTGTGTGCCCGGAGAGCCGGCCCTGGTTTCCCTCGGTGCCACATACCTGGCAATCCCGTTCAACAGGAGCTCAGGGAGGAAATTAATGAATTACAGTGCTGATTCTCTCTCCCAGGGGCGCCCTCGGATCCTAGAAGGTTTGGGGGTTCAGACTCATTCCTCAGGCAGGCATTTTGGCTTCTGCAGTCTCCCACAGGCTTCCGACTGCCCCTGGCTGTCTATGCCAGGTCAGCAGAGGCCGCAGGGCCCTCACGGCCACACCCGTCCTTGAAAGGGAGTGAGTCATTGTGCTGGGAACCTCGCTGTGCGCCCTGGGCTGGCCTGGTGAGCGCTCATGCAGCGGCCTTTCCGCCCTGCGGGGCTGTGACTTGGTGGTCTGATGGGACCACCCAGGGCTCCCAGTGCTGGGGACCCCGCCTGTCACTTAGCTGCTGGTACATGTGGACAAGTGGGTGTCCTGGGCCCAGGAGGCAGGCTGGGTGCAGCCTGCCCCACGTGGAGGCACAGAGGGGCTCAGAACAGCCCGAGAGCTGGTGGATTCCCAGGGGCAAGAAGGCCCTCTCTGGGCCAGGTGGGCGGAGGGGCTCATCACCCTCTCCTGGGGCCAGCACGGCCTCCGTGGATGCAGAGTCTTGTCTCAGGGAGGAATGTGGGGGGCAGAATCCTGGCCCCCCCGAAAGTGTCAGCGACCTGGTCACCAGAACCTGTGACTGACTGTGGTCAGCTTGCTTGGCACAAAGGACTTGTAACTGAGCTGAGGATCTGAGCGGGGAGTTCTCCTGGCTTTACCGTGAGTGCGAGGAGGGGGTTGCCGAGGGTCAGAGATGTGACTGTGGAGTCATCGTGGCTGGGGGTCACCAGCCGAGGAGGGCAGCGCTGCTAGAAGTGGGGAAAAGCAGCAAACAGACTCTCCCTGGAATATTCCTAGAAGGAGCCAGCCCTGCTCACACCTTGGTTTTAGGCCTTCTGATCTCTAGAACTGTTAAGATAATAAATTTGGGTTGATTTAAGCCACTGTGTTGTATTTTTTTTTACAGCAGCAATAGGGAATTAATATGGGGGCTCTTTGAGCCGCTTTATTGCCGCCCCCCACCCCCCGCCCCCTGTTGGAGATGCCCTGGGCCCCCCGACCCAGGGAGCAGGGCGTGCACGCGGTCCCAGGCAGGCCGTGGGGTGGGCGCTGCTCTGCCTGGCCCGCGTCACGGCATCTGTGAGCGCTCAGGGCGCGAGGCGGTCCTGAGCTGGGACGGGGAGCCCGGCGCTCTGGCAGCGGAGTGTCCAGGCCCAGGCTCTGCAGGAAGAAGGCTGGTGACCGCTGGAGAGCGGGGAGCCTGGGCTCTGAGGTCAGAGTGTTGCGGCGGGAGTGGTCGGGAAGAGCCCCGGAGGTCAGGGGCGACCGCCACAGCTCCACGTCCCATCCCGTCCCCCTCCCCCTCCCTTCCCCCTCCCGCCCCCTCCCCCTCCCGCCCCCGCCCCCTCCCTTCCCCATCCCCCTCCCGTCCCCCTCCCCCTCCCATCCCCGCCCCCCCCTTCCCCGCCCCCCTCCCGCCCCCCTCCAGTCCCCTCCCCCTCCCATCCCCATCCCCCTCCCCCTCCCGCCCCCCTCCCGCCCCGTCCCTGTCGTGTCCCTGCCCCCGTGGGTGGGAGGTCGGTGGGACCGGCCACCTTTTGAATGACTAGCTGCGCAGTTTCTGCTCAGCAGGAAGTGGGCCCCCCTGTTCCCGCGTCAGAGGAGAGAGACATCGACGACCGGGCCGTGTGCTGCCTCATCCTGTGCTCCGTGCACCACGATGACTAAACACGTCACCGCGAGGGGAGCGGGCAGGATGCCTGTCACTGGGTCGAGTCAGGGGGTCCCAGGCTTTGGGGAGGGAGGCGTTGGCCTCGAGCCGTTTGCTCAGCAAAAGCGAGAACTCATCTCTGGAGGGAACCGGCCAGAAATGCCAGTTGGTTTTATTTCTGGGGCTGGCTGTGCCACCAGGAAAGGAGACTCCGGAAAAGGAGGAAGTCTCCTTGCGGCTTCGCCCGGAAGGGGGACGAGCACGTTTGCAGGGCTGCGGCCTCGGGTTGGCTCTGGCTGGTGGGTGGGCTTCGTGGCGGGGGCACGGGGGTGAGGGCGGGGGGGGGGGTCTGGGGGGGGAAGGAGGGCGTCCGTCTCTGCTCCGGCCGGTGCGTGGGGGGGCAGCTCCGGGGCTGAGGTGCCGGCCTCCACCGGGGGAAGGGCTGGGCGGGCCGGGGGGCATCGTCGGGGAGGCCCCGGTCAAGGGGACACGGCTCCTGGCCGCCTGGGCCCCCGCGTCTCTGACATTGCCTGCGGTTGAGAGCCTGCCTGCTCAGCGCCCCCGCGGGGGGCTCGGGGAGGGGCTCTGTGTGTCCACACGTGTTCCCATGGGCCGGGCTGGAGGCCGCCACGTGGTGGAACCCGGCCGCACGCGGAGCTCTCGCAGGTGAGCGTCACGGGGAAGGGAGTTTGGGGGTGGCCACGTTAAGGAAAGTGTGGCTTCTCGCCGATGCTGGCGGGGGGGCCGAGGGTCTGTGACGGAGGAGGCGTCTGGGGCTGCCTTGACCTTCAGACGGAGCTGAGATCCACGGAGGCTCTGGGGTTGCGTGTGGGTGTTGGCCCTCAGAGGAGCGGACGGGGAAGCACCAGAGCCCCCAGCCGGGGCGCCCAGGAGCAAGGCTGTTGTAACATGAAGCGCCTCACCTCTCTTTTCCCCACGAAGGCAGCCACCGCCCCCCGCCGCCCCCCACCGTCCCCACTGACCCCCACCGCCCCCCGCCGCCCCCCACCGTCCCCACTGACCCCCACCGCCCCCCGCCGCCCCCCACCGTCCCCACTGACCCCCACCGCCCCCCGCCGCCCCCCACCGTCCCCACATGAAGCAGACAGTGAGATGGAAGCCACCTTGGCTGGCTGCACATTCACCTGAGCCCGGTCCTCGTGAGGTGGCTCACAGAGCCCATCCCCAGGGCACCTGACCGAGCCGTAACCACCCCCTTGGGAGAGGAGTGCTCCCACCCCTTTACAGGGCTGTCCGCCCACGAGCAATTGGTTGACAGGTCACTGTGAGGCTCACTCTGAGGTTCATCCACGGGCTACTCCAGTGAGTCTCGGCTGAGCACCTGCTTATGCCAGGCCCACCACAGGAGGGTCAAACTGAGCAGAAAGGAGTCCCATGGGAGGAGGTGGAGCGTCACCCTGCAGGGGTGACAGAGATGTCCACCCAGGAGGACAGAGATTTCCCACTGCCAGGGGGTGCCTGCCCTTTTGGAAGAGGGTCCCAGGGCCCCGCCTGTGTCAGGACAGGAGACCCGCCTCCCAGGGGGCCCAGGATCCAGCGGGAGCTGTGTCCAGGCTCGCCCCCTGGGGCCGGTATACACAGAGCTGTGTTCACAGGGGCGCGCCGGGATGTCTGCCTGGGCCAGGGTGTGGCTGCTCTGCCAGGCAGTGCTCCTGCTTGACAGGGCCCAGTGCATGATACTTGCCCCGTGAGCGTTTGCTGAGGAAGTTGTGTGCGAGCGGGTGACCCCTCCAGGCAGCTGGGCCCCGCAGGGGGCTGAGTGGAAGGCCCCGCAGGGGCTGGGGCTCTTGGGCTGACAGTATGTTAGGGCTGTGGGTCCCTCATCTCCGGAGTACGCCTGCTGCCTCCCAGCAGACGCTGTGCATGCGAGGAGCATCACAGGCGGGGACTTGTCAGGATCAGAGTCCCCAGGGGCCCTGGCACAGGCTGGGGAAGGCTGAGGCCTGAACCATGGGGGCTGGGTGCAGAGGTCCTTCAGATGCCGACCCCTTTCCCCGCCACCGGCATCTCGCCGTCCAGCTCAGGGCCAGTCCTCTGCTCTGGCCGCCGGGCGTGTTGCGTGACAACCTGGTGCACTGTCCTTGCTCACCTGCTGACCGTTCCCCATGTTTTCAGGGGCTGCTCCTGGGGCCAGGCTGGGTCCTGGGCTGCCATAGACAGTAAAGCAAATGGGGGCTCTGGGCCTGCGTCAGTGGCGCCTGCAGATGAATGTAGACTCACAGTGTTCATGTTTGCTGAGCCTTTCCCTGTAGACCTGTGTCACCTCTAGAATGCCCTTTCAGCACCCTGAGGAGGACCCATGAGGTCCCCGACAGGAAAGAGCAAGACCCATGAGAGAACGTGACAAGATGCTACGTTCAGTTTGTGGGGAGCATCAGGGAGGTTCCTCAGGGAAAATGGGGGAGGGGCATCAGCACGTACAAAGGTCCTGGGGCAGTCAGACCGTGGGCATTTGAAGCCCTAAAAGGAGGTCCCGGCGGCAAAGATGAAGGAAGAACAGAGGGAGACACAGCTGGTGAGGTGGAGTGGGGACACTTGCTGAGTGGTTGGATTTCATCACAAGCCGCTGCTGACTTTGAGGCAAGACAGCCGCAGATTCTGACTTAGGCTTTCAGAGGAACCTCTGACTGCCGTTTGGAGCTAGATTTGAGGATGTTAGGGGGCAGCTGGGAATCAGGGTAGGAGCAGAGACCAGCAGAATACATGGGTTTGGGGGTAGTTGCAGGACATCCCAGCTTGTGTGGTGGCGTGCCTGACACAGGTCCCCTTAGCCGTAAAGGAGCCTGGCTGGCTACCGTGAGAGGGGTGGGGGCACACAGCTCTGTCAGCAGGGCTGGGGGGCCTTGGCCGGGCTTCCCGCAGCCCTTCCTGTCACCTGCCTCCCTGGCCACCCTTCCCTTGCTGCCTGGCCGGTTGGGCTCTGTTTCTGGGTCTAACTGGGCAGAGGCCACCCCCTCCTCTCAGATCTCCCCTTTACATGGCCCCTTATGGACCCTGTTCAGTGCCCCAGGGGAAACGTGGCCATGGGAGGCCACCCTGCTTCACCCCAGGATGGAGGGGATCTCGGGGGGAAACCATGCTGTGGGAGCCAGGAGGAACCGTTCCCTGTGGGCTTGGCATGGCATCCTCCAGGCCCCCTGTTTGGAGAGGGCCTTCTCCCGATGAGTCTCCGGAAGAGGCCCCCCGCAGGGTCAGCAGGGTGCTGGAGGATGCTGGGGTGCAGGTGCCCAGAGCGGGGTGGGTCCCCGCAGGGTGGGTGCACAGGAGGGCCCTGAGCACTCCAAATATTTACTGAGCCAGTGGATGCCAGCACTCAGCAACCCTCAGTGCTTCTCACTGGTTAGTGACAAAACTCAGCAAGCCACGACCTCTCCAGGCAGGTGGTGTGGCCTGGGCTGTGCAGGCTCTCTTGAGGCAGGAGGATCTTCTGACCTTGGGCCTCTCAGCCTCCCCCTGTGCTGTCTGGACAGGGAGACCTGCTGCTCACGCCCAGTCGTGCTGTAAGCCCGTCTGTGTCTGGGGCCTCTGGCTGCCGGACTGACCTTGGCCTGAATTTCGGGGGCTCGGGCTCAGCCCTGTGTCCCCAGGTCTGATGAGGCAGCCAGGACCAGAAAGGAAGCTGCTGGGTCCCCCCGAGCACCTCCCTGCCCCCACCCTAGAGAGAAGGTTCCCAGCCAGCAGGGCTCCCTCCAAGCCAGCTGTCCTTACTGCCCACGTCCCTGGGAGGGTGGGGCTTTGTTTGGGTCGCTTGTTCATCACAAGCGTCCCGGTGCACGAGGCTGTGGAGCGGCGGGACGCAGATCTGTCACGGGTGACCGCTGACTGTGGCCACCCGGGGCTTGACAGCCTGCTTCAGTCCCGCCTGGGCCCCAGTGGGCCAGTCCCCGCAGATTCATTTGGCGACTTTGTTTGCTAAAAAGGGGAAATGCGATCATCAGCTTCCGACAGATGCTTGTGGAGGAGGCTGGTCCACAGTCTTGGCCCTCGGCAGCCCTGCCAGTGTGGAGAGGTGTCTGTTCAGGCTGTGTTACTCTCCGTGGGGGTTCATGGCTGGGCCGTGGCACGTATCCGGCGCTGCTGTGGCCGCATCCCCCCTGCACCTGCCTCTCCCTGCAGGGTAGTCGGGGCGTCTCACCAGGTACCTGTGTCCTATTTGGACATGGGGAGCCTAGCCCAGCCCAGTGAGGCAGCCGGCTCTCTGCCCCTTACGCTTTCATGGTCCATCTGTTCCCCGTGGGTGGTGACCCCTCCAGGAGATGATAGAGAACCTTCAGAAGTCAGGGCTGACATCCAGAAGGTGCGGGATGGGGGGCAGAGCAGAGAGGGGGTGAGCCCCATGTCGTCGTCGGGCTGTGACGAGAGCGGGTCCACTGCGTGCCCGGTTTAGAAACAAGACAGAGCCATTCCCAGTGTGACTTGGGTTCCCATCTACAGGAGCCTTAGGCCCGGAGGAGATGGCCTAGGATTTCCAGATGGACCCCATTGCATTTTATCTTGATATAAACGTTCGGTAATTGGGTTTGCAGAGGACTCAGCATAGTCCTTGAGAATTGAAAAAGTTGCCCGCAGCCAGCTGTCATTCCCTGAGTGTGGGGTGACCAAGTGGCGGGGGCAAAGGATCTGCCTGCAAGGACAGCCAGGGTCCTGTGCCCCTGGGCGGTGCCCACTGACCAGGGTTCGCGCCTTAGGAACGGTGCGGTAGGCAGGGCCTGCTTGCGGCTACCGCGTCCCCCAGCACAGCTGCTTGGTCGGAGCCTCGGAGCGGCCCTTGGGTCACGTAAGAGCTGCGTGGAATAGTGTGTGTGTGGGCTTTGCGGTGTGGATGGGCTGCAGGGTGAGCAGGAAGGCTGGCTGGGCAGTGTGGGGACACCCAAGAAAGGCTGAAGTGGGGCAGGCAGTTTGCCTGTCAGCACGGTGTCCCAGCAAAGAGCCTGGCTGGGGCCGGCCCCCTGAGCTCAGGCCCTGCTGTGGACCGGATGTCTGTGTGCCCTCAAAAGCATATGGGGGGTTAGGAGGTGGGGACCCCGGGAGGTGATCAAGGTTAGACAAGGTCGTGAGGGTGGGGCCCCCAGGATGGGGTGAGTGCCCTCAGGAGAAGAGGAGGGGACACCCGAGCCCTTTCTCCCTGCCGCGTGAGGCCGTCACAAAGCAGCGCGCACCAGGCTTGGCCAGCCCCCTGACCCCTGACTTGCAGCCTCCGGAACTGGGAGGAATCAGGGTCTGCTGTTCGGGTCCCCCCAGTCCGTGGTATTTTGTGCTGGCCGCACAAACTAAGATATACCCACCTTCACTATATACGGTGTCAGAAACGGGAGCCCTCACTTGCGCGCAGATGCTAACTGGTGGTCACCCCCGGGATGGACGGAGGCTGGAGTCAGATGGAAGGCGTAGGGGCCTCTGCGTGGCCTGCAGTGTGCTGTCTCTGGATCTGGGTGTCCAGTGTGTGCAAATGCAGTGAGGCATCCACTTAGACCTGAGCCCCCGTGTGGGCTCCACTCTGTGGGAGTTCTTTCTTGCTGTTGCACCAGAAACCGAGGGCCTTAAAATAGTGTGTTTATTTTCTTACAATTCCGGAGGCCAGAAGTCCCGCGTATTGAGGGTCACATGTTGGCAGGGCTTTGTCCCCCCTGGAGGATCTCAGGGAGAATCTGTCTCCTTGACTTGTCTGGCTTCGAGAAGCCGCCCGCGATCCTGGGCTGCGGGCCCCTTCTGCTACCCTCGAGGCCAGCAGCCTGGCACCTACAAGTCTCTCCTCTCCCTGACCTCTGACCCTCCTGCCTCGTCTGAGGAGTTTACATAATGGTGATTACGCTGGGCCTGGATGTAACCAGGATAGCCCCCCGTCTCAAGGTCCTTTGCTTGATCACGTCTGCAGGGTCGCTTTGTCCATGCAGGGGACACAGCCCCAGGTCCCCGGAATTAGGTTGGGACCTCTTTGGGGACCATCAGTATCACATATTACAGTTAAAAACTACAACTGTGTGTCCCTTGGTTTCCACCTCTCCTGGAGTAAACGTCAGGTCCTTCTGGCTCTGCACGTCCCGCCCCCCACCCCCTCTCATCTGTGACTCCTCCCCTCAGCTCCCAGGGCCCTCCTGTCTCAGGGCCTCTGCAAGGCTGTTGCTGAGCCTGCCACCTGCTTTCCCCAGGGATCTGTCGTCTTGATATTTGTCCCATCCAGGTCCCCACTCGGACTGCAGGAGCCCCCTGCCTGCCCTCCCACTGTGCTCCTGGGTCATCAGCACCCGGGTGGTGGGAGCTGTCCATCTGCCCCTGGCAGGGGCTCGGCTCTGTGGCTGAGGCCTGTGGACCACACCTGGTGCGGATGTGTGTCCCGGCGATGTCCACTGGGTGACCAGGTGCCACCAGGATCCCTTTCTCTGGGGCATCCTGGTGGTGGCAGTGATGTGGTGAGATGCCTTTCATGCACGTGACCTGCACCCGTTTTGTTTAGGACAGGACTCCTCACTGTTGCTTCGCCCCAGCCCTCACCCCCACCGTGTAAGAGGAGCCCCGATTAATAGTCTCCCTGCAGGTGTCCCCCCAGAGAGGAGCAAGAGAGCTGCTACAGCCCAGCAGGTGCAGACAGCGCCCTCTGTCCAAGTGCTCTGAACACCAAGCCTGCCCTCGGCACCTGTGCCGCTGGAGGGGCAGAGCGGAGCGGAGCGCAGGTCACCTGGCGGTTCTGTCCCCTACAGAGGAGGAGCTCCGGAAGCTGAGAGAAGAAACCAACTCAGAGATGCTTCGACAGGAGCTGGACCGGGAGCGGCAGCGGCGGATAGAGCTGGAGCAGAAGGTCCAGGAAGTGCTGAAGGCCAGGTGAGGGGGGGCCCAAGGCCCCCACTGCCCGCTCAGGCACTTCCTTGCCTGCCAGCCCCCCACAGGATGCAGGCACCCCCTCTTGTGCCATCCCGCCGCACGCAGTTACCCCCGGGGTCGCCCACCACAAATGGTCACCCTCCTCCCCGCAGGGTCCCTCCTTCCTGGGGAGTGGCAGCTGCCGCCCCAGCTTCTGGAGGGCATGACGTGGGCCCTGCTGTGGGATGGAGCTGTCCCCGTGTGTGGCCGCCTCTTGCACCCCACGCCTCTGCCGGCACGAGCTGGGCCGCTGCCTCACGGTGCTGCCGGTGAGGAGCGGGTCCTTCCCGCAGGGTATTAGTAGGTTCTGAGAGCCGTGCTCTCCCTGCCCTGGTAGAACCCCCAGGGGGCTCCCTGTCCGTCCACACAGCCTGCAGGCTGGTGGCCCGGCAGACGAGGCCACTGCTGGGACAGCCCAGCCAGAGCTGGTTTCTCTGTGCGGTGGACGAGGGCACTGTTACTTTCCAGTGTAGTCTCCGGCTCTGGCTCTGAGGACACCCACACTCTGGCGCCTCGATGCATGGGGTTCAGTTGGTGGAAAGGAAGTGCCTCCTTGTTTCACGGCCAGACGCTGGCTTCCTGTCAGGTCTTACCCGTGGTTGTCAGCCCCGGCAGCTGGTGACATCTGGTTCTCTTTGGAGGAGGGCTCTTTTATTTCGTGCTCTGGAGGCATTTTTGACGACTCCTGTGTGCTTTTGGGCAGCCTGTCCCCTCAGGGCTGTTGTGGGGTTCTCTGGGACTCCATGTGGGGGCCTTGAACTTGGTAGGGGAGGGACGCACCCTACTTTGACGTTCCTCCCCGGCTACGAGGCCGGCAGCCCTTTCCAGACCCCAGCACATGGGCCTCAACCCGCACATTACCTGATGATCCTTCACACGTGGAAATCTGTGGATGTTTTCATTATGCAAAGGGGTGCAGCCGGGGACCTGACCCACGGATGCTGAGAGATCCAGGGACTGGCGCTGTCCCAGGTGTGTGGCCGGCTGTGGGTGCCTTCTCCACCCGCCAGCCACGGCCAGCCTTCCGTGGCATGTCTCAGCACCGTGTCCCCCACAGAAGTCGCTCTGTCCGGTGCCGATGTGTGATTCTGTCCAGCTTTGCCCAGAGCCCTTGGCCAGAGGTGGCACATCCCCTCTGGTGTTGAGAGGTGCTCGCCCTGAGCTGACCTCTCTCTGTGCCAGGGCCCACGCCTTCTGCTTCTCACCCTCCTGCCCAGCCCAGCCTCCTCACTCCAAAGCCCCTTCCAGTTCTGAGGATGCAGAGGGACCAGCTGGGTGGTCACAGTAAAGGAACAGGCCAGGACTGAGGAAGCTGAAGGTCCTGGGGCACACTGTGGGGCTGCTCCCTGCTGTACGTGGGGTGGGGTTTAGGAACCTTCTCGAAATGGAGACCTGAAGGGGAAAGTACAGGGAGAAGCAGGTTCCATGCAAGTGATGACCTCTTCCTTTGTCACCTTGATGTCTGTCTGGGGTGGCCGTGGGCTGTCCCCGGCAGGTGAGCATATGGAGGGGGACCCCTTTCACATGCACACACACACACACATATGCACACACCCCCCCCCCCCCCCCAAGCTGCAGGTGAGCTGCAGAATTGAAACGTGGTCATTAGAGTTTATGTAAACCTTTGTTTTGGTTTTAAAGAAAATTCCCGGAAAATCATCTTGATTGGAGCTTATCTGTTAGTAGGCAAAGGCCTTTTCTCATTAGGGGTCCAAAAGCAGCATGGAAACACCGCCCTTCTGACTTAACCATCTGTGGTCGGGCCGTGCCTGCCACCGCCCCTCTGCCCGTCCCGCTCCTGGGCTCAGCTGGCACACTGCACTGAACCTCACTGGGGGCCACGGTGTGGGATGAAAGGGACCCTGGTGACAATCTAGTGCCCCCAGCCCGGGGAGAGGGGTCGGGGGCAGAGTGACCCCGGCGCCCGGCCCTGGCATCATGCTCCTTGCAGGCTTCGGTGCCCTCTGGCCTCGGGTGACTGTAGGCCAGAAAATCCGACTTTTAAAAAGCAATTCAGGCACATTCCACTCCAGGCTTGTTTGGTTGATCGTTGAACATTAGCGTAGGTTGTTGAGAAACATTTCAGAGAATCCAGTTGTTGGAAATACAAGGCCCCTTTTTTCTGATTCAGTGAGGTCACCCTGCTCACTTCCTGCCTCCTCGGGAGCTGCAGTTGGGACTGCACGCCCCGAGTGTCGTGGGCTGGAATGTCCTGGCGCACCGTCTGCCCTGCTGCCTGTCTGTCTCCTCTGTTCAGCACATGGAACAGGCACTTACACATTCCGTATTTGGGATGATGGGAAGGGGGTACAGGTCCTGCAGACTTCCTTCCCCGAAGGCAGCTTGCAGCCCAAGAAGGTCTAAATACTTGTGTGTCTCTAGTAGGAATTGTGTTAGAAAAAACACAGCCAGTGACCGTGCACACCAAACAGTAACAAGCACAGGACCCCAGGAAGCCCCCACTTGTGTCCCTCAGGCATGCGAATCCTCTTGGTGCCCAAGCCCCAGGCTTGGGTTGTGGGGCCAGTTTGTTAGTGCTTCTCAGGTGGGCTGTATCTTCCAGAACCTCCAAGCTGGGCACAGACATCCTGGTCCGGAGGCCGTGACTCCTGCCTGGGAATGGGAGGCACTCAGCTGGGTCCTGGCATCTCCTGTGTGCCCTGGGCCCCTCTCCTGTTCCCAGTAAACCCCCACTTGCCGGTGGTCGCTCTGGGTGTGGACAGTTGCTTGGGCAGCCTGGCCACAGGGAGGGGCGGGCGTGGAGTCCTGGCCCCCTCCCCCTGGCCCGTGGCGCCCTTTTCCAGGACTCCACGTCTGTGTTGTCTTCCCCGTCCATTGCTTAGTGAGGCTGCAGGCTCGCCCACCCTGCTTGTCCCCAGCTTGGCTTCCGTGCTCTAGGTGACAGTCACGGGTTTCAGGCCTGCAAATCAGGTTGGCTCGCAGAAGGGTGGCATGAAATCCCGCTGTGTGAGTAGAGCAGAAACCTCGCCCCCTCCCTCACTGCACTTGAGGGTGCGCTCGGGCCAGGGGTCTCCCAGCCCTGCCATCTGTGTCCTGGAAGAGTCTTCTGTGGCCCTGCAAGACCCTGCTGAGGTTTACCTGCGGCACCGCTTTTCCCGCATCCTGGGGTCCCTGCTGGACTGGGAGCCCCAGGAACAGTGTGGTGCGTCCGTGGCCCGGGCCAGTGCAGAACAAGGCAGGAGGGTCGGCTGTGGCATGAGATGTGGCCTGGCCAAAGCTCCACCCAGGGGCCGGGGGCTGGGCCAGCTGTATCAGGCTCTGTAGCTGAAAGCCGGTTCAATAGTTGGGGCCTGGCAGGTGGACAGAAACTCCAGGAGAGCGCTCTGAGACCGGTGAGTGCTGTGGTCTGTGGTGGCTGGGCCATAGGGGCAGGAAGCCAGGCAGGTGGCTGGCATGGGCCGAGCTGGGACCTGGGCACAGCTGTCCAGCACAAGGGGTCACCCAGCCTGTGGTCTTGAGTGCTGCTTGCTGAACGTGTCCACTGATGAGCATCTTTTTATCAACAGGCTGGTTAGTTAGTATAAGGACTGTTCTGAACTTAACAATGAAGAAGCAGATGTGTTCATAGGAGAGGAAAGAGTGGTACATTTATGAGATTTTTTTATTTGGTTATTAAAAAAAATCAGAAGAGAGCGTGCCCACCGTGAATGCAGCTCTGAGCTGCCTGGCCTGCCCCGTGAGCAGTGTCGGAGCACTGAGCCCCCAGAGGGGGCCCCGTGAGCTGAAGCAAACACTCGTGGGCGGCAGGCTCCCTGTGAATGCTAGCACCTTCCACAGCCTGCACTCACAGTGTTTTTGGAAGTAACGGGATTCTTGCTTCTTCTTCCCTGTCTTTAAGATCTGAGGAGCAGACAGCCCAGCAGCCTCTGAAGGGGCAGGCCCAGGCCAACAACGGAGCAGGTAGGCCCCGCGGGCAGCCGGGCCGGGCGGTGGGGTGCGTGCTGGTCCAGCGCCCGTCGGGCTGGCACAGGCGTCTGCAGCTGTGAGTCGGCGAGCTGTCACAGCGAACACAGTCGTTCAGCGAGACGTGGTTTTATTTTCCCGTAAGAAGACCGCACGGCCCCCTTTGCAGACCTTCCCGACAGAGACGTAGTGTCCCTCGTCACATTGGCTTGGTGGCTACTGACCTGGTGGCCCGTGTCCAGAGACTGGCGGTCCTGACAAGGGACGAGTGGGCAGTGGGGGTCGCCATCCGTGGTCAGGATGTGCCCTGGACCTCCCCGGGTCAGGACGCACAACCCCTTTCTCTGCACCTTTCCCTGTCACCCTGCGCCTGCTCTTTGTCTTACTCCCCCGTCTGCCCTTCCTAGAGCTGTCCTGGCAGCAAAATTGGATTTTCTGTCCAGCTCTCTAGGGGCCCCGACCTGTGGTGGGCCTGGCCTTCCCGTCTCCCGACCGAGGGCTCGTTCCCACAGGCTAACCCCTCGCGAGCACCCCCTGCCTGTGCCGGGAGCTCATAGCTACACAAGAAGGGCCTTAGGATTAAGCCCGTCTCATACACAGGTGAGGAAACTGAGACCCAGGAGGCGAAGCCTCTTCAAGGGGCACCTGCCACATGGAGGCCCAGCTTGGACCGCAGGCAGGTCCTGCCTTCCACAGGGGGAGGTGGCCCCTTCCTGGGGACCCCGGTGCGGGACCAGCAGGCCGGCCGGTGCAGGTGAGGGATTGGCAGCTGTGCCCCTCGGGTCATGGGCTCCATGCCCCAGACCCAGGATCCATGCCAGGAGCAGCACAAGAGACCCCAAGGCCCCCGCTGTGCCCCCTGATTGATGAGTCTCCTGCACACGTGGGAGGTGTCAGAGGAATGGAGGGTGGAAGACCCCAGCTCTCCGGGTGCCCAGGCTGAGGTCCTTTCTGTAGCGGTGGTCACTGGTGCGGTCAGCTCTGCATGGGCCGAGGGAGAGGACGGGTGCTCTGTGCGATGCTCCCCACCCTGCAGCCAGGGTGGGCGGCCGAGGGGGTCCGTGGTGCCTGGAGCCTGTCTGCTCAGGCAGCACGCCTGGCCTAGACCTGGGGCGAAGCAGACTGCAGCCCTGTCTGACTTCACGTGTTTAAATGTTTTTACATTTCTGAATGGTCGGAGGAAATCAAAAGGATATGGGTTTCACGTTTCAGCATCCATAGTGTGGTTTCATGGGAGCATGGGCAGCCCTGTTAGATTCCGTCCTGTCCACGGCTGCTTTGCGGCCATCGAGGTGACTGCCCACCCCTGCCCAGCCCCGCGCTGAAAACATTCGCGCCCCAGGTAGGGGTGAGCAGCCCCCAGGCCCTCCCTGTTCCTTCCCTCCTTGAGAGGTCTGCCTCTTCGGCTCTGTGTGCACAAACCTCAGCCCCTTGGCGAGCACCAGCACGTGACCACCTCTGTGCCCTCCCTCTCCTTACTCGTGGCGGGCAGCGCCCCCTGCGGGCGACGCCGTACCCTGCAGAGCACCTGCTCTGAGTCTGTGATGCGGGTCCCTCTCGGAAGGTCTTGGCTGTGGTGAGCAGAGGCCACTTCCTTCACTGGGGCCCCCACCAGGACACAGCCTGCGGCACACATGCCCACTGGCTGTTCCTCTTGTTCCCGCGGGGTTCGCGGGAGTGAGCCCCCCCGCCAGAGAAAGGGAGGGTGACACAGACCCCAGGGCCTGGGATCCGGCGGAGGGCAGCTCGGCGTGGGTGTGACCACGGAGACCCCGTGTGGTCTGCGGTGACTGCCGGGCCGCGCCGTGGAAGTGGTTCAGGCTCCGTGTCAGGGAGCACGTGTTCGCACCCCTCCGTCAGTGCTCGTTTGCCCCCACCCTCCTGGCTTCACCGGGACCCTCATCCCCACAGACCGGCGCAGCCAGGGGCTGTGCCCCCGTGTCCAGAAGTGGTTCTACGAGAAGTTTGGGGAGTACGTGGAGGATTTCCGGTTCCAGCCCGAGGAGAGCACCGTGGAGACGGAGGAGCCCCTCAGCGCCCGGAGGTGGGGGCCCTCGCGGAGCTTGGGGGGGGGCGGCCACCGGGACGTCAGAGCCAGGCCCGTGTCTGAGTGTCCAAGTGGCTGCGGCCAGGGTTGCTCCTGGGGCCGGCCGAGCCACCTTCCTGGGGGAGGGGCCTCCTTGGGGCGGGGAGGGCAGCTGGCAGGGCTCCGTGGCTGGCGGCACTGCTGTGTGCCCCCGCTCAGCGCTCCTGCTTGTGCTTTGTGACCGACGCCGTGTGGGGACGGTGGTCTGGGGGCTCAACGCCCACGGCCCAGGCCTTCCTCGTGGGTCCCACACCCTCTCAGTGAACAGCTCCCTGTGCCAGGCCGTGTTGTAGGCTCTGGGGGACTCAGGTTCAGGGGACGTGGGCAGGAGACCAGGGACGGTTCTGTAGGTGAGGACCCCCTGCCCCAAGTTAGGGAGCAGTGGCGACATGGCCCCTGGCGTGGCCCCTGCGTCTCCGGTCGCGCTTTGCTCCCCACGTGCCAGCAGAGCT
The DNA here is from genome assembly GCF_009762305.2 of Zalophus californianus. Lineage (NCBI taxonomy): Eukaryota > Metazoa > Chordata > Mammalia > Carnivora > Otariidae > Zalophus > Zalophus californianus. The sequence continues at coordinate 3,427,210 of NC_045603.1, read as the reverse complement.
CCGTGGTGGGGGCAGCAGGGACGCGGGGCTCAGGAGCTGGTGCTCACCTCTCTCTCTCCCTCTCTTAGGTTGACGGAAAACATGAGACGACTAAGTGAGTCCCTAGCGCGTCTGTGAGCGGCCGTGGGAGCTGGGGGGACCCCTGAGCCGCGAGCGTGTGGGCGGGGGGCGGGGGGGGGGCTCTGCAGTCCTGAGCTCAACGGGACATCTTTTCAGACAGGGCTTCCCGGGGAGTTCTGAGGAGGAAGGCTCCCGCTGGGAGCGTGTCCAGGGCCCTGCCCTGTCCATCCTGAGCAGGACAGGATGGGGCCAGCACTGCCCGCCCGGCCCCGAGCCGGGGGCTCAGTTTCCCTCCAGGCCTGGGAGACCCCGTGAAGGTGGTGCTTTCCCAGATACTTGCCGGAGCCCAGGCGATGCCGAGGACCCCCGCCCCAGCTTCCCCTTTCTTGTGTCTGCGGCTCAGGCATGGGGGGCAGGGAGCAGATAGCTGGCGTGTCCCCACGGCGACAGTGGACGGCGCGTAGCACCCGGTGTGGCTGGGGAGTGCCAGCAGAGGGTCAGGCACACGAGGAGCCTGAGTCATTCGGGGCTCCCTTTGCTCGTTTGGTGCCTCCCCCACCCCCGCTCCTGCCCCCCCTGCCCTCCGGGTGTGCCCGAGCGCTGGCCTCATCGTGGTCTGTTCTGTCCCTAGAGCGCGGCGCCAAGCCCGTCACCAGCTTCGTGAAGAACCTCTCTGCCTTATCCGACTGGTACTCCGTCTACACGTCTGCCATTGCCTTCACCGTGAGTGCCCCCGTGTACCCTGGTAGTTCCTGGGGACACACGCACCTTAGCTTCTGTCTGGAAAGTGGGTACCGTGTCGCTACCCAGTCGAGGGGTTGCTGCAAGGAACAGGCAAGGGCACTGGGCGCTCCGGGGGCCGGCCCGTGTCTGCATACAGCCCCATGGCAGCGTTCTCAGGAACAGGCCTCTGTCCGCGCTTTAGTCCGCCTTGCTGGACGAGTCAGGGAGAGGACCGTGGGGGGGCTTGTGTGCGCTCCTCCCACTGGGTGCCTGGGGGAGGCTCCTGCAAGCGCCCCGTGGCCTGGAGGCCGAGCTGAGCCTCTGCGAGCCAGCAGTCCTGGGGAAGGGTGGGAGAGCAGTGCCCGGCATCGGGGTGTGCTCTGGGGAAGACAGACGGCGCTGCTCTGCCTGGATGGTCCCGTGGCCGCCATCCCCAGCCCCGCACAGGGAGACCCTCTTGTTACTGGGAGGAGGACACAGGCTGCCCACCTGCCTGCCAGGACCTGAGGCCAGAGAGGGGTGACCACAGCTCCCAAAGTCCCCATTTCTGCATTCTGGAGGTTCTGAGACCACCCTAGAGCCCCCAGCCTGGCTCCAGCCCCAGGGGGAGACGGGCATTTTGCACACACTTAGAGCAGGACTCAGTGGCCTGGCCCCAGCCCCGCCTTCACCCCGGGGCCCCGCCCTCACCCCGGGGCCCCGCCTTCACCCCGGAGGCCCCGCCCTTACCCCCGGAGGCCCCACCTTCACCCTTCAGGAGCCCTCTGCTCCCTGAGGCCTTGGGTACCTGGGTCCTGCCTGTCCTCGCCAAGGGATGTGCCCACCATTCAGACCCACCTTCCAGGCCTCGGCCTGAACCCCACTGCATTCCCTTCTCTGCCCCTTTTTGAGCGTCTGCTCCATGCCGGCAGTTCTGTGCCAGGCTGGTGGGCCCTGAGGGAAGGGGCCCGAGCCGCACTTAGCCTGGCACACGGCACGTAGGGGCTTCTCAGCCGGCGGTCGGTCACCTTGCTCAGCTGTGCTGAGTCCTGGTGGTGCTGCGGGCTCCAGCACACGGGAGCCGCCCCTGGGGCTGGCAGGGGCCTCTGTTCTCCTCTGCCCTTTCCAGGCCACATCCAGTGGCTGCCTCCCTGGGGTGGCCCCCTCCCTAAACTCCCAGAGCAGCTCCTCCCAGGGCTTCTCTGTCATGCGTTCCCTCCTTTGCGAAGACGCTGGGGGCCTGGGCTCCCCACCTCCCAGCATGGCTGGACTGCCTGGTGGGGCGGAGGGCGGGGGGCGGAGGGGAACGGGGAGGGATGTGGCCTGTCAGGCTGCCTGACTGTCTCTCTCCCCCCGGCTTTCTCTGCGAACCCACAGGTGTACATGAATGCCGTGTGGCATGGCTGGGCCATCCCCATGTTCTTGTTTCTAGCAATTTTGAGGTTATCCCTCAATTACCTCATAGCCAGGTAGGTGAGCTGCTTTGTCCTGCTTATGCTGCAGGGCTGTCTCCCTACTACACACACAGCCGTGGCACTCCTGAGCCGGGGCTGCCTCTCACACGGGGGTTTGGGGAGCGGTCCTCTGATAGGCTAGGCTCCCGAGCCCCCAGGAGGATGCCCACCCCCACTGGTCTGCGGGAGCCAGCAGTGGGTGGTCATCAGACTCCCCAGCGGCTGTTTGTCTCAGAGGCCCATGTGCACCTGCAGGGGGTCACCCCAGCCGCTCCTGTTCCTCGGCTTGCTGGGGCTGCAGAGTCTTTGTGCCCTGGGAGGCCCTGGGATTCAGAGGGAGCGTCCTTGAAATCACCAAGCCCAAGCAGCATTTTCTCCGTGCTCTGTGAGCACCCTCCGGGGGTCTCTGTGGAGAACCCCTCGTCCCCAGCTGCCTGGTCTGTCTGCACCCGCGGCTGCACCAGCAGTGAACTTCGGCCCCACGGCAGGCCTGAGGAGGGCCCCAGCAGTCCGATTTTTTTTTTTTTTAAGATTTTATTTATTCATTCATTAGAGAGAGAATGAGCATAAGCAGGGGAAGGGGCGGAGGCAGAGGGAGAAGCAGACTCCTGCTGAGCAGGGAGCCCGACACAGGGCTGGATCCCAGGACCCTCAGATCGTGACCTGAACTGAAGACGGACACTTAACCGACTCAGCCACCTAGGCGCCCCTCCTGCAGTCCGCTTTGTACTCAGCTGTTCCCCAGGTCACACTGTTAACATACAATTTTCCTGGGTGCGTTTTTCTGCCTGCTTAAGTTGCTTCATTTGAAAATGTTTTTTGTAGGGAAGAATATCTTTACATACCCAGGAAGGGGTTATCTGTGCCCAGACCAGGTGTGATTAGTGAAAGTACTCGCCATTACTATTTTGCTGAGTTCTTTTGAAAGACCTATCTGTTCCACCTCTGGGCCCCCAGGGGAGGGGCCCGTGAGGGTGACCTTGAACTGTCCATCCTCAAGAGCCAGGGAGCAGCCCTGGAGGTCTTGGCTGCAAACAGAGGGGTTCTGAAGCCCCTTCTGTCCTGCGCTCCTTCCCGTCGGGGGCACAGGGCTGGGGATTCGATGTCGTCCCTCTGTGAAAGGAGTGTGACGGTCTCCTTGCAGGGGCTGGAGGATACAGTGGAGCATCGTGCCTGAAGTCTCTGAACCAGTGGTAAGTCCTGGGAGGGTGAAGGTCTCTGTCTTCACCCGGTCAGCCTCCCCGAGCATCTGGATGCAGCTGGGTGGGTGCCCGGGGGAGCCCTGCCTGGCAAGTAGAGTCAGGGAGCAGAAGGCCAGCCGCCCCCCAGCACGGAGCCCTGGACGGCCACACTCTGACCCCCTGCCGGCTGACACCCCCAGTGCCCCTTGCTGGCCCCAGCTGGGCTGCAGGGGAAGCAGGTCGCCGTGCCCTGGCCTGTCCTCCCTCCCAGTGGGGATGATATGCTGCGGGGGGCACCCGGGGGCCTCCGGGACCGGAGGGTGAGTAGTGCAGGGCTCAGCTGCGGTCCGCTGGGCCCCAGCACCCAGGAGGCCCTTGGGAGGTTCTCGTTGAATGAACTCAAACAGGAGGAGGTCACGCCCCCCTTCTGCCTCATTTTCTCTACATGCAAAGTGAGGGGTAGAGGGCTACATGGTCTCGGACGCACCTTTGCAGATGAGCCATTGAAGCGTGACTCCCCGCTGGCTTGGGGGCTGCCACTGCCCACCCACCCTCTCAGGCACCAGGGGGGCGTCCGCTGGGACAGCCGGCCCCTGCTGTGGGGCGGGGGGGGGGGGAGCACAGCGACCTGCTCCTGGGGCTGCGAGGCTGCTAAATTCTGGTGGAAATTCTCTCTCCGCTTTGGCTGCAGGAGCCTCCAAAGGAAGACTTGACTGTGTCTGAGAAGTTCCAGCTCGTGCTGGATGTCGCCCAGAAAGCCCAGGTGCTGCTCTTGGGCTCCGGCCCGGGGACGTCTCTGCGCCAGCCCTGGCCCCCAAACCCCAGGCCTGGCTTGTCTCTTGTCAGCTGATCGGCCATCAGCCTGCCCGTCGATCCCTTGGCAGCACCCAGGACGGCTCCAATTGGCGGGAGGGTCTAGGCCGACGGCTGGCACCCTGGAGGGTGGGGAGACCTGCCGAGCCGGGGCCGAGCCAGCTGCTGGGAGGGGCACAGCCTGGGTCCAGCATGCGTGCAGTTCCCTGGGCTTCGTGGGGACCCACCACCCCGCCCTCAGCCTGCGAGTGGCTGGGCAGGACAGCGGGGCTCTGTGCCCACCGCTCCCCCCCCCCCACCAGCTGTGGCCTCACGGCGGCACCTCTGGCCCCCTGACATTGTCACCGTGTGGACCGTGGTCCCGGGGCCTGTGGTGACTGCGGTTTCTACACACAGAACCTCTTCGGCAAGATGGCCGACATCCTGGAGAAGATCAAGAAGTAAGTCCTTGACCCCCCAGCCCGCGGTGTCAGGGGTGCGGCCCCGTCCCCGGCTGAGCCCCCCCCCTCCCTTCCAGCCTGTTCATGTGGGTCCAGCCTGAGATCACGCAGAAGCTGTACGTCGCGCTGTGGGCGGCCTTCCTCGCTTCCTGCTTCTTCCCCTACCGCCTGGTGGGACTGGCCGTGGGTAAGAGGCGCCGCGCCCCGGGCCAGGGCTGCCGCACAGGCGAGGGAGTGAGGCGGGGGTCCCGGCCTGCTTCCCACCAGAATGTCCGCAGACGCACAGGCGTCCGGAGGCCGGCTTAGCGCACACCTCGAACAAGCTCATCCTCCGCTTCCAAGAGACTCCCCGCTTTTCCGCCAAAGCAGAGGGGCTGGTAGGCGTTGGGTACGGACGACAGCCAGCCCGCTCGGGCTGTGAGGGGTCAGGCCGAGGGAGGAGTGACGTAGCGGTGGAGATGTCACGGGGGGCGGTGGCCTCAATTCTGCGGGGTGAGGTCCGAGCAGAGGTTGAGGTTTGCGGAGTCTGCTTCGGGCAGGTCAGGAACAGCCCTTGGTCGGGGTGGGGTGGGCAGGGCAGTGAGGGGCGTGAGGCAGGCCGGTGGGTGGGCTGGTGGGGGCCCTGGGTTGTGGTTGGAGCCCGACCCCCCCCCCAGTCGTGGATGGACCAGACAGTTGGAGGGCTCAGGGTTTGCCCTGAAGGGCTCGTAGGTGATGTTGCCATCCGGGGCCCACAGGGAATGGGAGGGGCAGCCTGGGGGCGGGGTGTTCAGAGCTAATTCGGGGGTGGGGAGCATGCAGAATTCAGGGAGCCGCCGGCCACAGGTCTGAATGTGCGGGACGTGGCCTTTGCCTGTATTTCAAGCCATGGGGTGGCAGGATGACTTGAACTCCCCCATGGGTTCGTGGAACCGCTGTACTGAACCCCTGTCTGGGGCTTCTACAGGGTAGGGAGAAGGCGTGAGCAGGTGTGGAGGCTGCCCTGAGGCCAAGGCCATGGTCCTGTGGCTGCCCCAACCCACGTGGTCACCTATCCCAGGAAGCTGCACCCTTCTCTCCAGGCCAGACCCCGAGTAATGACCCACTGTGGGGCCTCGGTGTCCCCAGCCTGGAGCAGGCACAGGGGACTGCATGGGTGGGGGCGAGGGTGGAGGGCTAATCTGAGCTAGGACCTTGTGCTCGGGGGTCGCACAGCGTGGGGGCTGTCCCCACCTGCCCACCACCCCTGGCATGCAGCTGGGGCCTCGGTTGGCCCTCCCCCTGCACACCTTGCCAGGACAAGTGGCTGGCAGACAGCGTGGCCTTGGGGGAAAGGACTGACACCAACCAAAGTGAAATGCCCTCATCCTGTTTCTCGGGGGGCCCAGGCTGGCACACGAGCTCTCTGACCCAGGGTTGGGGGGGGGGCCCCGGCCGTGACGGCTCCCGGCCCATCAGTTCAGAGGGCAGCAGGCTGGGGGTGGGTCTCTCACGCTTTCCTTCATGTCATCCTGGGGGGGTGGTAAGTGGTGGGCTTGTTTGCGAGGTTGGTGTGATCAACAGGAGCCACCTGAGGGTCCTGGGTGGTGAGACATGTAAGTGGACCCCCCCCGTTGCCTGGGTCGCCTCACCCTCTTGCTTCCCCTGCCCTGCGCTGGCCACACCCGGGTTCAGGGAGGCTGGCTGTGTGCCCTGGGCAGAACAGGACTGTTGCTCTTGTCCCCAGGGCTCTACGCTGGGATCAAGTTTTTCCTCATTGACTTTATCTTCAAACGCTGCCCGAGACTGCGAGCCAAATATGACACCCCCTACATCATCTGGAGGAGCCTGCCCACGGACCCCCAGCTCAAGGAGCGCTCCAGCACCGCCGTGTCGCGCCGGGTAGGCTGGCCTCAGGTTGGGGCAGTGGCCCCCAGGCCCACACTTGCTGCTCCCAGTGCGTGGGGAAGCTGGTGTCTTTCCGATTTTGTGGGGCCCTTGAAACAGACACAGTGCGGCGAGGATTTCCCCATTGCCTGGCACTGCTGTTTCGGAGGGCCCAGCAGCCCCGGGCGCAAGGTGGCCACTGGGGAAGGCCATGCAGTGCTTACAAGCCAGGCTGGAGGCCTCGTCCCGCCTCAAAGCCCCTCAGACCTTCCCACGGACTTGCCCGAGCCATGCTGGCCCCCAGGCCAAGGGCAGGCAGGGCGTGGAGTGCTGGCCATGACTGCCCAGAGCTTGGGGGCCTTGAGGGAGCCCTGGGAGCTACCATCCGGCCCTCTGTTCCCCGGCTCTGAGGCTCGGGCCTACCTCGTGCCCACAGGCTGGTACTGGGCCTGTATTTTATTCATGGTGGAAGGCCTTTGTGGGTGGTTACCGGGCCCTGGGCCGCAAACCCGGACATAGAGAACAAGCTGGCCTAGGTGTTCTCCTCAGGGTCTCAGATGAGCGCAGGAGGTTCTGGGTTCCTGTAGGACCCTTGGGGAGGTCCGGAAAGGCTTCCTGAAGGAGGTGACATTAGATTGCTGTGTTGTGTGAGTGTCGTCTCGGGAGAGGGTGTCCAGTGACCCGGTGATGGGAGGGAAGCTCTGGGTCAGGTGTGGGTCAGGCTCCCCAGGTTCTGGGACAACAAAGCTTATTGGAAGCCCACACTCATCAGCAGGGTCTCTGTGAGCCAGCAGGTGGGCTCTGGTCACGCAGGTGGAGGTGGGCCTGAGGGAGGCGGTGCAGAGGTGGACAGCCTGGCTCCCTGAGGGCGCGGGAGGGGTGGTCGGGACAGGGCCTTCCGGGGCGTTAAGACCACTTAGTGTTGGCCAGACTCAGGAGAGACTGAAGGGGAGAGAGGCCGTGGGCAGCCCAGGGGGCGGCGGGCGAGGGAGACCCCGCCAAGGGGTGTGTGCTCGCAGCTCGGCTCAGCCACTGTGTGAGCTCGCACCACGTGGACCCATTCGTCGCCTGTCTTGGTCACGGTGTGTCTGTTGTCTCCTCTCTGGTCAGGTGTCAGGCCATGACATGGTAGGGTGTCCGTGTGGAAGCCTCTTCTCCACGGGGACCTGATGCTATGCATTGCTGCGTTGTGACTCTGACCTTTCAATGTCACTTTCCGAGGCCCACGTCCCGGCCAGTTCCGATTTCGGAACTGCCTGCAATGGCCTCTGTGCCGAGCACCTGGCGGCCCAGGGTCCGGGGTGCAGGCTCCGGAACGGCCATTTGGGGTGGGGACGCTGCTGGGGGAAGAGGGGCCCTCCCGTCTGCTGTGAGGCTTCCGTGCGCCAGAGGAAGCGGGGCTCGTGGGGTGAGGAGTGGCCCCCGGCAGGGGCTCGTAGGGGTCCGCACACCGCATCTGGGCATCCGTGCGTCACTCGTCTGTGTGAACAGTTGGGCGAGGACGCACACGGCCCCCTGCCCCCCACCCCTGGCTGGCGTGGCTGATGGCAACACGCGTGCTCTTGGCAGCTACAGACGGCCTCCTCCCGAAGCTACGTCTCCAGCGCGCCCGCCAGCCTCAACAAGGATGAAGACACTGGCCGCTTCCACGGTACCAAGAAAGGCAATTTCCACGAGATCTTTAACTTGACGGAAAATGAGCGACCGCTGCCGGGTACGTGTGCGCGGAGTCTGTGGCCCGCCCTGGCCGGGTGGGAGGCTCGCCCCTATGCTGGGCCCGGCGGCAGGGGCCGGCTCTGGGCAGGCAGGCGGGAGGAGCCGGGTGTGCTCCTGGGCCGCTCGGGGGGACCCATCCTTCTGCAGTGGATGGTTGCGCTGCAGGAATTCAGAGGGTCCCGCAGAGCGCGGCTCAGAGCTGCTCCCCAGCTGGGGCCTCGCACGAGCAGGTGCGGCCCCCGCGCACCCGGCCGTGACCTGGTGGATGGCAGCTGGGCGCCCAGGGAGCTGGGCTCTTCCAACCGCCTGGCGGGCCGCAGAAGGAAGCCGCAAAGAGCTAAGCTTTGACCTCGTCCTGCCCCCCCTCCTGCTGACCGAGGGCGTGCAAATGCGTCCCTGTCATGGCCGCGGTTCAGTCCATTTGCGCAACCGGAGCCATGTGCTTCTCCTTTGAGGGGACGAAAGTCCCCGCCGACTCACGCGCCGGAGCAAACCCCAGCTTTCCAGGAAGGCGGAAGGCGCCCTGCCTTCCTCCCGCGGGTTTTATCGGGGGGTGGGGAGCGTGTTGGTGCATCTCTGAGGAGCCCGGGCTGATGGGTCGCCTCTGTCCCTGCTAGTGTGTGAGAATGGCTGGCGCTGCTGCCTGATAAACCGCGACCGCAAGATGCCCACCGACTACATCCGCAATGGCGTTCTGTACGTGACGGAGAAGTGAGTGCCTCCGCGGGCCGCGCCGCCCCTGCCGCTCCTGCTGAAGGGACGGGCCTCAGGGACGGTCCTGGCTCTCGCTGGACGCCCCAGGATGTGTGACGCCTGCGGACACGAGTCAGATGTGGTGTAGGCCGTGGAGTCAGCTCTAGAAGCGATAAAACCCTCTCTCAGACTGAAATCCTTTGTAAAAAGCCAGTGCGTGGTGACAGGTGGGAGGGGCTCTCTGCTCGGGGCCGCTGCCCGCCCCACAGGGGACCGTGGTGGCCGCAGCCCGGGCTGGCGTCCCTGTGCCATGGCTGGATCATGCCTCTGCCCTCTCTCCTCTCGTAGTTACTTGTGCTTCGAAAGCTCCAAATCCGGTTCTTCCAAGAGAAACAAGGTCATCAAACTGGTGGACATCACAGACATCCAGAAGGTCAGTGTGGGCCCCCCCTCCCCTTCTCCGTGACGCCTTCAGGATTCCGGAGGAGAGGGGCCACAGGGCCACGGAGCTGATGGGCTTCAGTTGGAAGTCAGATGTGTTCACAGTGAGGGAGTGATGCCGTTTGGAGACACTGGGGTACCCACGTCAGGGCTCCCCTTCTAGAAGGCTTCCATGCAGAGCCCCCTGGCTCCCGTCAGTGTCTGTGTAGCACGGGCCGCCCCACGTCCTCACGGGTCAGCGCCAGGTGCCTTCCCACAGAGGGGGAAGGGGGGAGCAGAGCAAGGTGGGCCCGCCCAGGCGCCTGGGCCCCCTCACCACTGTGTATCCGCCCCTCGGCCCTGAGACGCTCCCCCCCCCCACCTCGGGTGTGTCCTTAGCCCATGTTCCTCGAGTGTGGTCACATGGAGCGGGCAGGGCATGTGCGGTACCCAGAGGAGGGCTTGGCACACACACTTGGGAAAGGGTGGCCGGGTCCGCCTGCTCCCTGCCTCCGGGGTCTGAGCGTCCGGGTACAGGCTAGCCCGGGCCGGGGGTGGGCCCCAGCTCCCCCCACAGAGAGATGTGCAGCCATTAGGACAGGAGGCGCCCCCCGACGCGCACTGCCCCTCGGGGAGACCCCGTCTCACTCAGGCCTGCTGGGAGAGGATGGGATGGGGAAGGGGTAGGTCTGGTGTCTTGGTCGGGAAGTGAGTCTGTCCTCTCGTGGTCACGAAGGCGGGACTCTGTGGGGCTGGCTGGCTGTGGGCCCCTGGGAGAGTGGCCTGGGGCCTGGGGACAGGCCTGGCCCTGATCCCGGGAGGGGCCCAGGCTGACCGTGTGCTGTCGTGTCCCTTAGTACAAGGTCCTCTCTGTCCTCCCGGGCTCGGGCATGGGGATCGCTGTGTCGACGCCCTCAACCCAGAAAGTAAGTGCTGGGCGGGAATCCGGGGAGATGGCAGGGTGGCCGGGGGTGTGGCTCTAAATCCTGGGGCACATGGAGCCACCGACCGGCTGGGGACCCGAGGGGCCCCCTCTCTTCCTCTTTCCTTCGCTGTGGCCACCAGAGCCTCCTGCCACTGCGAGTCCGGGTCAGGTTCTGGGCTGAGGCCTGCGGGGAGGTGGGTGGGGCCGGGGGGCTTGGCCTCCGTGGGGGGGGGGGGGGGGTCTGCCCTTGGGCACCGGACCCTGTGGGGCTCCGCTCGGACCTGGCCTGGGGCCGGGCAAGGCCTGCGTGTCAGGGCGTCTTGTCCTCACGCCCTCCTGGCTGCGCGGGGTCACCCACGGCATCTCCACCCGCCAGCCGCTGGTGTTCGGGGCCATGGTGCATAGAGACGAGGCGTTCGAGACCATTTTCAGCCAGTACATGAAAATCACGGCGGCCGCGGCATCTGGCAGCGACAGCTAGTGTTGATTCTCCCGGGACGATGCTGGAAGGGTTTTGTTTTGGTTTTGGTTTTTTTGTTGTTTTTTTTTTAAACAATTTGATAGTGGAAAAACAATTGGACATCCTCCTGATCTTTTGCAATAATTCCCCTCGATCTGTGGTTTTTATTGTGTTCACCCCGCGTTTCACGGACCCCTTCACGCAGGGGTTGGGGCCCTCAGGCGGTGCCCGCCCATCTCACGGGTGAGGCGCGTCTCACGGCCACGTGGACACGGAGGGCAGGGGACCCTCGGAGGCCAGCGGAAGGGAGGACACACAGGACACGCCCGCCCCAGCCGCGCACCCAGCCCTCCAGAGGCCGAAGCTCCACACCGAAGGCGTAGCTGAGGAGCATTGGTGGTCCCTCTTCCCGGGTGTGAAGGATGTCGGTGATGAGCGACTCAGAGGCGCCTTCACCAACCGCCCTGAACCGGCCAGTGGGTCTCCTCCTTCCTCTAGCGAGGCCTCCTGCTGCGTGTTGGGGGCCGGGGGGGGGGGGGGGGGGGGGCGGGGCAGGGGCGTGGCTCGATCTGGCTCCGGCTCTGTGCTGACCGTCCGCAGGGGGCGGGGGCCGGGAGGCGGGCTGGGCTGGGCCCCACCCGCCACGAAGGCCAGCGGCCATCTCGGCCTCACCAGCCGCCAGGAGGCCCGGAGTCGGCGGCCCCTGCGGCCGTGGAGTGGTGCGCAGGTAGAAGCACATCTTTTTCACACTCTGCTCTTTGGAAAGCCCCGTAGACCATCTACCAAGGCTTTGGGGGGCACTCTGAACTTGGGTTGCTCTCAGATGGAAATCAACCGCAGCATGGCTGGCGCTGGCCTCGCGGCAGAAGCCACCTGTGTTGGTGAGGGAGGGGGCCCTGGGGCCTGGGGTGGGAGTGGCCTGGACACACGGTGGGCCAGGCTTGCAGCCGGTCTGCCCGTGGTTGCTGCGCAGGGGGGTGCTCGGGAGGTCACCGGCTGCGGGGAGTGACCGTGAGCGGAGCCCAGAGGCTTGGGGCCGGACGGTCCGCACCCCTGACGTCTGACAGGGTCTTGGCAGGCCCACCCCTGTGCCAGCAACACCCTGGGGTGGGAGCGAGCTGCCCCCCTCCCTGCACCTAGCACCAGTCTGGGCCCTGCCCGGGACACCAGTGCACTTGTGGCTGAGGCTGGAGGCTGCCGTCTGCAGGCTGGGTTCACTTGGGGACAGGCCTGTGACCTCTGTGAAGGACAGGCTGAGATTGTGGCGGTCAGCGTGATCGCCCTCCTGGTCAGCACACTTCCAACTCCATCACTCCAGTTCCTCGGCTTGTCCTGAGTCCTTTGGGTGTCACGGAGATTGTTGTTTTTTGAAGAAACAGAAGATTCTATTTTTTACAGAGAGCAAGCTGTTTTTCTTATTTTTGTATCATTTTTCAGATGTAATTTTTACCTTGGCTCCAATCCTAATTTGCTGGTTTGGGTGAGTCTGGTGGCATTGCTCACGTCCCCCTTCATGGGGGGCCATGGGGGCCACATGCCAGGGCCCGGGCCGCGCTCCTGGGGAGCCGCGCCGACCAGCCTGATGAAGCACACACCCCACCCGGTCGGTGAGATCGGAGGGCACCTGCGGCACCCACCACCGCGGTCCGGCTGGCGCTGGTGTTCGCAAGATCCTGCGGGCCGGCCTTCCGTCAAACTGAAGGCAGAACCCACTCTTAAGTCTTGGCTTTGGCTCCCACCATGGGTGCAGGCAAACCGGCTCCCGGGGGCCCCGCGGAGGCCTCAAGCACCCCTGGGGAACCTCCCTTGGTGCCTGAGGCGAGGTGGGGTGGGCCCTGAGCGGCCCCCGGGGACAGGCTTCAGGGTGACGCCCGTGGGTGCCACTTACACCCCTCCCTGGGGCCGCCAAGGGGTCGGTGTGGTGGGGCTCGCCCTCCTCAGCAGAGCGGGTGGTTTGGTTCGAGTCCCTTCTGAGGAGAAAGGGAGATGAAAACTGACCACGTGCGGGGCGCGGCCGCGGGGGCCCTGGGGGGTCGTGCGCCAGTGGCCGGGCCCTTGGGGAGAGCGCAGCTGCGCGGGCTCCCGGCGGCCCAGCAGAGAGAGCCCGGAGTTTCTATCAAATGGTGTAAATCTGGGCAGATATTTAATTTCTATGACTAATCACTGAACTAGAATGAATGTCACATTTTTTATGTCCGAAGCTTGAGTCTATTTTGGATCTGTAAATAATCGTTACTGCTGTCACTTTTGTTCAACAAAAGGATTGTACTGTATGAAGAACCGATGAAAAACCCCCATAACATTTTTTTAAGAAAACTTTGTTTGTTTAAAGAAGTCTTGTATAAATTATAATTTTTATTTAAATAAATCTGAAATGCTTTGTGCTCAGGGAGGGTGGGGGCGCTCGGCCTCCAGGGCAAGGCCCCTGTGCGTCGCAGGCAGCTGAGTGGGGCAGGCGGGCACCCCTCCCGGTGGCCCAGGACCCCCGTGGCCGCCAGGGCTTGGAGGGTAGCGGGGTTCTGGGCTCCAACGCTGTCTGGGTGAGGGGTGAGGTGGGTGCCGGGGGGGGTGTGCTGTGGGGTGGGGCCATGAAGCGGGGTGGGGGGGGCATGAACATCGAGGGGAGGCAGGGGCCCCGGTTCCTGAAGACTGGAGGGCCAGGTTGGGGCATCCAGGGCCTGGTGCTGGGTGGCCAGGCCGTGGGGCCATCACTCTGCTGGGATATGGAGGAGCCTGGGAAAGGGTCCTTGGGGTTGGGGTGCAGGTCCTGGCCCCACCTGGGCATGACTTCCCAGGGAGTGGTGGGCGTCTCTGGGACCAGGTGCTACCTGCAGCCCTCCCCCTGGGGTCTGGGCAGAGGGGTCCCCGGTGGCACCCGTGGCTCAGCGGGTCTAGACACTGACAGTGGGGACAGAGGGATGCAGGAACCTGCTGACGTCTGAAACCACTAGTCCTGCGTGGAGCTGAGCTGGGCACAGCTAAGGGCACCCAGCCTCCTGCACCCCGAGCCCACAGGAGCCCCACCCAGGTCCCACGAAGTGAGCTGAGCTGAACAGAAACCAGGTCTGGTGGGCCAGCCCTGCGCTCAGAAGTGTGGCCTTTGAATACTGCATCCGTGCACCTGTTCATCCATTCCTCCGTTTGTCTTTTCATCTGTCCATCCACCCGGCCACCCACCCATCCATTGCAGGCACTGTCGTAGGGGCTGGGACGTTGCTGTGACGGGCCAGTGGTCCCTGGGGGACCGGGCACCCAGTGAACACTCTCGGGACTGTTGCACCCCCCCACCCCGACTCTCCTGATGACGAGCCCCTCTGCAGCACAGCCCCAGAAGACAGGCGTGCGAGCTCCTGGCCCTGCAGGGACGCCTGCTCTGGGGATGGACACGGGTGAGGAGGGGTCGGAGCTCAGGGTGTGGGCAGCACGGGCCCCTCCCTGCCCACCCTTGCGGATGGGGCTCCCGGTTTGCCTGTATTTAATGTGTCAGTAAAGTAGCACAAATAAGTCTAATTGCTATTGTAAGAACTACTTGGGGACTGTATTTTGGTAGAATCGGTATTGTTGGCAGTCTATATATTTTTAGTTTGTGCGTTTACAGCAGTGCAACAGCTGAAGCTCTTGGCTTCCCCCTGGGGCGTCCGTGAAACCAAAGGAAGCGCCTTGGTGGCCTATGGTACTTGGGCCTTTATTCTTGGGGAGACCGAGCCCCTGCCCGGCTGCTGAAATCTGCTCCCCCTCCACACGCCGGAGCTGGGAAGCCCGCCCCTCTCCTGCAGGGTCCCGGCACCTCCTCCGTCACGGGCTGGCATCGTGCTGGGGGTGCAGGGCTCCCAGCATGTGGGCGGCAGAGGTGGGGGGCGGGCACCCTGGGCCCTGCTCCTTTAGAGACACTGTTGTCCCTTCTGTACTGGGAGTCAGCGCTTGCTGGCACAGATGGGGGGAGATGAAATGGGTAAGGTCCTAAAGGGAGCTACTCAACTATTCCTACTTGTAGATGATGGTACAGTAGAAAACCCCCAGATCTGGAGGTAAGGTGTTTTTTTTTTTTAAGATTTTATTTATTTGACGGAGAGAGCACAAGTGGGGACGGGGGAGGGGCGGGGGGTGAGAAGCAGACCCCCCCCCGCCCCAATGAGCAGGGAGCCCGACACGGGGTTTGATCCCAGGACCCCGGGACCACGACCTGAGCCGAAGGCAGACCCTTCACCAACTGAGCCACCCAGGCATCCCATATAGGTAAGTTTTCATAGTAAGAGGCGTGTTTTCTGGATACCAGATGATACACTAAAAAAAATTTAAAAATCACATTTCTATGTAAAAACAAAATTTTAGAATAGTCGCAAAATACAGTTTTTAGGAATATATCTAAACAATTCAGAGATTGTGGGAAAATTATAAAACCACCTGGGTGGCTCAATCGTTAAGTGTGTGCCTTCGGCTCAGGTCATGATCCCGGGGTCCTGGGATTGAGCCCCACGTCTGGCTCCCTGCTCCGCGGGAAGCCTGCTTCTCCCTCTCCCGCTCCCCCTGCTTGTGTTCCCTCTCTCGCTGTCTCCCTCTCTCTCTGTCAAATAAATAAATAAAATATTAAAAAAAAAAAAAACTGTTCGAAAGACCTGAGTGAGGACTTACAAGTGGGAATGTATGCAGTGTTCCTAGACTGGAAAGTTCAGCTTCATGATGGAAACGTCTTCTCAGACGTGCAGAATTAAGAAGCAAGTTCCAGAAAATGACACACAGTGTGACTCCTTTCAGGTGAAGAGCAAAACCTGCGGAATAAGACTGAACGTTGCAGGGAATGTCGGTGTGTAGGGAAAGAAAGCACCTTTCTTGTGCCCGCTTGGGCTTGGGGGCTGTGGCCCGCCGAGTAAGCAGGCAGGCGAACAGGAGAAAAGGCAAACAATTATTTGATGCTAATAGCTTATTTTTTGTACATGGAGACATTTATAGAAAAAGATCGGAAAACCCAAAGAAGCAGTTAGACCCTGGGGCTTATGCACCATTTTAACAAAAGGGCAAATTGTCAAGATGTGACAAGACAAAGGAAAAGGGGTTTGGACTTCTAAGGTAACAGGACATTATTGGGTAATTTCATGTGGGGAAGTGATGGAAGGTTAAGGGTTGTGCAGACCCATCTCGGCGCCGACCGTCCCAGTGGTGGAGGCGGTTCAGCTCCTGGCGCTAGAGAGGAAGACACACCTTCTCAAGGGGAAGTTCACGTCCTGCTTTTCAGCAGACGGGGTGGGGGGCAGAGGGCGCCTCCTGCATTTGCTGCTTCTTGACAGTCTGCCGCTTAAAACAATCCTTATGCCAAAGTGGCCTATTTCAGGGTGAGCTGTTCTGACCCCGTCATATGGATAAACAAGGGAATCATACACTGGAAACGGGGGTCCCCCCCCAAGGGGAACACGGACTTTGGGGTGAAGTTCCATCTCTTTGGGTGGTAGCTACACATCGTTCGTTTTATTCTTGTTCTTTCAATTGTTAAAAAGGTGGGGGCGCCTGGGTGGCTCGGTCGATGGGGCGTCCGCCTCTTGATTTCGGCTCAGGTCATGATCTCAGGGTTGTGGGATTGAGCCTGTGGTCGGCTGGGCTCCGTGCTCAGCAGGGAGTCTGCCTGGGATGCTCCCTCTCCCCCTCCCCCTGCTCACATGCACCTGCTTGCTCTCAAAAAAGTAATAAAAAAATGGGCATATGGGGCGCCTGGGTGGCTCAGTCGGGTGAGCGGCTGCCTTCGGCTCAGGTCATGATCCTGGAGTCCTGGGATCGAGTCCTGTGTCGGCTCCCTGCTCAGTGGGGAGGCTGCTTCTCTCTCTCCCTCTGCCGCTCCCCCTGCTTGTGTTCCTTCTATCTCTTTGTGTCAAATAAATAAATAAAATCTTTAAAAAAAAATGTGCATGTGTTTTCACAAAACATGCTCTACTTTGAACAAGAATTTATCAAAGTGAAAAAGAAACTCTGCCCAAAGTAACTTTATTTTTGTCTTCCCAAACAAATCAGAGCAAATATGCCATTTTCCAATCTTGAAACCAGCAAGATTACAAGAAAATGAAGCCACCCTTTCAGTCCGTACTTGCCGGTTACACAGGATTGTACCAGAACAGTCGCAGCGCCCGCCCAGCGAGCCGCAAGGCACTGCGCGCCAGGTGCTCACTTGGTGAGGAATTAAGCAGGAATAGAGTCAGAGCGTAATGGCTGCCATGGTGTTTTTGCACCAATAAGTCACAAAGGATGTTAAAACATAGACTAACCTTCTAAATGAGCCTAAGTTTTCACTAACCCACCATCAGTTCCGTTCCCCCCCCCCCCCAAGCCCCTGGAGCCCGGGTGTTGTGGGGCCTTCCTGGAGATGGGCGCCTCTCGCCCAGGTGGGAATGTCCGAACGGTCCTCGTGTCCTGTGTGCGGATCATCGAGAGCTCTCGGGGGTTCCGACGATCACACGTGCCCTGAGAAGAGCCCCAAGGCCTGCGGTTCTGGACGTCGGGCAGCCGTGCGGGAAGCCCAGGGCGGGGCCGGCTCTCTCGGGGAACAGAGAATGCTTACCGTGGCCTGGACTGTTTTTCTAAAATTGGCAGTGGGTTTTAGGACAGACCAGTACTGTTTTGGGGAACCTTGCGAAGGAGCACATTCCACAGCGTGGCTCTGGCCGGCCGGGCCCTGATGTGCGGCCGCTGCTCCCGCACGGAGCCGCCCGTCCTTCTTTGGTTTCTTCCAACCAGCAGCGAGCACTGAGACTCACAAACGGCCAGTGTAGCTTTACTTTCCGTACCCAGACTCTGCACCACCCACGACTTAGCAGACCCTGCCGTGTGTACAACTACTTGATGATATGGTCTATTGAAAAAACCACTGTTAAAGCTGCCCTTTTGTCTGACCTGGATGGGACTGAATGATAAAATAGGAGATTTCATGTATACTTCAAAATACAAACGCTGCAAGTGAATTCTAAAAATGTATGATGCCTGTTGATGCCAACAGGACCAGCTGCTCCTCGCACAACGGCGTGTAAATGACCTGTAACAGTCAGGCTTCCTGTCTCTGCAAACCAGAGTTCAGGCTGCAGCTTGTGTTTAAAATAGAGCTATTTTCGATGCATCTTCCGTATACCTAAGTGTGAGTACAAAGAAAATGAGGCCAGAGCGCAGACGAGGGCCGCCCCAGGGACCGGGGGTCACAGCTACAGGGAACCCCCTGGCCACTGCGGCTCCAGCACATCAGCAGACATCTACGGCACTAACCACGGAGACACTGTACAGTCTTCGGGTTGAAAAGGACATCATTTTCAATAAATATATAGAATCAAGTGTGAAGAAAAGCACAAGTCTGGACCACGTATGTAAACTTGGGGCCTGCACCCAAGGGGCCCCGGGAACTCGGGACCCCCACCCCCAACGGGGCTCGGGCACTCGGGTTTGAAGTGAACACAGAATTCACGAAGTGAATTTGTACGTCCTGCACACCCGCTTCCTTCCGCTTCCCCACGAAGCCCACCTGTCACCCACTGGGTCGCTACGAAGCATCAGTACTCTACATTTAAAATAGGTGCCAGGTCCAGAGCTCATGATTGTTCTTGCTACCAGCTGGATTGTCCCAGAAGCACTAGCACGATGAAAGCAAGGGCTGGTGGGATTTGAAAGAAACAGCGTCCCCCCTGTCAGTAGAGTCCTTCTCCCTAAAATGGTCCCGCTCCGAGGTCACCGAAGCCGCCCAGGATGCGCCGGATCCAGTAAGCGCGTTCCAAGCACAAGTTAAGGTGAAGATAACTTGAAGGCAATCCAGTATTTTCCAAAACCTTCGCGTAAGTCCTGCAAAGTGGATCAGTGAGCTGCTAGATACCTCCTGTCCAGACGCTGTGACCTCACATCCACTGTCCCTAAAATGACTGCGGTAGAGCCACAGATGGGCCCTTCAAAACTGCGCCGTTGGCATAAAATCTAAGAAGGCAGCGACCCCAAACCGACAAGTGCCGTTTGCTGAGAATAAGTTATGTGAAACGCAACCCACAGGTTCACAGAGAGCTGAAAATGCCAGGTATGTTCACGAAATTGTTGACAAAGGTATTCTGTCTAAAATCAAGATCTAACTATCAAAAATAAATTTCTAAATTTAAATGTATATATCAATGTAATTGTTCTGCAGAAATTTTCTTAAATAACGTTCATGCTTCCCAAGCACAGCAAGGCAGGTGATGCGCGAGGGCGGCTCAGCTGTCCGGTTCTTCCTTAGGACCCTCCTCGATGCCCCGTGCAAAGAGGCGAACGAGCTGGCAGTGGACCCTGCAGAGACAAAGGGCCATGTGTGACCCCCAGTGCCCCCTAACCCTTGGCCCCACAGCTGGTCAAGGCTGGGGGAGGGTGGGGGTCTCCTCATGGCCGGCTCTGGGCCTGACCCCGCAGGGACAGGTCAGGGGCGCAGAGTGACTTACCCACGCTCTTGAGAAGCCTGTTTTGTAAAGGGAGCTGAGGGCCCTGCAGACGCGGTTCCATATCCAGCACCCGCCCTTCAGCAGCGTGACAAGCCTCTAGATGACCATATTCCAAGCTTTCAGGGCAGCGGGGAGGGCTCCACGGGGGTGACCCCCTTCATACGGGATGTGCAGGATGTCTGGTCACCCAGGACGAGTGGGCTCCACCCCAGCCCTGGCCCGGGGGCCCGAGGCATGGCCAAGGTGCCCTGGAGACCCTGCCTCCCACAAGCATGAGGACGAGAGCCGAGGGGCTCAGTGGTCCGCATGGCCACCAGCCCACCGGCAGGGCCACTGTCCCCCTTAATTAATGCCGTTGCAGCCTCCTCCACGACGTTCAGTAAGAAAAACCCCCTAACTAAGCCACTCGCCGGTTAAGGCATGGTAGTATTATCAAGATACCTAAGAGTATACTTGACAAAAGAACGCTGTTCCTAATCTTCAAAATAACCTACTTTTTAAGTAAATCCTTAAGCCACGACTAAAAATGATTCCATGTCTTTAACTTGTGAAATTGCAGAAGCTGAACCCCTGCATACACAACTGTCCTGGCAGGTTTTCCTGCGGCCTCGTGGCCACCTCTTGTCTTCTGATGCCTGTGGGTCTGGAGAGGACCCCCCGCCCCGCGAGCCGACCCCCAGCTCCGGCCACAGGTGGGGCTCCCTGAGGCCCCGAGGGGCTGTCGGTGGACTCGGTGACGTGGGACCCAGGAAGGGTCTGCCAAGGTGGCCGGCTTGTCTGTCTAACGAGTACGTCGTGTTGTGACCCGCGTGGTGGTAGCCCAGTATCCCGAGCGAGCGAGACGGCGGTGCGCCGGGGGCTGAGCCCCAGAGCGCGCTCCTGGGCCGGGGGCCGCGGGGCTCACGGGGCCGCGGGAGGCACCTCGGGCGCGCACCTGACCTCGATGGAGGAGCTGCTCAGGAGCTCCCCGTCGCAGTTCCAGGAGCTGCTGGACGCGGTGCCGCAGCAGGCGGGCGTGTCGCTGCACATGGGCCCGAACCGCGTCTTCCCCCGCTCCCTGAGGCCGCCTTCCTCGTCCTCCGGCTGCTTCGACAGAAACTGGAATTTCCTGACTCGATAAACTTCCACGAAAGCGAAGTCAAACTACCGAGAGACACAGCAGGGGGTCGTGTTCTTAGAGGCGCTGAGCCGGGGAGGCCGGGCCGTGGGCAGCGACCACGGCTGCGTCCACAGCCACGAGCGCTTTCTGAAGAGTCCCGGCAGGGGCGCCCGGGCGGCTCCGTCGGTTGAGCGTCCGACTCTTGGCTTCATCTCAGGTCACGACCTCAGGGTCGTGGGACTGAGCCTTACGTCGGGCTCTGCCCCTCCCCCCGCTCTCTCTAAAAGATAAATAAATCTTAAAAAAAAAAAAAAAAAAAGAATTCTGGTGGTTCCCTAGCAATAACTTGTAGAATTCTTTACCTTTTTCACAAGCACTATTTTAAAAGCCACATAAAAACACCATTAAGACTAGACCTTAAATACAATTTAAGTAAAAAAAAAAACCCCAAAACGAAAAACAACCCACAAATCTGGGTAAAATCAGAGACGGACCCACAGCTCCGGGCCTCTCGATGCCGTGAGACGTGGGGTCTTCCGCTGTGTGGACAAGGGTGCCCGCGACTACGGACACGTTTGCTGGAGGAGACTATGTATTGCTAGCGAGCCTTCACCAGGAGGCCCTGAGACTAGGCGCTTCCGGTAGGTGAGGCCCGGCCCGGGAAGCCGCTCCCAGCGCACCGCGAGCGGGGACAGGGCCACGGACCCCACTGGCCACCATGGGGCGCGGCACGAGCCCGCCACTCACCTGGTCGTACTGGTTGGTGTGCCTGACGAGAAACCTCAGAAAGTTGAAACGGGAGCATTTCCGGATAAGGATGAGGTCGGAAGACCCGTCCCCCAAGTGGGCGGCCGGGGAGAGGCCCCGGGGGCTCCGGGGACAAGCACAGGACATGTTGGTGGCGTTGATGGCCAGGAACTTCCCACAGACCACCTTCCACTCTTCCACCTCCTCTGAAGCAGAAAGGGGCGTTGCAGATGGGACGTTAGACGCGCCGGGCGTCCCGAGACCATCCCCACAAGTTCCCCACGCAACTGACCCCCCAGCAGCAGCACAAAGAATCCTGTGCCGACCGCCGGGCCCAGAGGGCTGCCTCCCAAAGGCAGAGCTGTTGCGCTGGTCCCCGTGGGCACTTTTGGACAATTTAGAACAGGGGTCGCCCAGTCTGGCCTGCCCCTGATTTTGTGTGGCCTGTGAGCTAAGAGTCATTTTCACATTTTTAAATGGTTGGAAATAAGAGGAATGGTATGTTGTGACGTGAACATGCTGTGGAGCTCTCAGTGCCCATCAGGAGCGGTTTGGGGGCGCCAATTCCCTCGGGAGTGCCGGGCCAAGCCCAAAGGCCCGCGTGTGAGCGGGTGGCAGGGGCGCTCGCTGGGCCCCGGGCAGAGCTTCGTGGGGGACGGGGGCCCGGCTGGCGCCCCAAAAGCGGCGTCCCCTGCCATCTGCGCCTCCCCAAAGGCTGGCAAATGGCAACCATCTGCTGCCGCCGGGAGCTCAGGAGAAAGGGATGCGCCGTGCGGCACCGGCGGAGGGAGAGACCGGCCGCGGGAAGACGCGATGTCCTCCAAGATTCAAAAGCGCGCAGTTCTGCACACGCTCACGACTGTGTTTTCTGAGACGTTACCCGTGTTCGCTAAGCCGTACAACGACTTCTTCTGCTCCTCCTCCAGCTGCTGCTTGCTCTGTCTGCACACAAAGCATCTGAAAGACAGACAAGGACCGACCCTCCCTGCGGAGCGCAGACGGGACCGCGGGCCGCGGACGCTCGGCGCGGACACGGGACTGCGGTAATTCCCATGTGACAGCAAGCTCGGTTTCAGAGGCTTAGCTAACAATACTTCCTTTGCACACCAACTTGAATTTTCCAAATTAGATCTTGTAACAACTACACATGTCCGCGAGCCCTGCTCTCACACGTGTAAGCATCACAAGAACAGAGAGTCCTACGAGGCCATGAAGCCAGGTCGGCTTGGCCCCCCAGTGAGCGGCGCTCCGGCAGGAGTCAAGGCCAAGAAGGGTACAAAATCCACAGGCCAAGTGATGCTGTGGCTCTGTTCTAGTCGCTGACAAGCAAGTAGACGGCTGGGAGCGTCCTGCGGCCCTGGGCACCACTGGACTCCCTCACTGTCCCCACGCCGGTGAGATTAGCTCAGCAGCTCAGCTTAGCAACACGACGGTAAAACAGCTCCTGCCTCTAACCGTTCCGATTTATGGTCTCAAATCCTTCACTTCCACGAGGGACGCACACGGGTGCACGTGAACCCGCACCGAGCTAGGCCATCGCTGGGCACGCGAGAACCACGTTCTCCCATCAACACCGAAGATGCCCCGCGTCCGCGGCAGGAGCACAGCCCCAAAGAGCCCGGCTTTCGTTCACGGCACGAGCAGCAGACACGCGGGAGAATGCGCTTACCCTGCCCGGCAGGGCTTCCTGTCCCTCGGAGACCCCACCGTGTGCCGTGCTGGCAGGAAAGACACCGTCCCCTCGTAGCAGTGATGGGAGAGAAAGGTCTTCAAACCTGAAAGCAGAGTGCAAAGCCATCAGCCCAGCGGCACCTCCCGGCCACGGGACCCCAGGACACGCCAGCAGCGTGCTCCGAGACCCGGGTGACGGGAGCGTTACTGTGAGTTACCTGAGAAGTCATATCTGATGAGACCCATCCACCGCTTCTTCTCGCTGTCCTTGATGATGTCCCCGTAGAAGCCGTACCCCAGCAGGGACACAGAGTATCGCAGCAGCGTGCTGTTGTGATGCACGGAGGACACGTCCATGGGCAACGAGTCCCCTGCGGAGAGAAGCGGTCCCCTGTCCACTCCCGCGCCGCACCTCCTCCCGCCCCGACGGGGCCTGGTGGGCACGTGCCGACGCAGATGATTAACACGGGAGGGAGGCAGGGGGCTGTGCCCCGGGGGGCCGGGTGCCTGCTCTTCATTCAAATGACAGAATTTCACGAACATTCCCAAAACAGGTTTGGAAAGCTGTCCTGTCGGGACAGAACACCCACGGCCCCACGGAGCGCGTGCCGTGCCGCGAAAGGAAGAAAAGGCACCCACGTTCTAAAACTGGCAATCATCGCTGCGTGACTCATCAGCAGCACTTGAATGGCTCCGGTCACAAGGAAGAAGCACTGTCGCTGGGGACAAGGAGGGAGCCACGTGCTTATGGAGCAGGGGCCGTGGCCATTCCTGACTTTCTGAGCCAGCAACTAGCAACACAGGTGGCCTCCCGCCCTTGGGGCTGAGCGCGCAGGTGCCCGGTAAATGCCACATGGAAGGGGTGTCGCAGGTGCCATGGATTCGGGCCTGGGCAAGCCTGTCCTGATGGGGACGGGGGCCGTGCCCTGGACACAGCTCCAGAGAACAGAGCACCGGGCGAGTGTGGGGCATGTTGGGGCCAGAGGGTCGGCCTGGCCCGCACACGGGGACACTGAGGCAGCTGGTCAGGTCACAGGGTGTGGCTGCAGAGCGGGGGCCCCAGACGGCGCTGAGCAGGGTCTGTGCTGATGAAGCATCCCCCGCAACGGCCACGGGAAGACAGGACGAGATGGGAGGTGGCAAGGAACCAGGGCCCAGGGAGCCCAGCTGGCAGGAGGCCCAGGGAGGTCCGCACTGCTCACACGGCCAGTGCCACGGACAGGGACCTACCCACGATGATGTGCAGAGCGGACGTCTCCGCATCGTTTGTGCCCACCGTCGAAAAACACACACAGTCTGTTGACCCTAAAGAAGGAAAAAGGAAAGGAAGGTCTTGGACATCATGATAATAATTTAAAATTGCAGCAGGTTTTCCAACGGAGTGACCCGCTCTTCCTTTTGGCCCTGGAGTAAGGACACAAGGACTAAACACGAGCCAAACAAAGTGAATACTGGACAAATGGAGATTAATTCATCAGACATGTGGAGACTGCCTGCAGTAATCCCACTAACTCCTCACCGAGCTTTCAGACACTGCTGCCCCGTCTTGGGGAGCGGAGCCCGAGACGTGTGGGCAGTGGCGGCGGCCAGGGCGTCGCTCCGCACTCTGCGTGGCGTCTATGTCCCCCCTTCACACACCAGCGGCCACAGGACCCACGGGCATATGCAGAGTCATCACCAGCAGGAATGTGGGTGCAGAACAAGAACAACCCGTGGACGTCCCAGAAAAAGCCCCGTGGAAGCCCGCGCCCCGACACCGGCGGCCCTGGTCCACAGCCTGCACCCCGACACCGGCAGCCTGATCCACAGAATGCTCTGGGGCCCATCACTGCTCAAAGATGCATGGCAGCTGCCACCTAACAGACTGGAGGGGACCCCACGGAGCTCAGCGAGCACACGCCTCCCACTGACATGCTCGTGCGTAGACTGAGGGTAACCTCAGGGAACCCAGCTGGTGCCAGGATCCCCGGGTCATGGTGATGATGCTACGGACCATCCCTACGTCTGTCCTGCTTCTAACTGGGGCATAATCCAGGTGACTGTTGTCAGCCTGAGTGGGCAGAGAATCTCCTGGGCTCTTATTTATCACAGGTTCCTGAACCCCAACTCCCCCGAGATTCTGATTCAACAGGTCTGGGATGGGGCTGAGCAATCTGAATTTTAACACGTCTGCTAACTGGGTGAAAAAGCCTACCGTGGATTTCCCAAGAGTAAAGTGCGTGACAGGATCTAGAATTGCACCGTATTGCCACAGACCCAGACCCATCAGGGAATAACCGGAGTTAACAGGCACAGAAGCCTGCCCGTCGGCAGGGCCCAGATGCCCCGCCCTCGGGCCCCCAAACAATCAATTGATTCTCCCGTCATAAGTGATGTTCCCTGAAGCCGGAAAACTCGTGGTTCCCCACAGACGTGCTGGATTGCAAGCACCCTGTGTTGTGTCTCAGAGTAACAGAACCCGGTCCAGTTTGTCATCAGAGTGGAGGCTCTTATTTCATCCAAGTGCCCGTATGGCTTCTGATTGCTGGTAAGTTATATAAACACACACGTATGTTTTTAATATGGGTTTTTTTTTTCTTTTTTTGTTAATCTTAACCTGAAGACTTCAATAGTATCTCATTCCAAAAATGAGCCAAAAAGTAAACATTTTTAAATAAACATTTAAGACCATAGGAGTAAGTCTTAAAATATTAAAAATTCACAGCAACAGCATCTAAGAACCCGTGTGGTTTCAGAGTCTCCCACACCCTCATCTTTGTAACGAAGGGTACCTGGATAACCAGCATGAACATTTCTAAGAGAACAAACTCTGAAAGAGCTATTTAATGACTCTGAACTATGCCCTCAGGTAGTTCTTCCCATCGTCAGAACCTTCCGGAATGTCCGCGGAGCCCACTTGCTCCCCTTGCATGCCCCAAGCCTTGTTTACTTTGCCGGCACGCCGGCCCGGACTCCCAGACTCGCCTGCATTCCCAGAGACGGGACTGCACCCCCAGCAGGAACTCCGCAAGGAGCCCAGTAAGCACGAAGCAGCGAGCGTCTGGTCCCTAATCCCACCCCGCGGTCTAGACGCCCGAGGCCTCGCCGGGCCGGACACCACACGACGGGAGCGGAGTCTCGGGATGGAACTCCCCAGGGCTCAGGTGTGCGCGTGCTGGGGCGCCCGGCAGAGCCACGGCAAAGTGGGCTGTGGCGATGACCCATCTCCGGGGTGGCACCGCGCCGTTCCCAAGCTGCTGCAGGCGTCTCATCCACGGAGGTGTGGACGGGACAGGGCGAGGCGCCCGGCCTTCCTGGTCAGGCATCCAGGCCCTGGCCGGGCTGGGGTGTGGCCCCCGTGTACTTGCGTTCCAGGATTTCCCAGGGCCCTGCCCCTGGACAGGCAGGCGACCTGTGCTTCTGACAGGTTTCGGGGATGGTTTTGCTGAAAAGTCAGATTTTTAAAGGAGGTCATCACTCAGCTTACTCCCTCCGCAGGAGCCTCCTTGGGGCCACCGCCCTCTGCCTGCAGCTCCCCCTGCGCCCCACCTCTTGCTCCCCGCTCACGCCTCCTGGCCAGAGCCAGGCTCATCCTGCCCTGGGGCCCCTGCAAGGACCACTGCTGCCCAAAGGCAGGCCTGTCCTCACCGCACTCTGGGCCCTGGACCAGTGTCACCCCAAGAGGCTTCCCAGAGCACCCTGTCTGCAATGGCATGCCCCCCCCACCCCGCACTGCTCGGCTCTCTGCGTTCTGTACCCACAGTTGGCCTCCCTGCACCCTGGGGGCCCCGCCTCACTCACTCTGGGGCCCACAGCGGGGCTGGGAAGCCTGTGTTGCGAGCGTGTGTGATCACTGACTGAACGAGTGACCTGCCCGAGCTCCAGGGAGGCTTCAGCTCTTGGCACCTGCCGTTTTGAAGAGGCCAGCCTGGCGCAGGTGGAGAGACCCGGGTGGCAGCAGACAAGTCCCCCAAACACTGTTCCATCCTTTTAACTTTGAGTGTGCTTCAACAGCTCATCCCTCGGATGTGACCTAACTCGCCGGGCATTTCCTCAGACATCTGTGTGGCCAAGGCTTTGACCAAGAGGAAGCCCCAGCTGGAAACGCAAAGTCTGGCTCAGACCAGGCGACAGGATGGGGTTCCACAACGAAGTCCGCAGAGGCGCGGGGGCTCTGGTGTGCCCACGGAAACAAGGACAGAGGGCCCCCTTCCTTCTGTGGCCTGGCTCCTTCCTCTAAATCCTCAAGTGGTAAGAGACTGGAATTTACAAAGCATCAGCACTGGAGCAGCGAGTTGGTCTCTGACACACTCTGTCTCGGACCATCCCAGCCACCCCGAGGCTGCCACACACCGGCTAGAACCCCGCAGCCGGCTCCCCCGCAGCGCTGGCCATCTACTGCCGAGTGTTGGCCCCATGGCCCCCAAGGAGCCCCGTCTCCAGTCTCCATGAGAACTCTTGCCCCCACCCCGATGCCTTGTCTTCGTGCCCCCGGGTTACCAAGGCCAACATCACAGGGTCACCCTGCTGCCTCCTTCATCCTTATGCGTCCATCCGATGCCTGTTGGCTCTGCTGCAAAGCTATGCCCGCGTCACAGCCGACCACACGGCCACCGGCCCAAGCACTGGTGTCTTCCCCGGGGCTCGGGCACCGCCGCCCAGAACAGAGCGCAGGGGGTGGTCTTCCAGCCCATTCAGATAACACTGCCCACTGGCCTCTACGACATCCTCCCTCTCGAGCCGGGTCCTTGTGCAGGCCCCTCGGTGACTCCACTCCTGGCACACCCCTGCCAGCGGGCCCCTTTCCTGGGCACACAGCCCTGCCCCAGCTGACCCTCGGCATACCCACGTCCGTGCACGGCCGGCCCCTCACCTGTCGCCTCTCAGGAAGGGCCCTGGGCTCCCCACAGGGAAGCCCCTCCTGGCCACTGTCCCTGAACCCATTTCCTCCACAGCATGCCCGCCATGGAAAACCCTTCTGTGCCCACGTTTCCTGTGCGGTGGGGGCCTCCTGTGTGGGCAGAGGCCACGCCCATCTTGTCCTCCGCCGAACCCCAGGGCCCCGAACACCCACAGCACGCACTCCGCCCGTCCCCACGACCCTGCCGACGTGTGGGAGCTGCAGCAGCTCCTACGCTGCGCTTCTGAACGTTAACAGCTTAGGGCTGTAAGCATCAGCGCTACTGTGGGCCAATGGCCATAAAAGACATCACGGAAAAGTAGTTCAGCCGGTAGAAAAATAAAATTCATGTCGTCCGGAACAGACCACATGCAAACTCAAAAGACAGAAGCCTAACTTGGGAAAGAGGCTGTGAGCTGTAACCAACCAAGAATAAATACGTCTACTGTATAAACAACGTCATTCCGTCGGGAAAAGCCTTCTCCTGACTGTGGGGCGGGGCAGAGCGGTCCCTCGGGGGCCTTGTGACGCTCATCTTGGTCCATAAAGCAGCACCACGACGGCAACGCCTTCACAGTGGTTGTAAACGGCGTGACATGATGCGCCATGTGGGATTTTTGCCTGGCCTGTGTCACTGTCGCTCGGGGGCAGACCCGGGGTGCTGGGCAGAGGCGCCGCCTCCCTGTGGCACTGCTTGCGAAGCCTCGAACCAACAATGCACAGGCTTTACTTAGCTCAACACGGTAATTTTTCAAAGAACCAGGCACCTCCTACAGACACAAAACATGCTGAGCCAGGGGCGGCTGGGGGTGCTCAGTCCACTGGGCGCCTGACTCTCGGTTCCGGCTCAGGTTGTGATCTCAGGGCCATGGGATCAAGCCCCACGTCGGGCTCCAATCTTGGTGAGGAGTCAGCCTGAGATTCTCTCTCCCTCTCTCTGCCCCTCCTCCCCCCAACCCTCAAATAAATAAATCAATCTGAAACAAAACAAAACAAAACAACACACTGAGCCAGACCTCTCTGGGACACAGCCCAGGAGCCCACGGGGTGAACAGCCCCTGGTCCCCATCCCTCCCCATCTTATATAGGAGGGCGCCCCGCCCCAGTGCATGAGCCCCCCCACCAGCTCCCATGCCCCACACCGCGGTCTGGGCTACAAGCCACTTCCAGAAAACCACCTGCTTCCCTGGCTTCCTTCCTTCTCGATCGTGCTCTGGGGTCCCCTGCCCCCCAGCCCCCCACCCCCGCCAACTGGTCAGTCCTTTGAGAGCAGACAGTCCCCCAGCTGCCGGCTTCTCAGTGCCTGTGGGAAGCGGGACAGGAACCCCTCAAACACACATCCGGGGTCCTTTACTTGCTCGTAAACTGTCTCAACCAAGTCTGCACCCGTGTGGTGATAAAAATCACCGTTTCAGCAACAAAATGAACCTGAAGGAAAACCAAGCTTGATGCCCCCAGGGAAGGGGGGGAGGCGGCGCCCCTACCTGCAGGGATGATGCCAATCCTGAGCGGGCTGGGCACCAGCGCTGCCCTGGGCTGGTTCTGGTCCACGCCGGCGTTCTGCTGCGTCCTTCCAATCAGGCCGTGCAAGACCTCGCTGAACATGCCGTCTCCACCGACGCAGACGATTCTGCAGAGGGACACGGGCTGTTAGGGTCCCTCTGCTACCCCCACAATCCCCCCACAATGCTGCACTCTCCCCTGGGGCCCCGCTCCTCACGGAGAAGGCCCTCCTCCTCAGTCTGCAAGCCAGGTGCTTCCCCTCAGGCCACAGCGCTAAGAAATAAGCCGACAAGACAAAAGCAGAACAGACCTCTCCCTCCACGGCCCTCCACCAGCCAGACTCTGGCAGGCAGCCCCGCGCCCTTAACCTTCACGCTGCCTGGACTCCGGGGGCTGACCCGCCCCGCCGAGCCCTCAGCTCACGCTCCCCACGCTGGCTGCACCACGGTCTCCAAACCCGACTGCAGCTCCTTATCTCGTGGCTTGGTAACGTCACTGTCACTTGGGTTACGAGTCCCTGCGTGTCTCCTGTAGGATTCCATCACCGGGACCAGTCAGTTCTCCCCCAGACGTCCTGGAGACCACCCCCTCCGCGTGTGTCATCTGCTGCTGTCCAGCCGGCTTTGCCTACAGCGCCCAGCCTCCCGCAGCCGTTCCGGGCCCCATCCCACCGCATCGGTACTCGCCCCATGGCCTTCAGAAGGGCCCTTCCAACACACCTGATCCTCGGCACCGGTCTGTGAGCACCCCTGGGTCCTCACCACTGAGGAGGCAGCCACCCTTCCCCAGGTCTCGGGCGCTCATTCGTCGAGCACCTGCCACGCGCTAGGCCTGTGCCCGGTGCTGGGGGAGAGCTAAGCACAGGGCCCAGGACGCTGGCGCTCCAGGGGCTGACACGCCAGCAGAGACAGACACGGCACAGACGCAGCCCTGCACGCAGCAGCCCCCCGCCCCGTGGCACACGGCCAAGCACGCACAACCGGGGCCGACCAAGAGGAGACATCAGACACACCCAAACCGAGGGGCACGACGCACTCCTGGTCTATGCTCCCGAAACCTCAGCCGCACCAAGAAAGGCTGAGGAACGGCTCCAGATCTGAGACTAGAGTGCTCACAAGAGCCCGAGGGCTAGGCAGGTCTCCTGCTGTAAAGGAAGAGGGGACAAGGCGGGGCCCGAAACGGGACAGCAAGCAGCTAAGAGCCTGGTGTCATGTGGTTTCCCGGGTCATCATGGTATTTGGTTCTGTAAGAGAATAGCCTTGTTTCTAGGAAATGTGCACTCAACTATTTAGGGACAAAGGGAATCACGTCCGTAATGGACTTTCAAATGATCCAGAGAAGATTCATAGGTAGGAAGACAGAAAAGGAAACGGTCAGTGGTTGTCTCTAAGTCGTAGAAGGGGGTGTGACGGAACTTTCTGCTGTTTCTCATTTTCTCCGATGACAATTAGGAACAAAACTAAGGACAGGGAGTGAACAACGCTAAGATGGGTAAAGCCTGATTAGCGTCCACTATGTAGGAGTCAAGATGAAAGGAACTGTACTCACCCATCGTATTTGTCTATGTTGATCTCATATAAACTCTCCTTGGCCTGGTTTGCACGTTCAGTTACTGTGGGGAAGAATAACATTACGTTGTAGAGCTTACATTCAAATCTGAGAATCCAATTTAAAACAAAAAGCAAGCAAACACTTCCTTTCACATGAGGTCCTATAACATCTTCAGGAGGATTTCCTGCAAGAAGTCGCTCTTACAGAAAGGGGACACTGACCTCAGTGGAAGGTGACATGCTCAGGGTAAGATGTCACGTACTTGGCATCTAATTGCCAACACACGGTAACTTTTTGGAAAGAGATTATGTCTTCCATCTTATAGTTTCTTATTATCCCAGTTATGCTGAAAATTTTAATTAATTGAATTAAAATAAAATAAAACTTAAAAAAATTCAACTTTAGAATATCCCAAGGTGTAAGAAAAAGAAAACGTGAGTCCACAGGCTGTGTATTCAACGTAAGAAACAAAAACAGAACAGAAAAGCTACTGTGCGTGGAGTCTTGTACCCCTGACTTCCCAGCTTTTATCACAGCCACTTTTTTTCAGTGAAAAGTTCTCTGGAAAGACCACGTTAAAGGTCCACGTGCTGTCCCTTCGGACTCACAGGGGCACAACTGTAGCCCCACGTTTCCTGCCAGTGGGCGCTCACGTTGTTTCAACATTTGCTATTATAAAATGTGGCCGCGCACCTCTGCGCGCATCACCCTGTACACCTGATTGTCACCCCAGGAAAGAGTGAGAAACTGGGATATTAGGCGAACACCCCACATTTTTAAGGCTCTTTGCCCACACTGCTGGTGGCCCCTCAGGAAGTGTGTACAGACCTCAGGGCACGGGGTCGGGGGAGGAGAACAGCGTCCCCGAGCCCCGCCCGGCTTTGAGAATTTGTGCTAAAAACTTGGTGCCACAAACACGGCACCACATTACGTTTCTTCAGGTGTCACTTATTGGTGAAATCCTTTCTAAGCCTTATAAATTGCTTGTATCTCTTCTTGCAAGAATTTTCTGTCCCTGATCTTTACCCTTTCATCTTCTTAGTGTTTCTCTCGAGTGTTTTTTTTTTTTTTTAAGATTTTATTTATTTATTTGACAGAGAGAGACACAGCGAGAGAGGGAACACAAGCAGGGGGAGTGGGAGAGGGAGAAGCAGGCTTCCCTCTGAGCAGGGAGCCCGATGTGGGGCTCGATCCCAGGACCCTGGGACCATGACCTGAGCCGAAGGCAGACGCTTAAGGACTGAGCCACCCAGGCACCCCTCGAATGCTTTTTGTTTACGCTAAGACCTGGCTAGAAAAGTATACATTCTTTATTTTGTATTGTTCTTGTTCTGGTATATAAAACAACACATTTTACTTTCTTTAAAATAACCTGTAAGATAAAAATCTCGTCTAGTAACCACACTTGTATCATTCTCACACTTACTCCATATATTTAACAGAATTTATACCTTACCAATTATTTCGGTGGTGATGGAGGCTAACGTAAACAACGGTGCCACTTTCCTTTCATAGATCCGCTTGCCTTGTCCTTTCCCTCCGAACGGATTAATAAACACCAGTAAATGCTTTGGTCTCGATGCTATAAAACAACGATGTGTAAATCACAGTGAATGCAACAAATATCAACAGGAAGGACTGTGTTACTGAAGAATATCTAATGACTATGGTTTGAGAACTCTGCTTAGTATTGCCTGAAAAAAGTATCTTTAAGTTAAAGAACCATGCTGAAGAGTTTCCTAATCTATGAAAAGAGAAAAGTGACAGCCTATCAGAATGGGCAGGAGCGTTGTGTATCTGCAAATCCCCAAGAATTCAGAATTCTGACCGAGATAGACACGGTCTCCTGATGAAGAGTCCTATAAAATGTGACTTCTGGAAAGTAAAGGAAGGTGAGTCTGCAGAGAACAAGAAGAAACAGATGTACAGAAGGGCCCATTAGGGGAGACAGAGAGGACGGACAGATGGACAGTGAGACACAGACAGCCCGTCAGCCCCTGGCTTCAGTCCCGTCCAGAGAGCCTCCTCACCTGGCTCACAACTATGTTTGTATAGCAACTCCCAACATCGTTGTTGGGGTCAGTTCAAATAGATTCTGACACTCAAAAACAAACTTAACCAACAAATCAATAAAAGTAGCAAGAAAGTATATACTCCAAAAAATGGAAAACCTAAGTCCACACAAAATTCTGCACACGGAAGTTCACAACAGTACTGTTCGAGACAGCCCCGAGAGAAAACGCCCTACGTGTCCATCAGCTGGCTGCTGACACACCAGATGCTGTCCAGCTACGCAATGGAATACTACTCGGCAACAAAAAAGCCCCGACTACTGGTATACTAACCAACGTGGGGCCCTGTCAATGCCATCACGTGGAGAGCCTACAGCCCTACTCGAAGGGGCCCCCGTGATGTCATTCCATCTGCGTGGTGGCTGTCTCTGCACCGACAGGAAGGAGCACGAGAAAACTCTGGGGTGATCTATGTCTCATAGGGCTTTGGGCGACGACAGCTGTGT
Source organism: Zalophus californianus (assembly GCF_009762305.2). Classification (NCBI taxonomy): domain Eukaryota; kingdom Metazoa; phylum Chordata; class Mammalia; order Carnivora; family Otariidae; genus Zalophus; species Zalophus californianus. The sequence goes on along the minus strand of NC_045603.1, from coordinate 3,394,107 downwards.
GTCTGCATGTTCCGATACCATTGATTTAAACTCACGATCTGTCCGCTCCACCGTATGGGGATTCTAGCTCAGAATGGTACACACATGCTGATCTCTAATTCACGAGGTGCCCGCCGAAGTGTTTAAAGTGCCCCACGTCTGTCACTTACTCTGAAACTCAGCAGAGAATACAGTGAACTAATGGACAGATACACAGACGCTGGCAAAGCACAGCTCGAAATCCGTGAACCACTGCACATCTATGCGGTGGGTATGTGCCTGTTTATTATTCAATTCTTGCACTTTTTCCAGATGCTTGAAAACCTTCATAATAAAATACCGGGAGGAACGTACAGTAGAGAAAATCAACAAAGCCGAAAGTTGGTTCTTTAAGAAGACTCATAAAAATGGGGCGCCTGGGTGGCTCAGTCGGTTGAGTGTCTGCCTTCGGCTCAGGTCATGATCCCAGGGTCCTGGGATCGAGCCCCACATCGGGCTCCCTGCTCAGCGGGGAGCCTGCTTCTCCCACTGCCTGCCTCTCTCTCTCTCTGACAAATAAATAAAATCTTTCAAAAAGTAAAAGTAAAAAGATTCATAAAATTGACAATTCCCTAATAAAGATGCTACAGAACTAAGGAGAAGAGACAAATTGCTAATCATCAAGAATAAGAAAGGGGACGTTACCCCAGAGTTTGCACATACTACAAGGGAAGTGAAAGGACTTCTTAATAATGAATTTATAAACTTGGATGAATGGACAAATCTTGTCAAAAAATACAACTTACCAAACCTGGCAGAAGCAATAGAAAATCTGAATAGTCTGATATTTAATGAAGAAACCGAAGTCATTAGTGAAAACCTTCTCACAAAGAAACCCCAGGCCCAGATGGTTTCACAGTGAATGCTTCCAAGGACTCAGGGAAAACCACAGCCCCAATGTCACGTAAACACTTCCACAGAACAGAAGGAAGGAACGCTTCTCAGCTCCCTGCATGGGGCCACCAACGCTTGACAGCAAAACCAGTCAAGAGACTCACGCATGGTTCCACTTCTCCCCTGAGCCAAGGTGTAGAAATCCCGAGCAAAGTATCAGCAAGTCAACTCCAGAAACATATAAAAAGAGTTAGCAGGTCTCGTTCAAGTGGATTTCATAGGAATCCATAGGCTTTTATACAAGAGAAACCAATGTCCTTAACACAGTAACTCAAAAAGAAGGCAATCACAGAGGCACCTCCAGAGATGCAGAAAAACCATCTATCAAACTCAATCAGCCATGGTTTAAGAAAACACAAAGTCTAGACAGCTAGGAATTAGAGACGAACTTCCCTAATATGTTTTTTCCCTGACTTTTAACTTTTTATTTTTATCTTTTAAGTAATCTCTATGCCTGTCATGGGGCTTGAACCCGCCACCCTATGATTAAGAGTCAACTGCTCTGCCGACTCAGCCAACCAGATGACCCTTAATGTTTTTTTAAAAAAATCTTTTAAAAACCCAAGAAACATCATTCTTGACAGTGAAATGTTGGAAACTGCCCCGGAGAGCTGGACTGAGATGATCCTCCCCACTGGGACCCGCCCCAGGGGAGAAGCGTAAGAGAAAAGAGTAAAAAAACTAAGATGAATGGAACAGGGGTGTGCCATTATTCACAGGTGACATGATTCTGCTCAAAGCAAATCCAAAAGAATCATCAGTCCATTAAAATTAGTAAGTGAGTTTAGCGAAGTCATTGGATACAGAGGGAAATTCAATCCAAGTGCGACACAGAAGCAAGAAGTGAAGGTCGGCGTGTGCGGGGAGAGGGCCGGCCCACCAGCCGGGGCGTCGAGCCCAGACCTGTGTTTAAATGAGCCTCGACCACTCACCTTACACACAAAAACCAACTCCAAACGGACCTTAGGTCTAAACGTGAAAGGTAAAACAAACCCTTGAGGAGAAAATATCTTTAGGGCCCTGGACAAAGACGTCGAATAGGATCCGAAGGAACCATAGAGAAAAAAAGAGAGAAATAGGACTACATTAAAATCGAGGACGTCTGTTCATCAGCAGACACCAATAAGCGTAAAAAGGCAAACCACAGAACGAGAAGGTATCTGTCATTCATAAATCCAATGAAAGATCTAGATCCACAATACGCAAAGAGTATCTACATGACATGAAGAAAAGATGGACCACCCAACAGAAAAATGGACAAAAGACTTAAATGGACTCCTTACAAAAGAGGATTTCCAAGTGGCCCATAAACATAGGAACGTATTTCTCACCTCCAGCAGCTATCAGGGAAATGCAAATTAATACCCTAGTGCAAGACTCCTGACACTCATCCAAACAGCTATAATTTTTAGGGTGTGGAAAAGATGGGGGCAACCAGGACTCTGATGTTCTGCTGGGGGGGTGTTGCTGGCACCGCAGTCTGGAAGACAGTCTGACGGTGTCTACTGCGGCCGAACACGTGCCCCCGTGGAAATCCCTCTCCCACGTACACAGCCAAGGGAAAGGCCAGTAGTGCCCAGCACGAGGCAGGCGCCAGAATGTTCAGGACGGCATTGTCTGCCCACATCCAGGAGCTAGCCCAGTGACCTTCAGCAGTACAGTGGAGAAATCCATGGTTGCAGGTGGAGGACCGTGCCGCCAGCCGGATGAGCAGTGGACACCACACACCCCGACGTGGGTTAGCCTCGCAAACATCAACGCTGAGCCAAAAAGCCAGACACAGGGGCTTCTGCGGTATAATCTGATGTCTATGAAGCACGAAATGAAGCTGGCAGTGATCAGCCCACGGGGGAGTGGCTGCAGGGGCTCGAGGGGCCCTGGGGGGCTGGCAGGGTTCTGGTTCGGGACCTGGATGCTGGTTACACGGGAGCGCTGGGTGGGTGAGCTCCCCAAGCCGCACGCACGGGATGTGGGCACTTCCTGGAGTCTGTGCTACTTCCGGGAGAATAAAACAGACAACACAGTTAGAGTTAAAATCACGGAGCAGCTGAACTAACAGAATCCTCGAATACCTGCAGATACAAGGGGCCTGGGGCAGCTGGTAACTGGAGGCTTTCGTACGAGTTCTGCAGAAAATAACCCCCCAGCTTTTCATGGGGGGGTGCAGGTCCAGAGCCCTTCCTCTAGGAGAACCTACAGAATCAGCCCTAATCTAGAGACGCAAAGTCTCAAGAAAGCGGGAGGATTGGGGGGAGGGGGGCGGAGAACGCAGGAAAGGAGCCGCTGAGGACAAGGAGGAGGAGTCCAGAGAAACAGAGAGGACAGGCAGGACAGGGGCCCTGGAGCGCGGCCCGTAAGGATCCGTCGGGGGCATGCGCCGCGTCCCGCAGGATGAGACGGTCAGATGCAGGAGGCTTCTCGGGGAGGAAGTCTCTCTGAAGCTCGTATGTGGGCCACACCATCTTCAAATAAACTGTCCCTCACTTGTTTGATCCAGATGCCAAATTAACTTAAAAAGACCAAAAACCACCCTCCACCCACGCTGTTTGTATTCTGTGGTTAAAGCCAGTACCGAGTTGACCGGATTATGTATAGAGATTATAACCGAACAGCACGAAACAGGAGAGGGAGACAGACTCTCGTCACCCAGCAACCCGTCGGCGTTTCAGATGTCGGGGCCCACCCCAGATGTGGGAGGTGCGTCCCCACTACCTGGTTTATGCCCCGCATTCACCTGCAATGCAGGGATCACCATGCCCGCTGCCCACAAGCAGAAACCGAGGCTCAGCAGGCCAAGGCACCCACGCCCCGTCTCGCAGCCAGTCAGTGAAGGCGCCCCGGCCCTGGGAGGCCACGTGGGGGACAGCCCACGACACTAGGCTGCTCCTCTAACTGGTATTTGGTCAATTTTTAAAAGTCACACCGATTGACCGCCACACTCGGTTACAGGAAAGCTGTGCCCAAGGTGGGGAAACAGCTTCGATGGCGGCGGCTCTGGGTTTGGGGGTACACAAGCGCACGTACTGAGCTTCCCCAGCAGCTCCTGGAGGGCGTGCAGCCACAGGTGACACAGCGGCTCCTCGGCACAGCAGAAAGTGACCTGCGCCCACTTCCAGCGGTGGCGGCGGGCTCGCTTCACACAGTGCACTGCAAGACAGAGCGTGGGCGGGTCAGGGCGCAGTCTCGCACCCCACGTGCTCGTGTGGGGCCCCGTGCCGCTCCCGCCTCCTGGCTGGTGAGCCACTTCCAAGGCATTAGGAAAAAGACCTACTTCTCAGTCCTTTTAACCCACATAAAAAAGAAAAAACAAAGAAAGTACGAAACGAGATGATCAAAACATTAACTAAAAGACGATCTTGGAAAAAATTACGTAAGGCAGTTTCTTAAAAGATAAAAAAAAAAAAAAAGAGACACTGAGCTTGTCAAACAAGTGGCAAAAATGTCACCTTTCCACTGCGTGAAATTGGTGAAGACGGGAGGGAGTCCGTGCCCTCACCTGTGAAAGCGAAGGGCTTTTCCATCTTCTGCCATTTTCCACTGCTGGAGCGTTTCCCATGAGTGTCTGTTTCTTCCACGGTGATAATCTCAGAAATAGGCAGAGAGCACGCATCTGTAAAGACCACATCCTCACATCAGATGAATTTCATAGAATTCACGTAAGTACAAGAAGTCCGTTCCAAAAGGCTGGGACCGTTCTGCTTTAATATTCTCATTAGACATCCAAAAGTACAAAGAAAATCATATGCAGTTTTTAAATTCAGAGATAAATACACTTGGGAAACTCAGTGTTATCAGAAGATGGGACGGTTTATCCAACAGAGTCACCAAATGTAGACTGCCAACTTTTCCAATGATCTGCTCAGCTGACTTTTCCAGGCCAGCTACTGTGCTAAATTTGGGCAGAGGTGTTCAAGACACAGTGTCTGTCCTTAGTCTGGCTCAGGAATCCAAGTGGGAAGGAAGAACATGGCGAGCCGTTGGGACAAGGAGGACCCAGGACCGCGTGAGCCCCGGAGAGCCAGGGCCCCACCGAGCTGGAGGCCAGGGGTGGGTGGGAAGCCCTGTGTGGGCCTGGGGGCGGACAGCGGCCGATGCCCACCGCGGGAAGCCCAGGAGGATGCCACTCCGCGGAACTGCCCGGATGGCACAGGCAAGCCAGGCACCAACAGGGCCGAGGGCCGGGAAGCGGAGACCCAGGGCAGCGAGCCCCCGTCTGCACAGGCTACGTTCTGGAAGCGTGTCCGCGAACTGCTGTTAGGATTTACGATCTATTTTTACATAGAAGAGCATTGTACGTTGTGGTTTGGTCCCAGGTTGGCTCTAAGACCTGCCATGGAGCTGAAGTGCTCTGCTTTAGTAACAGCTCGAAGAAACCCACTGCTGTGACCTCGGCAGCTTCACGTGGTCTGGAAGTCACTACCTGCGGAGGTCACGTAAGACCTGGAGGGGTGTGGGCCTCCAAGGAGCCTTGGAAGGCGGGGAGGGTGCGGTGCCCAATGGGGTCATACTGGCCAGGAGCAAGGGGCAGGGATACTCTTGCAGAGGAACCAGAAGTGGGTCTCAGGACAGCGTGGGCTCCAGCGCGCCGGGGCGGGGGGCAGGGGAAGGCTGGGGAGGGGTGGCTCAGGGCCCTCGGGGAAGCCGGTCACCGAGGGCTCCCTCCAGGGCGCCCTGCCTTCTCCCCCCGTAGCAGCCTCTGCTCAGGGCAGCCACGCGGGCTCCCCGCCACCAGCTCCCATCCCACAGCCTGCCCCCCCAACATCCTCAATTCGTGGGGCACCGGCCTGCCTCCTTGGAGCCCCACCGAGTCTGCACCAGCGTTTCCTGGCCCTCTGCCCCGTCTCCTGGGGAAGAGCTGTCCGGTGTCTGCGTCTGGGGCACCGAGCAGGGCCGGGCTCACGGCGGGACGAGTCAGGGATCTGATTCAGGATCACACGCTCACATGGTGATCTCAGACCCCTGAGAATAAATGTCAGGATCTCCTGCACCCCGGGGCAATCAGTACACTTGGGCCTGTCTGATAAGAAACAGCCAGGTTATTACAATAAGCTAAGTGCGCACAATAATTAGGAGTGATGTGCTTCTCAATATTCAAACAAAACGATGGACTGCTTTAAGAAACTGCACAAGAGACTAACACAATAGTCATATTATGCTATTAAATCAGAAGTTACACATGACTCACGGGATAACCCACTTGAGAGAGCCTATAAATTAGTAATTCCCAATCTTGCTAATTTGGTTTGACAAACTCGAAGAACCGAAGGAGGATACGGGAGATGTCAGGAGGCCCCGCGCCCTGCTCCCCGGTGCCACGCGCCCAGTGCTGTGGTCCCCAAGTCCCACACACAGGCTCACCCATGACACTGCACGCAGCCAGGGCCGCGTCTGAAAGCCCCACAGCCCCTGCTCACTGGGGCACCCACCGGGCGCTGGACGCTGTTCCCGCCGCAGAGGGAGTGCGTGGAGGCGATGTTGGGGTGACGGTGCGCAGTGAGGGGCTGGGGGTGGGGGGGCTCAGGGTCTGAGCGGAGACGGCGCTGAGGCCAGGACAGGCTGCTCAGAAGCTGGCCTGGGAGAGAGCAGAAGCCGAGGGACAGGGGTGGAAGGGTACGGGGCAGAGGGACAGAGGGCTTGTGACTTGGAGGCCGGTGGAGCTCTCCTGCAGGTGGGCTCAGGGGGCTCTGGGCAGAGGGAGGCAGCGGGAGGCCTGGGCTGATGCGGGTCTGCTCCTGCGTAACAGAAATGTAAGGGACAGAACAAGGGACACAGCACAAGGGAGGGGCTCGGGGACGGAGCTTCGTGTCTGTCGCCAGTCCGCCTCCCCAGCGCGTCCTCTGTCCTCGGGTGAGAACAAGACAAACACGTGGAAGCGGGACGTGGTATTCCCCACGTGCAGGAAGTGGGAACTGTCTTCTCTAAAGAAGGATCCAGATGAGCAGGGAAGTAGTCCCTACCGTCTGAGGAATGTCAGGAAGAGAGGGCCGGGCCTGGCCTGGGGGCTGCCCCAGGAGCACAGGAAGCTTGGTGGACGGGGCTCGGATGGGGATGGGGATGCAGGCGGGGAAGCGGACGCGGAGGCTTCAGGGCCAGGCACTCCTTTCTTTTCTAGTTCACTGCACGTGTGCAAATCATGAGCAGAAGGCCCTATTTGTCAAAACTCTCCTCTCTAATTAGGAGGCAAAGAGCTCCACCAAGAATCTGAGGAGACGGACAGCAAGCCCCTGCAGGACACAGAACATGTTACCTGGCTTCCATCAGTCTCCTCCGAGGCCAGGGTCTGGGGGCAGCAGTGGGGACCGCTTGAGGTCCTCCAAGGGTAAAGTGCAACTGCCCTGTGCCCGCCTCCTCGTGCTGGCCTGGAGGGGCCTCCGGGAAGGACAGCGTGTTGTGCAAACACGCCAAGCACAAGCAGGAACAACAGTACATTAGTGCGTGTACAGAAAACGGAGGAGTGTCTTGCAAAGAGTTAACAGTGGAAATTTGGAGGCACTTCCATTTTCTACATGATATTAGCATTTCTCTAACATTTGCCTGCATTTTGCATGACCTCACACTGCGTGTGAGACTAGGAAGAGACGACCGGTCTTCTGGAAAAGAGCAGGCAGGGAGCTGAGAGGTCAGATGTCCTGTTGTGAGGAAAGGTTACTTCCAGGCCACACTGGACCTGGCTGGTGGCCACGTCATTGGACAGGGCTCCCCAGACGTGGATGCGGGGGCCCAGGGCACGTGCTGGTCCGTCCTGCAGGCTGCCCCCCGGCCGAGCCCCGCCATCAGGGGCGCAGTCGCCCTGACCCGGGCCAGAGTCTGTGCTTTCCTTGCTGACGCACGACGCATCTTTCCGGTGAAATCACCCTCGGATCTTACTCCGCATCACTGCCTTCTTGGAGCTGATCGCGGCCCCGTCTGCAGAGGGAGCAGCGGCCAAGGCTCACAGGAGTCACCTACTACGTTATAAAAGTAACAACCTGACACCTCTTTTCAAAAACCTCCTAGGGGGCGCCTGGGTGGCTCAGTAGGTTAAGCGACTGCCTTCGTCTCAGGTCATGATCCTGGAGTCCCGGGATCGAGTCCCGCATCGGGGCTCCCTGCTCAGCGGAGAGTCTGCTTCTCCCTCTGACCCTCTTCCCTCTCGTGCTCTCTATCTCTCATTCTCTCTCTCTCAAATAAATAAATAAAAAATAAAAATCTTCAAAAACCTCCTAGTGAAGTATGCTTCTGGACTAGACAGGTTTCTCCAACGGACAGAAAGATGCTGCAAACCACAAAACTCCCTGAGACCGGGGCTTCTCACTGGAACCATGGGCACCTCTTCGTGGTGGGGCCATCCTGGCCATTGCTGGATTTGGGCAGCATCCCTGGGCTCCAGCCACGAATGCCGGGGGCACCCCCAACATTGCCGGACATTGGCCAGTGTCTCCTGGGGGCACCGTCCCCAGCAGAAAACCATTGCCCTAGGGGGTCGCTATGCTTAGCAACCTGTTCTTTACACAGAAAACACAGAAGGAAACTAAGGCCAGTCTTGGGGGCACAGGGGAAAGGTGGGTCTGCTGTATGTGTGTGTCTGTCCCCATGGGTGCCTCACACCCAACCTTCTAAATCTAAACCTATCTTTTCTGGTTTGCTGCCCCTTTCCAGAAGCTTCCTTCCCTGCTGATCCCCAGCCTGCAAAGAGTGCTCCATCCTCGTGCTCATTTGCCCAGCTACCCAGGAGTCCTGCCTGACTCCTTCCCTGCCTCGGGGTGGCTCCCAGCCTGACCCCCCCGCCCCCCGAGTGCACAAAGACACAAATGTGGATGTGGCATCGCTCTGTTTGAATCTTTTGCCGCTCACCACGCAGGTTAATCAACACCCCAGACTCGGGGGCTGGGGGGCTGTACGAGCCCCTCCCACCACCCGCCTTCCTGGCAAAGCCTGCAGGCCCCAGTGGCAGCCGCCCCCCGGACCTCCCCCGGTTCTCGTCCTGGCGCCCACGTGCTGCCCCGAAACAGCAAACACTCAGAACGACTGTCAGAATAAATAAGCACCGATGCGTCCAGCAGAACTTGGAGATTTTCATCCAGAGCTCAGCCAAATCATAAAACAGCCCTGTAGGAATGTCGTGGTGTTACCGGTACGTTTGTGAAACCTCTCTCTGATACTCAGTTACCATGCTGAAATGATCTTTTTAGTGGTGATGCAAAACTTCCTGAGCAGGGAAAGGAAGTCCATCGGGGTGAGCGCCACCCCCCTAACAGGACAGACGGGGGGCGCGACCTGACCCGGCTGCTGGAGGCCGGCCACAACCGCGTGACAGTCCTCCCGGTCCCCGCTCCGGGGCTGCAGGAAAGAGGAAGTGGGCTCGCGCCGTCTCCTCTCAGCTCAGGTAAGATCGCACGAGTCCGCAGCCACCTGGGCGCCCAGGGAGGGCCAGCTCTTCCCAATTCAGGGACGGTTCCCAGGCTGGCGGAGCCCTGCCTCCGTGGGTGGGCTTGAATGGGGTGCCATGGGGGGGGGTCTCCTCACAAGATTAGAGAGAACAATGGATGCATCGTATGTCCCGAGTGCCACCTGACCCCCTCCCAGCAGCCTGTCTGCCAACACAGACCACCCTGCCCGTTCTTCCTGCTCCGGAGGCCCTGTGGGAACTCTCTGGGCTCTGCGTGCGCGTGTGCGTGTTTTCATGTGCGTATGTGTGCATGTGCATGTTCGTGTGCATGTGCGTGTTCGTGTGCATGCATGTGAATTCGCGTGCACGTGCATGTTTGTGTCCATGCGTGTGCGCGTATGTGTGCACGTGCGTGTTCGTGTGCACGTGTGCTCGCGTATGTGTGCATGTGCATGTTCGTGTGCGTATGCGTGCATGTGCATGTGTGCACACATATGTGTGCATGTGCGTGTTCGTGTGCATGTGTATGTGTGCACGTGCGTGTTCGTGTGCATGCGTGCGCGCGTATGTGTGCATGTGCGAGTTCGTGTGCGTATGTGTGCATGTGCGTGTTCGTGTGCATGTGTGCGTGTTCGTGTGCATGTGTGCTCGTGTGCATGTGTGCACGCGCGCGTGTGTGCATGTGCGTGTATGTGTGCATGTGTTCGTGTGCATGTGCACGCGTATGTGTGCATGTTTGTGTTCGTGTATGTGCGCGCGTGTGTGTATGTGTACATGTGTGTGCATGCATGCGTGTATATGTGCATGTGTGTTCGTGTGCATGTGCGTGTTCATGTGCGTGTGTTCGTGTGCATGCGTATGTGTGCATGTGCGTGTTCGTGTGCGTGCGTGCGTGTGCGTGCCCACGCAGCTGGGGGAGGCAAAACGCTGCCCTGCTGCGTGATCCAGGTAGAGCGGACCCTGCTGGGAGGTCACCTGTGCATTACCCTGACCTCTGGCCCTCATTGTCCACCTGCTCTCCACCCCTGGGGGACACTGGGCTGTCACACACACACACAGGACTTGCTCTACGGGACACACTGGCTTTGGCCACCTCGTGCCACCAGCCCAGCTCTGTCCCTTCACTAGAGCGTCCCCAGGCCTCCTCGCCTTGGCTCACCTCACAGCCTCGTGCTTCAGAGGGTGACAGAATGTCCCACAAAACCATCGAGAAAACCGACCCACTCATGAGGCTTTGACGTAACTTCCACGAAAATATTTTCCTGTCTTCTCACACTGAACTTCCTAAGAATGTGTTGCTATGCCACCAGACAAAAAAGTTTTAAACAAAGGACGCACTCTCCCTGGGCCTGCTACACTGGGGACACCTGAGCTCAGGGCCGTGCACAGCAACTCAAAGCCTGGCGTTTGAGAAGATGTCTACACTTGCCAGGTAAGTCAGTGAAGCTCCAGGAATTAGCATCCCATCATGGGCTTGGCCCAACCAACACGCTGAGCCAGTCTTCAATACTTACGAAACACATCATCCTGCCCCGACAGAAGCGCGGCACGCGACCTCACGTGTGTGCAGGGGTAGGTAGGAGGCAGACACACCTCTACCTGGTTCCCCCTGCAGGGGCCCTGCACGCACGTCAGGGAATGCTGGAGACCTCCCCCTAGCTGTTCTTTCTCTTCAGGCTGCTATGGTTGCAGTTATTTCTGGTCTTGAAAAGACTTGATTTGGAATCCAGCAGAAACAGACTGTTTTATTACTCTCTACAGATATTACAGATTTTGAGAAACAGATGTTCAGGCGAAGTTGGTCATAAACACAGAACTAAAGAGAAGCTTGTATTAACGACAACAGACTCTCCCTCTGCTTCCAGAGTAAGAGTATTTAAAAAGAAAAACAGTCCAAGTACAGGAAGAGCTATTTGTGTTCAAAGAATAAAATGGGGAGATGGGGTGGTGGGTCCTGACACCCAGACGGTCACCACCAGTTTCTGGGCAGGGAGCGCCCAGGGCAGCGCTGGGTTTGAAGACACAGCCCATGTACGAGGTAGGAGAAATCACAACCGTGTGAGGAAAACACACGCGTTCTGCTACAAGTGTGTTCTTCCTTTCGTCCTCTCGTACCTGGGACAAGAAACAGCCCGTCCGTCCCGCATCGTCAGGACGTGGGCCCTAGTCTAGTAGGGTCATGTTGTCGAAGTTTACGATGGAAATTTTAAGTAGCATCAACTTTTGCAATGCAGTAAAAACTGAGCCAATTCAAAATAAAGTGGGGCGCCTGGGTGGCTCAGTCGTTTAGCGTCTGCCTTCGGCTCAGGTCATGGTCCCAGGGTCCTGGGATCGAGCCCCGCATCGGGCTCCCTGCTCCGCGGGGCCTGGCTCTCCCTCTCCCACTCCCCCTGCTTGTGTTCCCTCTCTCGCTGTGTCTCTGTCAAATAAATAAAATCTTTAAAAAGAAGAAAGAAAGAAAGAAAAATACAGGAGAAGAGGCACATGTTCAACCAAATGAGAAAAAGAAAACCATACATTTTGAATACTTATTTGATATTTTTATTTTATACTATTAAACATGTTATAAACCAACCTCAAGATAGGATACTCACTCCTCCTCATCAACAATAAATTCTACCACTTATCTAACGCGTTATGAATTCCAAAGTAGCACGGAATGAACTGATTGGGTTTTACTGGTTTACAGGTTTACGTGTGTAACGCACACATAACTTGCTTGGGACGTCAAGTCCGTTCTACTCAGACTCACATGGAGACTGCCGCTGTCCCTCAGACAGACTGCCAGACACACGCACACACATACAACACACACACACACCCAGGGTCTCCCCCACTTTCCAGCCCAAACTCTGCCCGCTCAGCACCCCGCCACCAGCGCCCCTGCCCTGTCTGTTATCACTGCGCACACGCACACACAGGCACACACCCAGCCATTGTTCTGCCTCCCTGCTAGGTCACAGGGCCCCGAGGATGGACCTGCCTCTGTGTCCCCACGGGCCACCACCTCACAGGGGCCTGGTGCGCTCCCGCTGTGGGATGCACGTAACAGCAGTAACAATACCGGCCGTTGTGAGTGCAGGTCTGTGCTAAATTTATAAGTGCAGATAATCCTCACGACACCGTGAGGGGTAAGTGTGATCCTTGCCTTACAGATGGACTCAACAGGAGACTTCACACATCCCCACTTCTCTGGGAAGTCAGACAACTCGTCCAAGCCCCAGACGGTGAGCAGCAGGCCCAGAACTGACTGGCAAATCGACCAAAACATGTTCCTCTCCGCCGTCCCCGCAATGCCCGGTCCCGAAGGGCCCCCCACCTCAACCCCAGAGCCCGAGACAGGCCACAAGGGGTGCACGTGAACAGCCACAAACCATTCAGAAATTGGTGAAAATACTCTTTTTTAAACAATAATCAAGCAGCAAGTTCAGCACACTGTGTTCAAGCATCTTTAATTTCGAAGGACTTAAACTTTCATTTGTTAGAATATCCTTATAAATACTACACTAGGGTAGGTCATTTTGTTAGGTTTTGTACATTTTATAAAGAATCCTTCTTCTTAGAATGCAGCTCACGTGAGCCAGACGTGTGGCTGCCACAAGTATCCCCCCGCTCTCCCTAGCAGACCTCAGCCGGACTTGGACACATCTCTGTGTGTTCAAGCTCATGGTGACATCTTGTAATAACAATGAAGCAATCCATTTTAAGGGCCACTGGTACTGGTTCAAATATTACAATTAATACAAACTCGGAAAAATGTTCTCATGTAATAAAGTCCTTCCCAAAAAGGGTCTGAAATGTTGCAACCAAATCTCAGCTGAAAGTGCGAGCGCTTTGCTGACAACGGGTGCACTTCCCCTGTGCTCCCCTTCACAAGGAGGGGGACTTGTGCTGCCCAGCAATTAACCCTCCGATAAAGGTGAGGACCAAATGGCCACCACAGTCCAGCAAAGCCACAGGTGATGCCGGGGAGACCTGGCTCCACAGCAATGTGGGCAGAGCCAGCCAGGGACAGCTGCAAGCGCTCTGCCTTCTGCTGTCTCCCGTGTCAGGTCCCTGCAGTATGCCCTTCCATGCTCGTCATGACCTGATCAGACTGAACTTGCTCCACAGTCATGACTCAGATGAGAAACAGTGCCTGCCGACAATCAGCTTTCCTGCTCCAAGTTCCTGGACGAACCTGAGTGCCCACAGTGGCCTTGTGTCCAACAGGAGAGGGACTCTGTATGTCATAAGGATGGTACGTGGGCGTGAATACACACACACACACACACACACACACACACACACACACACACACACACGGGCTGGGGTCAAGACGGTTGGAGCAGGCCATTCCGCAGGGCCTCCACAGACACCCAGGAGGTCCGACACAGGACCAGAACAAAAACAAGTTCACGATCAAGGGCACAGTTCTATTCCATGACACAATGTCACACACCGGAGCCCTGTGCAAGAGGGAGCAGATGGGATAGGCCAGGAGCGGACCGCTGCACACCCCCTTCCCGCACCCAGTGGTGTGGCCTGATGTGCTGGGTCAAAGTCTGAGCCTTCTGTGTGCTCAGGAGGCAAGTGATGGTAAGGAAAAAAGAAGACGGAGATTTAAAAACATGATCAACCATATGTGGTCTAAATTCACTTCAAATCTAACAATGGAACAGGTAGAAAGTAAAAGGATGGAAAAGACATGTCACACAAACATTAATCAGAAGAAAGCAAGAGTTCGGGTGCCTCGGTGGTCAGATGGTTAAGCTTCTAACTCTTGATTTCAGCTCAGGTCATGATCTCAGGGTCGTGAGATCGAGCCCCTTGTCAGGCTCTGCACTTAGCTCAGAGTCTGCTTGAGATTCTCGCTCTCCCTCTCATTCTGTCCCTCCCCCTCCACTTGTGTATGTGTGCTTATGTGTGCGTGTTTGCTCTCTCTGGAAGGAAGGAAGGAAGGAAGGAAGGAAGAGTGGCTTGTTAACAGATAAAGCAGTCCTCAGAACAAAGAAAACTACCAGAGACAGAGACGGACATTACATAATGAAAAAGGGTGAACCCCAAATGAAGACATAGCAATCCTGAACATGTATGCATCAAACAACAGAGCAGGAAAATACATAAAGCAAAAATTTATAGAACTACAAGGCAAAATAGAGAAGTCCACAATTATAGTTGGAGACTTCAATAATCAATAGAACAACTACACAGATCAACAGGATATTAAGAACCAACACCATCATCAGCCAACAGGATCCATCACATTTCTCCAAGAACAATAGAATATCAAGTGACTATGAAACATACACCACTATAGGCTACATCAGTTCAACACGTTCCTTCTGTTCTTAAGTTACTTCACATACTGGGGGATATAGACAGGTTTGTGTGAAACTGGTCAGAGAGAAAGGAATTGGACCAATTCTGATGCCTGAGCCCAGTCTGCAAATGGATATGCTATCCCTCAGAGGGAGGATGGGCTTTCTACTTACAGACCAATGCATGATGGGACCAGAATCTAAATGGGTGTGTTTCCCAAATTGCAGTGTCAGTTTTTCCAGATGACCAGATTTGTTTGCTTGCTTGTTTTGAAGGTCAAAATATTTTTAGTCATCTGGATTAGCTGCTTTTACAATACATCACATGGTTATTCCCTCTTCACAAATAATGATTTAGAGCAGGGTCAGCAAGCTGCAGGCCAAATCTAGCCAGCTGTCTGCTTTTATAAATAAAGTTTTATTGGCACACAGCCTCATGAATTCATTTACATACTGTCTGTAGCTGCTTTTATGCTAAAACAGCAGAGTTGAGGAATTGTTACCCACAAAGCCTAAAATATTTGCTATCTGGCCTTTAAGAAAATGTTTGGAGGCATGTTTTAGAATTACAAATAAAAGTTAATCTTGAATAACCTCAGAAAAATCACAATGTTTCTGACCATGCTGGGCTACTGCTAAATCAGGGAATCTGATAATAACGGTGGCAAGTGCCCAAGGCAGCACCACAGGAGTGTCTACTCTTTCCGGCATCTGCTAAGACCTCAGAGGCTGAGCGCGTCTTACTACAAGGGCTCTTATGCAAATCTGGAGAGATTCTCTTCTTTTCTGGAGAAGGTAGATAGGATTGCCATTTATTCCCTATTCAGATGTACTGAGATTCCTCCCTATCAGAACATGCAGGTCAGAGCTTTATATAGTCCGACTATCTGCATTACTTGCGGCTTCAGAATGGGGCATTAATAAGACTTCCACGGGTCACCTTGGATGGGCGTTGGGTACGCGGCACTTTAGGATCTGCGGTGTTACTCTTTGGGACTGTGGAGAATTTGTGGGCTTTGCACAAACTAGTCACTCCTGATGGTTTCAAACCCATGCCCTTTCAGAGAAAAGCAAGGGTGCTTAACAACAAACAGAGCAAGAGATCCCTGGACGCTCCTCCCACTGCCCTCCCCTGCAGGGGCCGTGGGACCTGCAATGCCTCATGCCTTCTCCCCTTGCTGCTTGGTGGGGGAGCTCCGGAGAATGGGGACGAGCTGACAGTGGAGTCTGCCCTCTGAGAGAATGCAGGGTAGAGAAGACAAACACATTCAAAAATTTAAAAAGCAGAAGTCACAACACAAAGCAGAGAGAAACAGAGCTATACAAAACTCAGAGGAAGAAGGCTGCTGAAGGGCAAAGCCCCAGCAGGGCTGAACCTGGAAGGAGGGTAGGATTCGAACTTGGGACAGGAGGAAAAGCGTCCAGCAGGGAAACTGAGCTGAATCAGAAGGCAGCAGGTGGGGCAGCTACCATGGGGCCAGATCACAGAGGCTGAGTGCAAGCCACGCACCTGCAACAGGACGCCTGTGGGGCTGGCGAGTGGCGCGTGTGGAAGAACTTTCTAGCAGAGCCTCAGTGCCGCTGCACCTTGCGGGCTCCTTCCTGTGCGGGGCCGCTCTAGAAGGGCTCAGGGTGCTCTCCGGACTTCTGATCCCACAACCAGGGTTCAGTCGTCACAGGACTGTTCTGAGGAGGCGACAGAGAAGGAGAAAGATGGAAAGGGGCGGCCCAGAGGCGGGCGGTGGCAGAAGGCATCAGAAGCCGTGTGCGGAGAAGGAGAAGCACGTGCGTGGGGGATGGCGACAAGAGGCGTGCGCCATGACCCGGGGGCAGGCCGCGGGAGAAGCAGAGCCGGCAGGGGGTACCCAGGCCCAGGAGTGAAGCGGAGAAGCCACCGCTGACCGGTCGAGGCTGAGAGGCTGGCCAAATCCAGCGCGGAATCAGGTGTCGTTCGAGACTTGGAACCAAAGCTCAAGAGAAGTCACGAAGCAGAGCAAAAGCCATAGGCCCACATGGTGCTGATACTCTGCCCGTGAAGTCAGCCCATGACCCTAAGAGCGAAGAGCGCCTTATTCTGGCCCAATCTACGCGTTCAAGAAACACATGCCGAAGGCAGAAACCGACCACATTCCGTAAGACAGCCCACATGCCAAAGTCTGGGCTGGTAGAGAAGCAGCAGAAATCGGGCGAGGGGCGAAAGCAAACACGATCGTGGTAGCAGAGTGTCTTAACAAACACACGGACGATGCCCTTCTAAACCGCGAAAGACCCTTCCTAGATACCAGTGTTCTTCCTTGACACAGAGGATCAAACAGGGTCGATGGGTCAAATGATAGACCCTTTTTTAAAAAACACTGTCAAAATATTGCCAGATTAATGTCCCAAACCAGCTTGTCGCAAGCTGCTCCGCTCTCCACGCTGCTTTGGTTTCAGGGTCTCCCCAGACACTCATCACCCATCCTTGAATTGTGTTCTTCTGTCAACAGCCTGTACGTATTCTTTGCAGTGGATTTTTAAAATCAATTTTGTTTTGAAAGAGAGCATCTGTGTGCAGGGAGGGGGGCGGGGCAGAGGGGGGGAGAGAGAGAGAGAATCTTAAGCAGGCTCCACGCCCAGTGCAGAGCCTTATGAGGGGCTAGATCCCACGACCCTGAGAACACGACCTGAGCAGAAATCAAGGGTCAGACACATAACTAACTGTGCCACCTAGGTGCCCCTAAATCCATTTTTCTGTGTCCAAAATGTTTTCTTAATTTTAATCCTTTGACTGTCATATCTGTTGCAAATATCACTCCCATCATCTTTAAAATTATGGAGTCTTACCAAAAAAAAACTGTTAGATTTTTATTTATTGAAATAATCTAGATTTTTCTTTTTGTATGGATTCCATCTTGGTTAGTGAGGTCTTCCCATAGTCCAAAATTATCAATTATCCTGTTTTCTTGTACTAATTTATCTTTACATGAAAATCTTCAGTCCATCCAATTCTGATTTTGAGGAACTTTTATATCATCAATAAATAAAAAAGGCATTTGTAGTGTTCATGTAATAAAAGATTGCACAACCGAGAAAAATCACGTCTTAAGACATGAGCTTTCTGGGGGCGCCTGGGTGGCTCAGATGGTTGAACATCTGCCTTCGGCTCAGGTCATGATCCCAGGGTCCTGGGATCGAGCCCCGCATTGGGCTCCCTGCTTGGTGGAGAGCCTGCTTCTCCCTCTCCCTCTACTGTTCCCTCTACTGTGCTCTCTCACTCTCTCTGTCAAATAAATAAATAAAATCTTTAAAAAAAAAGACATGAGCTTTCTTATGCTAGCTTTCGACTCCTAAATATGCATTCAAGAGAAAAGAAAGCATATGCCCCCAAAAGGACTTGTACACAAATGATCAGTATCTTTATTCATACAGCCAAACACTGGAAATGGTCCTGAAGTCCATCAAGTGAATGGATAAACAAACTGGTTTTCTCATACAATGCAGTATTACTTTGTGACAAGGAAGAACCAACCACTGATACATGATGAATTGCAGAAAGATTAAGTGAGATAAAGAAGCCAGAGACAAGAGCATGTACTGCATGATTGCACTTAGAGGAAATTCTATTAGAGGTCGACTCTATTCCTGGTGGTGGAGCCATGCAGAGACGCAGAGACGGAGGGATGGAGCTCGGGAGAAAGTTCTGGGCTGATCGGAATGTCCTATATTTTGACGGGGCGTTGCTTGGGCAGGTGCATATATTTATCAAAATTCACCAAACTATACCCTTAAAATGTGTGGATTTTACTGCCTGCAAATTATACCTCAGTAACGCTGACTTTATTTTTTGAAGATTTTATCTATTTGAGAGAGAGAGAGATCGCGAGCACGCGTGCCCATGTGCACACACAAGCTGCAGGGAGGGGCAGAGGAAGAGGGACAAACAGACTCCCTGCTGAGCAGGGAGCCTGATGCAGGGCAGGACCTTGGGATCATGACCTGAGCCAACGCCAGACATCAGACGATAAAACTGATGTTAAAAAGTCACGTTTTAAGTGAGTAAATAGTACCCTGGAAAACATTCTGCAGTATATTTCCCTAACTCTTCCTTCATGCATGTTTACATAGGCAAAAACACCAAATAGTATTCACTGCTTAAGGGTGAGACTAAGGGTGAATTCTATGTACCTGCTTTTCTGTGTTTTCTAGATTTTAAATTTTCTGTAAGTTATCTGTGGTTTGCCTACACTTGGCTTGGCACTGCACCGGTGGTGTTAGACACACTGTTTATAAATACAGCCGTGACCTGGCCAAGGAGCTCCCCACCAGCGGTGGGGCATTCCAGGTGGGGCTGGTGGAAGGAAGGGGAGGGCTCTCCTTCGACGGTGGAGCCTGGGCCGCAGTGTCTACCCCCCCCCCCTCCACCCCGGACACACGCACAGACGCACACACCCCTGCCAGCCCCGACCCTAAAAGAACACATTCAGAGTCTGAGGGTATAACGTCATATAGCTACAGTCTGTTTCAAGTTCAGCATGACCCACTTTGAGCCAGGACACCTCTGTGGGGTTTCCTGTTTTCGGTCGGCTTCACTTCCGACCAGGCCGGCACCCAGGGGCACTGGCTCTCACTGCATCTTTAGGGGCAGGGTGGCCCTCTCTGGGACCAGAAAACCCTGCCCCTCCCAATTCCTCGTCCTAACTTGGCTCTCCAACACCGAGCCACGTTCCCGGCACAGTGACCCGCAGAACACAGGCTTGGATTAAAGAACAGCTCCCCTGGGCACATCTTTTGCCTCTGTGAGCAATTCCAGTTTCTGTGTCTGAAAACGGCAGTGATATTCTCGAGACACAGGAGGGTCAGGTGACATAACCCGAGCGGCCGCACCCCGCCCAGTGCACACAGTGGCCCTGATCCCCTTCTCTGACCCCCTGCTGCGGCATGCCCAACGCACTCCTTCCCCATCTGTCCCTGGGAGCGAACTGAATGAAATGTCCCGTGGGCCAGTCCACGTGGGTGCTGCTAACCCTCCTGATCTCCAGCATGCAATCATGTTCCACGGGCCTGCTTCCTTTTGGGGGTGCCAAGTAATGGGGAAACCCCAAAGAGCTGGTGCAGCCCTCTGCGCCACTCACCGTGCTCTGCACATGCTGGGAAGCACACAGCGTGACGAGAACAGGACCCTTCCGGGAGGAGGCCCACCGGCCCAGGCTGCACAGCCCCCGGCCTCTCCAGGGAGGGAACCAAGCTCTTGGTTGAGAAGCTCTGGCTGAGCCCCCACTGAAGTGCCTCCACGGTGTATAAAAGCCAAACAACCACCATCCCAAGAAAGAGGACTGGCGGCCGTGGCTGTGAGCACCAGCAGAAGCAAGCAGGCCCACAACCCCCTGCGTCTGGTGACCAGAAACCACTGGGAGCCAGCAGAGGGTGCCCACACTGAAAGCAGGCACTGAGGGACTTCCCACCTGGACAACCCACGGGGGTGGGGTGCTGAGGCCCACAGGAGGCCACACTGCCACTGGCTGGCTTGGGACCCACCAAGCTCGCAGCTGGACCACGGGTCGGGCAGTGACTTAAACTCTCCGTAGCTGAGTCTCCCCAGCAGTAAAGTGTGGGAACAGCTACCCCGCAGGGGTCATGTGCGGATAGGACACAGAACAGCAGCAGCATGGCTGCATGGGAGAGCCCCATCCTGGAGCCCTGAGATGGACAGAACAGCTCAAAGCCCTTGGGGCCAGGCCAGGCACCACTCAGCGCAGCGTGAGAGAGCTAGAGCGAGACAGAGGGCCCTGGTGGGTGGTGCGAGGGGGCCCGAGGATGAGATCTGAGGCAAGACATTTCTCCCAAAGGGACCTCAGTAAGATCACACAGGAGTAGACTCTCAGCCACCATGCCACAGACAGGCTCTCTGCAGAAGCCGGAAACCAAGTGCTGGTCTTGGGTCGGAGGCCACCCTTGATCTTGGCCCCGCCTACGTTTCAGCTCTGCCCACCCCTTCTCCAACCTTCTGAGCCTCACATCCTCAGCGTCAGGAAGCTCCTGCAGCACCCTGACCATCCCCAAGGCATCTAAAAGGCATCCCAAACTCTGCCCAGGAGAGAATTCCAACCTCTGCAACACCCACCCCCGATAATTAAAACATTAAATCCCCAAGTCTCCTGTCGTGACTTCAATGGACTGCAAACCTGGACCATGCTCTCCTCGCTCAGCTTCTGCATTTTATGCAGACCCTGCCAGCTCACCCCTACTCCTGCCCCTGCCCCGACCGGGTCAGCAGCCTCCCCACTGCACTCCCTTGCACCTACTCGGTTCACTCTGCAGGGATCCTTTAGAAAGGCTGAGCTGGATAAAGCCCTCCTGGGGGCTCCCAAGCACTCACAGGAAAAGAGAAGTCCCACCTCAGCCCCTGGGGATCCACAGGGCCCCATTTCCTCTCCCCCACCTCCTGGCTGGTCTTAGGGCCGTTGCGGTGCTCCCCACCTGCACCACCTCTCCCCTTGTGCATGGTCCCTCCAGGTCTGCAGTCAAATGTGGCCACCTAAGGGAGGGCTGCTGGCTGCCCCTGGACCACAGCCACCTGCCTCCACCTGTCACGGTGTTCTCCTCAGACATACATGTCTCTGCACGTGTACCCCTCTGTCTCCCTTCCAGGGAAAATGATCCATTTCGGCAGGGACTCTGCCATGAGCACTGGGCCAAGGCTAGGATACCACCCACCCTCCCCAACAGGCCCTCTATAAAAACTTGCACAAGACAAATGAATGAAGTGAAACACGCCCACACTGGTCAGCCCGGGGCTTCCTCTGCCTTGGAAGCCTCTTCCCTTTCCCACTGTCCAACCCCCCCCTTGGGCAATTCTCCTCCCTCCACCCCAGGATCAAAGGACATCTCCTTCATCAGCCTCCTCCCACCCCTCTGCCAGCAGACAGCTCTGCCCAGGAGCCCCTGGCCCCTTCTCCTTGGGGAGAGAATGTCCCTTGGGCCGGGTGTGTCCCCCTTTCCATTTTTACCCAAATTACACTTCTTCGAGTCCGGAGGGCCTCTGAAGGTCATGTGTCCAGCCTGTTGTACCAAAATCAACTCCCCACGGCCCCCGCCCCCCCAGCACATCCCAGACGGAAGGTCGAGAGCCCCTCGCTCCTCTTTACAACAGGAATCCCCTACCCTGCAGGCTGCCTCTCGGTTTGGGGCCCCCGCTAAAGAAAAGCGTCCGTACTTGGTTTAAACCGAAACCGAGTGCAGGGCGCCCGCACCCCTCGGCATCCATCCGTGACCAATCTCATCCAGAAGGTGCCCTTCAGGTCCCCGGGGGCCGGTCTGCGCGATGCAGCGGCGACCAGGCGACACCGCCCGGCCCGAGCCTCGCCCGCCCGGGGCGCATCCGCGCAGGGGACCGCGGGCGCCGGATCTCCGGCCCTCCCCGCCCGCACCGCCCCGACTCGCCCTTTGTCACCGGGTTCCCGGAGCGCACACACCCCCCGCCCCCGGGTGCCGGGCCGCGTCCGTGCCCCCTCCCCGGCTCCCCGGCTCCCCGGCCGAGCCCGCGAGCCGCGGCCACACTCACCCGCGCCGGGGGCGCCGGCTCCGGGCCCCGGACTCCGCCACCAGCGCAGCAGCGCCCGCGCGGGGTCCAGGCTCACGGCGCAGCGCTGCCGCTTCACCCACAGCACCGAGCGCAGCGGCTCCGCCGCCCCCATCGCCCGCCGGCGCCGCCTGCTCGGCCTGGCGCGGCACGGGGCGGGGGCGCGGGGCGCCGGCGCGGACGCCGAGGGGCGCGGGACCGTTAGCTGCCCCCAGAGCCCGGGCGGCGGCGGCGGCGGCAGCGGCGGCGGCGGCGGCGGCGGCGGCGGCGCGGGGCGGGCGGGGCGCGCGGGGCGCGCGGGGCGGGCGGGGCGCGCGGGGCGGGCGGGGCGGGCGGCGCTGCGTCACCCCGTACGCAGGGCGGCCGCGGGGGACGCGGAGGGGGCCGGCGCGGGGGTGGGGTTGAGGAGGGGGCCGGAGCGCGAGCGGGGCGGGGGAGGGGGGCCGGGAGCGGCAGGGCTGGGGGCGACCGAGGAGGGGCCGGCTGGGGGGAGACAAGGGGGCGGGCGTGGGACCCAGGAGGGGGCTCTAGGGGTGCGAGGAGGGGGCAGGAGTCGGGCCGCGCGGACCCGGGGCGCTGTCCCGGGATCGTCCTGAGGGCGCAGGCCCAGGAGGGGGTGGCCTCCCCTCGCCCCTGGTCTTAGGGACCGGGTCACAGTTGCCGGGCCTGGAGCTCAGTAAGGCCTCCTTGGTGGGTCGTAATGACAGGTGGTGTCGGGGTGGCAGGTGGCCCAGAAATGCTGCCTGGGCGGTCTGCGGGGGTGGCGGGCAGGCCCGGCCCTCCAGGTGGGCGAGGGGCACCTATGCCAATCCAGGTGCGGCGCCGATGGGCGGCTAGATGTCCTCTCCAGAGCTGGGCTGGCCCTGCCTTCGTCTCAGAAGTAAGCTCGAAGGCCTGGACAGGCACCCATAGCCTGTGCGGGCCCCATTGCCCACCCCCCCCAAACTACCATAGGGTCCTCTGCTTACAGGCCCCCGGGGGGGGGGGCAGGTGCCGCCCTCCCCACGTTGCTGAGGGGAGCAGTTTTAGGCACTGGGGACTCAGTAAGGAAGCGATGGGACAAGCATTGGAAGCGGGCAGTCTGGGTTAAGGGGCCCCCTGTGCCCTGCACACCCAGGCTGAAGAGAGATTTGCCCCTGAAGAGGCATGTCGTGCTCACAGGGCTATCAGCGTCCAGCCGTCCTTTACTGCCTACTGGACTATGTGTCCTGCCTGGGTTGGGGACTTCAGAGAGCAGCTAGGGGTCCCAGAGCCCCTGCAACCCCTACCCCAGGCACTCATGGCCAGCCTGAGGGGAGGGGGGTGCCTGCGGGCTGGTGGCGGGGAAGGCTTGCTGGAGGAGGTCTTCCTCCTAGGGGCCTGGGATCAAGCAAGGGGGGGGGCACAGGCAGCTGAACCCTCCCCTCCTGAGTCGGCCCAAGGAGAGGGAGGTGCTGTTCTGACTCCTGTGCCCCAGATTCTTTTCCTCATCAGAGGCCCAGTTCAGCCATATGGGGGGCCTTCCCTGACCTCCCAGCTAAATGGACCATGGCAGCCCACCCCAGCAGGGCTCCAGCCCTGCACTCAGAGCATGTCTGCCCCTCCCCACCCAGCTCCAGGAGGACATGGACATGTCTATCCTGTAGCTCTAACGCTGAAAATAGTCCCAGTGCATAGGAAGCACTCCAGTACTTGGCCCATGACTGCATCTGTCCCCGATTTATCAATGAAGAAGCTGCAGCTCAGGGAAGCTGAGTAACTTGTCTAAAGGCACAGGGCTCAGAAGTGACAGAGGTCCAACTGCAGGGGCCCAAGTGAGCCATCTGCCTCCCCCTCAGCTCTCCCTGTCCAGCCCTGCTTCTCCGTGACTCCTCCCGCAGGAACCTCCCCTGCAGATGGCAGAAGGGCGGGCCCCATGCCTGTGCTTGGCACTGGGTAGCCACAAATACAGGCCTTACCCTACCAGCTCCCTGCGATGCACTCCTCACCAGGAGTCCAGCCCCTGTTCAGGCGTGGTGCAGGGAGAGAGAGGAGAGGGCAGAAGGCTGGGTGTGAGTCCGAACCCCGCCCTCGGGCAAGCCATCCCTGATCTCCAGCCCAGGGGGGGAGGACAAAGGAAGGCCTGCCCTGCCTCCCTCCCACGGCTGGGCTGGTGTTCTGAGGCCCGGGAAGTGTGGGTACAAAACTTCCTTGGAAGTCTTGCGTCAGCGCCTGCCGGGGGCTGGTTTCAGCACTGCAGCACGGAGAAGGAGCATGGCAGGAAAGTGCGGGTGGGGGGGGCAGGGCCTCAGAAATGCCAGCCTCCCTGCCGGGGCGCCTCCTGTGGTTTCCCTGGGCTTGGCTCCTTCTGCCCCTCCCAGGTTATTCATCTAGAGATCCTTTAATGCCGCACAGCAGCTCATAAAGGCTATAGCCGGAGTGGGAACCCAGAAAGGACTCACACCCCACCTCTGTGGGGGAGACCGTAGCATCAATGCCAAAGCACTGATGAGGCCGCAAGGAGGGAGCTCAGGTGTGGTGGCTGCACTTGGAGGCAGAGCCTTCAAAGAAGCGGTTAAGGTAGAATGAGGGTGGATGGGCGGGCCGTAACCCGATCGGACCGGTGTGTTTACGACAGGAGATTTGGACACACAGAGAGACCAGGAGAGGGTCAAGCATATGAAGAGGCAGTGAGAGGGGAGCGGTCTCTAAGCCAAGGTGGGAGACCCCAGCAGAAACCAGCATGCCAGCACTTTGACCTTGCCTCCAAACTAGAACTGTGAGAAAATAAGCCTCTCTTGTTTAAGCCACGTGGACTGGGGTGGCTTGCGGCCTCAGTGGAGTAATACAGTGGCCTTCCACACTGGGGGGGCCTGTGGCTCCAGGCCTGGCCGAGGAGGGGCCTGGCCAATGCAGGGCCCCTCACATATGCTCAGGGGAAGAAGGAAATGAAATACAGGCCACGCTGTCAGGCCGTGTGCTTCCTGCAGCTGGCTGGATGGGGAGAGGGTTGGGGCCGGGGGGTGTCAAACCCTATCCGAGCACACTGCCAGGACCCTGCTGTGTGCCAAGCGTTGGTGGGGGCTTCAGGGGCTAGCTGTGAAGGCAACAAGCAGAACAGCCAACATGAGCCTCCAAAAGGCCAGGGCGACCCAGCCCTCTGTACTCAGGCTGAGCTCACAGCTCCCGTGATGGCTGCCCGGCCGCCTCACTCACCTCTGTCCTGGCAGCCATGCCTTTCTAATGCTGGGCCTTGGCCAAATGCCCTTCCCGTAAGTTCTGCCTGGGAAACCTCCACTCAGCTTCTCCTGCACCCCACATCCCTCTTTTAGTGCCACGGAGACCCCAGGCAGCTCACCCCATGAGGCTTGCATCAGGCTGCCCCGTGTATGGCCCCAGTCCCACCTGGGGTGCTGCAGTGTTGGTGCCCCAGCCTGTGCCTGGCCCGGCGTGTGCACAGCTAACCCCAGCCCTCCGCAGGGGCTAGACATGCCCCGGATGCCAGCTAAGCCAGAGCGCACGAACTCAGCCAGCAGCCCGGAGCTCGAATCGGTCAGACTCTGCCCTGCCACCTGCCCCTGCCCCATGGCCAGTCTGCAGGCTTGGGCTGCAGCCCAAATCTGGCCAGCTTGTCTAGGCCAGACATCCTGCCCAGCAGGGGCCCACACGCACTCCCCTGTGCCGAGATCCTATCTAGGCCCACAGCATTGCCACCCAACGCCCGTGAGGATTCCGCCCACCGGGTCGTCCGTGCCTGAGACCTGCTGACCCCTCCTGGCCACCAGCAAGGACCTGGCACCGGCCGCACCTCCTAGCACTATCTCCTCTGTGGCCTCCGACCTACTTTGCTTGTGTCCCAGGAGCTCGCGGACTTGTTTACTGGGATGGCCGTCTGCTTATCTCTCCAGGCTTCCTTCCCATGAAGTCAGCCATACGACCTGATGCCGGCACAATGTTGGGTGGGGTGGGGAGACACCTGCCCCCATGCACACTGGCTGCCAGGAATGCCGCCCTCTGCCCTCCACCGTGGAGGAGGAGCCTTCCCACCACAGCCTGTCAAGGCTGATTGCCCTGAAGATGTGTCCTGGACCCAAAGAGGCCCAAACATTTGGAAAATAAGCTGATAATTTACAAAACATTCATCCTTGCATTGCATGCGTGATCCAGACAGTAGCTGCTGGGAATGGGAGTTATTTACCCCATTTTACGGATGGAAAGACTGAGACCCACCAAACTAACCCGACCTGTTCAAGTTATAAGTAGAGGGTGTGGGAGAGTCTGAAATGTGAGAACAGAAGCCCCACAGAAGCTGCAGCCCACAGCCTCAGCAGGCACTGCGTCCTGGGCACTCTGGTGGGGCCAGTCTGTTCCGTGCTCCAGGGCATGAGGGACTGTCCTGCCTGGCCTGCTCTAGCAGGAAGTGAGTGCTGCCCCCACCCAGACTCCACTCCCGGAGGCCAGAGGCCAGACCTACCCCCCCTGGGAAAGCCAGAGTCTGGGCCAGAATAGAGGGTGACCCCCAGTGGGCAGTGGCCAACAGGGTGGATCTGAGCTGGAAGGGCTGATGAAGGGGGCCCAGCCAAAAATAATACCAAAGGTGGCCGGGGATTAGGGCTGTTTGCACAGCTGGGAGCTGTGGGGAGTGCCACACCAAGGGGGAAGGCCCCAAACGCCAGGATTGGGCTTGGTCTGGTTCCCGTGGGCTCCCCAGGCCTGCCAGGGTGATGGCCCTGACGGGCGGGGTACCTGTCACTGTGCTACAGCACTAGCTCATTTAATCCTCAAGATGATACTGCTCTGCAAGTGAGGGAGAGGTCCCCGTGAGCCTCGGAACCAGGGTCGGGGCTTCCAGGGGCCAGCTGGGGACCTGGGAAGGAAACAGGGCTGGAGAGGGGGGGCCCTGAAGGCAACCCTTGCAGCACCTGGCCGTACTGTTCTGATGGGGAGCAGACCAGCTTGCTGTCCCTGGGGGGTACTGCTCGTTCAGCAGGAGAACCTCCTGGGGGAAAGTCTGGCTCCTGTTGGGTAGCTGCTGGGAATGGGAGTTATTTACCCCATTTTCCGGATGGAAAGACTGAGACAGTTCAAGGTGGGAGATCGTTGGTCCTCACCCCTGCAGCTGGAAGGAGTCTGGACAGCCAGGTGGGTCTAAGAGTCAGCTACGGTTGTGGGGGGAGAGTGTGGGATCTGGTGGAGGGTAGTGGGGTGGAGTGGAGGGGGCAGGACAATGGGGGAGGGGGGAGCTGGGGCAGGACATCTTCTTTCCCCAGGTGAGCCTGCCTCCCCAGGGGTCTGTGGTTAAGTGTCCGCTTCTGGCTGGTGCAGTGTGGCCTCAGTTCCTTTTAGGGGGCAGGGGCTGCCACACCGTCCATCCTTGCAGACTTGGAGAGAGGTGCCCGGGGAGGCCCCCATCTGGGTGACCTCTCTGACCCAGCATGGAGCCCTGGTCAGGTGGAGTGGTGGGGAGGGTGGGGGAAACCTGACCCTGTGCTCGGACTTCGGGGACACGGCAGAAGCTGAACGCTATGATTTCAGAGGGATAAGCGGAGGGAGGTAGTGCACTCAGCATGTTTGTCTTTTTGTATGTGAGGTCTGTGGAAGATTTGGGAGGGAAGAGCAAAGGAGCCAGGGATCCGAGTGGCGGGTGGCGGAGGGACGCTGGTTACGGAAGGCAGGTGGGTCTGGGGAGCGGAGGGGGCGGGCGGGGTGGGGCTGCACTGGGAGCCTGGTGCATCGCAGTAGAAGGATAAACAGGCCTCAAACAAACCCACGAAAATGTAACACCTTCTGGAGGAAAGAGGACCTCAAAGATGAGCAAACAAACACAATCTGTGTTCAATCCAGAAGTTTTGCAGCACACACACAGAATATAGAACTGAGTCCCCCAAACAAAAACAAAACAAATAAAAAAAAGTAAGAAAGAGAGAAAAGGGAAAAAAGGGAAGAAAAATCAGTGGAAACATCGTGAATCGCAAGCTGATCTTGGAGAATTGTTGAAGTCCGCCGTTGTGGAAACAAGGCAAACTCCCCTAAAAAGTTTGCCAGGCAGTGAGGACACGGTCCGGGGGAGCATGGGCCCTGAGGCCGGCCCCTGGTATGGTCTGAATAAACACGCTGACAGTGTCAGCTCAGGACACCTCCTTACGGACGGGGAAATTGAGGCCAGAGAGGGGCAGCAGCTTCTGAGGAAGTGTAGGAATGGCTCACGCTGGCTGAGCCCTACTGTGTGCCCGGGACCCAACCCCGCAAGCAGAGCCCCACAAGGAAAGGAGGAATGTTCTGCTGGGCTCTGCGGGCGCCTGGCCTGACTCAGGGGGTTGGGAAGGCTTCCTGGGAGGAGGGCATGGAGCCGAGGTCCAGAAGGAGCACACGGGACACTGGAATGCGGACAAGGCAGGGACTGCGCAGAGGCAGTAATTATAGTCCTAACAGGAGGGTGCATTTCACGACTGCACAGCTCAGCCAGGAAACCCAACTCATGAGCCCTGCAGTGGCAACAGTATGCCTACGTTTCACTGATAACCTTACTCTGTGTCAGGAGGGACCCTGTTGACCACATTTGTTGGAGATAAAGCTAGTTGTCCCCATTTTACCGATGAGGGTCTTGAGGTCCAGGGGGGGCAATCTCCTACCAGAGCAGGGCTTTGAGCTGTGCTTTGTCTGAGCCCAAACATGCACACTGGCTGTTTCTACAAGTGAGTATAGAGGGTGACCCCCAGTGGGCAGTGGCCACAGGCTGGATCTGAGCTGGAAGGGCTGATGAAGGGGGCATGCATCAGGGGTGGGGCCAAGGGCGGACGGCCCCGGCAATGTGCTGCTACCTTGGCATATTGATTGGATTAAAGAAAAGTTACTTGAAAGCCAGCCTGTGCAAGAACACTCAGACCCTCTTCCGTGCCCTGAAAGCAGGAAATTAATCTCCCATGTGAAAGGAACCGTCCTGGTCCCAGGAGGTAAAGCGACATCCTTATCACCAGAGATAAGAAACCCAGGGCTGAGAAGGCTGTCCTCACAACCCTTGTTACTTTTTACTAATTTACCACCCCAACCCAAATTCTGTTTGGAATTCCTTACCAATCGAAGCTCCCAAAGTTATATTTTCTTTGTCCTGTAAATTCCTCCCAGATTTATGTCTCTATCTCAAAAGCGTAAAACCCCCTTGCCTCGGTCATTTTCTTCCGTCTCAATTTCCTTATTTGGCCTCCGTGCGCACATAATAAGACTTTGGGGTTGTAGCTTTTTTTTTTTTTTTTTTCCTGTTAGTCTGTTTCCTGTACATTTAATTCTCAGTCCAGCTGGAAGACCTTGAAGGCAGAGGAAGAATTTTTCCCTCCTTACATCAGAAACCAAAGTGACAGTAAGATCTTTTTTGTTATGGAAACATCCAAGAAATCCTCAAACAACCGAACAAAAAGATAAAGAACCCCTTTAAACCGTTTCTCAGGTGCCCTAACGTCGCAGGGCCCTGGGGCTTTGTTCATGTGGAGGTGAGAGGAAGCTGTCCCATGTGGGGTGGTTGCCGGCCAGGCGGCCTCTCCCAGGTGAGGGGACAAGGGACTTTGGCAGACGGTCCAGGGTTAGGGAAATTTACAAGGCTTGTATCTTATCTCCAAAACTCCCTACAGGAAATTGCTGTGGTCTAGGAGCTGAGATTAAAAATTGCATCTAGACCTGTGAGGAGCATAATTACACAGCCCAGGAAGAACAGCATGTTCCAACAAAATTCCTGGAACTAGTTGATCTCCCAGCTTCCACTGAGCAGCCAATGGGATCCTTTTTAGATGGAAATCCAGATTACATCCAAATCCTTCCCCTCTGCCCTCAGGGCCTCCTTGCCTGCCTCCCTCCTCTCTGCTCCTGGTTCATCACTCCCCCAGTCAAATCCTCTCCTTGATGTTTCTTGAACAGCCAAGCATCATCCCACCCCAGGGCCATTGAACGTGCCAGTTCCTCTGCTCTGAACATTCTCCTCCACCCTTATCCCTCGGCTGGTTGTGTGGTCCAGATCTCCCTTCACTCCTGTCTCTGCTTAAATGTCGAGTGAGAGCCTCTGGAGGAGGCAATGCCTTTGGGGAACGACTCTATAAAATGGTAGGGGGCCTGGGAAGGGCCAAGTACCGAGCCGGCCAATCCTCCATGTGACTGGCACTCCACCTGCAGGATTCAAGGAGCCCTGTGGATTGGGCCTCAGGACTGGTCAGCCCAGTTTTATCCACAGGCTTCCTTCCCTACTCCTAGGGGTTAACTGCACTTCTTTGCGAGAGAGTTGGGCCTTTTTTCGTGCAGATGTCACATGCCTAGTGTCAGAGAAGGGGGCTGCTGGAGAGAAGGGTGGTTGATGAGGCTGTGGAGAGGCACGGGACGTGGCAGCAGGTACCGGCTGGGAGGGTTGGGAGGCCAGGGGTCACCTCGTTTTCATCTTTATGTCCTTGGTGCCAGTACAAAGCCTGGCAAAGTGCAGGAATGCCATAAATTTTTGCTAATGAATGAAAATGCAAGCACAGGAAAGGCAGAGGAGCAATTTTAATTTGAGACAAAGATGAGTTTAAATCTGGGGTTACATATAGAGACACTGGGACAGACATTAGGGAGTGGTGGGGACTGAGGCAACCAGACAGCAGATTATTGGGGCTTCCCAGAGAAGCGAGAACCCCTACGTGTGCATGTGCGTGTGTGTGTGTGTGTGTGTGTGTGTGTGTGTGTGTGTGTGTGTGTGTAGAGAGAGAGAGAGAGGGAGAGGAACCTTGTGATTTTTAAATATTGGCAACTAATTCCAATCCAAATTATAAAAACTAGGCAGGAAAACAAAACCCAGATGCAGGCCAGAGGCATTCAGAGACCAGCCCAAGTGATACCTGGTTTAAAACCGCAGGAGTTAGGCTAGACTTAAAAGGTTATTATTTGGGGACGCCTGGCTGGCTCGAGGTTGTAAGTCCTATAGCCCCCTGTCGGGTGAAGAGATTGCTTAAAAATATAATCTTAAACAATAAAAAAAGGTTATTTTTCATTGGTAGGGACTGATGAATACGTAACAGTGGTGTGTATGCCTCTACGCCCCGATAGCAAAGAAACAAAATCACAAAGGAAAGGGCTCTGGAAGTGCAGGAGAAAATGGTGGGCATGAACGTATTGTGTGCAGGTGGATCCAGCCAAGGGCAGGAGCCAGAAACGGCCCCTCAGTGACAGGCACAGAGGTCCAGGCTCAGTCCCCTGTGCAGAGCTCACCATGGGAGCAGGAGTGGGCAGTCCCCTGTGGGAGCCACAGCCCCGGGGGGTGGGGGAAGGGTCTGGCTTAAGCCAAGTAACAGGTGACAGGGACCCAGAAAAAGCTGCAGGTCAGTGGTGGCTGGGCTACGCGTCCAACCTACTGCGGCCTGGCTTTGCTGTTCTCAGTACGGCCTCACTAAGTGATAACTCGCATACCACACGCTTCCCTCCTTTAAAGCACACAGTTCACTGGTTATCAGTGGACTCACCACGATCATTTTCAGGGCATTTTCATCACCTGTGAAGAAACCACGTGCCCTTAGGGATCATGACCCTTCCCCTCCTGCTCCAGCCCCTGACAACCACTGATCGACCTTCTGTCCTCACGGATTTGCCTGTTCTGGACATTTCCTGTGGATGGAATCACACAACATGTGGGCTTTCGTGACTGGTTCCTTTCCCCTTGCGTCCGGTTTTCAAGATTCAACCACGGAGCGTGCTCGGGTGCTCCATCTTTCACATGAGAGATGAGATCTGCTGTCGTAGGGCTGGACCGCACTGGATTCATTCCATCATCAGCTGCTAGACATTGGGGGTGTTTGTACTCTTTAGCTGCTACGAATAATGCTGCTGTGAACATCCGTGCACGGGTTTTTGTGTGGACATGTTGTCAGTTCCCTCGGGAACATACCTGGGAGTGAGGTTTACTGGGTTACAGGCTCACTCTCTGCTTAACTGTTTGAGGAGCCTCTAAACTGATCTCAGCCCCTGCACCCCTTGGACACCCACTAGCAGGGCTGGGGGGCTCCCGTTCCCACACGTCCTGGCCCGCACTAGTCCTCACCTGTCTTTCTGATGCTAGCCACCCTAGAGGGCATGACGGGACGCCTTGCTGAGGCTCAGCCTGGCTTTCTCAGTAATAAAGCTGACAGTCTGATCCGCTTTGGATTTCTGTGTCTCGTCTCTCACTTGGTTCTGAACGTGGGAGGAGTGGCTTTTGTTTTTTGTTTTGTTTTTAAGGATTTTATTTATTTATTCATGAGAGAGAGAGAGAGAGAGAGAGAGAGAGGCAGAGGGAGAAGCAGGCTCCCAAGGAGCCAGGAGCCCGATGCGGGACTCGATCCCAGGACCCTGGAACCATGACCCGAGCCGAAGGCAGACGCCCAACCATCGGAGCCACCCAGGCGCCCTGAACATGGGAGGAGTGTTACTTGTTAGCCCCTCAAATCCCAACCACTGCCTCTGTATCTCCTCTGGTTGGAACTAACCCCACCCTCCCTGGGGCCCACCGTCCCACCCACTATAGGCTTCTGTTTCAGCACCTGGAAACCTGTGTCCATTCATTTCCTTTCCCTCTCGTGACCGAATTCCTCAGGAGCAGACCCCCCAACAAATGGCATATTCACTGGGGCCCAGTGAATCTCTGGGCTTTCAAGTGCTGTGATTGATTAGTGATGCGATTGATTAGTGATGTCCACCACTGGCAGGGGAGGGAGCACACAGAAAGAGGCTGTTTTGGGTCAGCTCCCCAGAAAGCTCTAGGTCCAGAGTCTGACGGTGGGCTCTGCAGAAAGGCGTTCATGAGAACACACAACCACTATGGCAAAACAGAGACCTGAAACAGTCATTCCGTGAAGAATCACGAGAGAGAGAAATCAAACCTGTAGGAGATCCTGGGTGGCTCAGTTGGTTAAGCGTCTGCTCAGGTCATGATCTCAGGGCCCTGGGATGGAGCCCCACACTGCGGCTCCCTGCTCAGCAGAGAGCCTGCTTCTCCTTCTCCCTCTGCCCCTCCCCCTGCTTGTGCTCTCCCTCTGTCGAATCAAGAAATAAAATCTTAAAAAAAGAAAAAGAAATCAAACCTGTATCCTGTATTCACACCTAAGATTTGCAAACAGCCAAGGGGCACAGGAGAAGATGCTCAATGTTACTAGTTGTTACGGGGCGCCTGGGTGGCTCAGTTGGTTAAGCAACTGCCTTCGGCTCAGGTCATGGTCCCAGGGTCGTGGGATCGAGCCCCGCATCAGGCTCCCTGCTCGGTGGGGAGCCTGCTTCTCCCTCTCCCACTCCCCCTGCTTGTGTTCCCTCTCTCGCTGTCACTCACTCTCTCTCTCTCTCTCTCTCTCTCTATTAAATAAATAAATAAAATCTTTAAAAAAAATGTTACTAGTTGTTAGGATGTAAATCAGAACCACGATGAAATACCGCGTCACGCCCACTCGGATGCTACGATAGAATGATGGAGAGTAGCAGGGGTTGGTGTGGACGTGGACAGACGGACCCCTCGTGCATTGCTGGGGGGCGTGGGGGAGGCAAAATGGAGCAGCTGCTGAGCAACAGTTTGGCAGCCCCTCAAAACGGCAGTAAACACGGAGCTACCCTGTGACCTGAAATCTTCTGAAAGCAGCGACCTGGACAAGGATGTTCACATGCTCGCAGCAGCTGAGGGCAGAGACAACCATGGACGTCGATAGAATGTGGAGTATCTGCATCCTGTTTGGATGAAGTGTCCAGAACAGGTAAATGCACAGGGACAGAAGGTAGATTAGTGGTTGCCAGGTCTGGCTCCAGGGCTCTCTACGGAGGCCCTGCAGATGGGACAGGATTTCCTCTCTGAGCGAGCAGATGGTTCTGAAATATGTACAGGTGATGGTTGCACAAAAACGTGAATTTCTTAAATGTCACTGAATCGCATGCTGTTGAACGGTGCTCACTGCGATGGTTTCAGCGGTGTTTTTCCGCTGCTGGCCTGCTGGAAGGCAGTGAGGAGCCCAGGGGTCCCCGCCTGGCTGTGCAGGTCACCCTAGGCTGGCCTGACCCACGTTTCCTAGCCTCCCCCAGGCACGGGCTGGGCCGCTGGGCTCCTGAGCCCTCCAGCTGGGCTCGCCCCAGGCAGCACGGGGTGGGTGACCTCATTTAGGCTTGGAGCAGAAATAGAACAGGCAGCGCCAATTAGCAGCTGCACGTGAGCTGGGGGCCAGCTAATTGGCCACAGCCTCCCTGCACTTTTGTGGGTCATGGAAAATTCCACACCAAACGTTCTTCCATTGGTAGGCGGGGTCCTGGGGGTGCCCTGTCCCTGAGGACACACCCAGTTTTGCCTCTTGCTTGTCCATAAGCCAAGGTTGAGGGTGTATGGAGCAGGGGAGGCACAGCCCCCAGAGATCCCGATTCAGCGGGGTTGGGGGGGGTGAAGCCTTGCGCATCCACACTCTCCCCAGCTGATCTGGATGTAGGTGGTCCTCACACTGCCCAGCGAGGCACAGTGGGGTCCTGCCTTGCCCTGTCCCACCCAGGGTCGGGAGTCCAGGCCCTGAACCTGCTCTGCACCTGGGCCTGGGGGCCACCTGATTGCCCAGCCCCAGAGGCCGGCTGGTGCCCGGCAGCCTGCACGGGGCCTGGCCTAGAGCTGGCCGCTGTGTCACCGCTGCTGTGAGCCAGTCTCTCCGAGCCAGAACTCCGGCCTCTTGGACACACAGGCTGCTGGTGTGAGGAGCCCGGCTGGGTGCTGAGAGCCATCTTCTGGTCCAGGGCTGCTCTGGTGGCCAGCCAGGTGACTGGGGGCCATTCCCCTTGCCTTGCTGGGCCCCACTTTCCTTGAAAGCACTCATGGGGGTGCAGGAAGCCACATGGTCTCTCAGGGTCTTTCCTGCTGACACTGGGACCCCGAATGTGCTTTTCTATCCCAAAGCACCCCACCTTTAAAAAGAAGCCTGGGTCTCAGTGGTGAGGGCCCAGACCACTGGGCTTCCTGTGGGCAACCGCTTGGGGAGGTCAGGAAGCCGAGTGGTCTTTCTTGGAATCGCCCCTCTGATCTTCTGCCCTTGTGGCCCCTGCAATACCCAAGAACAGGGGTAACGGCCTGAGAGAGACCCCACCCCTTCACTTACACCCCCTTCCTCTTCTGAGGAGCTGCACCTCTGCTTCTGTCCTCTGTCCTTCCTCCCTGTGGGGGGTGCCTTACCCTCAGGAGTGGAGGAGGCAGGAGCACCCGCCAGTGTGGGAGTTGGGGATGCTGGAGCTCAGCGCAGCTCAGCCCTAAATATAGTGCTGGTATCTGGGCCTCAGCTTGCCCATCTGCAAAATAGGGGTGCAGAAGAGATGGCCCTAGGACACTGTCGGCTCTGATACCCGTGAGGCTCCCGGCCTTTGCCTGCTGTTTACACCTTGTGACTTCCCTGGAAGCAGTAAGCAAGCAGGAAGGGCAAAGTCTCCGGGCACACAGAGCCTGCTTTGTCTCCTACTTAAACTCCTGCAGAAAAAAAAAAATCACCCTTTCATTACCCTCTTTTTCCAATAAGGAAACGGGCTGAAGCCAGCATGACCATGAGTCATAGAGTGAATCCAGATCCTCGGGAAGATATTTAAAGGATGCTCTGTTGCCAGGCTGCCCCCACCCCCACCCCCACCGCCACCGGCTGCCAGTGGCCTCCGAGTCGGGGTCTTTTGGTCCTGCCGACAGCAGGGGCAGGAATTCAGAAGAACCCGTGAGATGCATGGCAGAGTGGTTACCACCCCCATTTCACAGATGGGCAAGGTGGCCCAGAGAGAGGCTGGCTGTGCCTGGTCACACGGAGTTGGGGCCGCCTGACCCCAGCCAGCCCTCTGGCCACCCCTGGCGTCGTTCCCAGGTTATAGTGAGTGATGATGCCATGCCTGTGACACAGGGGGATGCTTGAGAGAGGAGGGGATGCGGGGCCTGGGCATTAGCGTGGTGCTGCGGCCGCCGGGTGGGGCTCCGGGAGGCTGGCACTGACTGCCGTCCTGGGTGGCGAGCAGGAGGGAGGCACAGACACTGTCCAGCCGATTTCCCTGAAATCTTCAGTCCCTACACTCCCCCAGCCCCTTGTCCCTGTGGGTGTGATGACTCGGGCCCACTGTCAGCTCCCCGCAGCCTGGCTGTGCCTCAGGCAGGATGCCAGGTCGCTGGGATGCCAGGTGTGGCCGAGGCGGGCAGCCGTGAGGGAGCATCAGGGGTCAGTGGTTGACAGGAGTGAGCGAGGAAAGAAGGAAGCGAGCAGGGCAGGGAGGGCGAGGCTCGCACCTGGCCGGGAGCCCGAAAGCCCGGGGGCCCCTGCGGCTGCCGGACGTGCGGCCACAGCCCGGCTCTGACAGCTCAAAGGAGAGAACCCTGGGCTGAGAGCCCACCGGCGCAGCCCTCCCTCAGCCACCAGTCCCGCACCAGCAGCTTCTCTGGGGCTTGAAACGAGAGCAGGTGCCCTTCATTCTCCTGCCTCCTTCCTCCTGCGCTCTCTCCCTGGGTCCAGGTCAGGTGGGGCGGGAGGTTGTCGCCCACCAGAGACCCCTGCAGCTGGAGCCATGGGGCTGGGTTACGGGTGCAGCCTGCTCTAAACCAGGAGTGAGGCTGCGTCGGGGCCCAGGGGGTGTTGCCAGCCCTGTGGGTTGGGAGGGTGCCTGGCACCGTGGATCCCCCCCAGGGGCCCCTTTTGTGCCTGGGCTTCTGCCCCTGCCGGCCAGCACCTTCTGCACACCGCCTGATGTCCAAGGCCTGGAGGAGCGCGGGGGCGGGGGGTGGTCCCAGTCTCGGGTTCCCTGTGTCAGGGGCACAGAGCGGGCTACCGGACCTGGGAAGACCTGGAGGATTTGGGCACGGGTGTCCCCAGGTCGTGCTCCCACAGGGCTCCTGGGACTCTGTCCAGGCATCTCATTTCAAATGCCCTGGCACCACTCCAAGCAAGCCTTACCCGTTCTTCTATTGTGGCTTCTGCTCATTCCTGGCCGGAGGGTGGCCCACGTCTTTGCTCGGCTCGGCGCCATCTAGAGATGGCTGGTAAACGCTGCAGCGAGGGAATGCGCTTCCCTGCGGAGCCTCCTTGCTCCCTAGTGCCTGGGAGGATCCCAGCCCCGAAGGCCCGGGGGGCGGGCGGGGGCAGGAGACGTGGGGTCACGGGGCTGAAGGTGTGAAGGGGGAGCGACAGGGGAAGCTAGGCGAGAGCGCGGAGGGACTGAGTGTGCTAAAGGAGGTGAACGCGCGGAGGGACTGAGTGTGCTAAAGGAGGTGAATGCGCGGAGGGACTGAGTGTGCTAAAGGAGGTGAGCAGGGGGATTCCGCACTGAGGCCCTCTCAGTTGCTGCCTGAGGCTGTCCCCGGAGGTCTTGCCTTTTCCAGGGCTGAGGCGTGGCCGAAATCCGTGGGATGGGGCCAGAGGGTCACTTCACAGCAGCTCTGCCCTGGGGCTGGGTCCCTTGAGCAGGGTCTGTCTTCAGATACATTACCAGGGAGCCTAACCTGCCCAGAAGGGCTGTTCCTGCCCCCTGCCATGTCCCAGGGAGACCTGGCTGAGCAGCCACCATCCTCCTTTGGAAGAACCAGCCATATCTGCAGGTCATCCAGGAAGTAGTAGTGGCCAGTGCAGACCCCACAGCGTGCCTGTGCACCTCGGGGCTTGTTGTTATTGTCACAGAGCTGGGTGGATAACGACTGGATTCCGGAATTTAATTTTTGTGCAGTTCACGAGCTTCCAGGCTATGAAGGACAGCTAACTTGGCCTGGAGTTCTGTGGTATTGCCTTGCTCTCCGGTGGCCACAGTCCCTGCCCTTCTGTGGCCCAAAGGGCACGAACTGCTTTTCTTCCCTGTGCACCTGAGCCCATCCAAGTTTCTGGACTGTAACGTGCACCCCAACCTTGGAACCAGGAGGAATGGTTTCCTGGCCGATGGGATTGGCATCTTAGAGGAAGCATGGGCAGGACGTCAGGCTTTGCAAAGAGTACTTTCTGCACTGAAAACTTTGTAACCTTCAATTCAAAGTAGCAAGCATGTTGGGAGCAGTTGCAGCGTTCGAGGCTGGGCACAGGCCGTATTTGGGGAATGGGGGTTTGGGGAATGGCATGCCAGGCTGTACCCTTTTCCAAGAGACACTGAAAAGTGTAGGTGTAACCCGGCTCGAGTGGAGCAGGCCCACCGAGCAGGCAGGAGGGTACAGGAGGCATTTTTCAGTTTAGAAGGAAAGAGGTGGCTTTTACTTACTGGCAATAAAACATGGTGTAGAAATAAAGAGCCGTTTATACCAGAAGTTTTCTTTTTTTAAAACTTTCTAAAAAAGATTTTATTTATTTATTTGACAGAGAGAGACAGTGAGAGAGGGGACACAAGCAGGGGGAGGGGCAGAGGGAGAAGCAGGCTCCCTGCCGAGCAGGGAGCCCAGCATGGGGCTTGACCCCAGGACTCCAGGATCGATGCTTAATGACTGAGCCACGCGGGTGCTCCCATACCAGAAGTTTTCTAACCTTATTCTCCATGTCTATCGGTAAAAAAGATTTTTGAACACAAACCTGTACATATTTATTTATAAACTATGTGCATGTACCTCTATCAATTCATAATCTAAAGATGAGCAAATTTAATTTATTTCCTTCTTTCCCCAGAAGGTAAATAGAGAGGGAAGCGTGGCTTTCTCCCCCTCCCCACACCCAACGACTCAGCTGTGACCACTGCTTTACAGGGTGAGTCTGACACGCCCGCGTCTCAGAGCCCACCCTGGCTGAGGTTGTCAGGGGTCGGCCTCACGCTTCCCTCCCGGTGGGCTGCCAAAGTTCCCAGGACGGCCACCGTAGGAGCGGTGGACCTCTGCACAGGTAGGGGGCAGCTGGGACTCCGGAATGGCCAGATCCAGGCCGTTCTCCTGTCTCTCGTCTGCTGCCCCTTCTTCCACACATAGGGAACGTGCTCCCAACCTTCCCCAGCTCATAGCTTGCAGCTTCTCCCATGGGAAAGAGGCCTGTGACTGCCCTGTCATCCCAAAGCCCACGTACCCACCGGTGCAGGACAACTCTGGCCCCACTGCAGGGGCTCCAGAGAACCATCTGGGAGACTCGAGCTCAGGGATGAGTCGCTGGGAGGTGGTCTCAGGGGATTCCTGCAGCCAGAGCATCCTTCATGAGCACACACCTGCCCTCATCTCTCTCAGCCCTGAAACCCAGCGGTGATTCCCCACGTTCATCAGGAAAGGCCCTCTGTGATCTCAGCCTTCTTACTTTTCTTTACAATAAAAACATTTTAACTTATTTTATAAGTTAAAAAAAAGAAAAGACAAACCACCGGAACGAAGAAGAGATTATCTGACAGGGCGGGGGCTGGATACGAAGCAAAAATACTCAAACCCCGTCAACGTAAGACACGCAGGAAATCCAGCGAGGAATGTCTGAAGAACAATAGACCTTTCCCAAAGTTCATAAAAGGAATGACTGGAATCAGGCGGAGGGACTTTTACTGGAATGACATGGGTCACATGATACGTTAAAGTTAAGCCTGGACAGATACTTGTGAGTTTCTTAACATTATTTCCGAACACACGGCTTCCTGTCATCCTCCACCCGG
Organism: Zalophus californianus; assembly: GCF_009762305.2. NCBI lineage: Eukaryota > Metazoa > Chordata > Mammalia > Carnivora > Otariidae > Zalophus > Zalophus californianus. The sequence continues at coordinate 3,354,464 of NC_045603.1, read as the reverse complement.
AGGCAAACAGCATAGGCATTTCAGTGCCTCCAGACTAAGGCTCTCCGCCTTGACTGAGCGATTGCTTTGGGTTAGCAAGTGATCTGAGTCTCAGGTGGGCAGTGAGGGCCTTCTCACTCAGAGGGAAGCTCTGGGAAGCGAGACTCCCACTCTCCCAGAGGAGAAAGGAGCAGGAAGCCCGCAGCCCCTGCGGCCAGAGGCCGGGGGGGACCAGGTCTCTGCACCGAGGGGCACAGAATCCAGAACACTGCAGAGAAATGTGTCTGCAGGTGGGCTTGAGCTGTGTGCAAGGCTTTCTCCTACGCGGACTCGCCCAGCCCTGACCCCATCAATCCTCTGTGTTGTTTTAATCAGCCGAATTATGTTTTCTTCATCTGGGAGCACCGTAACTGATGCGATGCCCTTCTAGAATTTTTCTTCCAGGTCTGCAGGTAAAACTTTTTCCAACAAAGGTTCTCACCTGCCTTTTCCATTTAGCCATCCACTTTTCTCTATAAAAAGAAAGTGCAGGGGCGCCTGGGTGGCTCAGTCAGTTAAGCATCTGCTTTCGGCTCAGGTCATGATCCCAGGGTCCTGGGATCCAGCCCCACATCGGGCTCCCTGCTCAGCGGTGAGTCTGCTTGTCTCTCTCCCTCTGCCTGCCTCGCTTCCTGCTTGTGCGCATGCTCTCTATCTCTCTGTCCAAATAAATAAATAAATAAATCTTAAAAAAAAAAAGAAAGAAAGAAAGTGCAGATCAATGTCTTCATTTTTAAAGGCTGCATTCATTGTGTTACATCGGCGGTCTCATGCCTCACTTCGGAGTTTCCTGTACACGCAGACATTCAGGTGTCTGCCAGTTTCCTACTGTTCGCCGTACCGTGGAAAGCCCCATGGGCATGTACCTTGGTTCACTTACCCGACTGTTTCTTTCTTTTTCTTTATTTTTTTAGATTTTATTTATTTTTTGACAGAGAGAGACACAGCGAGAGAGGGAACACAAGCAGGGGGAGTGGGAGAGGGAGAAGCAGGCTCCCCGCAGAGCAGGGAGCCAGATGTGGGGCTCGATCCCAGGACCCCGGGATCATGACCTGAGCCGAAGGCAGACGCTTAACGACTGAGCCACCCAGGCGCCCTACCCACCAGTTTCTTAAGATGATTCCTATGGGGGCAATTGCAGGGTCGAAGCGCACGTGTGGTCAGGGCTTTAGACGCTTCTGGTCACACCGGGCCACACAGATGTGATGCTCGTTTTCGCTCCTACCGTCTGTTTTCATCTTCGCCGGTCTGCCCGTAAATGGTGTTTCGTTGATTTTCTTATTTGTAAAAATTGCTAAAAGTCCCATTTTTATTTGTTCATTTACCACTTGCCTTGCCTCTTTAATATGTCTTGTGAACGATTTCCTCAAACATTTAAAAAATACATTTAATTTTTATTTTTTATTTTTATTATTAATTAATTAATTAATTTATTTTTAAAGATTTTATTTATTTGACAGAGAGAGCAAGAGAGAGAGAGCACAAGTAGGCAGAGCAGCAGGCAGTGGGAGAGGGAGAAGCAGGCTCCTCGTTGAGCAGGGAGCCCCATGCAGGGCTCCATCCCCGGACCCTGGGATCATGACCTGAGCCAAAGGCAGATGCCTAACTGACTGAGCCACCCAGGCATTCCGTACACTTAATTTTTAAAATTGGACTGTTTCCTATTGGGATCTTTTACTTCCTTATTTATTTATTTATTTATTTATTTATTTATTTATTTATTATTTTTTTGAGTAGACACCACACGCAGCATGGATCCCAATGCCGGGCCTTGAACTCGCGACCCTGAGATCAAGACCTGAGCTGAGATCAAGAGTTGGGGATGCTCAACGGACCGAGCCATCCAGGAGCCCCTTTTACTTCCATATTTATATCATTTCCATAGATTCACACTGTGTTAGTCATGGTTATTATTGACAAATAAGTCAACATTTTTAGGCCATCAAATCAATCAGTCTGTCAACACGGCTCCTACCTTGGGTGGTGCAGTAGCCATTGGGGTTCCTCCCCAGCATCCACACCACATCCCCCTTGTTGGGTAGCAGCTACAATATTTGGAAGGATGGACTCCCATCACCCCTTTGGTGTAGACCATGCCAGTGTGGCATTTCCTGGCCACGGTGACTGGTTCAGGGGTAGGCACATGGTCCAGGTCGCACACAGAAGTATCCTGGGACCTCTAGGGGCCATCATCCTATTGTTCCAGACTTCCACTCACCTCTGGGCTTGTTCAGCTGCATAAACTGAGAACTTCGTATAATGTCAGCCATTTCAGCTGGATTTTCTCGTTCCTGCAACTGCCAACATCCTAACTCATGCAGAATTCAGTCCTAGGAAGTGGGATGTGGCTAGGGGGAGACCCTAAACTCTAGACATGGCCGAACTGAGTGAGGGAGGGGGCAGGAAGGAGGACCGTCTCTCATGGAGGAAAATGGGGAACTTTTGCTCGATGTCATGAAATATCATGGTCGGCTGAATAATGGTCTCCAAAGATCTCTGCATGCCACCCCAGAACCTGTGAATGTTACTTCATATGACAAAAGGGAGCTTGCGTGATTAAGTTGAGGGCCCTGAGAGGGGCTGGTGGTGCTGGATGATCTGAGCAGTTCTTTGTGAGAAGCGTCTGGGAGGAACTAGAGGGAGAAAAGGCAGAGGCCGGAGCTTTCCAGATGGAGGCAGAGGCCACAAGCCAGGGACAGTAGGTGGCCACTGGAAGCTGGGAAGGCAAGGAAGCATGTCCCCCCTGGAGCCTTCTAGAAGGAAGGCATCCCTGCCTACACCCTGATGTTAGCCCTTTTGCGAACCTGCATTTGGACTTCTGAGCTCCAGGACTGCAAGAGAACAAGCTGAGTTGTTGTCAGCACTTAGTTGGTGGTCATTTGCTCCAGCAGCCCTGAGAGACCAGTACAAACATAACTGTCTCCCCTTTACTCAGGGGCGCAGGCTATCCGGGAAGTCGGTTGGAGCCCTCACATTCCATAGGTGGGGTGGCTCACTCAGCAAGCTCCCGAGAGATGCATCGGGACATCGTAAGCCTGAAGCTGGCCCATCCAAACGCAGAGAAGCCTGAAACTTTAACTTGGCTAAGAAGAGATCCTTTCTGCCCTCCAGGATGGCCGGAGGTCAAGAAAACCAAGACTTTGCTCCAGGCCAAGCTAATGAGAGCTGAGCAGGTGGGTGGGTGAGTTAGCAGGGAAATCCTGGGGCAGGGGCCGAGTGAGAGGACTCCCAGCCCTGCCCCAGGCTTGTGTCAAGCAGCTTCCCAGAAGCATGTCTCCGGCCAAGAGGGTGTGCCCTCTTTTTGTGGGGTGCATCTGGGACGCAATGCAGTCTGCAGCCCGGTGCACGGGCCTGGTACTTCACCAGTGAGGCCTTTGTTTTCCAGACCCCCATGGTGGAGACCATCAGATGATGGATGGCTGGGGTGGTTAGGCCGAATCCCATGCCCTCTTGCTGGGAGACAGAAATTTCTGGTTTAAATTCTCCCCATTCATAAGAACTTTGGCTTTGGATCCCAGTCCTTGGAACTGACCAGAGGCGGATGGACTGAAGTTTGATAAGATTTTAGGGCCCCTGTATTGCTATGGGTCATTATGTATTAAGATTTGTTTCCTTTTCCCTCTTCAAGGCAGGAGTTGTTAATGCTCAGTGGGTAACTCAGTCTGAGGTCACTTGGCCACGAGAGGCTACATCTGACCCCACAGCAGAGAGAGCATCGCACCTTCCAGATGTGCAGGCCTCACTCAGACGGAGCAGGCTCCCTGGGGGAGGGGGTCACTCCCCCCAGCTGTCTGTAAAGGTGGAGGGCAGAGGAGGGCTGGCAGGGACAGGGTGCTGCGTAAGGACTCGGTGACTGAAGGGTGACCTGCAGCGCCTAGGGGCTGGGCACGCCCCTCTTCCTTCTTTCTGTCGATGGTCTCATTTTGTTCCTGTCTCCTGTCACTGCTGCACAGAGGCAGCTGGGGGCCCCCTGATGTTTGGGGTGGCCGAGGTCGGTGTGCTGCAGAGCCGTGGGAGTGGGACTAGGAGCAGGCGTGGAGGCTCTGTTTTCTTTTCTTTTCTTTCTTTCTTTTTTTTTAAAAGATTTTATTTATTTATTTGACAGAGAGAGAGCCAGCTAGAGAGGGAACACAAGCAGGGGGAGTGGGAGAGGGAGAAGCAGGCCTCCCGTGGAGCAGGGAGGCTCTGTTTTCTGAGTTCTTTGTGACGCTCAGGGCCCCGCTTGCCCTGGGCACCTTCCCCCAGTGCCTTCCGGCTTCTCCCATCTCCACCGGCTCTGACCCAACACTTCCCCAGCCGATCTGCCCGCCTCCCTGCAAACAGCAGCCTGAATCCATAGTGGGCTGAGACCTATTGCTGGGATGGGAAGCAACCTGTCCTCAGGCCCCGGAGGGGAAGTTCTAATGAGTCCAAGCCAGCAGCCCGTTCTCCCTAGTGATTGGTCTCTCCTTCAGTGCCTGACTTAGTTCTGGCTCCTAAGGAAGCCGCCCGGGGGATTGCCCTTCCTGGATAAACCAGAACTTCTGGAGAGGTGTTTTTTTTTCTTTTTCTCCTTAGGCCTCCTTCCCTCCCTGTCTGGCTGGGACACTGGCATGAGCACGTGATAGATGGAGCTGTGACACCATCTTGTGATCATGAGGCAGCACGCCTGAGCTTGGTTGCGTTTGTCTCGTCTGAGCCAGCGGATTTGAGGAAATGCCCTGGAGGAGGTTTATTGGGTGATGGGTCATTTTATGTGTCTCCTTGACCGACTGGCCATGGCGTGCCAGGATTAAACTCCACTCTGGGTGTATCTGCGTTGTGTTCCCAGATGAAATTTGAGTTTGAATTGGTAGACTCAGAGAAAAGTAAGCGGCCCGTCCCCATGTGGGCCTCAGACACTTCCTGATGGCCTGAATACCAGGAGAGAGGAAGGAAGGAGAAATTTGTCTGGTTTTTGCCTCACAGCTTGGGTTGGGATTTAGCTCATCTGCCTCTGCGCTCCGACTGGGCTTATAGCCACTGCCTCCCTAGCTCACAGGTGCGGGGTTGTGGGACTTCTCAGCCTCCAAAATTGTGTGAACCAAATCCTCATAATAAATTTCCATTTACACGCCCCCCCTCACCACTTGGTTCTGTTTCCCTGGGAAACCCTGACTAGCACATACCAGGCTATACTGAGGATGCACTTGGGAGCCATGCCTGTGAGAGAGTGAGGGCCATGGGGCAGGACGGGACGAGCAGAGGTTGAGCCACAAGCAGGCACAATGACCTTGTCTGATCCACCCCACCTGGAGAGCCTGGAGCTGGGACAGCCCTTCAGAGACAGCGTGAGTCGAGGACAGGGGGCTAGGTCTTTGTCTCTTCACACTGGCCAGTCACTGGATGTGGGCTGGCCTGGGGGTGAGTAGCTCCCCTGGACGCAGCACAGATGGTTCCCAGGGAGCCCTTGGCTGGGCGTGGGCAGGACCAGCACTCCCTGCAGTGGGGACTGGGTACCTGGGTGCTGGGGGAGTGTGCCCCCCAGGGTCCCCTACATCACCCAGCGACTCAGCCAATAGAACATCACAACAGCCGCCTGCCTCTGGCCCTTTTGGGGGCAGAAAACGAAGTTTAAAGTGCTGCTAGTCGAGCGTCCTGTTACTTTCCATTGAAGGCATCATCCGAGGTAAGCCTTGGACCTGGGGGCACGCTGGTGAGTTGGAGAGAAGGGAGACAGAAGACCCAGCCTGAGCCATGAAACAGGTGTGGAGGGACATGACTCAGTGCTCCCAAGCCTCACTCCAGCAGCAATGGATTCTACACGTCCACACTGACATAGGAGGCTGACATACCCCACGCTGCCCGTCTTTCCTCTTTGGTTTTAGTGCTGGGAGCTGATTGCACACTTTGTGAGTGTGGGAGGTGCTGCTATTGTCCACCAATATCCACCCCACCATTCTTCAGTAAGAGAACTCAGCCGTTTCACTGGGAATGGATGCCCAGGCAGACCACACTCTTTGGCATCCCCTGTGCGTAGGGTAGTCACGGGGATGTGAGCAGAGGCAATAAGACCCAATGATTCACGGACCTGTACCCTGTGTGTGGGCTTCAGAGAGTCTGATCCGGCAACCAGAGGCTCTGCACAAACTTGTGTCGGTCCAGGGGACCCACTTACAGCAAAGGAGGTGGTGGCGGCGAGCCCGTGGCTGGGGGACCCACCGGTCCTCCAACATACACCACACTGCCCAGAAGCTGCTGGCCCAACAGAGCAATTAAGCTGCCTTTCAGCTCAGAGTTTATAGCCCCTGAGTCGGGGCGCCCTACTTGACGCTATGTCCCCTCTAAGTAAAGACCTGGGTGTGGGAAGCAGGGGGTGAAGGCAGGACTGGATCCGCTCACATCACTCTCAAGAGGTTTCCTGTTCTCACAATTCTGGCCTCTTCTAGAAGTCCCGAGCCCCAGAGGGGGAATGCTGCCAGAAAGGGAGGTGGTAAGAGTCTGATTCAATGTCGAGTCATGGCTTCTTGCGCCAGCAGACTAGCCAGGCGAAGGATAGGGTCTCTCTGTGGCCACCAGAGGAGGTAGGGATGCTACTGCCCGGTGGGGCCAGGGGAGAACACGTCTGACACCTACATGAACCTGCTTCTCTGCCCAATTTTGATGGCATGTGGACAAGTACCGCAGCCATGGTCTGAGAACGGTGTGATGATCGAGGGTCTGAAGCCTCTAGGATGAGAGTCTGGGTCACCCCACCAGGTAGCTCATCCAGAACAGAAGAGGGAGTCTACAGTGGGTAAGAGCAGAGGAAAAGGAAGTGGGGGGGGGGGGGGACGGGGGATGGGATGACTGACCGCCGTGGCTCCGAGACTGGGTCAACCTTCCTCTTGTAAATTTCCACAAAAGGAAGCAGGCAGAATCCTAGAGATGTTCTTCCAATGGTGACCCCTGTGACGCTCCTGCATCCGAGTGGTGCCAAGGTGGACTGCAGTCAGCACTATGGTGTGCTGCCAAGATCCGCTCCTTGGGACTAAGGCTCTCATTTCCTCCGTGGCCGGGAGTGCTGGCTGCAGATGACTCAGAGAAGTCCCTCCGAGGAGCTGCCTGCAGCTGCAGGGCCCCCCTCCCAGGGGGCAGCCATGCAATGACTGGTTTGTGCATGGTGCAAAGGCTCCACCCTCTGGTCTCAATTCAGGACATCTCTCCAGGTGGCCCCTCACCGTTCAACCTCGCCTCCCCAAGAAGCTGCCTGCACGCAAGGATCTGTCTCTCGGGGAACCTGACCTACATCACTTGCAGCCATGCCCGAGACTCACCTGTTACCCAGCGCTCCAATCTTTTGTCTTCCTGCTGCAGCTGTGATGCTCCCTCTCCCTGGAGCCACTCCTTGCATCTTGTCCCATCTTGCCCGCTCGCCTTAAACTGCAGTCACAGGTCTTCTCAATTGTCCTGACCCCTCCACGCCTCTCAGTGAACGCTGCTCATTCATTGTCTCTCTCATCCTTTTCCAAGAGTGTGCTCACAGACACAGCAGTAAGAGGTCCGCAATCAAACGTTTTATACATGGGAGAAGTCATAAATAATATAACAATGGCAGCATACACTCCCTCTGCCATCAGAAATAAAGCATAATCATAAAACTGAAGCCCCTTGACTTCCTTACTTACTGATCAAAGTCTCCACCAATACCCAGAGGCAACCACTCTCCTGAATTTAGTGTTTAGCATTTTTTTTTTTTACTCTAAAAGAATGGAATTAAATAGCACATGCATCCACATTCAACTTTTTTTCATTTAACCTTGTGAAATTCATTTGTGTTGATATATGTGACTAATTTATTCATTTTGTTACCATATAGCATCCTATTGGATAGCTGTGTATCATTTATCAATTCTCCTAGAGATGACTTTATGACCTTCCCCCTTGCCAGCAGTAGCAGCATGTTGCAGTGAATGTTCTTGTCTTTGCACACTTGGGCAAGCTGCTCTAGGGTACACAACAAGGGTGCAATTCCTGGGTTGTGGAGTATATGCATCCTTAACTACTAGAAATTGCTAGATGGCTGTTGAGAATCACTAAACCAATTTATACTCCCACCAGCAGTGAATCAGTTCATTCTGCACCGCTCACAAATCCACATCCTTGTCAATTTTGGCATTGACAGATTTTTAAGTTTTAGCCCATCTGTTATGTGTGAAATGGCATGTCCTTGGATTTAATGTCCGTTAGCTTAAATCTTAGTGAAAGTAAGCTTCTTGTTTGTTGGGGCACCTGGGCAGCTCAGTTAAGCATTTGCCTTTGGCTCAGGTCATGATCCTGGGGTACTGGGATTGGGCCCTGCGTCAGGCTACCAGCTCAGCGGGGAGTGTGCTTCTCCCTCTTCTTCTCCCCCTCTCTCCCCCCTCAAATAAATAAATTTAAAAAATTAAATAGGGGCGCCTGGGTGGCTCAGTCGTTAAGCGTCTGTCTTCAGCTCGGGTCATGATCCCAGGGTCCTGGGATCACGCCCCACAACGGGCTCCCTGCTCCGCGGGAAGCCTGCTTCTCCCTCTCCCACTCCCCGTTTGTAGTCCCTCTCTCACTGTCTCTCTGTCAAATAAATAAATAAATTCTTTAAAAAAATTAAATAAATTAAAAAAAATTATTTGTTGCATAGGGGTGCTTGGGTGGTTCAGTCTGTTGAGCTTCTGACACCTGATTTGGGTTCAGGTCATTATCTCGGGGTCATAGGTTTGAGTCCTGCGTGGGCTCCGCACTCAGCGGGGAGTTGGCTTCTTCCTCTCCCTCCTCATCTGCCACCACCTCCATCCCCCATGCCCTCTCTCAAATCAGTCAATCAATCAATCAATCAATCTTTAAAAATTAGGGGCTCCTGGGTGGCTCAGTCGGTTAAGCGACTGCCTTCGGCTCAGGTCATGATCCCGGAGTCCTGGGATCGAGTCCCGCATCGGGCTCCCTGCTCGGCAGGGAGTCTGCTTCTCCCTCTGACCTTCCCCCCTCTCACGTGCTCGCTCTCTCTCATTCTCTCTCTCAAATAAATAAAATCTTTTAAAAAAATAAATAAAAATTATTTGTTGCACAAATGAACACAAAGCGCTCCACTCATTCATTCTGGTTCATGCATCTGTCCTGTTTGATGCCTGCAGAGATCCCATCCCCAGACTCTACATATGTTACACCTCAGTTTATACACCTGGCCTTCTACCAAACGCTCCTTTTACATCCTACCCTTACCAAGCCCCCCGGCCAAAGTCCATTTCTGGGGATTGCTTCTTCTTGGGTTTGTGTTTGATTATGTTGCCCATGGTGCTGGCCTATTCCTGCGACCTTGCCCCGGCAGATCCTCCCATCCCCTCGCCTGGAGACCAATCTGTCCTCTCACCTCGTGCTTGGCTGAGGCCTTCCATCCGTGACCTCGCCCCAGGTCATCCTAAACCAACCATACACGCAGGCTGCGAACAGGCTGACCCCTCCTCTCCTGTTTCTGTGACTGGCACTGCTGACCCTTTGCTCAGTGGGTCCTGAAGCCTTCATCAATCTTGGTGTCAGTCTTGCTCCTTTCCCCAGGAGACTCGAGGCAGGAAGGCACCCTCAAGCTATAGGGACAACCCGTCTAAGATGCTGTAATTGCATCCAGCCAGTCACTAACTACTGCCCACTGTTTCTCTGTGAATTCTACTTCCACCATCTTCAGTCCTGCTGTCACCTCACTGATTCTTGCAATGAGCCAGAAGAGCTGCAGAGAACCCCTGAGGTCCCCAGTGATGTCCACAGGGGACCCCGGAGGCTGTTAGGAGCCAGTCTCTGAGGAGGATTTCTGAGGCCTTGGGGCTGTATATTGGGAAGAGGTCCCTGGGGCCTTCCTGAGCTGCACTAGGAGAGAATCTCAGGAGACTGCCTGAGGCTGTGTGAGGAAGGAGTCCCTGAGGATCCACTGAAACTTTATTGAGAGATCTCTGGAGACACCCTGAGGCCATGTAAGGAAAGGATCCCGGACGAGGTCATCAGGCTGTGCAGCAAAGGAGCCCTGAGGATCTACTGAGGATATGTCAGCTGGGGATCACCAAGGATCCATTAAGGTCACCCCAGAGAGAAGATTCCTGGAGTTTCTGTGGTGACAAAAGGGGATCCCTGGAGAGTTCCCATGGCTGTCACTCATCCAACAAACAGTCATAGAGGTAGAAGGCATAGGCCCCGCCGAGCAGTATCCCACAAGCTACCTGTGGGCACAGATATAATCAGGACAGTCAGGTAAGTGTTGCAGGGTGGATACAAGGGCCTGTGGAAAGGGTATAAAACTCAGTGTCCGAGAGGTGAGCGAGCCATTCTGCTCTTCCAGGAGGGCCAGCCTTTGGGGATGGTGGGCACACGGCCGACACACTGCATATAGAGCACCTGGTGCAGTACCCTGGACATGGCAAGAACTACATCAATGCTACCTAACAGTGAGCGAGGAGGCATGGGCAAACTTAAACATACGGCCCGATTTTTGTTTCACAAGAGAATTGGCAGCCGTGTCAACGGACTCCCGAAAGTTAAACTGTACTGCAGTCTTGAACTGCCAGGACCTGACTTCTCGGTCCAGGTCTGGGACAAAAGAGAAATCTAGCGCAAGTCGTGCATGTCACTTCACATCTTCCGTTGGCTACGTCAAATTAAAACAACAAACAACAAAACACCTAAACATAACTTCGGCAATGTATTTTATTGAGTCTAATACACCCCAAGTATTATTTTATCACGTAACCAATGCAGACTTGTTCTTTTTAAAGATTTACTTGAGTGAGCTCTCGAGAGAGCAAGTACGAGCGCAAGAGCACTAGCCGGGGAAGAGGCAGGGGGAGCGAGAAGCAGAGTCTCCCCGCCGCGCAGGGGGCCCGACGCGGGGTGCGGTCCCAGGAGCCCGGGATCCTGGCCTGAGTCCAAGGCAGACGGCCGGCCGACCGAGCCACCCAGGCGCCCCACCGATTAGACTTACTCTTTCGCCGCTGTTTCAAGCCGACTCTTTGAAAACCCTGCCGGCGGCTTACTGCGCCGGGTTCCGCGAGCACCCAGGCGCCACCCCCGCTCTGCCGACCCCTCCGCGGCCTCCTCGCGCCCCGGGCCCTCCCGTCGCCTCGCCCAGCAGCAAAGCACGGAGCCGGGCGTGCGCCCCAACCAGGCGCCGTCACGAGGACTCTGGCCGCCCAGGCCGCCGCCGCCACACCACACTTCCTTCCCAGCGTCGCCCTTTAATGACGTCCACACCCGCGCCTTGCGTCAGGCGCGCCAGGGGCAGAGGCGGGACTTCCGGACGCGCGGAGGCACAACTTCCGGGGGGAGGCGGAAGAGCCTCTCGGCTCTAGGCTCGGGGAGTCCCGGGACCGCTGAGGAGCCACCCGGGGTACAGGGAAAGGCCGCCGGGCCTGGCCGGCCGCACTCGAGGTGTCGGGGCCGCGGGTCTGAGGGATGAGGAGGGGCCATGGCCAGCGACGGGGCCAGGAAGCAGTTTTGGAAGCGCAGCAGCAGCAAAGTCCCGGGCAGGTGGGTGTGACGGAGGGGCCGGGTCGGGGTCAGGGGTCAGAGGTCAGGTGGGCACGTAGGCCCGCTGCGCTGCGGGTGGAGTCGGGGGTCTGGGGAGGGGTGACCTGGGCTGCGGGAGGGCTGCTGGGGACGCGAGGGGCGTTGGGGGAACGGCGGGCTCGAGCGCAGGGTCTGGGAGGTGACAGGGGCTGCACGGAGATCGAGGCTTGAAGGGACGAGGAGGAGCGGCCCGCGAGTTTTCCCGAGCCTGGCGGGCTCTCCTCTGCGAAACTTCTGGGCTCCCTGGGGAAGCCGAAGGGGACCGACTTGGGTCGCGCCGCGAGGAGTTCGGAGGAGCGTGCGGAAACTGGCCCCCTGGAGGGGCAGGCTGTGCTCGCTGGGCGGTGGCTTTCTACGAGGGGGCGTGGCGGTGTGGCCCACTGGAACGGCCTTCTTGTCTCTCCTGTGGACGGCTGCTTTTGGCCTCGAGCTCGAGGATTTGCTCAAGTGGATTCGAGACTCCCTGTGAATTTCCATGAATCCCACTTTCTGGCCTCAAAACCAACTCCTTTCTTGAGTCAGCAGCAGGAAGCAAATTAAGGAAAAAAAATTAAACAAAAAATGAAGTGCGTGCAGTGACCTGGGTGCACCCTGGAAGCTGTTCAGCTCCAGAGTCCTGATCAGCGCGTCGCTGATCCCTGGCCAGGGCCCCGGGGAACGTGAAGACATACATGGACAGTGCCTAGGAGAAACAGTTGCTGGCGAACACAGATTAGAGAGAAACAGGTCAAGATGTCTGAACACGGTTTATTCTGTTTGTAAACTAATGTCTGAATACTGAAAATTAGTAGGAGTTGGGGTATTAAAATAACTCCATGTAGAATCATTTGTAAACACAGCTTATTCGTAAGTGTCGTATAAGAAACACTATGGGTGGAGCGGTAGAGTTGTAAACCTCGGGGTTCACTGTGTTGGGTCAGAAACATGCAGTTGTCAGGGTGATTTGGGGAATTAGTAGGAGTGAGTTACTGCCGGCTCAGACACACTGACTTTGGAGGGGATCACCAGGGGCGGCCAGAGATCCTACTTCACGCCACAGGGTTGTGTGTGATTGAGGAAGAAAAGAGCTTTCTTCAAAACCAATGTCAGGGTCCAAGGTGATGTGAAAATTCTGGAATGGCAGAGAGTAGGAGGTCCCAACAGTGAAAGAGACGGAGGCTCCAGAACATAGACTCCGGGGAAAATGAGCCACATGGCAGTAGAACTTTCGTGTGTTGCCTTTAGGTCTTGAGATTTTGGTTCTTCCTCAGTCTAAATAAACTCTGATTCTAACCAACTGAGCTCTAAGAACAGTCGAGCTGCAGTATGGAGTTACAATGGTGAATAAACATTTGGATTGAGGACTGTATCTCTTGGTAATTTGTCTTTGTATTGGATTCAGTGGTGCCGCCCCCCCCCCCCCCCCCCGCCCCATTCATGTCTGTCTGGAAACCTGTGAGTGTGACCTTATTGGGACATAGCATCTTTGCAGATATAATTCAGTTAAAATGAGGTCATACTGGGTTAGGGTGAGCGCTAGTCCAGTGACTGGTATCTTTAAAAGAAGAGGGAAATTTGGACACAGAGAGATAGACATGGGGAAGACATGTGAAGACGGAGGCAGAGGTTGGAGCCATGTGCTCACAAGCCCAGGAATGCCAAAGATTGCAGGCAACCAATGGAAGCTAGAAGAGGCAAGGAAGGATCCTTCTCTCAAGACTTCAGAGAGAGTATGGCCCTGCCAGCACCTTCATTTTGGACCCCAAGCCTCCCGAACTATGAGAGGATCAATTTCTGTCGTGTTAGGATGGCCACGGGAAGCTAATGTGGTCTCCAGCTTTTTTCTGTGAGGTTCTGTGTCACCAACGACAGACTTCCGTTTCCCTCTGATTTTGGTGCTGTGCGTGTCTTAGGCGTTTTTGAGAGCAGCTCCCTTGTCGGATTTCCAGAGTTGGAGTGGAGTCTGGCAGAGCTGCCGGAGGCTGCCACTGCAGAGGGCAGGGCATAGAGGAGAGGGTGGGCCCACTGGAGAGGCCTGCCCAGCGACCTGTGCCCCGCGCCTCCAGGCCTGGCTCTGACGGTGCTTCTGTTCAGGCAACAGGAGGGGTTGCGAAGCTATGCCCTTTTGCCCATCAGTAGCTCACCTTCCTGTGCTGATCACTTGTCACACGCTTAGTCCTTACCTGCGCAGGCACAGAGCTGGCAGAGTTCCTGGCCGGTTTCCTGCAGCTCTGCCCTTTCAGTGCTGCCCAGGATTGTCTCACTCTTCGAGTGTGGACATCAGTCCAAGGAAACGCAAAGGAGGAAGAATAGACTCACCACAGAAGACAGAACTGTTAAGGGGTCTTTTATACAGCGTAGCCCTTAGTAGTTCCTTAGTGATCATTCACTCATCACAGGTCCTTGTGACAATAATGGCAGATAGTCACTGAGCTTTTACTGTTTGCCAGGCCCCATTCTTGGTGCCCAACGAGTGTTGCGTCTCCCTAGTGTTTCAGAGTTACAAAACAACGCGCTGTCCTCCAGCTGACACTCCCTGAGGTAGGCTCGGGTTAAGGCCCTTGCGTGTTTCCCCTGAAATGCCATGTGGAGAAGCATAGGAAGGCCCTTTATAACCTGACCCCTGCCCAATTCTTGAGCCATGTCTCCCACCCCTCCTTCCTTTGAACATTGCCCTCAGTGGTACTGACGGACTTGCGGGTTCCTTGGTGTCCATGCTGTGTGATACCTCTGTCAATTTCGTGCTCTCAGAGCTGACCAGAATGTTGTTTGCCTCCCTCTCCTCCCCTTTGCCTGGCTTATTTTATTTTTTATTTTCAAAGTTCACCTCCAGTGCACCTCCTTATAAAGCCTTGTGTGTTTTCCTGAAGTCTGGACTAAAGTACCCTTTCGTGCATCAAACTCACCATTGTTGGTATGTGCTTGTTTTCTTCTCCAGACCGTGAGCTCTGCTTTCGGTAGCGTGTCTTCCTCCCTTTTGCATTGTTAGTGCTGATAAATGGTGATTGATTCAGACTGCCTTCCAGATTAACCCGGAGGGAGTAAGTGATTTGGCCAGGGTCTCACACTGCCTGAGAGGTGGTCTTGCCAGTAGCCACCCCCCCCTCCACCCCCGTCCTCTATTCATGCTGGTCCTTAGGTTGTCTATTTGGCTGGGGCTTTCTTAGAAATTTCTGAATGAAGCAGGATGTGTGATATGGTGGAAGCACCTCTGACTTGGTTCTGTGGTCTGGGTTTCAGCCTTTTTTTTTTTTTTTCTGTTAATCTCTGTGTGACTTTCACCAGGTCATGTCACCCCTGGGGACATCAGTTTCTGCCAGTGTAACCTGATGAAGCTGGATGAGACCTTAAGTGGCTGGGATCTCCAGGCACGTATTTGTTTGGTCTGGTCCGATTCTCTTTGATGAGCACCAGAGAAGGCCTCTTGGAGCAGCTTTGAGAGTTTGAAAATTTATTCATTCACTAGATATTTGTTTAACCAGCACTTGGTGCGAATAACAGTTCCAGGGGCTAGAGATACACCAGTGAACAAAACAGATCAGAACCAGTGCTGTCTCAGAGCTTACAGCGGAGCTGGAGGGGCAGAGAATAGAGACCATGACTGAGTGAAGAAGAGAGTTACCCCTGAGAAGGTGGGAACTGTTACCCTGTTATTGAAACCTTAAGCAGAGAATTGGAATTGGGAGACATGTGGAGTGGGGAGGATTTCCTGGTGATCAGGTGGCCAGAGAAGGTCTCGCAGAGGAGGTAACATTGGAGCAAGACTCACAGGACGTGAGTGAACAGGCCCCCTGGGTGGCTGGGAGGACGGTGGTCTGGGCGGACAGCGGTCTGGGCAGAGGGCCAGTGGAAGGCTGTGGTCGGGAGCAACAGTGGTGTGCTTGAGAAGAGCGGGGCGCCGGGTGACTGGAGCTGAGGGAGGAGGAGAGCGTCCTGGGGCACAAGGTCTGGAAGCTGGTGGGGGCGGGCCTCGTGGTCACAGTGGAAAGATGTGGGCTTTCTGTCTCTTACTCTGATGGGGGCACGCTTTGGAGGGTCTTGGCAGAGGTGTGGCGGGATCCCTTTGCCCTCCGGGTGGGTGGTCGGTTAGGGGCTGGGAGGGAAGGGCGGAAGCAGGGAGACCGGTTCGGAGGCTGTGGTGAACATCCAGGTGAGAGAGGGTGGTGGCGCCACAAGAATCACAGGGTGGGTGGTGGGGGTCACGCCGGTTCAGTCTGTGACTCTCTGGGGCCGGTTCTTTCTTGGGCCAGTGACTCACTTGGCTCCCGAGGGGCGGTTGCCCTCTGCAGTTGTGGGTGGCACTCTTGCCACACTTAGCTGTCAGTGGCAGGACGAAGTCACCGCCCACCGCGGGTGCGAGCGCAGGCAGCCCTCCAGCGTGGGTCCGCCGTGGCCGCGAGCTCTGTGCACAGGAGGCTGTGCGGGCAGTGGGGCCTGTGCAGGGCGACATTTGTGAGCGGGATGGCGGCAAGAAGGACCCAGATTGAATCCGGCAGGGCTGTGGGTGCTTGGGGTGGCGCTGGAGGGGAAGACAGCTCACGGTGTTGTGGCTCCGACAGCTCTCAGCTTCCAGCGGTCACAGCCCGAGGAGTCTCCGAGCCAGTGAGACATCAGCTCCACCATCATCTTAACAGGCCGCCATCACTCATCAGCTGAGGGGAGGACTTGTTGGGGGGCAGTTCATTCATTCAGAACGTACTCTGTGTGCCAGGTCCCGTGCTGAATGCTGAGCCAAGAGATGGGGCTCTCACAGGCTGCTGGGGTGAGGGAGACAGTAAGCACATTGGTATGTGCTTCGAAGGTCATCATCTGGGGGCGTTGGCAGAAGCACAGGACCCTGCGTCAGTGGAAGGCCATGCCCTTCCAGAAGAGGTCATGCCTGACCTGAGACCTGGAGATGGAGAGGGAGCCAGCTTGCAGAGATGCGCAGATGCGGAGATGCAGGGTGGGCGTCAGAGCAGTCCTGGCAGGGGAAGGGTGCCACAGGGACCCCGGGGCTGGAGAGGGGGACGGCAGGGTGGGGAGGCTTGTGAGAAGAGGGGTGGGAGGCGGGCAGGGCTCGGAAGGCCACAGAAAAGAGTCGCGACAAAGCACTGAAGGGTGGCGATCACCAGGGTTCTGGCCAGAGGGACGGGGTGTGCTTGCAGAATAATGACCCCCAAAGATGTCCGCGCCCTTATCCCTGGAACCTGGAACCAGGCCACATGGCAAAGGAGAGTGAAAGGTGTAGATCCGCTGACCCTGAGAGGGTACCTTGTCCTGGGTGGCCTGGTGGGTCCCGTGGAATGGAGTGAGCACGTAAAAGTGGTCAGAGTCGACAGCAGATGAACACTGGTCTGCTGTCGCTGGCTCTGAAAGTGGAGGAAGGGGCCACGAGCGGGGGGGGGTGCTGGCCTTCTGCTTACAGCCGGCGGGAACCGCGGTCCTACCACCGCAGGAAACTGAATTCTGCCAGCAGCCTGAATGAGCAGGACGTGGACTCTCCCCAGAGCGTCCAGAAATGGATGCAGTGGCCAACACCTAGACTTTAGTCCTGTGAGAACTGCCTTGGACTTCTGACCTCCAGACTTTAAGATAATAAGGGTGGTTTAGGCTGTGTGTGTGGCAGACTGTTAGAGCAGCCACAGAAAAACCCTGAAGTGGGAGGAGGAAGGTTGGAGAAATGTGCGGGAGGGATGTCGGATGGGAAGGGTTGTGGGTAGCCTTCCGCACCTGACCCTGCAGAGTCTTGCCCTTGAATGTGGACAGGGCACCTGTATCCGTCTTCCCGGGTGCGCTGGCCCCTCACCGCCCACCTCTGCAAAGTGCATTTAGTCCCGAAGGACTGGAACAGCACTGGGAGGGCTCTTCCTCGTGTCTCCTTGGGTCCAGGAACCAGGTGGAGGCCCTGCCTCTTTTCCCAGAAGCTTGGATCTGCTGCCCTGACCAGCTTGCTCTTGTGTTTTCAGAAACCTGTTTGTTTCCTTGCTTGTATTTTTGAAGTGGCTGTTTGGACGGAGTGCCTGTTGATTCTTCTCTCCCCGTGTTGCGAGGAGCCCGGGAGTCTCTCGAGTGGGTCTTTGTGTCCTGTGTGAGTGGGTTTCTCCGGGCTCCGTCTGTAAGTGGAGTTGGTCTTACTGTGCCGGCGCCTTGGAAGCACCGGGGGTGGGGGGTGGGGGTGGTTTGCTATGCACACAGTTCCTTTTGCTTGTTTGTTTCCTGGTGGTCCTGTTTCATGTTACTAAATGCCTTTTTAGCTGGTCTGGAAATATTTTGAAAATATACTTAATGAGAATCATGTTTTTTCTCTTTTACATATTTGTCTAATGTAGCAAGTCTAGACTCTTATGGGTTAATCTTAAGTGAGGACAGAAATGATTAAAATAAATCCCTGATGATTTTGATTAAACTTTTTTTTTTTTTTTTTTAAACTGAGAGCAGGAGGAAGTTATTCCATTCCCCGAGTGCTGTGAAGGTGTGGTCGGAGGTCATGGGTGGGAACGAGTTGAAGTGCCCTGGGAGCCTACGTCTGTTTTTCTGTTTCCCAGACTGCCCTGGGCTAGCCCTGCCTGCGTGCAGCATGGAGGAGGACAGTGGCGCAGTGACCGGGGCCAGTATGGGACACCCGCCCCTCCCCGGCCTTTCCAGCAACTCCGTCTCTAACCGCTCCTCAGCTTCCTTGTGCTCAGACATGCGCAGTGTGGAGTCTGGCCCCGCAGGCCGTTCGGGGTGCAGCATGGGTCCGCCTGGGGGCTCCTGCAGACAGCCGGGCATCGGGATGGCCCTGTGCCGGGCCCTGGGAGCGCGGACAATGCTGAGCGAGGCAGCGTTTTGTGCCACACCCCGGACGAGACACCGTGGGCCTTGTTGTGACACTGCACACTCGCGACTGCTTCTCTCCTGCCAGGGTCCTGACACGCGGCGTGCCATCGGCCCTCCCTGCGGCCGGGGGTTTGCAGACCCGGAAGTCTGGGCTGCGGGCGGGTGGCCAAGCTGGCCCCCGGGAGGGGGAGCTGGCTCCCACTGCTGGCCCCTGGGCTCGGCCCTTGCCCGGCTCCTCTGGCCTGGGGGTCGGGAACCTGGTTCCTGTGCACTCGGATTTGCGCAGCGTGGGGGTTCTTCAGGAGGAGAGGAACAGCTTCTTCTAACTTCACCCTGACCAGAGGCAGAGGGGTTGGGAGGCCCAGAGGGAACGGGGCAGCCTGGGTTCTTCCCATCTGTGGGGCCTGGGCTTGGGGGACTTTCATTTTGAGTATCCCTAGTCTTTCTGTTCCCCCATTCTGAAATGCTGTTTCCTCTTTTCTGGGGATTAACATGGAAAAATCCAGCCTGAGTACCGAGGGTCACAGAGGTAGGTGCCTGCAGTCGTCAGTGGTTAGAACAGTGTGGACTGCCTGCAGTCACGTGAATTACGGGCTGCAGGTGCTGTCGCTGTGGCTTGCACAGCCATCCGGGGAGCACGCTCACCAGGCCCCGTGGCAGTGCTGCCTGCGTGTGCTCCCGTCTGCACAGAGCTCGCGTCTGTCCCGGGCCTGCGGCTCCTACGCGAGTGAGCCTCCTCTGAGCCCAGGCATGCCAGTTCAGGGCAGAGCCGTACATTTCTGGATCCCCGACGGCATTAGCTCTGTTCGCTGGGGCCCCTTCTGGGTGTTCTTGCCCGTCCTGGCGTCCATCCTCTGGGGGTCTGGAGTTCGCCGGCACCGGTGTGTGCCCACTGCCCCGGCTGGCATGTCTGTCATCTGCTGTCTTCCTTCTCACACAGCCTCTGCACTTGAGCTTGGCCACGCTGCTGGTGGCCAGCCCCCCTCTATACGCTTCTTAAATGCGCCATGGAGCAGCTCTCCACCTGTTCCCGCATATACCTTGCTCCAGTTTTGAAATGACCCTTCTTTCAGTGAACCTTTGTACTAAACTAAAAGATAGAATAAGGCTTGCTGGCTCTAAGGCTTATGCCCAGGGGAGACAAAGAGCGCTTAATTCCTGTCTTCTGGATGAGCTCCTGATCCTTCATGGAAAGCCCTCCGCAGGGTGACTGGGATTGTCACAGGGCATTGGGCATGATGTATGTGGAGAGCAGGGCAAAGGGCAGGGTCTTGGAAAGGGGACGGGTCCCTCGGCGCCACTGCGATCATTGGAGGCAGGGGGCAGTCCGTTTGAGGGTGTTGATACATGGGCTTCTCTTGCTTGTCCAGTGAACTTGTTTGCAGGTGGTGAGGCCAGCCAGTTGGTGGGACAATGTGTTGTGCTGTTGGAGTGGGGATCTAAAGGGGGCGTCTGGCCATGCTGCTTTCAGAATTCAGCCCGGCTCTGGGAGGAGAAAAGCTTTAAGTATTTGTGATGGTATTTTCCTCCTCCTGTCGGGGGTGCTGGGCGGTTTGATGGGGTGGGGAAGGAGCACATAAGCCCGCCTCCGCCGACAGTAGCCGGCAGCCATCTGCCCGGCGAGCTGGTAGTGCCAGTCATTCTTTGACGCTGGCCGCCGTGGCGTGGGACGGCCCATGAGGACGTGGTGGCTCTGGGCCCCATTTTGTTTTCTTGTTAGGATTGTGCTCTTTCTTGGATTAGCTTTCTGTTCCAAAACCACTCACTAGAGCTGTCGTGGCATTTTATTTCCGGACCAAATGTGGCTTCAGGGACCGGCCTGATTTTCAGTGGCTCTGCTGGGATGGGTCAGGCAAGGGAAATGCAGGAGCTGATCAGAGGGCGCTCTCCTTCTGTCAGGTTCTGAGAGAATGTGCTCTCTCCTGTGGAACTTAACTCCTTCACTTGTAAAAGGCTCAATCCTTCAAATATTTGTATAACAAAGAAGCATTAAATGTCTCAAGCATTTATTGGACGCCTTCTGTGTGCACACCAGGTCCTAAAGTTTGCTGGCACGACCCTGCAGGTCAGTCCGGGGGTGGGGGGGCGCTCCCAGTTCCTGGGGCAGTGTGGGCAAGGGGAGGGAGATGCTGGTGGAGGGTGGAGGTGACCTCAAACTGGACCTCGAAGGACCGTCCCTTCCTATAGGTCTGTACTTGGTTGTGGGGGTGTTCTGTAGACAGGGCCCGGGGCTGGCCTGTGTGGCAGCGGGGTGGCTGAATGAAGGCGCAGCTGAGGAAAAGGTGAACAGGGGAGAAGAGCGTTGCTAGCGGGGACCTGACCGAGGGGGCTGGGCCTTCAGATGGGGTGGGCTGGAGGCCAGCGCTGGCCCCAAGCGGGGGTGGCGGCGTGGGGAGGGGCGGGAGAGAAACAGGGAAGGTTCCAGTTGTTCCCCAAGGGCGACAGGAAGACCTTGCAGACTTTGAGCTGGGGAGTGAAGCTGTCCCCTGACTGGCAGAGCTGAGACCAGAACCGGAGGCAGCCGCGTGGGACAGTGACAGAGGGGAGGGTGGAGACGTGGGAAATGGTTCAGGGTTTAGGAGGACGTGGAGATTGGCTGAACGTGGGTGGCGTGCTTCAGGGAGGAGGGGAGGGGGGCCCTTGGGCTCCTGGATTGCCATTCATGGAGATTAGGTCATGGAAGGAGTTGGTGACCTGGTCGGGAGGAGAGACCGAGCCCCGATCCAGGGTGGTGGAGATAGCAGGTGGGTTTTCGATGCTACAGACATGGGCGGCCCAGGAAGGCCAGGAGCTGCTGGTGGCAGAGGGTGTGAGGGGGTGCAGGAGGCAGGGTGCACTCGTCAGTCTTCTGCCTGATCCGGGGGGTTGTCCCGGGGCTGGGCACTGTGAGAAGTGGGCATGAGGTGTGGCAACTGGGGCAGAGCTGACTTCTGCAGTGGACCCATTAACTGAGGTGGGGAGCATGTGGCTGAGGTGCCGGTGGTGCCCCAGAGGCAGCTGTTTGAGAACTCTTTACCGAGCATCAGGAGAGAGCGTGGTTTCCCGTAAAGTGGGAAGAAGGCAGGGTTGGGGCCTCGGCTGTGGGGTGTGGAGGTCGGGAACGTGTAGAAGAGTCTGAGGAGCCCCCGGACGGGCCGGCAGGGAAGGGGTGCGGTGGCATGGGGGGCGGAGAGCAGGGTGTGGGCGAGCTGCGTCTGGAGGCCGGGCGAGGGCAGGAGGGTCGAGGGAAGATGGGCCTCGGGGGTGGCCGGCCGCCAGGCTCTACACTTTCCCTGCTACTCCCACAGCCTTCTTTCCTCCTCCTCCTCGTGTCTTCTGTTTTCCGTAATACACACCCATCACTTCTGTTTAGGTTGGGAGGCCTCGTGCACGTAGAACATTGTATGAGTTTTGGGCGACAGTGTAATGATTGGCTGTGTGTGTATCTTGTGAGATGATCACCACAGCCCGTCCTTAACCTCTGTCACCACACGGGGTTCGGATTGTTTTTCTTCTGATGAGAACTTGTAAGGCCTTCTCTCTTGGCTGCTGTCAAGTCTGCGACCCCATGTTATTAACTGTAGTCCGCGTGCTGCACACATCACTTCCCCGGGACTTATTCAAGTTTGTGTCTCCTGCCCACCTTCACCCTTTTGCATACCTCCCCCCACATCGGACAGCCACCAGGCTGCCCCCTGTATCTGTGAGTTCACACGTTCCTCTTCTCGTGTGGAGGAACTCTTTATTGTAAACATGCTCATTTCCAAGATCTGTTTCAGGAGACTGTCCGTGGAGCAACCTGCTGATCGACGCAACAACTGCCCGAGTCTCTGCTGGGTTCTGGGGTCCCAAGGAGCATGGCAGGAGACAAATCCTGTCCCTTTCGTGGGGAGCTTTGGCCCCGTGGGGACACTAGACGGCCAAGAGTGTGTGGGACAGGCTGAGTGTCAGTGCCGGGTGGGGTGGCGCGGCTGTCATTGCTGGGACAGCTCGAGAGATGCTCCGCTCTGGGTCCGCGGGGCCACGTGTGCCTGTAGCTGGCTCCATGGGGTCGAGAGTTCCAGACTCTGCTGTGGGCGGAGGGACGATGGAATTGTTTGCTGTGGTGATAATGGTGTTTCATGCATTTTCCTCTGAAGCCCTCTAAAGTTAATTTCCTTGGAAAACTTACTTCTTCTGAATATTTTATAAACCTGGGGAACATCGCTGTGTTTTAGAGCGAGCCTAATGGTAAATCAGTCGCTAATTGAGTTCATATTTCAGAAAAGCCCTGTTGAGCGCAGAGGGGGCACAGCATGGTCTGTGAGCCCGGCCGGGGAGGCTGGTGGCCGGGGAGGTGATGGCCGCGGCAGGGGCTCCCGACCTCCCCACTGATGCCCCGCGCCCGAGCCGCGGGCGAGCACTTCATCCCAAATGCCGGCATTGTTTCTTGGTTTACGTTCAGATGCTTAGGACGTTTCTTTTCCGTACTTTTCCTTCCTCTCACGCTTCATTGTGTCAGGGCTGCTTTCACCCCTGCTACTCCAGCCTTTCACCCCTGCTACTCCAGCCTTTCACCCCTGCTACTCCAGCCTTTCACCGAGGAACAGAGAGCCGTTCTGGTTCCCGGCTTGTCAGTTTTGTCGCCAAGCCAGGGCCTTGGCGGTGGGGGGTCCTAGTTAAACCAGAGACCTGTTTGCCAGGACGCGCGGGAGAGAATCGCCCTCTTGCTTCTCCCGCTGCTCTGCTCACCTGTGTTCAGATGATCGTCCGCCATCGTGGGAACCGGGGGGTTGGGGGGGGACTGTCCCTGTGTCCCTGGCTCCCTGGCGTCTCTCCAGCTCCGGTGTCGGCCTGGCCTGCGGCAGGTGCTCAGCCAGTGTCTGCCAAATGAAGGGTGCTCTCCAAGGGGGACCAGGCTTGACCACTTGGCCGTCCACAAGTGGGCCCTCAGACGGCTTTAGATTCTGGTTTTTATTACACTTTCCCTGCCCCGAGTTGTAAAGGTGGTGGAGCAGCGTCCTGAGGAGCCAGTGGTGATTGGTCAGGGGCCCCTGTCTCTCTTCTTTGGGCCTCCCCCAGCTGACCTGTGTCTCCAGCCTGTCCTCACCTGTGACCCCTCTGCCTGGGGGCGCCCCTCGCTCCCACCTCCTGCTTGCGGTGAATCTCAGCTTCACTGTCTCTGTTGCCCGCCTTCCCCTTCCTGGTTGGGGCGTTGCAGGGGTGGCTCCCCGTGCCTCATGCAGGAGGGGTGTGCTCTGTTGAGAACTCAGGGGCTGTCGTTGGGGGGTCCTCTTCTGGGCGCCATCCTGGGGGCATCTCTCCACCTGCCCGTCCCTGGCCTGCCCTGTGCGGTGCGGTCCTTGGTCTGGGTGCCTCCCTCTCATCTGGATAGGAACTTCTGTGGGGCCGCAGGGTTGGGTCCTTGACGCATCGTGAGTTCTCATGCATTTGCTCTTCCATCTGAGAGTCCTTCCCAGCCGCCCAGTTGTGTGGTCTCTAACGCTATACACTGTACATACTATATACAGGATGGCGACCCGCCCACCCAGAAAATGTAGCTGTGGTCCCCACTGTTGGCCTGCTGGTAACCAATGAATCCTTCTGAAGTTTCATGGTCTTAGTTTAGGGGGTGATATCATGTCTGTCGTTTTCACTTGAAGCTACTAAAATGTTTTGTTCTGTGCTGGTGGCATTAGGGACTTTTGTTGTTCAGTGCTGCAGAGGTAGACTCGGACCTGTTTAAAGATCAGCCGGGTGGCTGGTGCAGAAGGGCTGCCTTGCTTCAGCCTTCGCTCCCCATGGCACAGCCACCTTCCTGGATAGCCGGTCAGGGAGGAGACCCTCCTGCTTCTTCCGCCCTCCCTCCCCCCCCCTCCCTCCCTCCCTCCCTCCCCCTTTCCTCCCTTCCTTTCAGCAACTTTGTGGAGACGTCATTTACATATCCTCTATTTCACCCACTTAAAGTGTACAGTTCCGTGTTTTTTGTCTGTTTGTGGAGTTGGACGATCATCACCATAGTCAATTTTAGAGCACTTGCCTCACCAGCCGTGACTCCCCACTCCCGCCTCCCCAGCCCCTGGCTGCCACTCCTCTGCCTTCTGTTTCTGTAGACCTGCTTATTCTGGACATTTGCTTATTCATGTGTGTGGGATCATATGAATGTGGTCTTCGTGACTGGTTCCTTTCACTGAGCGTGACGTTTCCAGGCTTCATCCATGTGGGAGCGGCTGTCAGCCCTTCATTCCTTGTCGTAAGCTGACAGTATGTTCCGGCATGTGCCCGGGTCGCCCACTGATGGGCCTCGGGACTGTCCCCACACTCGGGCTCTTCACACTTGAAGCCGCCGCGTCCTTTTCCTGGACCCGGCGTCCTCGCCTCCCTCACCCGTCCGCTCCCATCCTGTTCTCAGTTTGTTTTCATCGCCGTCGTGCGCTGGGAGTTTTGACCACTTGTGTATGTATCCGACATGATAGATAGTTTCATTTTCTCGTTTTAAAAACTTTGTATAAATGACATCATACTGTGCATATTCAAATTACTCTTCGGTGGTAGGCTTATACGTTTACCGATCTTGGCTCTTGTAGTTCCTTCGTTTTTATTGTGGTTATATGTGTATGTTCCAGTTTGTTTATTTGTTATTCAGTTGATAATGGACAAAGGGATAATGTGAATTCATTCTTCAGTTGATAATGGATAAAGGTTTTTCTTAAATTTTTTTTTCTTTTTAGCATTAGCGACATCGCTGAGCCTGCCTCCTGTGTCCTTACGCGAGGGTTTTTCCCGGTGTGTGCCTAGAAGTGGCATTATGTCTTGTGTATCTGCTTTTCGTGAGGAATCACTGGGGTCCTCTTTAAAGCAATTAAAGAATTGCTGTGGTGTTTTTAAGCAGTACAATTTATTAAAAAGTTTATTGGTGAACATATTTTTTAAAGAATGATTTCATTATGTGGAATGAGGTAGGTATGTTAGTTGCCACTTATTCTTTTAAAATGGCTTTAGCTGAAGCCTGTTTTTCTTTTTAGCTATGCAAGACCGATAAAAATGCAATTTTAATAAGATAAAGTGAGATGCCTTTTAGTCTGAGCTTGAACTTTGCTGGAACATTTTCCACTCGATAAACACAAGTGGTGTGCCCATGAAGAATTAATGCGTTGGTGCTGTCCTGGGAGGGAAGGGGCCCGCAGTGTGCGGTAACACTGCAAGACCTGTGGAAATGCCTTGCACGTAGAGGGTAGAGACCCACTGCCTGCTGGTTTTGAGCCATATTCGTGTACTGAGACATAAGGGAAGGGTGCAAGCCAACAAGGTAGGTGCATAATACTGGTGAGTGCTGTCTGTAGGTCACTTGGCGGTAGTCAAGCTGCTGCCATTTATGGCTGTCTCATTTCTTACACGTTCTTATTCCCATTTCGGGGACGAGGAAGCTAAAGCCTAGAGCAGTTCCCAGGCCCTTTGGTTCTTAAAACAGGAAACCTTCTACCAAGGTCAGGGAAGCCTCCAAGAGATTTCTGGAAAGGGACCACGTCAGAGGGGTTGTGCATGACCTCCATGGGCTGATACTTTTTCTTTCCAACAACAACCACAAACCCCCAAACCCTCCTGGATTCTGTGGGTCAGACTGGTCACTTTGGGGATGTGCGCGTCTCTGTTCCATGGTGTCACTGGGAAGGTTCAGAGGCTGGGAGGGAAATCAGAAGAAGGCTGGTGACTCATGCCTGTCGAGGTTGATGCCGGCCATCATCAGCTGGGACCCCCCCCCCCCCGAAGCTGTTGGTTCTAGTGCTTACATGTGGGCTCCTTCAAAGCCTGGTGGCTGGGTTCCAAGAGAGAACCCGAGAGAACCAGGTGGAAACCGTGCTGCCTTTAAAACTTACATCTTCATTGAGACTCACATATGAGAATAGTTCACCCATTAAAATTCACGGACAACACCATTCCCTCGTTTAAGGGGTGAAAGTCAGTGGGACTGCGATGTATCCACAGACTTAGCTCACCATCACCACAGTCAATGTTAAGAATATGTTTGTCCCCTCAGGAAGAAGCCCTCTGGTCTTTTGCTGTCACCCCAGTCTCCCATCCTCCACCCCGAGCAACCATTAGTCTCCCTTCTCTCTCCCTTCTAGACATTTCATGTTGGCGGGATCATAGAACAGGTGTTTTTTAATGACTGGCTTCCCACGCATAGCGTGATCAAGGTTCTTCCGGGTTGTAGCGTGAGCCAGCACTTTATTTTCTAGCTGATGACTATTCCATTGAATAATATTTCAGTTTACCATGTTTTTGTTCTCCAAGAACATTATAAATGCCAATTCATTTTTTAAATTTTTTTGGTAAACTTAAAGGTTCTTGCGAGTTTGGAGTCCAGTGTGCTTGTCTTTGCCTGCCTGATACTCCTCACAACCCCCGTCACAAAGTGGGGGCTATCAAATGTCCGCTTAATTTTGCTGAAACATTTTAGTTTAAAAGGGAACATTTTCTGTAATTAAAATGTGGTGCCACAGGCACAGGCATGGAGGAACGAATGGAAAACTGAAAAAATGCCCCAGTATAGAATAATCTCCTGCGTATTGAAGACAGTGTCCGTAAAAGCGTAGGGAATAGGTTAGGTTTTTAACCAGTGTCATTGGAGCAGTGGGTTATTTTTTTAAAAAAGCTTTCTACAGTCTGTAGCAAAATAAAGTAAATTTTAGGTGACTCAAAACTTAAGGGTAAAAAATAAAAGCACACAAGTGTGGAACTAGGACACAGTTGGAGATTTACACCATCTCAGTAGGTCGGCTGGGCTGAATGTTCGTGTGCTCCCAAACCCCACAGGAAGCCCTAACCACCAAACTGAGGGTGTTAGGAGGCGGGGGCTTTGGGGAGGTGAGGGGCTCCTGAGGCTGGAGTCCCCTGTGGTTGGACTAGGGCCTTTATAAAAGGTCTCTTTGTAAAAGAGACCCCAGAGAGCTTCCCTGCCTCTTCCGCTGGGCGAGGATGCAGCAGGAGGCACCAGCTGAGGCCCTCACCAGATACCAAATCTGCCGGCACCTTGATCTTGGACTTCCAGCCTCCAGAACTGTAGGGAATAAATGTCTTTGTTTATAAGCTGCCCCGTGCGTGGTATTTTTGTTATAGCAGCCGGGATGGACTAAGACAGTTGGGGGTGGGCCGTTTTGAGTAGAGTCCTCAGAGGAGAGCCCCGTGTAATGCATAAAAGTGAGGTTGACTTAACCACAGAGACCTTTAAGCTTCCATAAGCCAGGAAGATGGCTTTGTCACCTGTCTGTCACCATTCTGTTCTCTTTTGGTTTTCTGTTGCTGCTGTAACAAATCAGCATAACCCTCTTGGCGTATAATACACACTTGCTTTCTTATAGTTCTGGAGGTCAGAAGTCTGACACGGGTCTTGCTGGGCTAAGATGAAGGTGTTGGCAGGGCTGCAGTACCTCCCGAGACCCATGCTCTTTCTCATCTCTCTGCTGTCCCCGTGTTCTCGGGTGGTTGATATCTCCTGCTCATTTCTCATGGTGGCAAGAAGGCTGGGCAACCTCTAGACCTCACACGTGTGTTCCAGCAGATGAGGAAGGGCCCACACTGCTGGTGACTTGAGCTGCACTGGGTCACAGGGCCTCCCCTGGCTGGATGCCCCCTGCCGAGGAAGGGGTGCGGGTGCGGCCACTCAGTGGACCACCCTGGTGTCTGCCACGGGGGCTCTTTTGTTTCCATCTGTTTTCCAAGTTTACTCTGATGAGCAGAAGACTTTATTTTTAAGTTTATTTTTTGTTTTTTTTTTAAAAAGATTTTACTTATTAGAGAAGGAGAGAGAGAGAGACAAAGCGTGCGAGCGGGGGGCAGCAGAGGGAGAGGGAGAAGCAGGCTCCCCACGGAGCAGAGAGCCCAGTGTTGGGGCTCAGTCCCAGGACTCCAGGATCATGACCTGAGCCGAAGGCAGACGCTTAACCGACTGAGCCACCCGGGCGCCCCCAGAAAACTTTTATAATAAAATCATTAAGTCTTTAAAAAACACGTTTATCTTCTTTTAGTGATTCTGCATTCTGTCTTTGACAAAATGGCAGCAAATGGGAATTTCCAGACGGGCATTTCAGCATTAGTTTGTAGTCCTGCCGGTGGCACACGGTCCGGGAGCAGAGGCTGCTGGAACTTGGCAATGCTGAGTGGCTCCCAGCTCCTAGCAGCCTCATTGGCAGCAGCGCCTGAGGCCCTGCCGATGTGGTCAGGGCTGCGGCTCTCTGGGCTGAGGCCCATTTGCCCGGCAGGCTGAATGCCCCGTTGTGTGTGTGGCGTGGGCTTGTATGGCACCATTCATCCCTTCCAGACGGGCCCTTGGGACCCGTGGCAGCTGATGGAGAGTTGCTGCCCTCAGGCGTGTGGGTTACTGGGAACTGGTCCTTTTCCCGAGTTATTGTGGGCTCTTGAGGAAGCCCGAGAGAAGCTAATCGGTTTTCCTTTCTTTTTAAACAGCATCCAGCATGTGTATGGCGCCCAGCACCCCCCCTTCGACCCGCTGTTACACGGCACGTAAGTGAGGCCTGCGCTCATGCCGCGTTACGCACGCTCCTGGGGGTCCTGAGGGGAGGAACATGGTCTTCCCTTGAGCAGACATGTGTCAGGGCCTCGCACGGCTGGTCCTCCGGACAAAGGCAGAGAAGGAAGCCCAGCCCAAAGTGGAGGGGTCTGTGAAGGAGAGCACGAAGCTGGCACCCCCTTAGCTGACGGGGAGGGCCTGGCCCCAGGCCTGTTCACGGTGGTTAGCTCACTTCCCTTGCCTTCCGCTGCGCTCTCTGCCCGGCTGCCCGGGGCTCGCTCTGCCCCTGTGTCTGCGCTCCTCCACCAGGGCCACGCGAGAGGGTGGCGTGGCCCCCTGCCCGTGCTGGGGATGTGACTGGACCCACCGCGGGGGGCTCTTGCTCTAGTGGTGCTGTGTCCGAGTCCACACGCCGAAGGCCTGGGTTGTGGGAACAGCCGCTCCTGCCTGCGCCACCCCCACTGCTGCCTTAGGAGGTTTGCGGGCACCGGCCCAAGTGAGGTGTGGGGACTCCAACTGAATGCTGTGACTGCGGTGCTGGGGTTCCTCCTAAATGGCTTCTGTCACCGAGCAGAGACTGCTCAGCGGTACTGCCCCTCGAGAGCCTCTCCTTCCTGCCCCTGAATCCTAGGAGTCCTCTTCTGTTTTTTTTTTTTTTTTTAGGATTATTTATTTGAGGGAGAGAGAGAGAGAGAGCGCGTGTGCAAGAGTAGGGGGAGGGTGGGGGGGGAGAGGGAGAAGCAGACTCCCCACTGAGCAGGGAGCCCGATGTGCGCTCGATCAATGGACCCTGGGACCACGACCTGAGCCGAGGGCAGGCACTTAGCTGGCTGAGCCCCCGGGTGCCCCAGGGGTCCTGTCTTGGATGTGTCTTCGGGTTGTGCTCGCCCTTCACCCCCAGCTCAGTTGACGCTGAAAAGCTCGAGCGTGCACCCTTCATCCAGGGGCTCCTTTCTGACCGGTCGCGGGGTGAGTCCTCTCCGGCCTCCGAGGGGACAGCTAAAATCTGCCTTCGCTTTGCAGCTTACTCAAGGCCGCGCCCAAGGCGCCCGCCACACCCGTGAAGGCCAAGAGAGTCAGCACCTTCCAGGAGTTCGAGAGCAACACCAGCGACGCCTGGGACGCGGGCGAGGATGATGACGGGCTCCTGGCCATGGCAGCCGAGAGCCTGAACACCGACGTGGTCATGGAGACGGCCCACCGCGTCCTGCGCAACCACAGCCAGCGGCAGGAGCGCCGCAAGCCGCAGGACGCGCCGGGCCCCGAGCAGGAGCCAAAGCCTTCGGCAGAGCCTCCTTCGGTCCCGAGCGGTGACCTCCGGCTGGTGAAGTCCGTCAGCGAGGGCCGCACGTCCTGTCCTGCAGGTGGGGTGTGGGCGCGAGGAGATGACGTGCAGCGCTGCGAGGGAGAGGGGCTCGAGTCCTTCCTGTGCGGGATGTCCGTGGGCGTTCCGTCCTATTTGCCACAGGAGCTCGTGCCCTTGAAAGACCTTGAGGTTGTGATCCGCGTGCTCACAGGCCTTCCCAGGCAGGAGAAGCCGTGGACTTTTCTTTGCGTCCCTAGCTGAGTGCTTCTCTCCTCCGGGTGGAGGGCGTGGTGTGTGGCTTTCGTGGCCTGGCTCTGAGAGGCCCACAGTGAGCGCCAGGCCCCCGGGGACTGTGTCTCCCTTCTAAGTGTGCCCCGTTGTCCCAGGGGGACATTTCCAGCTGAGGGGCCAGGCCAACTGCACATTCAGAGGCTGCACCTCCTTCGGCAGCTTCCAGTGACAGCCCCCCCACCCCCCAGGACACCTGCACGTGGCTCAGAGTCTGGGGTGTGGAATGACCGCATTCAGGTCATAAACTCAAGGATGGGATCAGCACATGTCTTGTACCCCTGTGCCTGGTGCTCAGTAGCCTTTCTGGAGACAGCTCTCATTAGTTTTGCTCTCTGTGTTTGGGGGGTGTCTGTGATGTAGAACAACACAGTATTTGATGAGCCTCTGTGATGGGTCAGGCTCTTAGGGCTTGGGGTGCCCCCAGGAAGTCCCTGGCCTGGAGTGTGTGTTCTGGTGAGGGGGACAAGCACTGACCTACACGTTGGGTCGGTAAGGAGGCCTGGGGCGTGCGGGGAGGAGACAAGTACCCTGGGTCGAGACAGAGGTGAGATGTGGTCACAGCAGCCTGGACCTGGGGCGTAATCTTCAGTCAGACATCCAGATGCCCTGCTGAGAAGGTGACACGTGAGCATCAGTGAGGTGAGGGAGCGAGGCATGGGGAACCGGTGGCAGAGGGGCCGGGCTGCACAGCCGCGGACTCACGGACTCCCTCTCCCAGGGTCTCTGGGGGTCAGGGGGCCTTGCCCCTTGTTTACAGAGGAGAGAAGAGGGCATCGTGCAGCCTCAGCTTGCCCTGCTGGGACCACGGAGCTGGCGTTCATCCCTCTGTCTAGTTTTCAGAAACCCTTCCCTGGAGCTGACTAACGTTTGGAACATCACATATCTTCGTAGGTGAGAACGCTGTGAATTAGTTCCTTCGACCAGTTTTCATATTGGAATCTGAACTATTTTTCTTTCAAATAGGTTGAACTTTAAAGTATTTGAGTTTAAAAATGAAAATCTGGTTAGGGCTTCTGCGAGTGGGTTGGGGATCCCCGAGACTGACGCAGCGCATGCCGGTTACCGCCTGCGTGCCCCGGCCAGGCAGCGCCCTCAGCCTGGGTGCCTCTTCAGGTTGGCAGGCGCCCCGAATTCCTCTGCCCTTTGCTGTGCCCCATGCCTCTGGGGCCTGGGTAGAGCCTCTGTAACACCTGCCATCTGAGCAGTTGCTGGGGGGTGGCGCTCAGCAGCCCTAGAGGTGGGGGCCCATCTCGGCTGAGCGGGCAGGGTCTTGTTCTCTTCAGGCCGTGGGGCTGCTGTGGCAAGAGTACCACAGGCCGATGGTGTATGAGCAGCAGAAAGTTATGTCTCATAGTTCTGGAGGCTGGAAGTCTGAGGTCAGGCGGCCAACACGGTTGGGTCCTGGCTCTCTTCGGGGTGCAGACAGCTGCCTTCTCACAGTATCCCCCCTACATGGGGGAGACTAGAGAGGGGAAACAAGCTGTCTTGTGACTCCTCAAGAGCACCGATCCCATCAGGGGACCCCACCCTCATGACTTCTTGGAAACCCGAGGCCCTTCTTCCTAACACCATCCCGTCCGGGGTGGGACTCGAGTGAATGGACTTTGGGGCCACACAGCATTCAGCCCATGGCCACGTATGCAGATGGGCTGCATCCAGCCAGGGTGGGGAGCCTTGGGGTGGCCTCCTCCTGTAAAATCCAGGTGAAGGATGTTCCAGGCGGCTCATGCTGGGGAAGGGGCTGATAACTGTTTGCCTTCTGCCTCCAACTGCTTGTGCAGCAGCCATCTTTCCATTGCTCTCTGAGCAGGTCTTTCGTGAGCAGTTCGCGTCATAATAGCAGCTAGCGTTTATCCATTGCTTACTGCGGGGCAGAGACTGTCGCAGGCCCTCATCATGAGCAGATCCCTCCGACTTTGCAGCCAGTCTAGGAGAGAGCTTACGGGGAAGGTATGGGGAGGTCACGTGGCTCGCCCAGCATGCTGAGCGGTGGGGTAGGGTTCACGTCCAGGGCGTCTGAGGCCAGGGCCTGCTGCTAGCTGCTGACCTCCCCACAGAGAGCAGGGCCTCTCCGCTGGTGATTTCGCCCCCAGGGTACACGAGATCATGTTTTAGGACCTTTCCTGTTAACATCTGGGGCAGGGAGTGTGTGCTCTTGGCATGAAGTAGGCAGAGACCAGGGTGCTTGGCCCCCAGGGAACTCTCTGGTCCGAGCGTGCACAGTGCCAAGCGGAAGAGGGCCGCTCTGGAGGCTGAGGTGGCCTCAGGGAGCTGACCCCACGGGTGGCTGGCAGTGGTGGGCAGAACTCATGGGCCTGTGTTCAGTTCCCTTGGTGGCCTTTTAGTCATGGGGATAGCTTACTTGGCAGTTTTGGCGCTAAGATGACCACGTCAGCCCTCATTCTTACTAGACTGGGTCCAGCGCAGATGTGTTGCCTGGCAGTCTAGTGGGGAAACACAAGGGTCCGAGTCTTTCACTTCCATGGGTGGAATGGAGCCTTGGAGTGATGGACAGGACCCAGAAGCACCCAGGGGTAGAAGTCCCAGTTTAGTCTTGTTGAGGAAGGCCAGGGGCATGTCAGGGAAGGCTTCAGGGCGGAGGTGATGTCTCTAAGGTTACCAGGAGGGTGAGGTTCCAGGCTCAGGAGGTGAGGCCATCCCAGCTGAGGGGAGGTGCCGGGTGGGCTGGGCCGGCTGACTGCACACCTCATCTACGTGGTTTGCAAGTTCCTCCAAGGCAGGGACCATGTCCCATTGCCTTTGTTTCCCTTTGGTGTCCTGTGTCATTGCATGAATGTTGCTGAGCTAAACTGAGCTGTCCTCAGGGCCTGGTGACCGTGGGCTCTCCCCTCCTCCATGTTCTGCCCCACCCTCGTCCCTGCACCGGCCCCACGGGCCAGGTCCAGGCCAGGCCTCTGTTGAGGTGAGGGACCTGCGAGTGCCATTTCCTGTGACTGTGCTCGTAGGAGCGGTTTTGTGTCCTTTGGAAAGTCCTGGACGCTGTGTTTCACGGGGCCCAGTCTGGTTAGAGTGCTGCCTGCCCTTGCCACTGCCAGCATTGTGTCGGGCGCCTGTCCCTTTATGGTGCACCGCTGTGGGAGCTCACATCACCCCACGCGGTGTCCACAGGGCCTGCTGGCTGCCTTCTCCTTTGGCCTTAAGCCCTGGGTGGATGGCGGCCTGAAACTTCCGGGATGCTGCAGCGGGGGCTCTCAGGCTGGCCTTCCCTGCACCTCCTGCTTACCTTTTGACTGTCCTTTCTTAATCAGCGTCTGAGGCGTCTGTACCTCTGTACCTGAAGTCGGATGCCCTCTGCTTGGTCTAGGGTGCTGCTGGCGTAATGGCGAGGCCGTGCCTTTGGCTGCGAAGTGCTCAGTGGGCGTGGCTGGGGAGGACTGTCCATCGCTGATGGGCACTGAGCTGCAAGTGGGTCCTGGGTGGACACTGGCGGCCCCGGAGGGGGACACTGATGTGTTTTCCATTTACAGTAGCAGGGAGACCTGGCTGTTGACCTTCCTGCTTCCTCGGGGGGCGGGGGGCATCACTGTGCCTTTCAAACCCCGCCCGTCCCATCTTAGAGGGGGACCGGATGTGTGCTCTGCTCAGGGCGACGTGGTCCTTACATGTCGGAGTAAATCACACGGATGCTCTCTAAGATGGCAGAGGAGTAAAACCCAGCACGTTCGATTGTGCGGAAGAATGAGGAATCGCTCCTCCTGCCCACCGTCTTTCCTGAGGAATCGTGACGCACAGCGGAGTGACACATTCCGAGGGTGGGGAGGAGGGGGTCTGAGCATCGCTGCCACGGGCCTTCCGGAGAGCAAGCGGGTGGGGACGCCTCCTGCAAGCGAGGGGTCAGCCCTGCGGAGGGGTTGGGACTTGCTCTCACCTCGACGCCCACTTCTCCAGGCTTTTCTGGAAGCTTAACTGGGCCAGACTCTGCTCCTCCATAGCCTGAGGGTTTCTGTGTGAAGCCTTTCTGGGCCCTGATTTTAGGGTAATGAGTCGGCTCTGCAGGAAGGAGGGGGCTGGTGGGAGTGTGACAGCAGCGGCCAGGAGCGGCGTGTTTCTTCACCTTGTTTGTTTCCCGCCCATCTCCTGGAGTTGGTTTTTCCCTCTACTTTAAATTTCAGTTCTGGGAGATGTGACCTGGGGGTGTATAGCCTGGCCCTGCCTGTTCCTTGTGGGCCCCTCGTTGGTCCCTGGTGGCTCTTTCTGAGTGGGTGTTGGGCCTTGGGCTCTCTCCTGTGGCTCTTCCTGGTCCTGTGTTCCTGGGTTTAATGCACGGTTTCACCTTGGCTCTGTGTGTCCCCGTCGGTGGGCCTTTGTGCATGGTGGTAGGTGGTGCCCTGGGGCAGGGGGTGCTGGGCAGGCCTGCAGCCTGCTGCCCCTCCTCTGCTTGCATGCGCTCTGGCTTCCTGTGCTTTCTCTTGGTGATGGTCCCTGCCCACCTCCCTCACGGGGCTTGGGCAGATCCAAGGGGTGCAGAGTCCTCAGTGCCTTTGTGGGCTTCGTGCTCCTCCTCGTGTGACTCGGTGGCTTCCGTCTGTGCCCAGGCCCAGGCACCCGCGTCCCTGCTGCACCCCGGCAGATCCTTGGGTTGTGTCACCTGGGCGGGCCTGCGGTGGGGGAGCCCGGGGGGTCTGGAGTTTTCTGGTTGTCATTTTGCTTCTGTGTGAGGCGTGTCTATTTTCCTGGTGAGTAACACTCTACCAGTAGGGCCGGTGGGCTTCTTGGGTGTGTTCACTAGTTTCCCTTTACTGCCCCAGTCACGCGGGTCTTCACCGGCCAGTTACGGGCGGAGGGGGCAGCTGCGGCACAGTGGCATTCCCGAGGGGAAGGTGGCGCGGGGGGGAGCCTTCTTACTGGGGACATGGCCGCCGGGGGGGGTCCAGGAGGCCGTGCTCAGCCCCGGCTCGCTCTCTCCACAGAAAGCGCCGGCGACGCTGTGCCTCTGCAGCGGTCCCAGTCTCTCCCGCACTCGGCGACGGTCGCCGCGGGCGGCACGTCTGACCCCAGCGCCCTCAGCAGCTCAGCGTTAAGCGAACGAGAGGCCTCCCGGCTCGACAAGTTCAAGCAGCTCCTGGCCGGCCCGAACACGGACCTTGGTGAGTCCCCCGCCGGCGGAGGGCACGCGCCCCCACGCCCCCACGCGTGGTTTACCTTGTCAGAGGGCGATGTGTTTGTGCCATCCTGCCAGCGAGTCACGGACATGAGTCGTTTGTCCTCGAGGTTTACTTCAGCTGTGTGTTGGTAAGGGGCTTCCAGTGCCGTTGATCGGGTATTTTCTGTTCTGTTTTATTTTTTAATCCTATTGAACTCCTTTGGCTCCTTGGAGCTGAACTGGTTTGCTCAGCAGGACCGGCCAGGTTGATGTCCCTGCTCTTCAGAGTGTTCGCGGGGACACAGGGCTGGTGGCCGGGGTCCTGAGTGCTGCGGACTTTACACCTTCCTCGGTGTAAAGTGCGGGATAGGCTTGGAACACCCCGGGAGCCCAGGCGGGGCTGGGGTGGGCAGGCCATCAGGGGGCCGTACGGTCAGCAGTGTGCTTCTTGGGGGTCACCATAGCTGCTCTGCCACCAGGCTCTGAGGCGGGTGCTCGCCTCCAAGTCCATCTGCTGGGGTTCCCCTTGAAGCTGCGTTCTTTCCTCTGTACATCTCACCTTTTGGAGTGCCACGCTGCATCGGGCATCTTGCTGGCTGCGGGAGCTCTCTGGAAGGTGGGATGTGGCCGCGGTCATGAGATCACGCATGGTGGAGGGCAGGTGCTGGGGTGGCAAGGCGGGGGTGGGGGGGGTGGGGGGTGCTGGTGCGCCTTGGCGGCAGTGCCCCGCTCCGCCAGCAGGTGGCGCGTGAGGCACGCAGCTGGGCCGCCCAGCAGGGAGGCGGGCGGAGGCAGAGCGAGCATGGAGCTGAAGGAAGGGCCCTGTCCGCGAGGATGCTGCTCCCCTTGTGGGTGCAGAAGGGTTCTTTCCCGCAAGTTTCTGCATTTTCATTTTCCTGATTGATTTGCTCATGCACGTGTAACAGTCACGCGGCACCAGAGGATGTGCGGTAAAAATGTGTCGCTCTCCTCTTCCCCAGGCCTACTTTACCTCCTTTGCATGATTCCAGGTGTCTTCTTCCAGGGACAGGAAGGGAGGCCTCTCGTTCGTTCACTTAACGCTGAGCTGCTGAGGGCGCTAGGGTCAGATGGTGCACATGATGTCTTAAACTTTTTATTTTGATGTAATTTCAAATTTACAAGAGAGTTGCGAGAACAGTACAGGCGACCTCTGTATTAATTCACCAATCGTTTGTACTTTGCCCCATCTTCATTCTGTGTGTGTGCGCTTATGTTGTCTGCATGCTTTCCCCGAGCCAGTTGAGTCCGTTGGAGACACTGTACCCCTGGACCCCTGAGAGCGTCACTGTGTGTTTCCTAAGCACAGAGTCACCGTCAGGACATTTCACAGCGAGCTGGTGCGCTCAGCTCATCCGCGGTGCACATTCCCTTCCTGCCAGTTGCCCCAGTGACGTGCGTGGTGTCTGTCGCCCGGTCTGTCCTCCCCGTCAGCCGAGGGGGCCCAGCGTGCACCGTGTTCCCGGGCGTCAGGGCGTTTGAGGAGGGCAGGCCAGCTGTTGTGCGGCGCCCCTCAGCGGGGGTGTCTCGTATCCTCCTGATGAGATTCAGGCCAGTCGTTTGGCAGGGATGTCACCTATGAGGTTTGTGTTGTCTGTCACCGTGGCGGGAGGCCATGGGGCGAGTTGGCCCTCAGGTTCAGGAGGGAACGCTGGTGACTGGCGAGATGGCGGCTGTCGGGTCCTGCACGGGGTTGGCGGGCGGACACGACTCTTCTGTGCTAACTCAGAGGTCACGTGTGGAGAGACGCTTCGGTGTCTGTGCATCTATACGTGTCTCCCCCCACGCGTGGCAGCGCTGTTCTGCCCCCACGTTAAACCTCACAGTGTCTTTCCCGTGCTAGTGCTGGAGATGCGCCCGGCCCGCGCAGGCTGTGCCGCCCAGGACTCCTTTACCGCCCCTCCCGACGGGCACTTCGGCTCTTCCCAACTTCGTGTCACGGCAGTGGGCTTGGACCTGTGATCCTTGCCCCGCGCTGGTGACTAGCGATGGGTAGCGAGTGTCCTGAAACGTGGGTCGGGGGGAGGAGGAGCTGGGGTGCGTGGGGTTTGAGCACGTCCCTGGGCCACTGGCTTTTCCAGCCCGCCAACCCACCTGTGCCTTCGAGGCAGTGTGGGGAGGCCAGGTCCCAGAGTGCGGGGGGAGCAGAGGTTCTGGGGACGACTGCTGGCTGGGGGCGCGGGGTCAGTGTGCTCTAGCCCCGAGACTGGAGCAAGCCTGGGTGTGCTTCTGGGGTCCTCGGTCGCCTGCCCAGTGGCGCTAGCTGTGCTGTGTGGGCAGACCCAGGGAGGGGATGGCATATAGTGTGTTTAGGAGCGGGCCCAGCACACAGTGAATGCTGAACAGTGCTCGTCAACTGCCTGATTCATTTGCGTTGGCCTCTTTACCCTTCACCTTGATTTTCAGAGCACCGATGCACGTGGTCGCCGTGGTGACTGCCGAGTCAAGGCGGCTTGCATGTGTCCTCTTGGTTGAGTTAAGCGGTTTCTGACAGTAGGGGGCACGGAGGTAGTTGGCGAAGACAAGATACACTGATAGGAATTGCAGTTCTGGGTCAGGAGCTGAGCCCCCGTTAGTCTTCTGGTGGACTTTGTTGGTGGACTAGTTTGTGGGCATTAAAATCCTACTTCAGAACAAAGCTTTCAGGGCTCACGGGGAAAGTGGCTATGCACGGGCAGGAGGAAGGGTTAACATGTAAAAATAAGATTCTTTTGTTGGGTTGGTGCCATTACGAGTGTTTTCTGTCTTTAGCATTCTGTTTAAGTATCAAATCTCACACCAAAAAGCTTTCAAAGTTAAACAATTACTGGATTTGTATTTAGTGGCGGGAGAAAACACAGCCAGTAAATTGCCTGTTTTTATAAGGCATTTAAGATAGCCTTGGAAGACAGTGGAATATATTATCTCCACATTACATAAAAGACATAAGTGGCAAATATTTGCCAATGTTGGAGAAGCAAATCACTGATGTGAGAAGTGCCCACAGAAATGATTCTACCTGCTGAATGTCATCTCGTCGGCGGAGAGCTGTTTTTCTTTGTTTAGCTTGTGCTCTGTTATGAGCCTGGGGATGAAAGTAGCAAATAGAACTTAACAGCTCATTCTGCTCTTAGCATTGACTCAATATTTACTTGTGCAAAAGGCTGCTGCTTTAAAGCCCAAAAAATGACACTTGGAGGCGTTCATTTTTATCGCGTGCGTCTGTGTGTGGGAGCGGGATTGGGCCGAGGGCAGAACACGCGGTCCAGAGGCCCGCGGAGCTGCCTGGACTCAGTGGTGGGCCTCGAGGGCATGGGGGCTCCGGGCCTTCAGCCGTGACTACCGGGGGAGTGAGGCTGGGTGCACAGTCTCGTTCCAGCTCCCCCGCCTGAGCATCCAGTCTGGCCTGAGGGTGGAGAGTGTCCCTGGATGGAGGTGGGGAGGAGAGGTGTTTTCTGGGGGGAAGGGGTCAGTGGAGCTGCCCACCCCGGAAGAGAGGTTGAGGTAGCTGCCCCCTCAGGGCCCGTGGCTGGAGGACAGCCCTGTGGGGCCACGGTGGCAGGAGGAGGCATTCCAGCCTTGGCGCCAGGCCCTGGCTCTGCGTGATCCACTCTCGGCAGGTGACTGGGTTTTTCGAAATGACGCCCACCCTGCAGGGTCCTGTGACCCAGAGGTTATTTATGGAAAGCACCTGCAGGGTTCACTCATTCAACCAGGATTCGTTGGGCACTTGCTGTTGGTGTAGGCACTGGAGCGAAACAGGGAACCAGAACCCCGGGACCTGCCCTTCAGGACCTGACGTTCTGGTGTGAGGAGACAGGTGGGGACACACACACACACACACACACACACACACTCTCTCTCTCTCTCTCTGTCTCTCTCTCTCTCTCTCTCTCTCTGTCTCTCTCTCTCTCTCTCTCTCTCTCTCTCTCTCGCTCTGTACTCCAGAAACTCCCAGAAGGTGCTAAGGTGCACGTGGGGAGCAAAACCGGGTGGGTGGGTGCTGCTGTGGCTGAGCCATCAGCCAAGACCCTTGGAGTAGGCACCTTAATTCAAGATGAAGTTGAAGTTGGGGCGGAGCCTCCCAAGGGGCCGGGCCAGTGTTGAGACAGGGCTGGTGCTTGAGGACTGGAAGCAGCTGCTGAGGCCCAGGTCTGGTGGGGGAGGGGCCGGGAGGGGGCAGAGGCCAGCAAGCAGGAAAGGACAGGTCCTGAGGGCTCTGAAGGCCAGAAGAAGGAGCTCACCATGAAGCCTCTGGGAGGTTGGGAACCAGGGAAGCAAAGCTTGGCACAGGGCATCTGGAAGTGGTTGCTCCTCTGTGGAAGGAAGGTCCGTGGAAGATTTCCGGCCAGGGCGTCTCCAGCAGCGTTGGGCCGGGGCTGGGTCTGCGGGCAGCCCCTGGGAGTGCGGAGGGGGAGGGGCGGAAGGGCGGGGAAGGAAGTAGGGTAGTAGACTGGGGAAGGGCCTGAGGGTGTGGGCTGGGGGTGGGTGGGTGAGGCGGTTGCTTTCCCACGGGCTGCAGGGCAGGCTGGGGGGGCCTGGCAGCTGTTTGGACACGAAGCTGGCTAGACTGGGGAGCAAGGGAGGCCCAGATGGCACAGTGGGAGCCTCGGGGCTGTACGGAGAGGGCCTCTGGTGCCCAGAGAGAGAGGGACTTGGTACACAGAACCGGGGCAAGCGGTATGGAGAAATAATTCCACGGCCCTGCCATTTTGGGTCCTCACTCTGTGGTGGCTATACCATGTGTTACGTGTATGTTTACATACACAGACAGTCTCCGACTTAGGATAGTTCAGCTTTATGACGGTGTGAAAGCAATGCACATTCAGTAGACATTGTACTTGGAATTTTGAGTTGGATCTTTTCCCGGGCTAGTGATTCCCGGGCTAGTGATCCGCGGTGCGCTCCTCTCCCGTGATGCGGGGCAGCGGCACAGCTCCCGGTCGGCCTCGCGATCACGAGGGTCAACAAGCGATACACCGGCGCCCATGCTGTTTCTCGCTTTCTGTACAGTGTTCAGTAGATTACGTGAGCTATTCAACCCTTTACTGTGGGTTCGGCTTGTGTTAGTTGATTTTGTCCGCCGTAGGCTAGTGTTGATTTTGCCCGCCATAGGCTAGCATGAGCGCCTGAGCACGTTTAAGGTCGGCTGGGCTAAGCCCTGATGCTCGGTAGGTGAGAGCATTCAATGGGTGAGGCGAGTCTGATTGTGCGCACACTGTCCCCAAGCCCCGATGAGCAGGTCATCTGCTCCAGGTGGGAGCCGAGCCTGGTCTGTGGCTGAGGAGGTTGAGTCTTAGGCTCAGCAGGCAGGCCCTGCGGCCCCACAGTGAGGGCCACGCGGGATGGGAGCTGGTTTGGGACACGGGCTCCGGCCTTCTCCATGCTCTTTGGGAGCCTGAGGAAGGAGGGGCCCTTTTCATTTCCGAGGGCCTTGTCGGAGAGCCTGGAGCAGAGGGCTTGTCTTGGGCGTTGTGGGATGCCTCTGAAGGCCTTGGGGCCGCACTCCTGCTCGCTGGGGTCTGGGCGGTGGGCAGCTGCGCCCAGCATCGCCCTCTAGCGGTAACCGCCGCCCGGTGCTGTGGGAGGTGTGTGCGCCTGCTCGGGTGCCCTGAGGGCCAGGTGGGCTCCAGGGAGCTGGAAGGTGAGAGCTCCAGCGAACTCCGCCTTTCCCTGGAATCTCCCTGGGAGGACTGGCCCTTGGACCGGAATCCCGGGTGCCACTTGGAGCCACTGAAGAGCAGAGACCCCAGGGAGAGGAAACTGAGGACCGGCTGGTCTTTGTGCTTTATGCAGCTCCTGGAGCAGCGACGCCGTCTGGATGCTCAGTGCTCAGACCCGGCCAGCCAGGTGCTGGTCTCTGAAAGGGGATGCTCCTCTCCCCTGCCCTGCTCCACCCCTCCCCTCCTCCTGCTCCCCCGCCTTACCTTGGCCTCTGCCCCCTCCCCTCCTACCCTACCCCTCTCTCCACTCTTCTGCCTCCCCCCACCTCCCCCCACCTTCCGCTCCTCTCCGCAGGGCTGCCCCTGCTCCCCCCTTGGCCTCTGTGCCTCTGTCCCCGACTCCCCTCCTTCCTGCTCCTGCTTCTCTGCCCCCCCTCTTCTCCCCCTGCTCAGGATTCTCTCCATCCCACCCCCTCTCGTTGGCTCCCCTTTTTATCCGAGGTGTGGACAGTGTGGTTCTTACCCTGTGGTGCCAGCGGGGCTTTTGGGAAGTAACTAGGAGTGTAAAGAGGGGCAAAGTCGTGAATGCCCCACTCAGGCTGTCAGGAAGCCCAGGCAGGTGCCTTTCGAAGGCCCAGTTTTATCTCATTTCTGTGGTTTGAGGAGAAGGTACTTTTAGTGAAACAAAGAAGCTTCGAAAAGAGGGCTGCCGAATGCCTGAGACCGCCCGAGCCTGTGAGCCTGCCTGCAGCTCAGGCGTGGGGCCCGCGTTGGGATGGGAGTGAAGGCGCAGGGCGCTGCCGGTGCCGTTGTCATGGCCCCCGCCTCTCGAGGCCCCAGTGTCCGCGCTGAGCAGCACCTTTTGACCGTGTGAACAGGTGCAAGGACACGGGCCGCCGTGGGGTCCCCATCCCTCTCTGTGACATGGGGCATGGCCGGCTGGCCAGAGCCCGTGGGTCTAGGCTTCTTGGCCTTGTCCAGTCCCATCCGTGTCTGCACCTTTCACCTGGCCCTCCTGCAGCGCCCCTGTGCCTGGTTCTCCCTGTAGCATCTCTCTGAAGTCCTCAGGGA
This sequence comes from Zalophus californianus, assembly GCF_009762305.2. NCBI lineage: Eukaryota > Metazoa > Chordata > Mammalia > Carnivora > Otariidae > Zalophus > Zalophus californianus. Next base: position 3,312,225 of record NC_045603.1, on the reverse strand, counting down.
CACGGGGCAAGACACCTTTCTTCGGGAACATACCTGAGGGGAGCTTGTTATTAAGCAGATCATCTATTTTTATTTTTATTATTTTTTTAAGATTTTATTTATTTATTTGAGAGAGACAGAGAATGAGAGAGAGAGCGCACGAGAGGGGGGAGGTCAGAGGAGAAGCAGACTCCCCGCTGAGCAGGGAGCCCGATGCGGGACTCGATCCCGGGACTCCAGGATCATGACCTGAGCCGAAGGCAGTCGCTTAACCAACTGAGCCACCCAGGCGCCCAGATCATCTATTTTTAAAGGTGGTTTATGGGTTAAAGGTGTCAGCTGAGTTGAATTCCCAAGGCCCCAATTTCTCCCCCTGACCCCGTGCCCTCCCGTGCTGTCCCTCGTCTCTGCACACGGCAGCTCCCCCTTCCCATCGCTCTCCTCTGTCTCCTCACACCCCCCCACCGCCCGTCAGTCACCGCATCTCCTTGGCTTCATATGGCCAGCACCTCTGCCCCACGCCCTGCCCAAGCCACCACCTCTCGCCTGGTGACAGTGGCCTCCTCACTGGGCCCCTGGCAAACCCCTGTGCCCAGGGCCGTGCTGCACGTGGCGTCTGTGATGCTTTGGAAATGAGATCCAGATCAGCTACTTTGCAAAGCCATCCAGGGCTCCCCTTTCACTCAGAGGGCCAGCCATAGTCCTGATGACAGCCTTCAAGGCCTGGCAGCACCTGCCTGGTCCCTCTCTGGCTTCATCTCCTCCCCTTCCCTGCTTGCTGTGTCCTGCCATTTTCAGAACATACCAGCACATCTGTGCCCAGGGCCTCGGTGCTGCCGTCCCTCTGCCCTGGATTTCTGCATGACTCACTTCCTCTACGTCTCTGCTCACACGTCTGCTGGTCATGCGGCTCTCCTGCCCGAGCCGTGGGCGACCGCAGCATGTCCTGCCTGCCCCAGAATGGCTTACCTTCTTCGTTCCCTCCTCAGCTGGCTTTGTTTCCCTGTGGGGCACCCTTCGCCCTCTGCCCACTTGTCCGTTTGCTTGTTCCTGTGGCCCCATCCCTCCAGGGGGGCCAGGCGCTGCTGCCTCCGTGGTCCCCGGCCCAGGGAGTGTCCCGTGGTAGACGCTTGTCCTTGGTGTTGCTGAGCAACTGTTAGACACGTCTCCTCTTCCTCAGGGCGCATAGTCCTCCATCTCTGGTTTTGTTTCTTTAAAAGCAATTACTCAACGAGTAATTCCTAACGTCCAGACGATGGCTCAGCGGCGTACCGTGCTTCCTTTGGCTGCGGATGGTGTTTGTGCCCTGTGCTGTCTCCGATCTCTGCTCATCCACCCCCCGACCCACCCCTGCCTGCCTGGGAGCCTTTGCCCAGTGTGGGTCCTGTGGGCCCCGCTCTCGTTCCTCTCCGCGCCTGGGGGGGTGCCACGCACCTTCCTTTCTCAGCTTCATTTTCCCACCCTAGTGCTTCTGCGAGCATTGGAATTTAGAGATGTTGTTGGATGTTGTTGGAACTTAGGGAAACAGGAAGGATGATAGAACCAACAAACCAAAATTGCCGCTGCGTGCACGTGCTGCTGTGCCGTGGTCTGTGTGTCCTGCCCGCCCTCGGATCTCCGGCGGGAGGGGCTCTCGGCGTTGTGTCAGCCGCAGCCGCGGCAGCTTGGAATAGGAGCAGGAGGGTCCCGCGGACATGCCGGCCCCGCGCCAGTGCACCACGGTTCGCCAGGGCTGTGGGGTTGGAGCGGCCTGTAGGAGCAGTCGGCTTGAGAGAGACCAAATCGAGCGTGATTCGGTGAAAGGAAGGATTTCCTTCAGAATCTGGAGCAGAGTAAACCCTCAGTTTGATAGGAAACCTTTCAGGGCTCGTTCAGGGAGCTCTGTTGAATGATGGTTTGCTGTGCGTAATCTTAAAAGCAAATGTTAAAAAAATGTGAGTCTCCTTTATGGTTTTAAAGTTGCAGTCTTAAAAATCAATCTTTGGCATGTTTGTCTTTTCTCTCTGATACTTTCTTTTGTAAATTAGGATGCTGTGTGTGTGCCTAGGCAGGTGGGGGAGACTGTGGAGCCTGTGTTGTGTGCGCGGAGGGGGAGCAGGGAAGGGGGAGCTGCTCCGTGCTCTCTGCAGCGCTCCAGGCTCGTGACTTCGCTCCGGGTACTTGCTCCCTCCATCGACAGTTAATTAAACCCATCTTCCCTCTGGACGGTCAGTCACCTGCCCTCCTTTTCCAGGGACTGGCGACGGGTGTGGGCGCGGTCTTGGGAAACAGTGCTGGGGGGCGTCCCTGTGGTGGTGATCTGCATCTCTGTTCCACCGACTGACATGGGTTGCCTCGTGTTGAGGGGGACTGGTGAGCGTTTGTGTTGGCTGCAGGTAACAGAAGATTAGACTCAGGGACTTTTAAACAAATAGGGGTTATTTTTCTCAGCCAGATGCCCGGGGTAGGTATCCGTTGGCATTGGTCACTGCCATGTCATCAGGGGTCTAAGCTCGTGGCCATGAGATGGTGGTCATCATCCCGTGTGAGGTCACCACAGCGTCTGTATTCTTATCAGGAAAGAGTTTGACCAGAGCTGGTTCCCATGTCAATCCCTAGCTGCAGGGGATCCTGACAAGTAGGTCTCTCATGTGGGCTCAGTCATTGGCACTTTGAACTTGGGGTTCTGGTAGCAGAGAGTAGGGAGGAGATGGATGTTGGGGAGACAGCCACCTGTGTTGCCACTCAGATAGATTGGAGGGTGTGTGTCACCTCAGCGGATTTCCAGCTCCTTGAGGTCAGGGGCTGTGTGTTGGGGTCTACGACCCAGAGAATGATTGCCTTGCACGTTTGCGGAATATCGGGTGTGGAGGGAGTGAATGGGCACACTGTGAAGTTCACAGGCAGACACAGCATTTAGAACGAGCTCTCCTCGGTGTCCGGCTTTGTTCCCAGAAACGGAGCTGAGACTCTGAAGGGTCACAGACCACTGCAAGCCAAGTGTCTAGCTCTGGAAACTGCAAAAAAAAAAAAAAAAAAAAAAGATAGTTTTGTTTGGAGATGGTTTGTGTTTCTTGGAATCTCTCATGAAAGTAAAGAGTGACTCCCGATGATGAGAACTGCTATGTGGAACCGAGAAGAAAGGCTCAGGATGGCAGTCAACACGTGTTAACTTAGGAAAAGCTGCTGATGCACTGTGGCCCCCTGGGGGCGTTGTGTGTAATGGTGAGCCATCCCCCTCAGCCTGAGGGAGAGCTGACGGGAGCCCCAGTGGGGGAGGTGGTGTCTGTGGCAGGTGGGTCCCCCTGGGGTCTGGAATGGCAGCCTGGTGGCCTTCGAGGGACGTGTTGGTGATCGTGGACCCGGGAGCCCCTGCCGAGGATGTGTGTCTGCCCAGCTCTGGGCTCCAGTGCTGCTTGGCTCCGAGCAGCTTCTGAGCCGTGGTGGGTTTCTGGGTCTCGGTACGTTAAAGGGAAGAAGTACGGCTCTCGTGTAGGGGTGACAGTGCTGTTATCTGAGTCCATTCTGGCTGCTGGAACAGAATGCCACAGACTGGGGGCTTCTAGGAGCAGGCACTGATTTCTCGTAGTTCTGGAGACTGAAGTCCAAGGTCCAGGTGCCGGCGGATTCGGTGTCTGGTGCAGACCCGCCTCCTGGTTCACTGCTGGCGCCTTCTTGCTGTGTCCTCCCATGGCAGGCGTGGGGACGGAGCTCCCCGGGGTCTCTTTGGTAGGGGTGCTAATCCCATTCATGGGGCTCCACCTCCAGAAGGCTCCTCCTCCAAACGCCATCCCACTGGGAGTCCGCTTCTAACACAGGGATGCGGGGGGCTACAGGTGCTGTCTGTGGCAGCCGTTTGCTTGATGAGACACGGCACTCCTTGGTCACTGTGAGGATGATGGCCTTTGTTTGTAAAGCTCTCTGCCACGAAAATACCTCACTGGTTTGGTATTGACCATAAGTGACAGATGGATCTGGCAGCCCCCCGGGATCTTGGTTTTGTAGATGAGGAGACAGATGGAATGAAGGAGGAGGGCGGTACCTGCGGTCGGAGCCAGCAGCGCCCACGGTCCTTGGACTTCTCACCTGGCGTCCTTTGTCCCGCAGGCCGCTTAGCTCCCTGCGCACACCCGGAGCCCCAAAGTCCCTCTCAGAGATTTGATACAGGATTAAATCATCCACGGTTGAAATAAGAAAAAAAGAAATGTCTAATACGTAGAAATGCAAGGCTTGGGAGATGAAAAATAATCCAGTTTGGCATTACAGCTGGATTTAACATGGGGAAGAAGTTAAACTTTAAGTCAGTTAGCAAGAATAAAGATCACGCTGGGCTTTGTGGAGGAAGGGGAGGAAAATCACCTTTATCCTGAACTTACTATGAGGAGTGACAGTGTTGCCAGGTAAGGCTTTGGTTTGGTTTTTAGCCAGCTCTTGAGATTAATATAAATGGAAGGCTTTCTGGTAAAATCTTAGACTATGTTCAAATTGGTCCTAAAGGGAGAAAGTTCAAGTTTGCTTAAAATGCTTAAAAAAAAAATGTCGTTTTTTTAGGGTAAGTTATTCTAAGAAAATTAGGTAAGGATGTCTTTTTAACCCACTTTTTTTTTTAAGATTTTATTTATTTATTTGACAGAGAGGGCGAGGGCACGCAGGGGGAGTGGAAGAGGGAGAAGCAGACTCCCCGCGGAGCAGGGAGACACGGGGCTCCATCCCAGGACCCTGGGGTCATGACCTGAGCCAAAGGCAGACGCTTAACCCACTGAGCCCCCCAGGTGCCCCTTAACCCACTTTTAAACCCACGGTGTAACCCGTGTATCTGTCTGGGGTTCTAGAAGGAAGAGTCCGCACATTACAGAAGGTGAAGAGCCACGCTGGCCGCCCGCTGCCCGCCACTGACCCTCAATGCCCTGGGGACTGCGGGCGTGGGCAGCGGGCGGCCAGCGAGGTCCTGGCCGTGCTGTGCTCTTCACTAGCACAGTGGCTGCAACGTTTTTTTCTTCTTTTTTAAACTTCTTTGAGCTTTACTTTCTTCATCTGTAAAATAGGTATCATGACACTTTGTGTCCACGCCGTTTTGGAGGCTTGTTGAGCTAATCTGCATTAAGTGGTCAGTGCGGCCCCCGGCCCCCGGGGGGCCTGCCCTCCTGACTTGTGTCACCTGCTTTTCCCTCTGCCTCCTTCCCCCGTCTTTTTCTTCACCATTGAGGCAGTGAGAATAGAGATAGATATGTTATATTTTTCTTTCTCCAGTTAATATTATAAGTCTCTGCCATGTTGCTACAATCTTCATAGCCATCATTTTTAATGGCTGTATAATGTTTTGAAAACGTTTACTTAAAATTTTTATTAAAATTGCATATCTGTCTAAATCAGCACTTAATTTATGTGTCTAGTCAATATCTAGACGTTTAATATAAGTATTCAAAATATGTAACAGAATTTACAGTAACATTCCTTGCTGCTCTGGAGGTGGGGGGAGGGGGAGAACACATACACCAGGGTTTGTCACCTGAAGTTTGGGAATTGGTAATATTTATTTTTATGTTCTGTTTACTATTTTTTTTTTTTTAATTAATTGACAAAGCTACATTACGTGGTGTTAAAATGGCCAGTGGTTGCTAAGGGCTTCCGTGATGACAGATCAGTGTCCTTTCCCTCCCGGCCAGCAGCCCCCTCCTCGTCCCCTGCTCTCAGAAGTGTCGTGTGCAGACAGGTAGCCGTGCGGGGGTGTGTGCAGCCAGGTAGCCGTGCGGGGGTGTGTGCAGCCAGGTAGCCGTGCGGGGGTGTGTGCAGACAGGTAGCCGTGCGGGGGTGTGTGCAGACAGGTAGCCGTGCGGGGGTGTGTGCAGTCAGGTAGCCGTGCGGGGGTGTGTGCAGCCAGGTAGCCGTGCGGGGGTGTGTGCAGACAGGTAGCCGTGCGGGGGTGTGTGCAGTCAGGTAGCCGTGCGGGGGTGTGTGCAGCCAGGTAGCCGTGCGGGGGTGTGTGCAGCCAGGTAGCCGTGCGGGGGTGTGTGCAGCCAGGTAGCCGTGCGGGGGTGTGTGCAGTCAGGTAGCCCGCGAGGGTGTGTGCAGACAGGTAGCCGTGCGGGGGTGTGTGCAGACAGGTAGCCGTGCGGGGGTGTGTGCAGACAGGTAGCCGTGCGGGGGTGTGTGCAGACAGGTAGCCGTGCGGGGGTGTGTGCAGTCAGGTAGCCGTGCGGGGGTGTGTGCAGACAGGTAGCCGTGCGGGGGTGTGTGCAGACAGGTAGCCTTGCGGGGGTGTGTGCAGTCAGGTAGCCGTGCGGGGGTGTGTGCAGACAGGTAGCCGTGCGGGGGTGTGTGCAGACAGGTAGCCGTGCGGGGGTGTGTGCAGCCAGGTAGCCGTGCGGGGGTGTGTGCAGCCAGGTAGCCGTGCGGGGGTGTGTGCAGTCAGGTAGCCCGCGAGGGTGTGTGCAGACAGGTGGCCGTGCGGGGCTGTGTGCAGACAGGTAGCCGTGCGGGGGTGTGTGCAGACAGGTAGCCGTGCGGGGGTGTGTGCAGACAGGTAGCCGTGCGGGGGTGTGTGCAGTCAGGTAGCCGTGCGGGGGTGTGTGCAGACAGGTAGCCCGCGAGGGTGTGTGCAGACAGGTAGCCCGCGAGGGTGTGTGCAGACAGGTAGCCGTGCGGGGGTGTGTGCAGTCAGGTAGCCGTGCGGGGGTGTGTGCAGACAGGTAGCCGTGCGGGGGTGTGTGCAGACAGGTAGCCGTGCGGGGGTGTGTGCAGACAGGTTCCTCCCCTGGTTCTTTGTGAGATACAAACACAGTGCGCTCACTCCTCTCCCATGCTCTTGTTCTCACTTGGTGCGTATCAGGGCGCCTGAGAGCAGATGGGGTTTAGTATATATGCACAGCCATCTTCTTATTCACAAATGTCAGATGGCATAACGATCATCACATTTTCAAGGAAAATATTCTTTAAAATCCAGAGAAGTTCACATAACATACAGTGAACCATTTTGAGGTGTACAATTCAGTAGCATTCAGTACATTCACGTTGTTGTTTAACCACCACCTACAATATTCTTGGTGCCAAAGAATGACCAGAAATTTAGTCATCAGAAGTTTTTTTTTTTTGTATAACAGCAATTACAAAATTGGAGCTTTTTATTCTTGTATCAGCTGAAGAGAGAGAGCTCTTCCCATGACCTTTGGCTCGCCCCTGTTCAGGAGTGCTCCGTGGTGAGGTGTTACTGAATTCAGGGTTGAATTACCTCTGGGACAAAGGGCCACATCAGCTCTGTGACTTTTTGCTCACGTGTGAGTACTTGAGGCTGCTAAGGTGCTCCCGCTTTGTACCTCTGGTGTCAGGATCACTCTAGAGGCTCAGAGCCGTGTGTGAGGGGCACGGTGGTGGGCGGCAGAAACCTAGTGGTCCAGCGTGGGGGGTGGGTGGCAAGAGGCTCTTTCATTCCTGGATAGCAGTTGACCGAGCACCCTGAGAGCTGGTCCTGCCAGAGCCCTGTTGGTGCCGGCTCACTGCCCGTTCCGGTGAACGGAGCCCTCACAGCTGGCCGAGGTTGCCGGTGGTCTTCCCGTCTCAGAGTGAGTCCCCTGCATAGAAACGGCTCTGACTCCAGAGTCTGTGCACCTGCACCTCTGTCGAGCTGCCTCTTGTGGGGGCCTTGGTCTTACTTGGTATAGTGAGCCAGGGTCCTGGGACATTGGAACGATAGAGTGTTGGCTTGTTTTTATGCTATCCAGGGTCCCTGTCGTGACGTGAGGCAACCAAATGAGAGGAGCCTTGGACGAGTCTTTGGATGGCATCTGAGGGTGGGAGAGGTAAGCTAGCGCCCCTCACAGGGCTGCAGAACTCCTGCGGTGCACACAGGGAGCTTCCAGGGGCCCCTCTGCCCTGTGCACCCCATGTCATGTGTGTGGACGGTGCTCTGATGGTGGGGCAGGGGCATCTCCGCGTTGGGGCGGACCCACACGGGCCGTGATGATGTGATTCATTGTGTGACTGCATGCTTACAGTCTTTCTCCACACCAGAATATTTTGGTCCTTTCGAACTAAATGATTTCTCTGGGAAAAAGGTCTTTGTGCAGTGCTGATAAAACCCTTCAGTTTTGTTGTCGTCCCTACAAATCCCTGGTTGTTGCGGAAGTTTACAGTGTGGAGGAGGAGGGAATACTGAATCAGAAACAGGTGCGGGACCCCTCCACCCCCGCAGCACGGTTTGCCCTGCCCTTGGCATGCCCGCTCACTTTTCCCGATGATGTGCCTTGGTTGTGATCCTGTCGTCTCTTCTTTGAGGCTTACATCCTTTGTCCTTATATTTTGTTCAGGTTAATGCCATTTGTATAAGATTGGGCGTACTGAGCGCGCTCAGCACGTGTTTGTTGGATGAGGTTATTGTGCTTGACGGTGTGTCCCAGGTGACGGGCGCACTTGGGCTACTCATTCACTACTCATGGCCTTGGGTGTCCACCTTCATAGCTGGGCTTCTTGGTGCTTGGTTGGCCTGTGGAGGGCAAGGTTGATCTTAAGGAGGGGAGATTTTATCCCTAATCGGCTGTCAAGGGGGTGGGGCAGGGCTACTGGCATCCCCAGGCTGTGGTGTGACCTGTAACTGGGCCTTCGTGGCTTTTGGCCCCCGGGAAGCATGTCCATGCTGGGTTGTGTGTCAGTGTCTGGTCACTTGGCTGTGGCCGAGGACATGACTCGTTACCCAGCACCCTGAGTGCAGGGCACTGAGCTGACTTCACGTTCCTGTGGATGGTGGGCAGTGGGTGTCTGGATATATGATGAGCTTGTTGTGGCTGCGTGCAGGCACTGGGTGGTCCCTGAGGCCACCATGGAAAGGTGCCTATCGTGGACTGTCAGGAAGGCCTGTGAGGGGATGGCGGGGGGACAGACCCCGTGGTCGGGCAGTAGAGGGGCTGTAGGTGAAAGCAAGCACGGCCCCCCATCATGCCATTCATCCATCAGACATTTCATAGATGGTGGTCAAGTACTGGGTCCCATCCTGGAAGGTGATGTGTCCTCGACGTGGGCTGTGTAGGGTCCCGAGGCCCAGTGTTTGTGGGTGGGTCTTGTCTTATGGGTGTGACGTCAGTAGCTGGAGATGGGGTGAGGCTGTCCCAGGCAAGGGTCGAGCACAGGCACAGTGTCAAGGGAGGGGCGTGGAGGCAGAGCCTGAGCCTTGATGTCTGTGTGTCCGAGGAAGCCGCTCAGCCAGCCCTGATGGAGCTGGGTGCGAGCACACGCACCTGTTCCTCGTAGAGACTGTGGGGGTGACGTCAGTGTCTCGGGGTCGCCAGCACGGCTGCGATTGAGGCCTGGCGCGTCTGGGGAGGCTGCGCTCAGACTGCTGCACCGTGGGACTGAGAGGTCTTTAAAGAACGCAACGGTAGGAAAAGCTGGCGGTGCAGGCGGGGCCAGACCTTGGAACCGAGGCCAGTGGTCTTGAGGCAGCCGTGGTGCAGGAGAAAGAACATGGGCCGTGGGGAGGATACGCTGAGATCTTGGGTTCAGATCCTGTTACCGTCTGACCTTCTAGTTACTCGATCAGTCTCCTTATCAGTAAAAGCAAGGAATTGGTGCAGATGCAGGCGAGGCCCGAGACTCTGACACATCGACTGTTCCATGGGTAATTGGGAGCCATGGAAAGTTTTTGGGTAGGGGAGTGGACTGATTAGAACCATGCTTTGGGGAGGTTAATCTGGCTTCTGTTCCTTTGTGATGATCCTGCTGTAGGGCTGCAAGTGACAATGTATGGGTGACACTCAGATTCAGCAGCAAGTGAATTAGCCGTGCTTTGAACTGGAGCTGTTTGGAACTCCCTCGCGCCGTTTGTGGGTCTGCTGGAGGCTTTGGCTCCCGCGCTCTCCTCCTCCTCCTTTCTCCTGGCACCAGCCCTTTCTTCTCTGCACACCCTGTGGTCGCAGCAGGCTCAAATATAATGAGGCTGTTTGGAGCCGGCTGGTAGTGGGGGATCAACATGGGAATGTGGGAACGTTCACGAATCACGAGGATCACAGTGGTGCCCGTGAATCTGGCTTTGGAGACACACAGGTTGTGCGGCTCACCCGTGTCTGTCACTTTGTTGGATGCTTGGCCTTGGATCCTGCCCTGCCACCCTGGCCCAGTGGGCCGGCCCGCCCCTGCCCGGGGCCCAGCCTGCTCCGAGCTGCAGCTCGCTGCCCTTCTGGTGGCCTTGAATCCTGCAGGCCGTGGGGCTGGCTCGCTGGGGCTGAAGCCAAACGGGGTTTCAGGGAGTGCTGGTGGGGAATCGGCAGAAGGCACACTGTGTTTTCGTTTTCAAGAGGCAGCCAGGTGACTCAGTACTTGGGAATGAATTTCTTGATCCTTGTTTTATCACAATGCTCTTGTCAAATTTAGGAACTGCTGTCAGCTTACATGAAAATGTTTCTTAATCCTTATAAACTTAAATTTGCCTGTTTTGACTTACTCTTAGGACTGATCTTTTCTTGCTTTGGTTCTTTGGAAGTCCTTTTACACCGTTGGCGGTGCTGGCCGTGTTGCACGTCCGCGGCCTGTCCTCCCGGCGTTCTGTTCGTCTCCTGGGCGTCCCGGAGCTCATTCTGTGTGCAGGCCACTGGGTTTCATTTGCTTGTCCCTTTACTTTAATGACCTTCTAGATCAAACTGTTAAATACGTAAGTAAAGTACACTCTTTTCTCCCATTTATTCATGGCTATTTGTTCAATAAAATATATATTGAATTAGTGAGACATGAATTTTCTTATGTGTGCCGATTGTATCAGAAGTCATTAAAACTTTCTAGATTTGGGCTTTTTGTGCTTGAAAATTCTATCCCCATTACCTAAACCAAATAGTAAAGTATGAAATCTATTTCGCAGAGTCATTTTTTGGATCTTTAGTATGTGGCATTTCGTTTACTGTTATTTTCAATGAGATTTTAAATTTGCTTTGGCCAATGTGGCTGATTTTTTTTGAGAGAGAGAAATCCTATTTTCGTTTTAACTTTTTATTGTCTCCTCCATCTTCCTTGGGAGGAAGAAGAGCCCTTTTATTAATAGTGAAAATTATTTTTTTAAATAATTTTTTATTGTTATGTTAATCACCATATGTTACATCATTAGTTTTTGATGTACTGTTCCATGATTCATTGTTTGTGCATAACACCCAGTGCTCCACGCAGAACGTGCCCTCTTTAATACCCATCACCAGGCTAACCCATCCCCCCACCCCCCTCCCCTCTAGAACCCTCAGTTTGTTTTTCAGAGTCCATCGTCTCTCATGGTTCGTCTCCCCCTCCGACTTAATCCCCTTCATTCTTCCCCTATCTTCTTCTTTTTTTTTCTTAACGTATGTTGCATTATTTGTTTCAGAAGTACAGATCTGTGATTCAACAGTCTTGTACAATTCACAGCACTCACCATAGCACATACCCTCCCCGATGTCTATCACCCAGCCACCCCATCCCTCCCAACCCCCACCCCTCCAGCAACCCTCAGTTTGTTTCCTGAGTTTAAGAATTCCTCGTATCAGTGAGGTCGTATGATACATGTCTTTCTCTGATTGACTTATTTCACTCAGCATAACACCCTCCAGTTCCATCCACGTCGTTGCAAATGGCAAGATCTCATTCCTTTTGATGGCTGCATAATATTCCATTGTGTATATATACCACCTCTTCTTTATCCATTCATCTGTCGATGGACATCTTGGCTCTTTCCACAGTTTGGCTATTGTGGACATTGCTGCTATAAACATTGGGGTGCACGTACCCCTTCGGATCCCTACATTTGTGTCTTTGGGGTAAATACCCAGGAGTGCAATTGCTGGATCGTATGGTAGCTCTATTTTCAACTGTTTGAGGAACCTCCATACTGTTTTCCAGAGTGGTTGCACCAGCTTGCATTCCCACCAACAGTGTAGGAGGGTTCCCCTTTCTCCGCATCCCCGCCAACATCTGTCGTTCCCTGACTTGTTAATTTTAGCCATTCTGACGGGTGTGAGGTGGTATCTCATTGAGGTTTTGATTTGGATTAGTGAAAATTAATTTTGATTATTTTATTCCAGTAAAGTACATGGTGAGCTTCTGCCAGGTCAGGCACAGGGAGTCCAGAGGCTCCTGCTTCACGGGGAGACAGATGGGCCGCAGATAATCACGGTGGAGTGTGGGAAGGGTTAGGGCTCATTCATGTGAATTCTGTGCAATGGAGGGAACTCCCCTGGGGTGTCGGCTGGGGCTGGGAGGAGTGGGCCCTCAAGCGCCCGCGTAGCTGCGGAGGAGATGTGCTGTGTGGCCGGGCCTGTAGGGTGAACCACCACCTCGGTCAGCCTGGGAAGGAGGGGCACCTTCTGGGCCAGGAATGAGATCTGAAGGCTGGGGGAGTAATTGGGAAGGCGCCCAGGTGGAGAGGCAGAAGGTAAGGCAGCGCAAGGCCTCGGGGCCTCGGAGGAGCCTGAGTGAGGAGCCAGAGGCTGGTGTTGGTTTGTGCTCTTCTGGGCCCTTCATGTGTTCTGATGGCTCCTTGGTCCTTTTCCACTAGACGTTCTAGGGGCAGGAACAGAGCCCTTTCCTGTGTTTGTCCTCAAAGTGAAGTATAATTGAAAATTACAAATGTTCAGCGTTTAAAGTTCAGTACATGCCACAAATAATAGTAAGAAAAATAGTCGCATCGGGTGTTTTTAATGCCCCTCCATGTGGCAGGTGATCATTTTCCTGACCTCTCCTCACAACGACCCCGTGAGTGGACACTGCGGTTTCCCCGGTTCTGCGGAGGAGGAGGAGGAGCCTGAGGCCCAGGCCCAAGGTCACTGCACAGGACCAGACGTAGGTCTGTCTGCGTGTGCAAGGGGCCGAGCTTTGTGTCTGGCTGGGAGGGCCTTCACGGTGTGTGTGAGTGTCTTCCTGTTTGTAGATTTGGGGACACGGAGCGCACCTGACTGTGCACTTCCCTGTTTTTACCTCCTGTAAGTGCTTGTCTTCCCTCGACCGCGGTGTCCTTGAACACACGGCTGCTGGTGGCCGTGGAAGTCACTCGCGAGCCATCGTCCTTGCACAGCCCACAGTGGAGCGTGTCTGAGGCCGTGGCCCTATTACCTGGCCGTTTCAATTGTCTGCAGTAGGGGTTTTGTTACTTGGGGTTGTGACTAGCCCTGCGAGGACTTCCCCTGCATCACAGCTCTGAGCGCCTTGTGTATCTCCTCCGTGGAGGGCCCGGCCCGTTAACGGAGGGGTGTCCTGGGTCACTGTGTCGTCCTGCGCGGCCCTCTGTTCCCTGACGGTCCTGCGTGGTCTGGCTGGATGACTCTGTGCCCTTCTGTCTCACCCACGTCCGTGTGTCTGAACTGAGACGCCCCGGGCACTGGTGCCATTTTACTCGGCGCACACAGTCCCCCTTCCTTACATGTGGTTGGCTCGGGCGTTCTGCTCAAGCCTTCTGGGTCCCTCCCGGGTCAGTGCGTGGTTTTAACAAGATTGCAACCCTTTCTAATTCCGAGTATCTACTCACTCTTTCCCTAGCTCATTTGCTCAGTCATTCGCTCGCTGGCTTATTCATTCATATATTTGGAGAACACTTTACCGGGCCATGCTTCTGGCCTGTGGAGAGGATGGGCAAATGTGGTAGACCCGCAGGTTTGTGCAGGAGAGGCTGGGGACGGGGAGGGAGGCCCTGGACCAGGGTGGGAGGCAGGGATAGAAGGTGAAGGGAGAGAGGTCCTGTGTGGATGGGGGCGACGGGAGGAAAGGCATGGAGCTGAGATGCACCGGTGGCTCGGGGTTCCAGCAAGAGGCCCGGCTAAGCCTGTGGGGTGGGCCTCCCTGCGTGCACCTGTGAGAGACACAGTTGGACAGCAGGGAGGGCTCTGGGACAGTGAAGCTGTTTGGATCTTCTCCTGAAGCTAGTGTCGCTCCCCTGCTCTTGGTTAAGAACGTCTCCCTCACCTGTAGGGTAAAGCCCATGATCTGTGGTTGGTCCTGCCTCCCTCTCCTGAGCCGCCTGGCTTGGCACTTGCCTTCTCTGTGGTCCTGGTCAGGAGCCTGCCGGTTCCTGCCTCTGTCCCTCTCTCTCGCCTCCACATGCCGCGCTACCCCTCCTTTGGTGCCATCTTCCTGCGTCTTCCGGAACTGTCCGGGGCCCCTCTGTGTCCCACACACTGGTTTGGGAGGGTCTCTAGGAAAGCTACGCACAGGCCCGGCTCGGGGCCAAGCTCTGTGCTTTTGGTACCCTGCCTCGTCTTGGGGTGGTTCGTTGCTGTTCCTGCATCTCAGACTCGAAATTCAGCACTGCTGTCAAAGCGCCGAAGGAAATTGCTGGTTTCCAGTACGTTGAGGCGTGTTCTGTGGAGGACTTGGAGGAGAATCCGTCCCACTGGAAGCTAATCCCGGGATCACACCGTCATGAGCAGAACTGGATTTTCAGGAGGGCCTGTTGTGTGCCGGGCTCTGTGCGATGGGCAGCCCAGTAGGAGGAGCGCACTTAGCACCTGGCTGCAAGGGGTTGGCCAGTGCCGGCACGGTGTCGTGATTCCCGAGCGGCTCGCGAGTGGTTTGGCCAGCATTGGCTGCGCATGTGTTGAGGCAGAAGATGAGCGTGTGGGGCTGGCTGGCAGAGGACGAGGGCTTGAAGGGCCGCCAGGGCCCAGAGCTGCAGCAGCCTGGGCACGCGCTCCAGTCCCTGTCTCCGGGGAGCTTGAAATAAAATACAGCAAAACCAGCCCCTGCCCCCCCAGCCCCGGGCAGCAGCCTCAGAACCCTGGCTCGTCACCCCTGTTCTAGAGTGAGAGTATCAGGAAAACCAGTGCCGGGAGTATTGAAACTGTACCTGGAACCTTTGCAGCTGGAGCCACGTGGATCCGGGAGGAGAGGGGCAACACCAGACCTCCGTTTCCCACCGTAATGCACGGTGTCAGCGGTCAGCATCAGTCCTGGGTGTGGTAGAGAATAGAGACCTTGCGATCAGATAAATAACACACGTTATCGTAATGGGGAAAGTCCAGAGAGTACTTTCTTGCTGCAGAGAGCTTGTCACCTGTGTTTATGTCACCATCTGAGCCGTGGTCCCTCCTCCTTCCGCATGGGTTCAGCGTTTCTGTACCTCCTGCAGCTGAGCTCCCCTGGGAAGGGCGGATCCTCTCTGGAAGGTCCAGGGCCCTGCGGTGAGTTCTCAGCAGTGTGTGAAGCCGTCAGCGGGATGCCCGGGGCAGTCTTGAGGTGCAGGCTGCAGCCAGACAGCTTGGCTTGAATCCTGGTCCCACCGCGAGGATTAAGTGAGTTCCCTTACGTGACGCTTGGAGAACGGTGCCTGGCACACGGACAGGACACGGCAGATGTCAGCTGTGATAGTTGTTCTGATTCTCACGGCCACTCTGGCCTGCGCTCTCGCTTCCTCCTGCGTCCTCGATTTAGTCGAGTCTGCTAGCTGCTCTTGTGCCGTGAGTACCTGCCGCGTGGCAGGTGCGTGGCAGGTGCTGTTCCGGGAGCTGGCAGTGCAGCGTGACCAGGACTGAGAGGGGCTGCCCTCAGGGAGCAGCCTCCCCCAGGAGGCCCAGACCACACGCTCCTAAAGGCACCCACGCGCAGGGGACTGGGCCATGGGGCTGCTCAGGGGACACAGGCAGTGGATGGCAGCCCCGCCCGAGGGAGAGAGACCGTGAACCGCGGACATGATTTCAGAGGCTCTCAAAACCACACTGAGGAAGCGCGGAGGAATGGGGGAGATTAATTCTAATGATATATTTTATTTATCAATCCCAGATATGCAAGATATTATCTTGATACATTATGAATTTAATATGTAATCAGTATAAAAGCTGTGAATGAGATAATGCACACGCAGTTTTGGTAGTAAGTGTTTGAAGTCTGGTGTGTTTGTCGCAGCAAGAGCGTGTCTCGGGTGCCCTGTGGTCACGTGTGCTTGTGTTTCCCGCGCTGATGGCACGAGGCCAGGGCAGGTGGGGGAGGCGCCGCCTGTCCTGGCCGAGGTGTCCCTTCTGATGAAGTGAACGGAGCTTAGACAGAAAGGTGAGGACTCCTCGGCGGGACGATTTGGTGGCCGGGCCCTCTACGGAACGGGGTCTCCTCGAGCGGGCGGCCTTGGAGAGAAGCCAGGGCAGGCGGGCAGGCGGAGGGCTCCTGCAGAGGCACTCAGGCCGGAGCCCACCGACCTCTGGGAGCTGTGGGGTTTCACCCAGAGAGGACTTGTCGGGTGTGGGCTCTTCTGTGGAGGCGGGAAGACTTGGGGGGCTGCTTCATGGTCCCAGGGCAGGCTTGGCCATGTGGAGTAGGGCCGGGCAGGGGAGGTGGTGGGAAGCGTGGGGCTCCTTTGGGGCAGTTTTAGGGCTGCAGAGATGGACCTGCTGACGGTCTGGAGGCGATGGGCTGGGGAAGGGCCATTGGGAGTGGCAGTTAGGTGAGCCTGCATTGGGGCTGGACACCATTCATGGAGATGGGGGCGCCATGTGGAAAGACAGGGTTTGGCTTGGGGCCTGTGGAGCCGGTGTGCCTGTGCTGGGCTGGGGTGTGGGGTCACAGCCCTACGCCCCTGCCCCTCTCTGTGTGCTGCAGCATGGGGAGCACACTTCTTGTGTCTGAGTTTTCTCCTGTGTGTGTCGCAGGCCTTGCTGAAGTTTTGGAGTCTCAGAGGAGGTTCACATAAAAGCTATGTAAATAATCAGGTCTACTGCCAAACATTCATGCTCCCCCCTGCCCACCCCCCGCAGCCCCCCAATTCCCTGTGCCACCAGGAATTTCTTACAGGTGCTCTTGCCTCCCTGGGGGTCCAGTTTTCTGTTTGTACCACTCTTGGTGGCTGGGGGCCTGCTTGCCCTCCCTGGAAAGCCTGGCTCCTGTGGCTAATTGTCCAGAGCGGGTCTTCCGGTCCCTGCTGTGCCGCAGGCTCCGACGCGGCCCATGGGGACCAGCAGTGGCTTCGCCTTCTAATCTGTGTCTCATCTCTTCTCCCCTAGACGCTGGAAGCAAAATGGAGGCGTAGAGACATTTGTTTTCTCCACTGATACGAATTATGTAATACCCCCTTGCTAGAAAAGATTGAGTTGTTTTAAACAAAAATTGCCCTTACGTATTAAACATGTGATATGAAAAAAGCATTTTTAAAACGAAAGTTCATCTGGGCTGTGAGACACTTTAGTGTTCTTTCTTTATTCAGCACTAAGTCATGGGCCCTTTTCTGTGCTGAAATACTCATCTGTGAGCCAACCTGTAATGACCACGCAGAGTCCAGTCATTTGGATATACCACAATTTATTGGGCCGCCCCCTATTGTTACAGATTTGCTTTTTCCAAGTTTTCCCCACTAAGTGTTGCCTTAAATATCCCCATGCTCACATCTTTGCTCCCATCTCTGGTTATTTTCTTGGGATAATTACTGGATGTAAAATTATTGCTTCAAAGGCTATGCCTATTTTTAAAACTTGATCAAGTTTAATTTTTTCACATATTACGGGCCATCTGTGTTTCTGCTGTTAGTCTCCTGAGCTGATCTCCCTATGATGGTGTTTGGGAGAGGGCTTTTTCATGGTAGGGTCATCAGCCCTTGGTCATGCCGGAAGGTGGGTGAGGAGCAGGTGGGCGCTGGGACGCAGGTAATGCACAGCGCCTGGGACCGCTGGGGAGCATTAGGGGCTGTGTGCCCTGAGGGCTCGAGGCTCCTAGCGTTTATTTATTTCTTACAGTGGTCTTATGAGGTAAGTGTTGCCTGCCCATTTCACAGTTCAGATGGTGTGGTTCAGAGTTTTCTTGCCCAGGGTCACACGGCCACGTGCCCGGCGGAGTCAGGCCGTGGCCCCTGGCAGTCTGGCCCTGGGACCCGTGCTCTCCACCTCAGCACAGATTCCGCCTCAAAGCAAGTATGACGATCCCTGAGTCGTCACAATTTCTTTTAGAGAATTGCACAATCTTCCTTGTTTACTCTGTGGTTAATGTTTCTCTGTGTTCCACTTTGTGTTGAAGAAGAGGTGGTAACAATTTTTTATGGCCTTTTTTCTGTCTTTTTGGAAATTGACTCTATGCTTTTGCAAAGATTCTGGGTCCCACAGACTTGCTTTTAGCTGGATGCTGGTACACTTAGAAAGGGACAGCTGGAGGTCACATCTGTCCACCTGGGCTGGTGCATCCCTGTCGCCCGTCGGCCTCCCTGCCTGGAGTGAGTTCGGCTTCACCCGCCTGTCCGTCGCTTTCCTCCTGCAGGTTGTCCTTCCGCAGGAGGGCTGGGGACCCAGCTGGCAGGGTCTGAAGGGAGAGAGGTGCTGCATTTCCTGGATTCTAGAGGTTGGGAGCACACGGCACTGACCTGTGAAGTCTGCTGAAGGGAGCTGAAGGGAGGAGCTGAAGGGAGAGAGGTGCTGCATTTCCTGGATTCTAGAGGTTGGGAGCACACGGCACTGACCTGTGAAGTCTGCTCCTTCATCGTAGCATGCCCACCTGTGTTTGAACATTTAAGATGGAGGCTAGCATCATTTCAGAAGGGAGAAATATGATAGGCATCCACGGGGATGGACTCGTGGGAGGTCTCAGCCCAAGCTCCCTTGGCCGGCTGATTTCTCTAGCCCGCTGGATGCTAAGGAGATTTATTAAAAGATACCAGACCACCCTGAGTCCTGGTCCTTTCTGAATCGGGTGTCTGTTCCAAGGAGTTCCCTTAAATCCCTTGATGTGTGAACGTGCCTGCTGGGTGGGTCTGCCTGCCTTTCGTCTCCTGAGTATCGAGCAGTTGCTAAATTGGGAGGCTTCTGTCTTCAAGGCTCATCCGCTCCCCCTGCTCAGCGACAGCGTGCGGCTCTCTGTGGTGTGGACTGAGCCAGGACATGTTTTTGTGAGAATCGCAGTGGAGCCTCAAGCTGTTGGTTTCTTACTACCCTGATCTTGTAGAGTTAGCAGCAAAGCGGGGTTTATGGAGAGCCTGTGCCAGGCCTGTCATCTGTAGTCCCACGCGGAACCCTCAGGGTTTCCCTTTCCGGCCTGCAGAGAGGTGGCCCACCAGGTGAGTGGGCTGCATAGCTGGGGGGCGGGGAGCCGGTGGCCTTAGTCCGATTCCAAGTAGAAGTGGAGGCCCCGGCATCTAGGCTGGCTTCTGGCTCGTGGGTAGCACTCAGATTGCTTGTTGAATGAATAAATGAAAACGCACACCGTTTCAGCTTTCTTTCTTTTTTTTTCTTTTCTTTTTTTTGTGAAAGACAGATTAGCTCACTGTAAAATCTGTTTTTCTTCCTTTGCCAGAAAGCCGTCAACAGAGACTCTTTCCTCTGTCGTGTTGTAGAGTTGATTGACGTGGTTCTTTGTGCCTGGAAAGCAAATTATGTTAAAATGTTCTTCACGATCTATTTATAAGTTGCACGGTTCAAGCACTGTTTGGTGATCGTCTGTGTCCCGAGATGTACTTCATGCACACCCGCCGCCCCAGGTGAGCGAGGGCTGCTGGCTCCCACAGCCCTGTCCCGGCTCTCTGGGCTGCGGGCCTCAGCCAGGCAGAGGGTTGGCTCTTCTTCTCCTTCCTTCTCCCCGGGGGTTCTTCACTGTCAGGCTCACACTGGCCTTCTGTCGCTCCCCCAGGGCTGGCCGCGTCCGTGTGTAGGCTGTTGGTGGGCTCAGGGAAAAGGAACACTCTGCTTCCCTGTGACACCATGGGCTTTTCCCCTCCTGCTGCAGATGGGACCTCTACGATGTGACTCTCCATCCCACACTGCCCACCCCCCAGGAGACTGCAACCCTCCACAGCCTCTTTAAAACCTCCTGTCCCCCTTTCTCAGGGAGCCGCACCTTGAACCTGGGTCTCAGATGTTCTTTTAGAAGTGACCACCTTCCTGTGTCAGCGGGAGGCCCAGCTGCCAGCAGATCGCCCACCCAGGTGGAGTTGCCATCATTGTCATTGCGGCCGAAAGACACTTGTGGGCGTGGTCAGCCCGTGCGGGCAGCCTGGCTGTGCCAGGGGGTTGCTGCCTTGGGTGAGTTTCTGGAGCATGCCTTCCACGTGGAGCTCCAGGGCCCTGACAGAACCCGGATGACATGCCCTGGGTCCGCAGGACAATGGGCCCCCTGCTGCTGGGGAATCCAGGAAGCTGTGCCAGGATTTGGCTGTCTTACTGCACAGTCTCGGGTCAGACCATGTGAGCAGAGTTAAAATTGCTCTGCAGCTCTTCCTGCAAATTGGGTGTCACAGTCTTCCTCCTTATGCCTCCTCTCTTCCCAGCACTGTTGCCCCACAAGATCCCTTGCGGGGCTTTCCTGTGACTTCCACAGCTGAGGCCACCGCATGCCTTTTATTGAGGATAAGCACCTTGGGGGTGGGGGCTGCCCCATGTTCTTTGCGACACAGTGTGGTTCTTGTATGACTAGTACTCCGCTTATATTTTCCTTGCCTGTTTTTTTGTTTTGAAGATTTTATTTCTAAGTAATCTCTACACCCCAGGTGGGGCTCATACTCATGACCGCAAGATCAAGAGCTGCACGCTCCACCGACTGAGCCAGCCAGGCGCCCCTTTCCTTGCCTGCTTTTAAGACTGTGGAGATGAGAGAGAAAGTATTGAAAGGGGAAGCAGTCCAGAAGACTTCCCAGGGCCTGCTGTCCTCTTGGTCATTCACGGCCTGGTTTTAGGGACAGTTTTTCCCAAGCTCCGCCCTGGTCCCTATCAACCCTCCTGTCTGCTGTGCGGTCAAGTTCTCGCTGACTCTGACCTGGACGTTTTGGGAGTGTTGCGGCTGGCCTTCCTGTGTGGTCCTCCTGTCTCCATCCATCTTCCACATGTGATCTTCTTACTGCGCTGGTCTGCTCAGGTCAGCTTCTGCGTGAAACCTTTATACGACGCCCCCAGGTGTCTGCCTACCCGCTTGCCTCATTACGGGCTGTTCTCTGCCACTCACCTTACTTCTAGCCGTGTGGGCTTATCTCTGCTCTTTGGATGTGCCCCTCATGTGCAGACGCGCACACGCGCGAACACATCCAAACCCTAACACCGAGCGCACGTGTCCTACCTGCTAGACGCTGTTCTGAGTGCTTCACCTATCTTGGCTTATTCCGTGCTCAGAACAACCTGTGTGCTAAGTACTGCTTCTCCCCGTTTCAGGTGAGTGGCCCGAGGTGCTGGACTAAGCGGAGTCCCCGAGGTCACTACTGACCAGGCTCCCCGACCAGGATCAGAGCCGGGACGGTGTTCTGTTCTTGTGTTTCCCCTGCCCCTGCCAGACCTCCTTGCTCCACTCATGCAGTTGGGGTCCCTTGCCTTGCTCTCTGGGCCTGCCTGTGTCCCGTCCAGGTCCCAGGCCAGGTGGCAGCCCCTCACTCTCCGTCCTGGCAGAGTCACTGTGTAGTCAGCTCCCGGGCGGTCGCACAGCTCCTGGGGCCTCATGCACTTGCAGAGCTCACAGTCCACATGGCCAGTAGGTACTTACCAGTGAGCTCAGGGGACATTCTGAGTTTGTTAAGATATATGCTTTGGAGCTCACCGTCCTTGCTGGCCTGGCGAGAGTGGGGATCTTGGGAAGAACGTCCCATGGTAGCATCTCTTTTCCTGAGCTCAGTGACTTTCATGAAGTCACCTCTGCTTTTGCTGCTGATTAGAGACAAAATTCGTACAACTGACTTACTAGCATGGAGAGAAGACATTTACTTAACATTGCTGCCAAATTAATACTGCATCTGGAAGGCCAGGGAAGAGCCAAGTTAAGAGAATCTTCCTGCATAATTTATGAAAGACTGAGTCATAAAATAAGCATTTATAGTGGCCCGTTTGCCCGAGGTAGGGAACCATAGTGTGACTATCATTCACAGCGATGGGGGTAGTGGCGTTTATGTGCCTCCAAAGGTCTCCCGGCTCTCACACTCGTAGATTTCTGAGGTCATCTGTAGCCTCTCTCTCCGAAATTGGCTCTCTTCCTGTTTGGGGCCCCGAGCTGTAAAGTTCAGTGTTATGTGCTCAGACGGAAAGGATTTGATGAAAACCGAATGAGTCAGTATTTCTCAACAATGAAGCATGAAGAGGGGGCGGAGCAAGATGGCGGAGGAGTAGGAGACCTAGATTTTGTCTGGTCTCAGGAATTCAGCTGAATAGGGATCAAACCATTCTGAACACCTACGAACTCAACAGGAGATCGAACAGGAGAGTAGCAACAACTCTCTGAACAGAGAAGCGACCACTTACTGGAAGGTAGGACGTGCGGAGAAGTGAATCCGAGGCGATATTCGGGAGGATAAACGGCGGGGGAGGGGCCTCCGCCGGCCGCTTCTGGCGAGTGCTAGAGCCGCGGAGCACAAAATCGGACCTTTTAAAAGTTGGCTCGGCGGAGGGACGTCGCTGCAGTGGCTAAGCGGGGGGTGGAATCCTCCCGGGACAGTGTGGTCTCAGGACCCTTGGGGTCACAGAGAGACCGGGGGTGCCTGAGTGCGGCAGAGCTCCCAGGTGTCGGGGCGGGGAAGCCGGCTGCAGAGACGGAGCAGAGTCGCGGGCTCTCAGCTCGGGGTTGCCATAAACTGTGATCTGCGGCCCAGTCGGGGCACGGCTCCCCCAGCAAGGACCCAACAAGCAGCAGATCCGGGGAGACTCCCCTTCCTTCCCGGGGAGGAGCGGTGCGGGAACGCACTGCAGGGATCTGCTGGATTTGGAGACTCCGAGCGGGGTCGGGTGCCAGAGATAGCAACGCTCGATCACAGGCCGGGTGAGCATGGAGAGCGGCCGGAGACCGGGGACACGGGAGTGACTGCTTTTCTCTGGGGGCGCACTGAGGAGTGGGGCCCTGAGTTCTCGGCTCCTCCGGGCGGAGACTGGGAGGCCGCCATTTTCGCCCTGGTCCTCCAAAGCTGTGCCGAGAGCTTGCAGGGAACAAAAGCTCCTGAGAGCAAACTGGAGCAGCTTCCTTAGCCCGGACCGACAAGGGCGGGGCAATTCCGCCTCCGGCAAAGGACATTTGGAAACCACAGCAACAGGCCCCTCCCCCAGAAGATCAACACAAACAGCCAGCAAGCCAAGACCAAGTTGATCGATCAAGGAGAATAGGAGAACTCCAGCGCTAGGGGAATACTGCACATAGATTCATGGCTTCTTTTTTTTTTTTTTTTTTTTTTTTTTACCATGATTCATTATTTCATCAAAGTTAATTTTTGTTGACTTTTTTTTATTTTTCTTTTTCCCTTTTTCAACCAACATCTTATAAATCCCTTTTTTTTAAAAAAAAAAATTTTTTTTTTTCATTTTTAGAGTCATATTTTATCCCTTCATAGTAGTTATCCTTGTTTTTGGCATATATATATAAGTTGTTCTCTCTTTAAAATTTTGAGGTACAGTTTCTTCTAACAGATCAAAATATACCCTAAATCACTAGTGTATGGCTTTGTTCTAGTCTCCTGCCTGATCACATTCTCTCCCTTTTTCCTTTTTTTTTTTTTTCCTTAAATCTTCTTTCTTTTTTCAAACAACTTATCTTACCAAGTCCTTTTATAAAATCTTTTATAATTTTCATCTTTACAGTCATCTTCCATCCCTTCATTGTATCAACCCTTATTTTGTACATATATGTCTTTCTTCCTTTAAAATTTTAGGAGGCACTTTTTTCTAACAGACCAAAATACGCCCAAAATCTAGTGTGTGGCACTGATCTATGCACTAGCCTGATCATATTTGATCATATTCTGCCTTTTTTGAATTGTTTTGTTTTTGTTTTTATCTTTTTTTTCTTTTTTTTTTTCTTTTTCTCTTTCTTTTTTCTTTCTTTCCCTTTCTTTTCCCCTGGTTTCAGGTCTTTTCTGATTTGTATACAGTATATTTGCTGGGGACGTAGTAAACCTGTTAGCCTTTTGTTCTCTCATTCATCTATTCTCCTCTGGACAAAATGACAAGACGAAAGAAATCACCTCAGCAAAAAGAACAAGAGGTAGTACCGTCAGCCAGGGACCTACTCAATACGGACATTAGTACGATGTCGGACCTAGAGTTCAGAATCATGACTTTAAAGATACTAGCTGGGCTTGAAAAAAGCGTGGAAGTTATTAGAGAAACCCTTTCTGGAGAAATAAAAGAACTAAAATCTAACCAAATCGAAATCAAAAAGGCTATTGATGAGGTGCAATCAAAAATGGGGGCACTAAATGCTAGGATAAATGAGGCAGAAGAGAGAATCAGCGATATAGAAGACCAAATGATAGAAAATAAAGAGGCTGAGAAAAAGAGAGAGAAACAACTACAGGATCACGAGGACAGAATTCGAGAGATAAGTGATACGATAAGACGAAACAACATTAGAATAATTGGGATCCCAGAAGAAGAAGAGAGAGAGAGAGGGGCAGAAGGTATATTGGAGCAAATTATAGCAGAGAACTTCCCTAATGTGAGGAAGGAAACAGGCATTAAAATCCAGGAGGCACAGAGAACCCCTCTCAAAATCAATAAAAATAGGTCAACACCCCGACATCTAATAGTAAAACTTACGAGTCTCAGAGACAAAGAGAAAATACTGAAAGCAGCTCGGGAGAAGAGATATGTAACCTACAATGGTAGAAACATTAGATTGGCAACAGACCTATCCACAGAGACCTGGCAGGCCAGAAAGGACTGGCAAGATATCTTCAGAGCACTAAACGAGAAAAATATGCAGCCAAGAATACTATATCCAGCTAGGCTATCATTGAAAATAGAAGGAGAGATCAAAAGCTTCCAGAACAAACAAAAACTAAAAGAATTTGCAAACACGAAACCAGCCCTCCAAGAAATATTGAGAGGGGTCCTCTAAGCAAAGAGAGAACCTAAAAGCAGCAAAGAGCAGAAACGAACACAGACAACAGACAGTTAACAGTCACCTTACAGGTAATACAATGGCAGTAAATTCATACCTTTCAATAGTTACCCTGAATGTAAATGGGCTAAATGCCCCAATCAAAAGACACAGGCTATCAGATTGGATTAAAAAACAAGACCCATCAATATGCTGTCTGCAAGAGACTCATTTTACACCCAAAGACACCCCCAGATTGAAAGTGAGGGGGTGGAAAACCATTTACCATGCTAATGGACACCAAAAGAAAGCTGGGGTGGCAATCCTTATATCAGACAAACTAGATTTTAAAACAAAGACTGTAATAAGAGATGAGGAAGGACACTATATCCTACTTAAAGGGTCTATCCAACAAGAAGATCTAACAATTGTAAATATCTATGCCCCGAACATGGGAGCAGCCAATTATATAAGGCAATTAATAACAACAACAAAGAAACACATTGACAACAATACAATAATAGTGGGGGATTTTAACACCCCCCTGACTGAAATGGACAGATCATCTAAGCAAAAGATCAACAAGGAAATAAAGATGTTAAATGACACACTGGACCAAATGGACTTCACAGACATATTCAGAACATTCCATCCCAAAGCAACGGAATACACATTCTTCTCTAGTGCCCATGGAACATTCTCCAGAATTGATCACATCCTAGGTCACAAATCAGGTCTCAATCGGTACCAAAAGATTGGGATCATTCCCTGCATATTTTCAGACCACAATGCTTTGAAACTAGAACTCAACCACAAGAGGAAAGTCGGAAAGAACTCAAATACATGGAGGCTAAAGAGCATCCTACTAAAGAATGAATGGGTCAACCAAGAAATTAAAGAAGAATTAAAAAAATTCATGGAAACCAATGAAAATGAAAACACAACTGTTCAAAATCTTTGGGATACAGCAAAGGCAGTCTTGAGAGGAAAGTATATAGCAATACAAGCCTTTCTCAAGAAACAAGAAAGGTCTCAAATTCACAACCTAACCCTACACCTAAAGGAGCTGGAGAAAGAACAGCAAAGAAAGCCTAAACCCAGCAGGAGAAGAGAAATCATAAAGATCAGAGCAGAAATCAATGAACTAGAAACCAAAAGAACAGTAGAACAGATCAACGAAACTAGGAGCTGGTTCTTTGAAAGAATTAACAAGATTGATAAACCCCTGGCCAGACTGATCAAAAAGAAAAGAGAAATGACCCAAATCAACAAAATCATGAATGAAAGAGGAGAGATCACAAGCAACACCAAAGAAATACAAACAATTATAAGAACATATTATGAGCAACTCTATGCCAGCAAATTAGATAACCTGGAAGAAATGGGTGCATTCCTAGAGATGTATCAACTACCAAAATTGAACCAGGAAGAAATAGAAAACCTGAACAGACCTATAACCACTACGGAAATTGAAACAGTCATCAAAAATCTCCCAAGAAACAAAAGCCCAGGGCCAGATGGCTTCCCAGGGGAATTCTATCAGACATTTCAAGAAGAATTAATACCTATTCTCCTGAAACTGTTCCAAAAAATAGAAATGGAAGGGAAACTTCCAAACTCATTTTATGAGGCCAGCATTACCTTGATCCCAAAACCAGACAAAGACCCCATCAAAAAAGAGAATTACAGACCAATATCCTTGATGAACATGGATGCAAAAATTCTCACCAAAATACTAGCCAATAGGATCCAACAGTACATTAAAAGGATTATTCACCACGACCAAGTGGGATTTATTCCTGGGCTGCAAGGCTGGTTCAACATCCGCAAATCAATCAACGTGATACAATACATTAACAAAAGAAAGAACAAGAATCATATGATCCTCTCAATAGATGCAGAAAAAGCATTTGACAAAGTACAACATCCTTTCTTGATCAAAACTCTTCAGAGTATAGGGATAGAGGGTACATACCTCAATATCATAAAAGCCATCTACGAAAAACCTACAGCGAATATCATTCTCAATGGGGAAAGGCTGAGAGCTTTTCCCCTAAGGTCAGGAACGCGGCAGGGATGTCCACTCTCACCACTGCTATTCAACATAGTATTAGAAGTCCTAGCCACAGCAATCAGACAACAAAAAGAAATCAAAGGCATCCAAATCGGCAAAGAGGAAGTCAAACTCTCACTCTTTGCAGATGATATGATACTGTATGTGGAAAACCCAAAAGACTCCACCCCAAAACTGCTAGAACTCATACAGGAATTCAGTAAAGTAGCAGGATATAAAATCAATGCACAGAAATCAGTGGCATTCCTATACACCAACAACAAGACAGAAGAGAGACAAATCAAGGAGTCTATCCCATTTACAATTGCACCCAAAACCATTAGATACCTAGGAATAAATCTAACCAAAGAGGCAAAGGATCTGTACTCAGAAAACTATAAAATACTCAGGAAAGAAATTGAAGAAGACACAAAGAAATGGAAAAACGTTCCATGCTCATGGATTGGGAGAATCAACATTGTGAAGATGTCAATGCTACCTAGAGCAATCTACACATTCAATGCAATCCCCATCAAAATACCATCCACTTTTTTCAAAGAAATGGAACAAATAATCCTAAAATTTGTATGGAACCAGAAGAGACCCAGAATAGCCAGAGGAATACTGAAAAAGAAAAGCAAAGCTGGTGGCATCACAATTCCGGACTTCCAGCTCTATTACAAAGCTGTCATCATCAAGACAGTATGGTACTGGCACAAAAACAGACACATAGATCAATGGAACAGAATTGAGAGCCCAGAAATGGACCCTCAACTCTATGGTCAACTTATTTTTGACAAAGCAGGAAAGAATGTCCAATGGCAAAAAGACAGTCTCTTCAACAAATGGTGTTGGGAAAATTGGACAGCCACATGCAGAAGAATGAAACTGGATCATTTCCTTACACCACACACAAAAATAGACTCCAAATGGTTGAAAGACTTAAACGTGAGACAGGAGTCCATCCAAATCCTAAAGGAGAACACAGGTAGCAACCTTTTCGACCTTAGCCGCAGCAACTTCTTCCTAGAAACATCGCCAAAGGCACGGGAAGCCAGGGCAAAAATGAACTATTGGGATTTCATCAAGATAAAAAGCTTCTGCACAGCAAAAGAAACAGTCCACAAAACCAAAAGACAACCGACAGAATGGGAGAAAATATTTGCAAATGACGTATCAGATAAAGGGCTAGTATCCAAAATCTATAAAGAACTTATCAAACTCAACACTCAAAGAACAAATAATCCAATCAAGAAATGGGCAGAAGACATGAACAGACATTTCTCCAAAGAAGACATCCAAATGGCCAACAGGCACATGAAAAAGTGCTCAACATCGCTTGGCATCAGGGAAATCCAAATCAAAACCTCAATGAGATACCACCTCACACCCGTCAGAATGGCTAAAATTAACAAGTCAGGGAATGACAGATGTTGGCGGGGATGTGGAGAAAGGGGAACCCTCCTACACTGTTGGTGGGAATGCAAGCTGGTGCAACCCCTCTGGAAAACAGTATGGAGGTTCCTCAAACAGTTGAAATTAGAGCTACCGTTCGATCCAGCAATTGCACTACTGGGTATTTACCACAAAGATACAAATGTAGGGACCCGAAGGGGTACATGTACCCCAATGTTTATAGCAGCAATGTCCACCATAGCCAAACTGTGGAAAGAGCCAAGATGCCCATCGACAGATGAATGGATAAAGAAGATGTGGTATATATACACAATGGAATATTATGCAGCCATCAAAAGGAATGAGATCTTGCCATTTGCAACGACGTGGATGGAACTGGAGGGTGTTATGCTGAGTGAAATAAGTCAATCAGAGAAAGACATGTATCACATGACCTCACTGATATGAGGAATTCTTAATCTCAGGAAAGAAACTGAGTGTTACTGGAGTGGTTGGGGGTGGGAGGGATGGGGTGGCTGGATGATAGATATTGGGGAGGGTATGTGCTACGGTGAGCGCTGTGAATTGTGCAAGACTGTTGAATCACAGATCTGTACTTCTGAAACAAATAATGCAACATATTTTAAGAAAAAAGAAAAAGAAGAAGATAACAGGAGAGGAAGAAAAGGGGAGTATGTCAGAGGGGGAGACGAACCATGAGAGATGATGGACTCTGAAAAACAAACTGAGGGTTCTAGAGGGGAGGGGGGTAGGGGGATGGGTTAGCCTGGTGATGGGTATTCAAGAGGGCACGTTCTGCATGGAGCACTGGGTGTTATGAACAAACAATGAATCATGGAACACTGCACCAAAAACTAATGATGTAATATATGGTGATTAACATAACAATAAAAAATTAAAAAAAAAAAAAATGCACATTTTTGAAGGGTAAAAAAAAAAAAAAAAAAAAAAAAAAAAAAAAAAAAAAAAAACAATGAAGCATGAAAAACACCCCACAAATTAACAGATTCAGTGCCAACTCCACTAGGCACTGTGAAAGAGCGGGGGTTACAAAGAACAGGGTGCTGCCGGTTCCTAGAAGGACAGGTTGTATACCTGTCCATATGGATGCAGTGCTGTGGGTGAGGAAAGGGTCTGGCGGGGAGACGGTTCCACACCCAGATGGGTAGGCGGCAGGGCAGGGGCGTGTCTGATGATGGAACAGGTGCACTGAGCCAGGAACTGGTTGGTGTGACCTCCCATCGCCACCCGCTCCACCTCCGCCTGCCCCATGAGCCTCCGGAGGGGGGCTGGGAAATCCCACGGCTGCATGCTCCATGCAACTGCAGGGGGGCTGTGCTCCCGGCCACTCGGTGTGTCCTCGGCCCAGGTCCTAGTTTGGAAGTGCAGTCTCTGTCTGGGCTGTCACGACAGAGGGCAGAAGCGAGGGGCTGGCAGAAGCTCCCAGTGCCAGGGAGCTTTTTTCAGGATACAGTGTGTCCTATCCACTCACGTTCCATGGGCCAGAGGGTAGCATGTGGCCAAGGCCAGCCTCACCCTTGAATATATATTCTTCACCCAGGAATAGATAATCCTTCATAGGGAAGTGAGTCCTCAGGAACTCTACAGTCTGCCAGCCAGCCTGTTTGTAAATTTTAGGAAGCATTGGGGAAGGTAGTGTGCAGAGGTGAGGCTAGATTCAGGATGAGTCTAGGCGGGGAGTGGTGAGGGTCACACTGTCCTCGTGGGGATGGGGAAGAAAGACTTGAGAGGTAGGTGTCTCAGAGGGAGGTGGTGTCATCAGGATGTGGGGACCGATGGGGTGAGGGGCCGCAGGGGAGCGGTGATATTGTGTTGCTGGGTTTGGCACCGGGTAGCTGGTCACCGTGTGAAGGACGAGATGGTGGTGGATGCGGTGACCCAGCGGCACAGGTGGGGGTGAGGTGGAGAGGGCCGACAGCCGCCTGCGTGTCGATGGGGGACAGGCCCTGACGTTGAGGGCCTGCTGTGTGGGGGACGTTGTTTTGGGAGTCCCGCAGGGCCTCTCACCTGGTTTCCAGCGAACTCTGCAGAGTAGATTCTCTCGGCCATTGTTTCATGGTTGAGGGAATGGAGTCTCACGGAGGTGAAGGAACTTGCCCCAAGGTCACGCTTGGGGTACAGAGCACACATCCCCCGCAGTAGGCCATGTTCCTTTTCACGTTGGATACTCCTAGTGTTCTCTGGTTCAAGATCAGATCTAGTATATAATGAAATTTTGTTTTGTGCAGTTTTTCAAGTGAGTTCACACCCATGGTCTGATTGGAAAAGTAATTAGTATTCATATTAGAGCTTACCAAACAATTCCCTGATATTTGAGCATCAGCAGAGGAACAGAGTGGCGCTGTGCTGTGATCTTTGATTTATAGCTGCCTGGGCCCAACCGGTTCTGGGCAGAAGGCTATAAATAAAATTAAAATAAATGGAAACAATGCACCTATAAATTGTGTTAGAGGAACCTCCAGTTGCCTTTTAGAGGAAATCCCCAATAAAATGCTGTTTGGCAATCCATTTGGAAGAGAAGGGGCAGCAGATCATTGTGGCAGAGTCAGTACAGTGAAGGACAGGCTATGGCGTCAGAATATTTTAAATATGAAAATTAGCTGACCACTGAAACTTGCTGTTTGGTGGTAACTGTTGGAAAGTCCTGGCTAATCAGTTGAAGGTGCAGGATTTCGAGAGGCAGATCAGTATTTCTGTCATGCCTTTTCTTTTTCAAGTCAATCTCAGACTTGTGTCCTAGAGGACAGTGGGGGGCCCAGAGAGAGGCTGAGCTGGTGAGCGTGGTGGGGAAGGCCGCGCTGCAGGCTGGGTGGCCCGGGGCTTGGGAGCAGGTGTGGAGGAGGAGCTGGGGCTCTGGGCCAGAAGTCACTTTGTCTCTGGAAATCTTGCAGTGCTCCATTTAAAGGAGAATCAGAATGGTATAAATCTATGAGAAAGGGCGAATTCTTCTTTTTTTTTTATTTTTTAAAGATTTTATTTATTTGAGAGAGAGAGAATGAGAGATAGAGAGCACGAGAGGCAAGAGGGCCAGAGGGAGAAGCAGACTCCCCGCTGAGCAGGGAGCCCGACGTGGGACTCGATCTCGGGACTCCAGGATCATGACCTGAGCCGAAGGCAGTCGCTTAACCAGCTGAGCCACCCAGGCGCCCAGGGTGAATTCTTAAAAATAGGTCGTTTTAATGAGATGTTTTAATATTTTAACAAAATATTTCCTTTAAAAAGTTGTTTTTATGCTTATTCTGCATTGTTACATAAATATGTAAATAATTACATAAGTGAATTATAACTGTATGGCGATATTTGGTGCTGACAGGTGACCCCGCACGTCAGCAGGGGAGGGAAAGCGCCTTTCTCACTGGACAGATGTTCCCAGGTGGGCATTTCAAGGCCGTGCCTTCCCTTTTGGTTTCTGCTGGACTCTGTGGGGAGCGAGGGAGAAGGGGAGAGCATGACAGCAGAACCTGCGGCCCCTGCCCCCCCGCCGAGCTGCGTGGGGGTGGGGGGGTCTCTCCTGTCGGACGAGTAGGAGTGTGAACAGAAGTGCGAAGAGAACGGAGCATAGCGGTGGTGTGAGACCCTGCCCGAGTGAGAAAGGGTCCCCAGGGCTTGGCCAGACTTGAAGATGAAGTGTGAGATGTCCATCGAGGCTGAGATGTGAAGCTGGCAGGTTCGTGCGGAGACACATGTGTGTCAGTCTCACGCGCGTCTCTATCTGGGCACGCGCTGGCTTGGCGGCGTTTGGAGTCCCTGTCTACTGCGACTCGTCCCTCAGCTGCTGGTGCTCGTGAGGGGGCTGAGAGGTTTGGACGTGAAGGTCACAGCTCAGGCCCCACGGAATGAAGTTAGTCTGTTTGGTGAGGTGTAGCCGACACACAGTACGGTGTGCAATTCAGGTATATGACACGGGTTCGACATTTCGGCGCATTATGGAATGATCCCAGGAAGTCTGGTCGCCATCTCCCACCACACAAAGTTATTATCGCATTACTGACTACGTTCCCTGTGCTGGACTTTTATCCTTATGACTGATGTATTTTACTCCTGGAAGTTTGTATCAGGCCCCATTGCAAGTGTCCTTGAGTTGCTGGTGGAGAACTCACAGTCGGACCAGCTTGGGGGACCCTGGAAGCAGTCACGGCACTGCCAGGCCACCTGTGTGCTCCGAGGGCCTTTCAAGATGCCAACCAGCAATCGGGGTGTCACCAGCTCCACCGAGTCCCACGGAGCTGCTTATGCTGGGCCAGTGCTGCCTGGCCCGAGAGCTACCTATTCCTGTCCCTGGGGACTGCAGGGCTCCGGTGGTGGTAAGACTCAGGAACCACTGGGAAAGGCCTCTGCCTTTCAGAGAAGGGAGGAGCCGTGTGGCTGCAGTAGTCAGGGGCCACTTGGAGAAGGTGACAGGTGAGCAGGGGGGTTTGGGCTCCTGTAGGTGGAGACGGTGAGCAGTGTTTCCTAAGAGGCAGTGGGCTGACCTTGGCTCTGGAGCAGTGAGTGGCCTGGTGTCTCTGGAGTCTGGTTTGGGGGACACAGCAGTGGTGTGCTCACTAGACACAGGCCTCCACCCTCCGGGCAGACGTGGCCCTGGAGCACAGGGGAGTTGGGGTGCGGTCCCCACTCAGGGCCTCTGCCAGGCGCCTTCACCGTTGTTTCCACAGTTTGTTATCTGAATTGCTTTAGGTATTCCTGGGGCCCCTACAGACAGCTCCCATTAGGTGATTCTGGCCCAGCAATACGACACAAGCACGGACAGATTTGTTAAGCTATAGGTATAGATATTTTCACTGCAACTTGTCACACTTTTCCTTGATTTAAAGCACATGCCACCAATTTTGCATCCTCCGGCAAAGTCGTGAGCAACCCAGAGCTGAAATACCAGGCTCCTTTCTTTTGGGTCACGTGAGAGAGAGGACCACTTACATGTGGAATATTATTTGGGCTAAATGTAAATGGGCTGACCTGTCACTGGGTTTGGGCCTCTGTGGGATCCAGGACGAGTAATTTATTTTTAACACTTTATTGTGAAACATTCAAATGTAGAGAGAGGCTGGAAGTCTTGTCACTGATCACCATGTCAGCCACCATCTGGAGCACGTTCTCTCTGTCCATCTGTCCATCCATTAATCCATCTTTTAAACAAACGAATTTCAGAGTAAGATGCAGGTATCAGTTCACCCCTAAACAGTTAAGCATGTGTGCCACTAACTAGACTGATTGATTTATTTTTGGAGGTATAATTTACGTTGTGAAATGCACGAATCTCAGCACGAAGCAGTGCGATCAGACTGTAGAATTTCATCCTCCCCCGGAACGTTCTCCAGGCGCCTTTTTGTAGTGTGTGGACGGAACGTACCGCTGTACGCAGTGGACGGCCTTGGTAGGTGAGTTGGGGAGGAAGGCCATGGTGCCTGGAAGGTTTGTGTGCAGGGTGCTGTCTGGAGCTGAGGGCCGCAGGGATCATGGCCTGGACAAGGTTTCAGGTGAGCCGAGCAGAGACTGGGCCGCATGGATGACAAGGGAACTGAGTGAGGTGGGTAGTACATGCTGGTGAGACGGCAGGAGGGAGGGCACGGTGGGGAGCAGGGCTGGCACCCGGGGAGCTGGGTCTGAGCCTCCTTGAGCGTCCCTGTGGCTTAGTGGGAAATGCATTCAGCCCCACCTATCCAGTGGGGTGCCTGGATTTCGAGACCCTCCCCCCTTCATCCTTCTTCTGCAACTTTGAGCAAGTTCTTGACATCTTCAAATGTTGATGTCCTTCCTTGTGAGATGGCCCGTGGGGTGTGGGGACTCGGCGCAGGCTGGGCCAGTCCTCCCACTTTCTAGCAGGATGAGGGGAGTAAGACCCTTCACTTCTGTGTGCCTGCCTCAGTGTCCTCATCTGTCAAGTGGGAGTCCTGATGATCGCTGCTTCCTAGGCTCGTTCTGAGCGTCCAGTGCACCCAGTGCATATGCAGCTCTCAGAGCAGCTCCTGCACGGAGCGGTGCTCCTAAGTGTTAGCTGCTGTGATTCTTGTGATCATTCACGCATGTGTATAATAACAGTGCTAGCTGCCCTGCAGAGGCAGAGGCAACAGTGGGCATGAAGTGACCGGCACAGACGGTGCTGTTAGCTCTTCATCCCGGGGTGCCACATGATTGAGAGGCTCCTGGCTCTGGCGTAAAGCTGTCTTGCATGCTAACCATGCCCTGTTAGTAAGTTACAGAAAGGCACCCCTTGCTATCTGCACACAAAAGAGCACACAGTGGGGCCTTAGCACATTTTGGGTGAAGCCTTTGCACCCAGTCAGAAGTGATTTGGAGTTGGAGAGGGTCACTTATTACATGGTTGACTTCTAGAGACTTCCGGAAAGTTGTCCATAGCGGGACTGTATCATTTATCATCTGTGTATCTGGTTTGAGGGTAAAGGGATGACGATTAACAGCTAACGAAGGACAAATGGGGAGTGAACTGGGCAAACTGGGATGTATGGCAACATAGTTCTGTGGAATGAAGAAGGTCAAGCCCCTTTGTGTTCATGGAGGTGAAGTGCATCTTGTTCCAAGAAGACTCACCCGTGAAAACAGACGTACCGCGGTGAGCAGCACCTGATGCCACACTGGTTTCTCAGGACGGCAGCTCCCGCATCACTGAGGACGGCTGCTTCCCATCCCTCATGCACACAGAGGCGCGTGCAGGCTGTGCTGTGCCCAGCAAAAGCATTCGGGGGTGGGGGTTGGTGGGCCGTCCAGTCCTGATCAGGTTGTACGGTCTCTGGCTGTCATTTGTGAGAGTGCAGGCACGGGTGGGGCTGGCCAGCCTCACTGCGGTGTGTGCGTGTGAGTGTGTGCGGGGACACACTGGGGACCGGCTGGGTTCGGTGCTTTTCTTGACATACTCACCAGGAGTGCTGCTGTGGAGTGCCTCCCCTGCCCCACTGTTCCAAGCCTGCCGTGGCCAGTGGGTCCTCTGTTCGCTGTTGCTGGGGGTGGGAGCTTTCCTTCTCTTTTCTCCCCTCTTCTCAGGAGCTTATAAGCTCAGTGTGACAACAGAATGCATCCTGGTAAGACCCTTGGGCATCCCTCTGTTTACACCCCCTCCAGGCGTCCATTCAGTGTCTCGTGGTGCCAGGCAGTGTAGCCAGTCCTGGGGCTAGTGCAGAAGCCTTCGGACCCGGGCTGCAGTGGGTCGTCAGATGGGCAGCCTGGACGGGGACAGGGCGGGCGGGGGAACTGGTGGAGCTTGGGTGGGGGGGACAGTACACCAGTCCAGCACAGCCAGAACGAGCTGGGCGGAGGTGGGGCCCCGGAGGTCCTGGACATGGTTGGGGTGGGCTGGATGGTTCCACATGGCTCCTGAGGGCCCTGTCGCGGAGACCTTACCTGGTCCCAGGCACGAGGAAGCCTCCGCACCCACTTGGCGGGAGCAGCTGATCGCTGAGCCATGTCGCAGGCTTGTGGCCCTAGCGTGGCTCCAGCCAGGGGTGCTGGAGGAGAGCCCCGCTCGGGGGCAGCAGGTCCTGGGCCGTCCTGGAGGCGCAGTGTCCTCATGTGGTACAGTGGGAGTTGCAGAGGTGGCTTTGAAGGTTGCTTCCCACGTTCACACCCTGATTCCCGAGCATGCTGCTCTGGAACCCTCCGGAGCCCCGGCGCGCTGAGTTCCTGGCCTGGGCTTCCTGCATCACCTTCAGACAGCTTCCTGGTGTCAGGAGATAGCCATGTTGGTCTTCAGTTTGTGGAGTAGGGGAGGAAAGAGCAAAACAGTGGGGTATGCAGAGTTTTAATGAATTATTTTGGGAGAACTACCCAACTTTCTAGTCGTAGCTGATCAGGTTCCATCTTCCTCTTTGCTTCAGACTTAAGGACGTGCGTGCTTCGGCACACAGCCGTGTCTGACGTTACCCTCGCTGTTCTGCATGTATTCTGAGTAAGCCTTTTGTTCCATTGAGAAGATTAAGGGCAGTATTTGGTTGAAAAAATTTTAATGAAGCACCTAACAGAGCTATTATTCATTTTTGAAACAAGTTGCTGTGGTTACCATAGTAACATTAAACCTTTCATTAAATATTTTTCTCTTTGGTCTGTAGTCAGTTTTTGTTCAGTGCTGATGGGGGAGCTACAGATCCATGAACCTGGCATCTGGAAAGAATTTTCTAGCTCTGTTGAGTTAAATCATTCAAGGAATTTATGTTATAGGAACATAAAGCTTATAAATCTAGTTTATCATATCTATCATTTAATTGTTCATGCAAGCCAGCTCTTCATGTAGCGATTTACAGTAATCTCAGTGAAATAACAGTTTTATGTCACAAAATGAATAATGCATGCAAAGAGATTGTTGAGCTCCTTAAAATCATTATGCTCAAAATATTAGGCTCTTTTATTTGAAAGTGATAGAATGATGATCATGGACTGGTTGCAGGCTGGGGGCTTCCGAGTCTGTTGTTCTTCTGTGTGCTGGTCGCCAGCTCTCGGGAAGTGGAGTTGGCGACGAGGCGTCTCTGGGAGGACCATGCACCTTGCTGAAGTTTCCCTGCAGGTAGGGGCCCACCAGAGAGTGGGCAACATGGGAGCCAGGGCGCCGGGGTGTTGGGGTGCCGGTTTAGAGAAACATGGCTGTGTTTAAGAGAGAAGATGCTTCTTACCCCTTCTTCTGCCTGGGACAGGAAGTGGGTATCTTGCAAGGTGCTCACGGGCCATGGACTATGCCTGCACCCATCTGGACAGCCCAGGGGCCCAGCGCTTCTCCTGCTGCCTGTCCTTCGTCTATCTCCGTGGCTCACGTGTACCCTCATGTGCTATTTGTGGTGGTTTTTTCAGTGACGAGGCTGATGAGCACTAGGTGCTGTGCTCTTCCAGCTGGAAGGACGAGTGAGCGAGGGCTGTCGTGGGGAGCATCCCCCCTCGCACGTGTGTTCCCCACCGGGCGTGGTGACATGGCCTCCTCATCTGCACCGCAGACCTCGGAGCAGGTGCACTGTGAGAGATGTGGGGGGTCACAGGGGGCAGCCCGTGGGGCTGGGGTGGGGGCCTCTTTGTGAAGGGGGAGGCTCTGCTCCTCGGGAGGCAGGTGCGGCTCTCCGAAGTGGGAATGTGATCAGTCATTGTCAGAAGGTGCACACCACCTTTACCTTCTCTCATGCTTTAAAACAATCGTGTTATGAGAAATTTCAGACCTACGCAGAAGTCGGGACAACAGCACAGCAGAGCCAGGGCACCCAGCTGCCTTGTTCCGTGTGGTACCAAGACGCTGCTGTGCTGGCCTCATCTGGCTCGTTTTCCCCCTCTTCCTTTGCTGTAGTATTTCAAAGCAGGTTCCAGACCCCATGGCATCTCATCTCTCTGCACTTCAGTATGTGGTCCAAAAAAAACTCTGCTCTTTTAAGGCGGTAGCGTGTTGGAGAGGCCCTGTGGGCAGGTGCGGCCTCCTTGAGTCCCGTGTGGGTTCCAAGGTCCCAGGCTGGGTGGTGGGGGTGCCAGCCGGCCTTGGGAAGCCAAGAGTCACGTGATCTTGTGCTAATTGGGTTGGGGGAAGGCTTCACAGTTTGGAAAACTAGTTCTGTAGTGATCCCTCCCTTATTTTTGAAGACCCTGGCTTGGGTGGGCCTGACCTGGAGGCCCCTGTGATGTTTCATGGCTCTAGTTTTGATGTTTGTATTTCCATATTGGAGGCATGTGGTAGAAGACATTGCCCCTCTGGGGGCTGGCGGGCGGTCCCTGGACATGGGCTGTGCTGGGCAGGTCTGAAAGAGTGCTTCTCGTAGGGGGAGCCGCGGTGGGTGCTGTCTGCATTCGCCACACCTTACAGGTTCCCACGTACCAGGATTGGCTTGGTTTATAGTGTGTGTCATGTTCCCCAGTTCTGTTGTTTTAGGTATCTTTCCTACACTGGGATTCACGAGTGGTGGCATTCTGCTCCTTTGTCTTTTTGTGATAAGCCTTTTCTCCTCATGGTCTCCTCTCTCTCCCCCGTGCTCACTTGACCGTAGGGAGATGTGGTGTGCTGGGTTTCTTCTGTTGCTCTTACTTCATGCCTGCCAGGTCTGCCGATAGCGTCCGAGGTTTGTCTTGCCCGAGTAGGACTTTTGAGTCCTTTATTGTAAGATGTGTAGGATGGGGGCGCCTGGGTGGCTCAGGCGTTGAGCGTCTGCCTTCGGCTCAGGACATGATCCCGGCGTCCTGGGATCGAGCCCCGCATCGGGCTCCCCGCTCAGCGGGAAGCCTGCTTCTCCCTCTCCCGCTCCTCCTGCCTGTGTTCCCTCTCTCTCTGTGAAATAAATAAAATCTTTAAAAAAAAAAAAAAAAAGATGTGTAGGATGATCCTGTACTAGAGGTGACCAGGCTTGGAGGCTCCCTGTGTTTGCAGAGAGGAGTCCCACTCATTTCAGGGAGGGGAGATGGGGTTTGAAACGAAAAGAGTTTTAGTTCCAAATGGACATTTATTTATAAAACATTAAAAAATATGTAAAAGACTGGTCTGATGGCACCTAGGTAAGTAGTCAGAAACTAGTGGGGAATTGGGGGGCATCTCCAGGGAACCCCCCTGGGGGGCCTCAAACATGCTCCCCACAGTGCGAGTTCTTTCTGGGCTCTTGGTCCCATCTTAGAATGATTGTGATGGGAGACTGGCTGCAGCATGAGTTTCATCTGAGTCACTTGGAAAAGGGCCTTTGCTGATTAAGAGTGGCTTTGAAGCATTTCACTGTCCTTCCCCTCTGTGGCTCTTTCATGGCTGCCCCCCAGGAACCTGGTGAGGGGAAGGGGCTCAGAAGAGTATTCCAGGGGAATTTAGGGCACACCCCCTCCCCAACCCTGGAGTGCAAACCCCAGGGTAGCAGCCTTCTGTCGGCCGGGAGAACAGGGAAGGCAGCGGGCTGGCTGCGGGCTGGCTGCGGGCTGGCGGGGAGCGGAGAGCCGGCTGTGTTGACTCTGGGCCCATGACGGCGAGGGCCAGGCAGGGTGGGTGTGCGCCAGAAGTGCTATCCCCCAGCAGCGGCGGCCCCGTCCTGCTTGCGCGGTGGGCTGTGGGTGCCCGGGGCCAGCAGGGCGAGGGCCAGCGGTTTGCAGCCACACGCCACGGGAACCGGCGTTTTTGGCCTCTTCCTCAGTAGCAAGGGCTTCTGGCTGGCACGGTCGGGGCTGTGTCACGGTGTTTATGCTGTTACCGTGTATAACTTTTTTATTGCATGCTATTTCTGTTGCAAATAGCTGTAAATATTGTTACAGTTTTGACTGCATCGTGACGTGTTTCCCTAAGTAGTCTCACACACACTTGGGTGGTGGTGGGGTGAGCGGTTTGTGTTTTGCTCCTGTGTACCGGGGCCTCCTCACTCCTGTCTGACACGGTTCCTGAATGTTTTGTTGTTGTTCAGGACCTTGTGGGTACCCTTCCCAGTGCGCCCCCTCGGCTGCCCTGGCTGGGCAACTTACTTAACCTCATCTGCCAGGTGAGGGGTGGACTCTCTCATATGCTGGTCATGGGGATTGACACGGGAGTTCTTGTGTTGTTCTGAATGGCGCGGGGGTTGGTGTGGCTCTTACTCCAACAGTGGAACGTTTCTTTCTTCCAGGAGGCAGGCTCTGTCTGCAGGTTCTCCCCATGGGTCTGGCTCTGGCTGCCCGAGCAGAGGCCTCTGTCCATCGGCAGGTGCTTCTGGATCACGGATGGCCCTGCCGTTGCTCTGCTGCCCCGTCCTCATGCAGCTCCCGGGCTGGGACAGCAAGGCCCCCTGCTCCCCTGGCTTCCTCCCTCAGACCCAGTTCCGTGAGTCTCTGTTTCTCTAGAGTTCTGAACTGACCTGTGGGGGTGAGTGGGCCCGTCTCCACCCGGATCTTGTGGCCTCAGACCCCTGGCCTCTTGGGACGGCTGCCACGTGCTGTTGGCCCTCTTTCATCTTTGTTGGAGTGCAGCTCCGTCAGGTCCCTATGCTGCTGGGAGGCTGATCCAGATTCACCTGCCTGTTTACAGCTTCCCAGCCCGGAAGGACTTTTAGGCAGCGGGCAGCAGTGACACCCAGACCCGGGGCCATTTGTTGTCTCTGCCTCCCTCCCACGCTGGCGTCTCCGACCGGTCCCATGACTTCTTCTGGGCTTCAGCTTCCTCGTGAAAGACTTGCAAAGACAAAACAGGGTGTTGGATACAGATGTGGACTCTGCCACGCTCTGTAACTACCACTTGGAACCGTGGCTTGGCTCACTGGGTGGTTAGTGCTCACTCTGTGCTGGGTGGCCAGATGGATTGGAGAACACGCTCTCTTTGTCTTCATTAAAGTTATTCTTTTTTTTTTTTTTTTTAAGATTTTATTTATTTGACAGAGAGAAACAAAGTTATTCTTGTTAATCATGCGTCCAGCTGTGTGAGTTTGGATGAACTCCGGTAAGTGACAGTGATGGTGATTCTTTAGCTTGGTTGTGGTTGCTCTCTGGGGGACATCGGGAGCAAGTCAGCCAACCCTGGAACCACTGCTGCATCGGTGGGATCATAGTGCTTCTTCCCTCTGCATTCGTTCACCAGGCACCTCCTCCGCATGCCTGCTGCGTGGCAGGTGTGGTGCTTGGTAGGGTAGGTAGAGCCCCTGACATCTGGGGGGATAAAGTAGAAGCAGCGACGGTGGTGGGTGGGTGCGTGCATGTGTGTATGGGATGATGGTGAGGAAAGCAGGAGAGGGCCCCTTCTCACCGTCTTGGGAGGGAGGGCCAAGCAGGGGCCACCACCATGGTGGCATTCGGGGGACACTGTTAAGTGTCTTGTCTGCCAGTAGTGCCGTGGGCTTGGCGTATCAGGACTGGTGTGGGCATGGTGAGTGTGTGCTTGTGTGCGCGAGTGTGTGTGCGCATGGGAAATTCATAGTGGCAATAGGGTGTACAGAACCCTTTCAGGGAGGGATGAAACTGGACCCCAGGTTTAGGGAAATACTCACTGTCCCATTCAAACAATATACGGGCCACACCCACTAGGCTGGCTGTAACAGAAAAAGGCACTAACGAAGGCTGGCAAGGATGTGGAGAAGTTGGAGCCTTCCCACGCTGCTGGTGGGACTGGGAGATGGTGCAGCCCTGTTCCGGTGGGACTGGGAGATGGTGCAGCCCTGTGGAACACGGTCTGATGGCTCCTCAAGCACTTGAACTTAGAGCCACCGTGTGGCCTCTCCTCTGAGTAACGGTGGAGCATTATTCAGCCATAGAAAGGGGTGAAGCAGTGACACGTGCTAGGACCCCGACCAACCTCGGAAACACTGTTCAGTGGAAGGGCCGGTCACAGAAGGCCACATGGTGTGCGATGCGTTGGTAATGAGATGTCCAGAGTGTCCCCAGGTGACAAGCCTGCTTCTGGGCCCTGGAGGCCCCCAGCTCCTGCTGGCCTTGAAGACTATTTGCCTGGGCCCCAGAGCCCCTGGGCCGCTCCTGTGGGGAACCTGCCTTGCTGTGGGCAGCACCTTGAGGGGCCTTTAAGACCAAGAGCTTAGCAGGCAAATGTCTGAGGAAAGCTGGAAGCTTCGGAGGAGGCCTTGCCCCTTGGTGGGCATCCTTTCGTGCTTCCGGACCTTGCCGCCTCCACCTTCATTCCAGCCCCTTCCTTTCTCTTGGTCCTTTACGCTCCACCTGTGCCTCCCACCCCTGGCCACCTTCCAGCTTATGGGGCACAGGGATGATAAAGGTGTGCTGTAGGCTGAATGTTGTGTCCCACCAAATTCTTAGGTTGAAACTTAATTCCCAGGGTGATGGTGTTAGAAGGTGAGGCCCCTGAGAGGTGATCCATGAGGATGGAGCCCACATGAATGGGGTCAGTACGCTAATGAAAGATGCCCCAGAGAGCTCCCTTAGCCTGTCTGCCATGTGAGGGCTTGGCAAGAAGGCGCCGTCTGTGAACCAGGAAGAGCCTCCTGATACTGGACTTCCAGCCTCCAGCACTGTGGGAAATGCATGGTGTTTATAAACCACTGTTGTGTATAAGCCCCCCAGTCTGTGGAGTTCTGATTGAGCACCCCGAGCGCACCGGACGGGGTGAATCCAGGGTTAGGCAGAAGCTCTGCTTGCTGACGGCGGCTGAGACACCTGCCAGAAGCATGCCGATCGCCTCCCCGTGGACAGATGTTGTGAACATCCACGGTCTTCATGCCCCAGCCTGGTGACTGCACCCGCGTGGCCGGCTTTGACCTCTGCTGGGACTTTCCCTCTGGCTGGCAAGAGCATCAGTATGCCACACCTCATTTGGGGGTTTTGGGGTGTCACTTCCAGCTGCTTCCAGGGATGGTTTGAGATAGAGAAGTGTTCTGTAAGTGCCCTTTTCCTGAAATCTAGATTTTACTCCCCACTTTGCTGAAACTCATCTTTTGGAGGTCACGATGTGACCCTTGCTCAGCAGTGCCCGAGAGCTGAATGGGAGCCGAGAAGTTAGTTGGTTCAGTTTCCTCTTTTGTAGCTGGAGGCGTGGAGCCTGCAGAGGCTGTGTTTCAGCACATGCGTGTTGAGCACTTATGGCGGCCTGCACTTTGCTCTCTAGGCCCCAAGGCGCAGCACTGAACGAAGCAGAGCGGTCTGCTCAGAGTGGCCGGGACAGTGCTGGGGACAGGGAAGCTCTAGAAGGCAGCCACTGTCCTTCTGCCCAAGGGAGGCCTTTCACAGGCTTTGACCTGGAGCATTTTGCACCAGTGAGTGCTTCTTGAAAGGTTTTCCTCCCTGAATTTCTGTGACCCCCCACCGTCTCTGAAGGTTCTGTGACTCCATTCTGCGTCTCCACCTCCCACCCCGTGTGTTTGCCAGGGTGCACGTGTCAGCCCGTGCCCTGTAATACTCTCCCTTGATTCGGGGTCCTGCACACTCCTGAGCTGTAGTCTGCAATCTGCTGTTTTCTGGAGATGCCCCTTGCAGTATCCTTGGACTTTCTCCATTTACAACGTATAAAGTGTAATAGAAAGATCGTGGACTTTGGTTTAGAGTCTCGTAGCTGAACCTTGTCCTCTCATTTGTAAAACGGGGCTGAGAAGCCCTCCCATGGAGATGCGTGCCCGGCTCGGCCCTGGTCCGTAGTGCCTGCAGCTGCCACCGAATATCACGTCTCTCAAGCCGCTCCCATTGCTTTCTTCCTCCTCTAAACTAGCTAGCCCTCCCCACCCACTTTTGGTTTGACTCAGAGCTGTCACCAGTCTCTTTTACCCAGGGTAAAATTTGGGAGTCATTGTCAAACCTTTCTGTCTCGGTGTCTCCATATCTAGTTACGGGGAAGCCGACTTGTTCTCATTCTTTCAAAATATTCCTGTGTTCGTTCTTTCGGTCTTTCGTCTCTTTGATGGGCCTGCCCTTGTTCAGACCTTTGTTATCTCTGCTGCCTTGTCTCCCTCTTCTCCTGTGACACGTTCCGTGTACTGGCAGGAGGTGAATCACA
Organism: Zalophus californianus; assembly: GCF_009762305.2. Lineage (NCBI taxonomy): Eukaryota > Metazoa > Chordata > Mammalia > Carnivora > Otariidae > Zalophus > Zalophus californianus. The sequence continues at coordinate 3,268,747 of NC_045603.1, read as the reverse complement.
TTGAAACATGGCTCTCCCTCGACTGGAACAGCTCCCTGCTGCTTCTGGGACGGAGGTCGGACTCCTGGTATTTAGTGCCCCTCAGAACCGGACTCCTAATGACTTGTTCATCCTTTTGCTCCATCCAGACATAGGAGCATACTGATCCTGGACTGTTGATTGTTAATCTCTGCCTAATACTTGGGAATAGTACCTATTATAACGTGTAGCGAAACATGAAATTCTCTGATGGTCCGACAGATAGCAGTGTAAAGCAACTGGCACAGAAGTTAAATAATAACACTTCACAACAGATCGCATTCTCCTCCTGGACTGTGTCTCTCCTCCTGTTTTCTTTGGTCTCCGTACCCCAGGAAGCCCCCTCGTCCTGCACTGGCCAGAGAAATGAAGTCTGCACCCTTTCTCAGTTGCTCACAGGCCTGAGATGTCGGAAGTGCTGGTTTGCCCCTGTGGTCCTGACGTAATTATTAATACTTGATTATTATTATTATTATTTTTTAAAGATTTTATTTATTTATTTGACAGAGAGAGACACAGCGAGAGAGGGAACACAAGTGAGGGAGAGGGAGAAGCAGGCTTCCCGCTGAGCAGGGAGCCCGATGTGGGGCTCGATCCCAGGACCCTGGGATCATACCTGAGTCGAAGGCAGATGCTTAAAGACTGAGCCACCCAGGCGCCCCAATACTTGATTATTATTACTAATTATTAATTATGCTTTTAGGTGTCGACTTTAAACAGTGTATCATATGGCCACCCTGCCTCTGCATAACAGAGAGTATTTCTTTCCTCTCTGCTCCCTGCTTGCACCTGCGTTTGAATGCGTGAATCGTGACATGCCCATAGCAGTGGCTCCTTGGACTTACCTAGAGCCCTTATTTCTTGCCCATGTCACTTGGCAGGTGTAGGTTTTCGTATTGTTAGTCACCTTTTTAGCACTTTATGCAGTCGTAATGGGAGGAGTTCGGAGTACAGGGACATGCAAGATACAGCTCCCTGTCCCTGGGGAGCCCGAGGTCAGGGGACGGATAGACTTGGAACCACATATAGCTCGTGCTGGCATGGACGGAAGTGTGCGCGTGGAGGAGGAAGCGGGTTATCACTCTGGTGTGGTGGAAGTGGCCATGCGGGCAGGCTGGGAGCCAGGGCAGGATCCCTGGAATCGCTTTCATGGGTTAGCGGTGGAGTGCTGATAGACACCAAGGGTAGACTGTGTTCTAGGCCAAAGCACCAGGCGTAGGCCCGGGCACAATGAAGCAAGCCTGACTTGCGGGCCTGCCGGCGGGGTGTATGGTCAGTTCTTGACTGTCCCTGGGTCTTTCTTTCATTGCCGTCTGAGCCTTCCTTCTGTGCATTTACATGTGAAATTGTATGCAGGGGACTATGGGATTATGTTGCTTTGCTTTGTAATTACATTGCATACTTATCTAAAATTAATTGAGCTTATCACTGACAAGACTGTCTTCTGCCTTTCTGTGGGCTGTATCCAGCTTCCTGTCTGCTGGATTCCTCAGGCATGTGGGACATTTAGGAGTGTGCCCGCTGGCTGGCCCTCAGAGCCACAGAGAAAGAGTGGGCAGCGGGGGTTCCCTGGCAAGAGCTGGGGGCGGCACGGCTCTTTTCTGCCTTTGCCTGAGGGTGTTTGGTGTAGGGCGCTTCTCCAGAGTGATGGGTGCCCAGCCACGTGAGCAAGTGCAGGAGGGACAGCAAACCGGAAGAGGTCATGATAACCTCAGGGCCCTAACCAAACGCGTCCCTATGGCCAGAAGCTCTGTCAGCCCTCTGCGTGCCTGCCCTGTTGACATGAAGGCACTGTGGGTCAGAACGACTGTACTTGTTGACCCCAGTCTTGTTATTGTCCTTGCCTGTTCAGAGATGGACTAACCTGCTGCCAGGTGCTATTATTGGCAAACACTGTTGACCGAGAAGGGGGTGGAACTAAGTCCCGTCCCATGTGTGTGTGTATATATATATATATATATATTTTAGTGCAGGACGTCTAGGAGGCTGAGGATCTGTCTTCAGTGGGTCCACTGGAAAGCAGAGAAGCAAACTTCCAGCTTCTAATTTGCTTGAAAGGATTTAGATTTTTAACATGAGACAGCAGTAGCCTTCCCTTTAATGAAATGCAACGCGACACTGGCTGTGGGATCGATGGTATCGAAGGGAGAAGGGGCCTTGTGAGGCCTTGCAGAGTGGGAGCGGGTGACTGGATGAACCCTCTGTCCGGGGGGCGGGTGGGGGGGTGGGGGTGGGCGAGGCTGGCTGCAGGCTGTGCATGTGAATGGCACTTTGCTTCTCCTTGCTGTTGGCCTGGAAACACCCGTTGCCCCGTAAACATTTTGGATGTATTTCCTGATTTCCTGTTAGTGAGCAATGGATAGAACTCTGATTTCATCAGATCTCTACCATTAGACATTTAGATCATATTTTTTAAAATCTAGAAATAGTGCTGCAGTGACCATCTTGATGCATAAATATTTATTTGCGTTTTGGATGATTTCTTTGGGACAGATTTCCAAAAATAAAATTACTGGCTGAGAGGCTGTGAGCCTTTTTAGTGAGGCTGGGATGTGTGCTGGCGGCATCTCTCCCTGGTAGATGATCACAGAGTTGCCTTCAACCCTGCTGACCTTGTGAAGGCTGAAGCATTTCCCAAGTTGCTGTGGATGCCTGGGCCCCGCACATACAGGGCTCTGTGGGCAACACTAGGCCATGGCATCCTCTGAGCGGGTGCGGTTTGCCTTAGGTCAGTCTACAGGCCCTCGCCAGTTTTGAACACAACCAGAAGTAACACATTTGCTGGGGCAGGCCTTTGCCCGGGTTTTGGTTGGTGGAATGAAGTTGGGAGTCTCTAGGAAGGCTGTCACTGCTTTTCCACCATCCTGCCATCTAAGGGGTGTGGGGCCCCTTCCAAATTCAGGTCTCTCCTTCCCCCGTTCTGATCGAACTTCTACACGCCGAAGTCCATCATTAGACTCCCTACAACAGAGCCTCCTTTCCCAGATTCACCCTCCTTACAAGGCAGTTGGGATTCTAGATAGCCTTTAAAAAATTCCTTATGAAAGGCTGTTTCAAAGCATCTCTATTGCAATGTAGTTCACATACTCTACGATTCACCATTTAAGTGTACAACTCAGTGATTGGTAGTGTGTTTGTGGAGTTGGGTGACTGTCACGACAGTACATAAAGGGACTCTGTGCCCATTAGCACTCATCTTCCCCTCCTATGGCCTTAGGCAGCTGCTAGTGTACTTAACGTCTCTATGGACTTGCCTGTTCCGGACATTTCATACACAGACAGTCCCTGACTTACGATGGTTCGACTTTATGACGGTGTGAAAGCAATGCACATTCAGTAGACATTGTACTTGGAATTTTGAGTTGGATCTTTTCCCGGCTAGTGATTCCCGGGCTAGTGATCCGCGGTGCGCTCCTCTCCCGTGATGCGGGGCAGCGGCACAGCTCCCGGTCGGCCTCGCGATCACGAGGGTCAACAAGCGATACACCGGCGCCCATGCTGTTTCTCGCTTTCTGTACAGTGTTCAGTAGATTACGTGAGCTATTCAACCCTTTACTGTGGGTTCGGCTTGTGTTAGTTGATTTTGTCCGCCGTAGTCTAGCATGAGTGCCTGAGCACGTTTAAGGTCGGCTGGGCTAAGCCGTGATGCTTGGTAAGTTAGGTGTATTAAGTGCATTTTCAACCTCTGATATTTTCAAGTGATGATAGGTTCATTGAGACGTAGCCCCATCCATCGTAAGTCGAGGAAGATCTCTAAGTGGAATCATGTAATGTGTGGCCTTTTGAGAATGGCTTCTTTCACTTTGTGTAATGTTCTCAAGGTTCATCCATGTTGTAGCGGGTGTCCTTCAGGGTTGTTTTTTTTTTTTTTTTTGTAGAATAATATTCCATTACCTGGACAGGCCACACTTTAAATTAATTTTTTTTAAGACTTTATTTATTTATTTGACAGAGGGACAGAGAGCACAACTAGGCAGAGCGGCAGGCAGAGGGAGAGGGAGAAGTGGGTTCTCCGCTGAGCAGGGAGCCGGACGTGGGGCTCGATCCCAGGACCCCGGGATCATGACCTGAGCCGAAGGCAGCCGCTTAACCGACTGAGCCACCCAGGCGCCCCTGGGCCACACTTTATTCTTCCATTCATCACGTGATGGATGTTAGGAGTATTTTCACGTTTTGGCTGTTACAAGTGCTGCTACCATGAATGTTCCTGTACGTGGTTCTGTGTGGATGTGTTCTCATTCCTCTTGGGGACGCGCCTGGAGTGGCACTGCCGGGTCCTGTGCGGACTCTGTTCGCATTGGAGGGGCTCCAGTTTTCCCGCATTGTTTACTATAGCCATCTGTGTGGGTGTGGGGTGGCGTCTTACCATGGTTTTGAATTCCCTGATGGCTAATGATTTTGAGCACCTTTTCTTTTTTTTCCAAATTTTTAAAAAATTCTAGTTAGTTAATATACAGTGTAGTATTGATTTTAGGGTAGAATTCAGTGATTCATCACTTACATATAATACCCAGTGCTCATCACAAGTGCCCTCCTTAATGCCATCATCACCCATCTAGCCCATCCCCCACCCACCCTCCATCAGCCCTCTCTGTAGTTAAGTCTCTAATGGTTTGCTTCCCTCTCTTTTATTTTTTCCTTCCCGTGTTCATCTGTTTTCGTTCTTAAATTCCACATATGAATGAAATCATATGATAATTGTCTTTCTCTGACTGATTTTGCTTAGTGTAATGCACTCTAGCTCCATCCACGTTGTTGTAAATGGCAAAATTCCATTCTTTTTGATGGCTGAGGAATATTCCATTTTGTGTGTGTGTGTGTGTGTGTGTGTGTGTGTACATACAGTCACTACATCTTCTTTATCCATTCATCCGTCAATGGACATTGGGCTCTTTACATAGTTTGACTGTTGTTGATGCTGCTGTAAACATCGGTGTGTAGGTGCCTCTTGAATCAGTATTTTTATATCCTTTGGGTAAATACCTAGTAGTGCAATTGTTGGGTTGTAGGGTAGCTCTATTTTTAACTTTCCAAGGGACCTCCATACTGTTCTCCACAATGGCTGCACCAGTTTGCATTCCCACCAACAGTGCAAGAGGGTTCCCCTTTCTCCACATCCTCGCCAACATCTGTTGTTTCTTGTGTTGTTGATTTTAGCCATTCTGACAGGTGTGAGGTGATATCTCATTGTGGTTTTGATTTGTATTTCCCTGATGACGAGTGATGTTGAACATTTTTTCATGTGTCCATTAGCCATCTGAATGTCTTTGAAAAAATGTCTATTCATGTCTTCTGCCCATTTCTAAACTGGGTTATTTGTTTTTTGGGGGTGTTGAGTTTGATAAATTCTTTATAGATTTTGGATGCTAACCCTTTATCAGATATGTTGTTTGCAAATATCTTTGCCCATTCTGTAGGCTGCTTTTTAGTTTGTTGATTGTTTCCTTTGTTGTTCAGAGGCTTTTTATCTTGATGAAGTCCCAGTAAGTTGATTTTTGCTTTTGTTTCTCTTACCTCGGGTGACGTGTGTAGTAAATTGTTATGGCCGAGGTCAGAGAGGTTGCTGCCTGTGTCTCTTCTAGGATTTTGATGGTTTCCTGTCTCACATTTAGGTCTTTCATCCATCTTGAACTTATTTTTGTGTATGGTGAAGAAAGTGGTCCAGTTTCATTCTTCTGCATGTGGCTGTCCAGTTTTCCCTACACCATTTATTGAAGAGACTGTCTCTTTTTCCATTGGCTATTCTTTCCTGCTTTGTCAAAGATTAGTTGACCCCTTAATGGGTCCATTTCTAGGTTCCCTATTCTGTTCCGTTGATCTGTGTGTCTCTTTTTGTGCCAGTACCATACTGTCTTGATGACTACAGCTTTGTAATAGAGCTGGAAGTCCGGAATTGTGATGCCTCCAGCTTTGCTTTTCTTTTTCAGGATTGCTTTTGCTATTTGGGGTCTTTTGTGGCTCCATACAAATTTTGGGATTGTTTTTGTTCTAGCTCTGTGAAAAATGCTGGTGGTATTTTGATAGGGATTGCATTAAATGTGTAGATTGCTTTGGGTAGTATAGACATTTTAACATTATTTGGTCTTCTAATCCCTGAACCGTGGAATGTTCTTGTTCCCATTTCTTTGTGTCCTTTTCAGTTTCTTTCATAAATGTCCTATAGTTTTCAGAGTACAGACTTTCTACCTCTTCGGTTAGGTTTATTCCTAGGTATCTTATGGTTTTTGGTGTAATTGTAAATGGGATCGATTCCTTGATTTCTCCTTCTGCTGGCTCATTGTTGGTGTATAGAAATGCAACAGATTTCTGCACATTGATTTTGTATCTTGCAACTTTGCTGAATTCGTGTATCAGTTTTAATTATTTTTTGGTGGAGTCTTCTGGGTTTTCTACATAGAGTATCATGTCATCTGTGAATAGTGAAAGTTTGACATCTTCTTTGTCGATTTGGTTGCCTCTTATTTCTTTCTGTTGTCTGATTGCTGAGGCCAGGACTGCCAGTACTATGTTGAATAGTAATGTGGGAGAGGACATCCCTATCTTGTTCCTGACCATAGGGAAAGGCTCTCCATTTTTCCCCATTGAGGATGATAATTAGCTGTGGGTCTTTTGCATATGGCCTTTATGATGTTGAGATATGTTCCCTCTACACCTACTTTGTTAAGGATTTTTATCAAGAAAGGATGCTGTATTTTGTCAAATGTTGAGCACCTTTTCATATGCTTACTGGTTATTAGTATATATCCTTTGAAGAAATATCTATTAAGTATTTTGGCCTGTTTTTAATTGGCTTATATCTTTTTATTGATATCGAAGACTCTTAACATTGAATATCCATTTCTTCTCGCTGGTTGCCATGAGGATCAGGCTGGAGGTAAGGGTCTCCAGGGAAGCTGGCTGTAGGCTAGCAGGCTGTTCCCGCCGCAACTGCCCCCACCACACCCCAGCTCTGCTGCAGCCATGTGCATCCCTGGTTTAGCCCCACTGGGCCCGGGTCCCTTGGTACACATTTGCGGTGAAGCAGTCATGGGCAAGCACATTGTTGGCATCCTTGTAGGAATGCCTCGAGCCATCCCAGATGCATCCCGTGCTGATTTGCAGGAAGAGAAATCTCTAGTGCAGGAGAGCAGTCGATAGTGAGGACGTGGTGAGTTGTGGAGTGGGTCTGCCTTCAAGGGCCCGCGTGGCTGGGCAGGTGGCCTTGAACTTTGCAGGTGGGAGGGCCAAGGAGAAGCAGGACACGTACCATAGAGGAGGGGAAAGTTATTTTCCTGTCACTGCGGACAGAGTGACTTCTGCCTCGGTAGGATTTGTTTTCCCCATTGTGAATAAATTGGGTGTGTTCACTGAGGTAAATTATAAAAACAAGAGAAAGTAGAAGAAATGAAGAAAAGAATTCTACTTGTTGTACACACAGCTGGGTTAAAACTAGCAAGACCAAGCAAACCATAGACAAATGACAAGAAAATAAGTGAGATTACCAGAATCCTTTCTGATGTAAATCTGCACACTACTGTACCATGTTCCTTTCTGGTTCTGACGTGGCCAGTGTCTTCTAGTGAATAAAATGCTTCCTGGAAATTTTTTCTGAAATCACGTGAGGGAGGAATCCTGTTTTGCCAAGGGAATGTGCTGGAGCACCTGTGAACAGGAGATGCATTATTTGCCTATCTTATAAAATTGTAGGAGTGTTTTGTGTGGCAGTAGATGGGGGTACGGAGCGTGGTATGGACAGGGAAGGTGGATGTAAGTTTGTCACTCCTTTGGGGGAGGCCTTGCTAGCCCAAGCAGCTCTGTTTTGTGAAGGGAAATTTGAAAGCAAGTAATACGCCTTATTTTTAGAAATGTGATTTATCGGGGCGCCTGGGTGGCTCAGTCGTTAAGCGTCTGCCTTCAGCTCAGGTCAAGATCTCAGGGTCCTGGGATCGAGCCCCGCATCGGGCTCCCTGCTCCACGGGAAGCCTGCCTCTGCCTCTCCCTCTCCCACTCCCCCTGCTTGTGTTCCCTTTCTCGCTGTGTCTCTCTCTTTCTCTGTCAAATAAATAAAATCTTAAAAAAAAAAAAGAAATGTGTTTTATCTCATTTAAATGGACCTAACAGTTAAAATAGTGCAGGTTCTAGAATAAAGAGCATTTTGTTTTAGTTTTTCAGTCCTTTCAAAGGATTTATCTTTTGGGGGTTTTGCAATTTAGCGGTGCCGCTGGAGTCTGAACGCAGCCGATGTGGCCGTGTGCCGGCAGAGCCCGAACGCAGCCCGTGTGGCCACGTGCCGCCAGAGCCCAAATGCAGCCTGTGTGGCGGCGTGCTGCCGGAGCCCGGACGCAGCTGATGTGGCCATGTGTTTTCTTGCCGGTAGCTTGCAGGTTCTTAGGTCTATGAGCAAAGGAAATGGCTAGAGGCCGCAGGGGGCCCCTCCCCCTGTCTTTTTCAGAACTCTCAGGAGTACGGGTACACTTTACCTCTTGATAAAAGGACGCAGAAGGGCACTTTCTCAATATTATGCAAATTCTGCAGAGTCATACAGTTGAGCCATATGTATTGCCTTTCTACTCTGGAAGTACAGGGGGTTAGCCTCTCCTCCTTCCCCTCCGGATCAGGGTTGTTAATGTCACCGTTTCTGGGAAGTTGGCTTTCACTGTTCTGTGACTCAGGTTCACCACGGAGCCGTGAGGACCTGTGGTGAACTGTCTCTTTTATCCCAAAGTTGTTAATCTGGGGGGTGAGGCCAGGATTCCTGCCTGGGCGGGCGCTCTAACTGCCTCCTGTGGCCAGGAAGCAGGCCCCCCAGCTCTTTTGGGGGATTCTGGGCCATGGTTCACTCCCCCATCTGTCTCCCCCCTTTTTGCTTGGCCTCCCCTCTGCCAGTGGTGGGCTTAGCTTTCCCCATTCTGGTAAGCTCCCACCCTCACCTGCTTTCTTTCTGAGTCTTCTGTCTTTCTGAGTCTTGGTTCCGCTTCTTTTCTGCTCTGTCTCCTCTTTCGTGCCCTTGTCCTTGTTTATAACCTTATTCTTTTACTGTCATGTTGGTAAAGTCTGGGGTGCGGGCAGAGATAAATCTACTAGGTCTTAACTTGGCTTCAAGGTGCCTCTCAAGTAGCAGCTCACTGGGAATCTTTCCTGATATCTCCCTTCTTTGGAGGAGAGGCCATCTCTCCTTTGGTAACCCACGTCACTTGCTCAGCTTTGTCATGTAGCACCCCTTCACACTGGCGTTGTTGATTTCTTCCTTTCTACTTGCCCTTGAGCCCCTGGAGGGTAGGAACTGGGTCTGATTGTACCCTTCAAGCCTAGCTTAGCTCCTGGTCAGTGGTAAGCATTGGTCGATGTTCACTGGGTAAGTAAATGTGTATCACGGACTCCGAGTAGGGCCAGTGTTTAAGTGGCTTTGGCCCCAGAGGCATCTTACATAAAGTGGGTGCTCGATAAACGTTGGTCAAGTGGGCTGATTTATGAGACTGTCCTGGACTTTGGCTTTTAGGAACAAGAAATGTGCTTGTTTTGCAGACCCTTTTGCTGGTGAGTGCTCAGCTTTTAGATTAGATTTGCATTTAAGCTTAAATGATTGCAGTGTACATGCATTTCTTATTTTTATTCAGTGTTTCTCCCAGATTTTATTGCTATAAAAGATCTTTAAAAATCAGAATTAAAACCAGTTAAAAAGAGCTGAGTGTTAGGAAAAAATAGCTTAAGTTATGGAATGACTTTTCTCTTATTCCTGGCTTTTCTGAAAAAGGTGCTTATAATTATGAGTTCTTTGCATATACCATTTTGTGACAGATTTCTGGTTCAGTCTCAAATGTGATATTTTACATCCAATTAGGACGAATGAGTCCCAATTGCTTCATGGTTTGGGTTCACGTAGTGTGCTGAATAATTACATCAGTACGCATAGCAGGATCATCTTGCATCTGTGGAGTGTGTTACCGCTTACAAATGCTTTCCCATGTATTGTCTCTGTTTCTGGGGAAAATTCTGTGACTTAAGCGAGGTTGGTATTTTTAATTTGTTCATGTTTCAGAGGAAGAAATTGAAGCTCAGGAGATTAAGGGGACTGTCTGAGGCCACACAGGTTCTTGCTGGCCCCTGAACCTGGGTCCATTGAGTTCACAACCAGTGTTTTTTCTCCTGTACGTCTCTGCTACCTCTCTGCTTCTTTTGGTCCTGGGCAGGGGGGTGGGGGCCAGGAGGGGGTCTACTATGGCAGTTTACAAGTGGGAATTTTATTGAGAAGTAAAGCCTTACAGAAGAGATGAACATGGAATTATGATATTGGTATGTTCATCCAAACATTATAAAATTTTAATTTTCAGAAAACAAATTTTGTGGAAGGAAGACATGCTCTTTATTTCTCATTCACTTTCAGCTTATTAAAGTTTTTCTTGCGTTTCTAGGGATTTTACAATCTGATTCCAAGAAATACAGGGATAGAAAGCTAAAAGGAAAGCCAAGCACAAGCTTTAAACAGGAAGACTCAGGCAGTTGAAATAAAAGGGTGGAAAAAGATATGCAAGTACTAATCATAAGAAAACTAATTTGCTTATAATAACATAAGAAAAAATAAACATTTAGAAAGAGTTTTACTAGAGACAAAGAGGGATGTTTCATAATGATAAACGGTTCAATTCATTAAGTAGATATATCTTTCCTAAATGTATGTGCACTTAATAATACAGCTTCATAATACATGAAGCAAAAATTGACAGAAATGGAGAGAGGAAGAGACAAATTCATCATCACAGGCAGAAATTTTAGCACCTCTCCCTGGGTAATTGATAGAATAGGTAAATTAAAACATCAGCAAAGATGTGGAAGATATGAATCAGTAAAGATGTGAAAGATATCACTGTCAACCAACTGGATCTAGTTGATTTATCCCCCACATGTGGACATAGACCAACCGAAGAAAGCACATTCTTTTCAAGGACATGTGGCACATTCACAAGATAGACCATATGCTCTACCAAAGCAAGTCATAATAAATATTGAAGGACTGAAACAACACTATGTTCATCTGACCAAATGCTTTTAGAAATCAGTGTAGGAATAAGATAGATACCCAGGAAATTGTTAAATATTTGGAAATTTCTCAGCATACTTCAAAATAACTCATGGATCAAGGAAATCACAAGGAAAGTAAGTATGTTGAATTGAATGATAATGACAACACATATGAAAATCTGTGCTGCTGGTGAAACAGTGCTGGGAGGGAAATTTATGTGTTTAAATGCTTACCTTAGAAAGGAATAAAGGCTTCAAATCAATAATCAAAGTTTCATCTTTTTATTTTTAAAGATTTTATTTTATTTAATTGACAGAGAGAGAGAGAGAGAGAGAGAGACAGTGTGAGAGGGAACACAAGCAGAGTGAGTGGGAGAGGGAGAAGCAGGCTTCTGGTTGAGCAGGGAGCCCGATGCGGGCCTCGATCCCAGAACCCTGGGATCATGACCTGAGCTGAAGGCAGTCGCTTAACCAACTGAGCCACCCAGGTGCCCCTCAAAGCTTCCTCTTTAAGAGGCTAGGAAAAGAGGAGGAAATTAAATAAAACCAAGTAAAAGAAGGGAAATAAAACAAGGGTGGAAATCAATAAATTGGAAAATGGATAAACAAGAGGATGAATCAACAAAATCTGAAGTTAGTTTTTTGCAACGATCAATAAAACTTGTAGTTAGATTTGATCAATGGAAGGAAGAGAAGACACAAATTGCAGTGTCAGAAGTGAAAGAGGAAACATCACTACAGACGTACAAATATTAACAAGGGCACATTATTTGCAACTTTATGCAATAAATTCAAGAACTGACAAGAAATGGACATATTCCTTGAAACAGATGACCTAATAAAAGTGAAAGCAGAAGAAAGGGAAAACCTTACTATCCTTATGTAAATTAAAAACAAAAAATTTGGGGGGCAGAGCAAGATGGCGGAGGAGTAGGAGACCTGGATTTCGTCTGGTCTCAGGAATTCAGCTGAATAGGGATCAAACCATTCTGAACACCTACGAACTCAACAGGAGATCAAAGAAAAGAATAGCAACGACTGAACAGAGAGGCAACCACTTGCTGGAAGGTAGGACGTGCGGAGAAGTGAATCCGAGGCGATATTCGGGAGGATAGACGGCGGGGGAGGGGGCCTCCGTCGGCCGCTTCTGGCAAGTGCTAGAGCCGCGGAGCACAAAATCGGACCTTTTAGAAGTCGGCTCCGCGGAGGGACGTCGCTCCAGTGGCTAAGCGGGGGGTGGAACCCTCGCGGGACAGTGTGGTCTCAGGACCCTCGGGGTCACAGAAAGACCGGGGGGGCCTGAGTGCGGCAGAGCTCCCAGGTATCGGAGCGGGGAAGCCGGCTGCAGAGACGGAGCCGAGGCGCGGGCTCTCAGCTTGGGGTGGCCATAAACTGTGATCCGCGGCCCAGTCGGGCCACTGCTCCTCCAGCAGGGACCCAACAAGCGGCAGATCCGGGCAGACTCCCCTTCCTCCCTCGGGAGGAGCGGCGCGGGAACGCACCGCAGGGATCTGCTGGGTTTGGAGACTCCACACGGGGTCAGGTGCCAGAGATAGAAACGCTCGGTCACAGGCCGGGTGAGCACAGAGTGCGGCCGGAGACCGGGGACACGGGAGTGACTGCTTTTCTCTGGGGGCGCACTGAGGAGTGGGGCCCCGAGTTCTTGGCTCCTCTAAGGCAGAGATTGGGAAGCCACCATTTTCACTCTCGTCCTCCAAAGCTGTACAGAGGGCTTGCAGGGAACAAAAGCTCCCGAGAGCAAACCCGAGCAGCTTGCTTAGCCTGGACGGCAAGGGCGGGGCAATTCCGCCTCCGGCAAAGACGTTTGGGAACCATGGCAACAGGCCTCTCCCCCAAGAAGATCAGCAGGAACAGCCAGCAAGCCAAGACCAAGTTTACCGATCAAGGAGAACGGGAGAACTCCAGCGCTAGGGGAATACTGCACATAGAATTCATGGCTTTTTTACCATGATTCATTAGTCTTTCAAAGTTAATATTTTTTAACTGTTTTTTTTGAATATTTCTTTTTCCCTTTTTCAACCAACATCTTATCAATCACTTTTTTTAAAAAATTTTTTATTTTTCATTTTTAGAGTCATATTCTATCCCTTCATAGTAGTTACCCTTATTTTTGGCATATATATATAAGTTCTCTTTTTAAAGTTTTGAGATACAGTTTCTTCTAATATATTAAAATATAGTGTAAGTCTCTAGTGTATGGCTTTGTTCTAGTCTCCTGCCTGATCACATTCTCTCCCCCCTCTTTTTTCTTTCTTTCTTTCTTTTTTTTATCCTCTTCTTTCTTTTTTCAAGCACCTTATCAATTCCTCTTTTAAATTTTTTTATAATTTTCATCCTTACAGTCATATTTCATCCCTTCATTGTATTAACCCTTATTTTGTACATATATAAGTCTTTCTTTCTTTAAAATTTTAGGAGGCACTTTCTACTAACAGACTAAAATACACCCAAAATCTAGTGTGTGGCACTAATCTATGCACTAGCCTGATCATATTTGATCATATTCTGTTTTTTCTTTGTTTTGTACTCTTTTTGTTTGTTTTTTCTTTTTCTTTTTTTCCCCTCTTTTTTCTTTCTTTCCCTTTCTTTTCCCCTGGTTTCAGGTCTTTTCTGATTTGTTTAGAGTATATTTTCTCGGGACGTTGTTAACCTGTTAGCATTTTGTTCTCTCATTCATCTATTCTCCTCTGGACAAAATGACAAGACGAAAAAAATCACCTCAGCAAAAAGAACAAGAGGTAGTACCCTCTGCCAGGGACCTACTCAATAGGGACATTAGTACGATGTCAGACCTAGAGTTCAGAATCATGACTTTAAAGATACTAGCTGGGTTTGAAAAAAGCATGGAAGTTATTAGAGATACCCTTCTTGGAGAAATAAAAGAACTAAAATCTAACCAAGTCGAAATCAAAAAGGCTATTAATGAGGTGCAATCAAAATGGGGGCACTAGCTGCTAGGATAAATGAGGCAGAAAAGAGAATCAGTGATATAGAAGACCAAATGATGGAAAATAAAGAGGCTGAGAAAAAGAGAACTACTGGATCATGAGGGCAGAATTCGAGAGATAAGCGATATGATAAGATGACACAACATTAGAATAATTGGGATCCCAGAAGAAGAAGAAAGAGAGAGAGGGGCAGAAGGTATATTGGAGCAAATTATAGCAGAGAACTTCCCTAATGTGGGGAAGGAAACAGGCCTCAAAATCCAAGAGTCACAGAGAACCCCTCTCAAAATCAATAAAAATAGGTCAACTCCCCGACATCTAATAGTAAAACTTACGAGTCTTAGAGACAAAGAGAAAATCTTGAAAGCAGCTGGGGGGAAGAGATATGTAACCTACAATGGTAGAAACATTAGATTGGCAACAGACCTATCCACAGAGACCTGGCAGGCCAGAAAGGACTGGCATGATATCTTCAGAGCACTAAACGAGAAAAATATGCAGCCAAGAATACTATATCCAGCTAGGCTGTCATTGAAAATAGAAGGAGAGATAAAAAGCTTCCAGGACAAACAAAAGCTAAAGGAATTTGCAAACACGAAAGCAGCCCTCCAAGAAATATTGAAAGAGGTCCTCTAAGCAAAGGGAGAGCCTAAAAGCAGCATAGACCAGAAAGGAGCACAGACAATATACAGTAACAGTCACCTTACAGGCAATACAGTGGCACTAAATTCATCTTTCAATAGTTACCCTGAATGTAAATGGGCTAAATGCCCCAATCAAAAGACACAGTCTATCAGATTGGATTAAAAAACAAGACCCATCAATATGCTGTCTGCAAGAGACTCATTTTAGACCCAAAGACATCCCCAGATTGAAAGTGAGGGGATGGAAAACCATTTACCATGCTAATGGACACCAAAAGAAAGCTGGGGTGGCAATCCTTATATCAGACAAATTAGATTTTAAACCAAAGACTGCAATAGATGAGGAAGGACACTATCCTACTTAAAGGGTCTATCCAACAAGAAGATCTAACAATTGTAAATATCTATGCCCCTAACATGGGAGCAGCCAATTATATAAGGCAATTAATAACAAAAGCAAAGAAACACATTGATAACAGTACAATAATAGTTGGGGACTTTAACACCCCCCTGACTGAAATGGACAGATCATCTAAGCAAAAGATCAACAAGAAAATAAAGATTTTAAATGACACACTGGACCAAATGGACTTCACAGACATATTCAGAACATTCCATCCCAAAGCGACGGAATACACATTCTTCTCTAGTGCCCATGGAACATTCTCCAGAATAGATCACATCCTAGGTCCCAAATCAGGTCTCAACTGGTACCAAAAGATTGGGATTATTCCCTGCATATTTTCAGACCACAGTGCTTTGAAACGAGAACTCAATCACAAGGGGAAAGTCAAAAAGAACTCAAATACATGGAGGCTAAAGAGCATCCTACTACTGTGTAAGACTGTTGAATCACAGATCTGTATTTCTGAAACAAATAATGCAACATATTTAAAAAAAAAAAGAAAAAGAAGATAGCAGGAGAGGAAGAATGAAGGGGAGTAAGTCAGAGGGGGAGACGAACCAGGAGAGATGATGGACTCTGAAAAACAAACTGAGGTTTCTAGAGGGGAGGAGGGTAGGGGGATGGGTTAGCCTGGTGATGGGTATTAAAGAGGGCACATTCTGCATGGAGCACTGGGTGTTATGAACAAACAATGAATCATGGAACACTACACCAAAACAAATTATGTAATATATGGTGATTAACATAACAATAAAAAAATTAAAAAAAATAAAGAGCATCCTACTAAGGAATGAATGGGTCAACCAGGAAATTAAAGAAGAATTAAAAAAATTCATGGAAACCAATGAAAATGAAAACACAACTGTTCAAAATCTTTGGGATGCAGCAAAGGCAGTCCTAAGAGGAAAGTATATAGCAATACAAGCCTTTCTCAAGAAACAAGAAAGGTCTCAAATACACAACCTAACCTTACACCTAAAGGAGCTAGAGAAAGAACAGCAAATAAAGCCTAAACCCAGCAGGAGAAGAGAAATAATAAAGATCAGAGCAGAAATCAATGAACTAGAAACCAAAAGAACAGTAGAACAGATCAACGAAACTAGGAGCTGGTTCTTTGAAAGAATTAACAAGATTGATAAACCCCTGGCCAGACTTATCCAAAAGAAAAGAGAAATGACCCAAATCAACAATATCATGAATGAAAGAGGAGAGATCACAACCAACACCAAAGAAATACAAACAATTATAAGAACATATTATGAGCAACTCTATGCCAGCAAATAGATAACCTGGAAGAAATGGGTGCATTCCTAGAGATGTATCAACTACCAAAATTGAACCAGGAAGAAATAGAAAACCTCAACAGACCTAGAACCACTAAGGAAATTGAAGCAGTCATCAAAAATCTCCCAACAAACAAAAGCCCAGGGCCAGATGGCTTCCCAGGGGAATTCTATCAAACATTTAAAGAAGAATTAATACCGATTCTCCTGAAAGTGTTCCAAAAAATAGAAATGGAAGGAAAACTTCCAAACTCATTTTATGAGGCCACCATTACCTTGATCCCCAAATCAGACAAAGACCCCATCAAAAAGGAGAATTACAGAGCAATGGTGATGAACATGGATGCAAAAATTCTCACCAAAATACTAGCCAATAGGATCCAACAGTACATTAAAAGGATTATTCACCATGACCAAGTGGGATTTATCCTTAGGCTGCAAGTTTGGTTCAACATCCAAAAATCAATCAGTGTGATACAATATATTAGCAAAAGAAAGAACAAGAATCATATGATCCTCTCAACAGATGTAGAACAAGCATTTGACAAAGTACAGCATCCTTTCTTGATCAAAACTCTTCAGAGTATAGGGATAGAGGGTACATACCTCAATATCATAAAAGCCATCTATGAAAAACCTACAGCGAATATCATTCTCAATGGGGAAGAGCTGAGAGCTTTCCCCCTAAGGTCAGGAACACGGCAGGGATGTCCACTCTCACCACTGCTATTCAATATAGTACTAGAAGTCCTAGCCACAGCAATCAGACAACAAAAAGAAATCAAAGGCATCCAAATCGGCAAAGAGGAAGTCAAACCCTCACTCTCTGCAGATGATATGATACTTTATGTGGAAAACCCAAAAGACTCCACCCCCAAACTGCTAGAACCATACAGGAATTCAGTAAAGTGGCAGGATATAAAATCAATGCACGAAATCAGTGGCATTCCTATACACCAACAAGACAGAAGAGAGGGAATTGAAGGAGTCAATCCCATTTACAGTTGCACCCAAAACCATAAGATACCTAGGAGTAAATCTAACCAAAGAGGCAAAGGATCTGTACTCAGAAAATTATAAAATAGTCATGAAAGAAATTGAGGAAGCCACAAAGAAATGAAAAAATGTTCCCATGCTCATGGATTGGAAGAACAAACATTGTGAAGATGTCAATGCTACCTAGAGCAATCTACACATTTAATGCAATCCCTGTCAAAATACCATCCACTTTTTTCAAAGAAATGGAACAAATAATCCTAAAATTTGTATGGAACCAGAAGAGACCCCGAATATCCAGAGGAATGTTGAAAAGGAAAAGCAAAGCTGGCGGCATCACAATTCCGGACTTCCAGCTCTATTACAAAGCTGTCATCATCAAGACAGTATGGTACTGGCACAAAAACAGATACATAGATCAATGGAACAGAACAGAGAGCCCAGAAATGGACCCTCAACTCTATGGTCAACTCATCTTTGACAAAGCAGGAAGGAATGTCCAATTCAAAAAAGACAGTCTCTTCAACAAATGGTGTTGGGAAAATTGGACAGCCACATGCAGTAGAATGAAATTGGACCATTTCCTTACACCACACACAAAAATAGACTCCAAATGTTTGAAAGACCTAAATGTGAGACAGGAGTCATCAAAATCCTAAAGGAGAACACAGGCAGCAACCTCTTCCACCTCAGCCGCAGCAACTTCTTCCTAGAAACATCGCCAAAGGCAAGGGAAGCAAGGGCAACAATGAAGTATTGGGATTTCAGCAAGATAAAAAGCTTTTGCACAGCAAAAGAAACAGTCCAGAAAACCAAAAGAAAACCGACAGAATGGGAGAAAATATTTGCAAATGACATATCAGATAAAGGGCTAGTATCCAGAATCTGTAAAGAACTTAATCAAACTCAACACCCAAAGAACAAATAATCCAATCAAGAAATGGGCAGAAGACATGAACAGACATTTTTCCAAAGAAGACATCCAAATGGCCAACAGACACATGAAAAAGTGCTCAACATCACTCGGCATCAGGGAAATCCAAATCAAAACCTCAATGAGATACCACCTCACACCCGTCAGAATGGCTAAAATTAACAAGTCAGGAAATGACAGATATTGGCGGGGATGCGGAGAAAGGGGAGCCCTCCTACACTGTTGGTGGGAATGCAAGCCGGTGCAGCCACTCTGGAAAACAGTATGGAGGTTTCTCAAACAGTTGAAGATAGAGCTACCATACGATCCAGCAATTGCACTACTGGGTATTTACCCCAAAGACACAAATGTAGGGATCCGAAGGGGTACGTGCACCCCAATGTTTATAGCAGCAATGTCCACAATAGCCTAACTGTAGAAAGAGCCAAGATGTCCATCGACAGGTGAATGGATAAAGAAGATGTGGTATATATACACAATAGAATATTATGCAGCCATCAAAAGGAATGAGATCTTGCCATTTGCAACGACGTGGATGGAACTGGAGGCTGTTATGCTGAGCGAAATAAGTCAATCAGAGAAAGACATGTATCATACGACCTCACTGATATGAGGAATTCTTAATCTCAGGAAACAAACTGAGGGTTGCTGGAGTGGTGGGGGGTGGGAGGGATGGGGTGGCTGGGTGACAGACAATGGGAAGGGTATGTGCTATGGTGAGCGCTGTGGATTGTGCAATACTGTTGAATCACAGATCTGTACCTCTGAAACAAAAAATGCAATATATGTTAAGAGGAAAAAAAAAAGAAGCCGGAGGGGAAGAATGGGGGGGGAATCGGAGGGGGAGATGAACTATGAAAGATGATGGTCTCTGAAAAACAAACTGAGGGTTCTCGAGGGGAGGGGGTGGGGGGATGGGTTAGCCTGGTGATGGGTATTAAAGAGGGCACGTTCTGCGTGGAGCATTGGGTTTATGCACATACAATGAATCATGGAACACTACATCAAGAACTAATGATGTAATGTATGGTGATTAACATAACAATAAAAAAATTAAAAAAAAAATTTTTTTTTGGCCTGAGCCAAAATCATGAGTCCGATGCTTCACCCAGGTGCCCCCTAAAAAAATTTGTAATAAAATAACCTTTAGGGGCGCCTGTGTGCCTCAGTTGATTAAGAATGTGAATCTTGATTTTGGCTCAGGTCATGATCTCAGGGTTCTGAGATTCAGCCCCACATCAGGCTCTGCACTCAGTGGGGAGTCTGCTTGAAGATTTCTCTCCCTCTCTCCCTGCCCCGCCCCCTGCTTGCCCTCACACTCTCAAATAAATCAATAAATCTTAAAAAAAAAAAAATCTTTCACACAAGGAGAGTATCAGGGTCAGATGGTTTTTCTAGCAAATTCTATCGAACATTTAAGGAAGAAATAATACCAATTCCAAAAGCTATCTCAGAAAAGAGAGGAGGGGAAAACCCTTCTCAGCTCATTTTATTAAGGCCCCATTAACCCTAATGCGAAAACCTTACAAAGATGTTGTGAGGAAAAGAAGCTAGAGACCAATATCCCTGATGAATATAGACAAAAAATTCTTTAAAAATATGTTAGTTGACTTTTGCTTCAACCGTGAAGGATTAGTTGCCAAAGGAATTGCTCCTCTGTTGTGAATAAATAGAAACTTGGACCATGTATGTGAAACAGCTGTTTTCAGACATTGTGTTACAGGCTGTGCAGAACTGTGATCTTTGGGAGAAGGGACATGCACAAGGTGAACTTTACATTCACCTCCGCTTGTGCTTGGAAGCAGTTTTCAGGCTGCAGCCCCGGGGCTGGGGATGGGGTGGCGTGGGGGTGGGACAGAAACTGAGACAGAGTGTATGGAGCACAATGCTGCAGAGCAGAGTATTCCTTCCACAGAGATAGAGCCCGTATACCTGCAGGGGGTCCCATCAAGTCCTTGGTGGAGCGCTGGCCTGTTCACGAGCAGGGTGACAGTCCATGAGGTGGGGGGAAGCACCCCAGGAAGCAGTAAGTTGAATCATCCCCAGAGCTCACAGAGATGTGTCTGCTGGGTGTTGCTGAGTGTTGCTGGCCGTCGCTTGCTGCAGGAACTGGGAACTGGGAAGTACTTCGCTCTATCAGCTGAATGTGGGAGAAACCCTGTGTGCTCACATGAGCACTCTGCAGGGGCCTGATGCTGGAGAAAGCCTTCTCCAGAGGAGGTCAGTGCTGAAGAAGACCCAGCATCCACACTCGCTGCAGGAACTGTGGGTCGGAGCCTGGTGAACGAGGCATATGAGAACTTGGGGGAGAACACCCCTTTCTCCTTCAGTGTCCCTCCTTTACTCTGTACTGAAAAGAATGACACCATGCCAGCAGGTCAAGGAGAAGTATTTGTAAGACCCAGTTCCATGATTGCAGAGACAATAAATTGATAACTGGCACATCTGGGATTCAATAAAAAAAAAACAACACAACAAAACAGGCATGCAATGAGACAGGGAAATATGATCTAGAATCAGAAGAAATAAGAATCATTAGAAACGATAAGATTATAAACAACTTAATAAAAAGATGGTTAAAAGATTTCAAGATAAGCATCATAGAAGATATAGAAATGGCTAGAAAGCGCATGAAAATCTGTTTCATGCTCAACATTATTAGTCATCACAGAATTGGTAATTACAATCATAATGAGATGCCTTTAACACTTACTAGAATGGCTAAAATTAAAGACTGACAGCACTGAATTTTGACCAGGACGTGGAGCAGTTGAAGCTTTTATACATTACTGGTGGGAAGGGTAAAATGGTACAACCATTTTGCAGGATCATGTGGCAGTTTTTTATAAAGGTAGATATGTATCTATCATATGACCCAGCAATTCTACTCCTTCATGTCTGCGTCGTAGAAATGAAAACATAGGCCCACAAAACACAAGACCATAAGAGTGGTAATAGCTGCTTTATCATAGTAATGAAAGCTTGTGAATAACCCAGCTATCTATGAATATAGAAGCAAATTGTGATATATTCATAGTGTAGATTAGTATTTCTGCTTGTAGGGAATAAACCACTGGTGCAACATTATGACTCTGACATATTATGAGCAAAAGAAGCAGAATACAAGCAAATACATTCTCTATGTACTATTTATGTGAATTTTAAGATCAGGCAGGGATAATATATGGTGATATCAGAAAGGAGTTAACTTGGAGTGGGGGCAAAGAATTACAGAAAAGGGTGATAGAAATGTTCTACGTCTTGGTTGGGGGCCTAAATTCTTTTATTGCGTATAAATTATATGTCAGTTAAAAAATATGAGCCCCCCCCCCGAAAACCACATCTAAAGGGGTAGAGGAAAGAATTGGACATTCTTCTCTCCAGCACTTACTGCCAGGCTATGCAAGGCTCTGCCTCAGAACACAGAAGAAGCAGAATCTTGGCATCTGTCCTGTAGGAACTCATAAAGCACTTCTGGAAGATGAGATCGTTGCTCATACATGGCAGTGAAGGTGGGCTTTTAGGTGGGCTGGCCCTAAGTGTTCCTGGCGCTCACAGAAGAGGGAATTGGGTGAGGCCTGGAGTTGTCAGGAAGGCTTCATAGATATGGCAGAGGTTGAGCTGGGCCGGGAAAGTTGGGTAGATTTTTGAAAAGTTGGAGGTAAATTTGGAGACGTCACAGGAACTCTGTAGCTCTGTAGGAACACAGTAGGGTACACAATCAAAAGTATTTCTTCCACTGCCCTTGAACCATTCTCTGAATCCCTCCCCCAAGGCTGGTTGTGCTTCCAGGTTCCAGTGTACACTTACAGAAATACTCATTGTGGGGCACCTGGGTGGCTCAGTTGGTTGAGCATTCCACTCTTGATTTCTGCTCAGGTCACGATCTCAGGGTCCTGAGATTGAGCCCCGTGTTGGGCTCAGCGCTCAGCATGGAGTCTGCTTGTCCCTTTCCCTCTGCTCTGCTCCCCTGTGTGCATGCACTCTCTCTCTCTCATAAATAAAATCTTAAAGAAACAAAAAAAAAAAGAAACAGTGCATCTGCACTCTGCTTTCTCTTGTTTGTCTTCACAGACTTATTGCATATTTACCCAGAAAGGCATCCATTCTTTTCCATGGTGGTGGTATATAGTCCATTGTGTGGATGTAATGGTATTTTAATCATCTCCCTATTAATGGATACTCTGATTGATTTTAGTTTTTCTTATGACAAGGCTTAAGTGAACACCCTATGAGTAACCCCTTGCAGATGTCCCTGTGGAACAGATTTCTTCAAGTGAAGTTGCCTCTCAAATGTCATATACCTTTACAATTTGACCAACAAAGGGGCACCTGGGTGGCTCAGTCGGTTAAGCATCCAACTCTTGGTTTCAGCTTAGGTCCTAATCTCAGGGTCATGAGTTTGAGCCCTGTGTTGGGCTCCATGCTGTGTATGGAGCCTACTTAAAAAAAAAAAAAAAAAAAAAAAAAAAAATTCGACCAAGAAAAAGTTCTGTTCATATGCACTCTGACCAGATTGTAAGAGAGTGGCTTTTCATCCAAAGTCTCATCAGTACTGGGTATTAGTCATTTAAAATTTTATCTAATTTATGACAGATTTCTTGTTCTAATGATGTAGGTCTTTAATCACTATTGAGAGTAGGTACCTATTTTTGTACATTTATTAGCCATTTCTGGTTCTTCTGTGAATTTTCCATTTTTGTACAGATTGATCATTCTTTTGTATGTGTTCTTTATATACTAGTGATGTTAACCTTTTTGTATTGTATGTTGCATGTATTTTTCAAGTCTGTCATTTTTTAAAGATTTTATTTGGGGGAGAGAGAGAGAGAGAGTGAGCACACAAGGTGGGGGCAGGAGAGGGAGAAGCAGACTGCCCGCTGAGCAGGGAGCCTGATAAGGGACTTGATCCCTGGACCCTGAGATTGTGACCTGAGCTGAAGGCAGACACTTAACTGACTGAGCCATCCAAGCGCCCCAAGTCTGTCATTTTTTTATTTTTAAAATTATGGTGGCTTTCACCATAGTCATTTCAAACTTTTATGTAGTTAGCTTATTAACCTTATTTATAGTTCTGAGATTTGTGACTTGCCTGGAAGGCCTTTCTCCCATTTGAAAATAGCAAAATATTCCTCTGTATTTTCTTGTAGTATTTTTTATCTTTCCTGCACACATACATACACGCACTCCATTTAGGTCTTTGGATCTTTAATCATTTGGAAATATGTTTTTGTGGTAGGATACATGGTCTGATTTCCTTTTCTGAAAGTAGATGCCATATTGTTTGGACACCATTGGCTGATGGCCCCTTGATTTGAAATGCTGTGGTAATTGTAACTAAGTACAGGTTTGATGTGAACCATTCGTCTGTAACATTGATCTCCTTGCTTTAGTCTTGCTCCTAGAACCCCAGGGTCTTAACTTGACACTCTCTTACACATTTGCTTATCTGGAAATGCAAGTCCTCTCACACTATTCTTTTTGGAAATTTTACTGGCTGTTCTTATGCATTTGCTCTTTCATATGAGCTTAGTTTCAACTTATCAGGTTTCAGAACACAACAGTATATCCCACTGGGGTTTTATTGGGTTTGCGTTGAACTCAAAGAATTTTTAAGTGGCAGTTGACAGCATCGTAATGTTGAGACTAGATCCACTGGCTCATGTTTGGTCATGGCTCTTCTTTTCACTGCCACCATCCAAGCCACTGTCCCTTCTACACTGGGCTTCAGAAGCAGCCCATCAAGTGTCTCCTTGTGACCACTGGCCCCTCTGATCCCTCTTCACACTGGGCCAGGGCTTTATGTCAGGTGTTCCCTGGACTTGAGAATATTCCCTTTCCAGCCCCTCTTCCTTCAGTAACTTCTCGTCTGTGGGTCTTTTCTCAGTTGTCATTTCCTCAAGGAAACCTTACCAACTAGGCAGAATTTCCTTCCCACAGTTGCCTTTCCCATCCTTACCCCTTCTCTTGAGTCCAGTTGTCATTCCGCATTTGTTCTGAGTTTTCTGAGCACAGGGCTGCGTGTGCCGTTCCCTCGTGTGGTCCCTCTGCCCTCACTGGAGCAGGTGCTCCTTAAATGCTCCTTAGTGCCAGTGAGCTTGGTGTTTTCCTCTGTGTCTTCATGTCTTTAAGTAAAACCTTCACAGTTTGCTTTCCATGGTTGTGTCTGTTTTTTGTTAAGCTTATTATCTATAACATTTCCTATTTGTTTTGTTGCTGGTGGGGAAAAGCTGTTGATGTTTGAACATCTTGAATCTGCCCGTCCTGCTGAACTCAGCCCTCATTGCTGCCTGTCTTGGTTGGCTTCCTCCTCAGGCTGATTGGGTACTGGTTAGGTGCAGCAGCCCCAGCCTCACCTCTGACCCTAACAACCTGCAGAGGAAGCAAGAGATTGTTGCCCCCAAAAGATTTCTGAAGAGCAAGGAGGGGCTTTCTCCTCAGCAGCCCCCAGCTCATTCGCTCTCTTCTCTGGCTCAGATAGAGTCCCAGGCTCATTGTGGAGTCCCTCCCGGGTGAGGGCGGGGCTCAGCTCTGCACAGCCAATCAGTTCCAACTTCCCCCGGGCTGACTCCCCTCATTACCGGGGCTGTGGGGAGGTGGTGGGGCGATTGTCACTTTGTATAACCGGGATTCTGCTAGAGAGGCCAAGGGGCAAATAGGCCTGGGGTGAAAGTCTACACTGGACATCCAACAGAATGGTCCTATGACTTTCCCATCAACCCAGTTGAACACTTTGATAAAACTATGAGATGTCCTGACTTGGAGCCATTCTCTTATTCCTGGAGTAAATCGTGTGTACCAGTCTTTGAACATCTGCTTGTGTTTTGATCTGCGAGGATTTTGTTTTGGACTTTTTGTCCATATTCATGAGTGAGATTTGTCTGTGTTACAGGAAGCCCTTTTAGTAATGGAAATTAACAGAGTGGAAAGATTCTGGGATGCAAAGGTCACTTAGTTCCTGGCACGTCACCTAGCCTCGCTGAGCCTGCTCCTCACTGGCATGGTGGGGACAGCCCTGATGGACTCGGGCTGCCGTGAGGAGCAAGTAGTACCCATGAAAGCAACTGCTCAATGCTAACGTGGCACAGACTCAGAACTCTGTCCCATATGTACATTCAAGGCACTGTGTGAGTTTCTTCCATGAGGAGACAGGTTTGGAGAATGCTAACAGTGGAGATTTCTCTCGGCTTTCTTCATATAAACCATCATCAGAAAACCAGCCTTGTGCAGGAGGAGAGGCCCTGGGAACATGACGGTAAACATTACATTATTGGTGTTCGGATATTAGGTTCCTGCTTTTCATAATATCCTCAGGGTGCGGGGGAAGATTCGATATTTTCTGAGATTCTGCTGTAAAGTGCAAGTTATTGCTGGTACCGTCACCCAATTATTCTGTACTTATTTTACTTAGACTGTAGTAATTGGAAAAAGATTAGATGTCAGGACTTTGTATTTTGTTGATTATATTACCAGAGCCTCTTTAATCGTTTCTTTTATTCCTAATATTAATCATGAGCTCCTAGCTGTTACGAGAAGAGCCTGATGTGGATTCCTAACTTAAAGGAAAGAAAGAATTACTTCAGTTTCTGTGGGATTGACTGAGTGTTGATACACCTGCAAATTGAAACGTGTTCTCTCGCTGTTCGGGGCGTGTGGCTGTAACACTGGGGAGACGCAGAAGGTCCAACGGACCTCAGGGGCTGGTCTCCTCCCCACCCGCCGCCCCCTCAGTCTCTGCTGTGCCCTCTCCCGCCCCCTGTGACCGCCCACCCGTGGGTATTTGTGGAGGCAGCAGCGACTGTCGTAGTCTGCCTTGAAAGACGTGGCTGCCCCTTGATGAGTGCTCTGTGGACACAGGCTTGTCTCTGCGACACTATCTCTTTCAAAGCAGTCCCGAGCAAAGCACCTCATGTCCGTAAGCAGTGAATGGTGAGAGGGAGAAAGGGTGCAGGAAAGAAGGGAGCACCGGGCGGGTGGTAGAGGTGGGGACAGGTGTCGGTGGGGGACTGAGGGAGGGAAGGAGGGGGCGTGTGGAGGGGGGTGTGTGGTGCCCCACCTGTCCCAGGGTGGCTCTGGGGACGCTTGCCATGCATTTAGCAAACGTGTACTCTGTATGGCTTAAATGTAGACACTTAGCTTTGCCGGAGCGGAGGTCACTCAGCGTCTCTCGTATATTGAGAACAATCGGTATCTGAAAGCTTTCTCACTTAGGTTCACTCTGGTTTCATTTATGGGGCCCCCCTCCCCCCAGGAACACTGACGAAATAGGTCAAGGCCCTGCGGGGAGTTCCCTGTTTGTAAACCCTGTTTTCTTTGTCTCTTTGTTGTCAACAGAGGAATTACGGAAGTTGAGCTGGTCCGGAATCCCTAAGCCGGTTCGTCCAATGACCTGGAAGCTGCTCTCAGTAAGTCTTGGGGGGCCTGCTCACCAGTGCTGCCTGGCCCAGAGCGTGGCCCCGAGTGTGGCCCGGAGCGTGGCCCACCAGCCATGGCCAGGCACGCGCCTTGTCTTTGTGGCAGTGATCTGGGCCTTTGCCTGAGCTAAGGTGACATTTTCCATCTTTTGCTTCATTACAAGCTTGGTTTGACAAGGCTGGCAGAAAATGAGCTTAAGTAATTATTTATGACAGCTGTATTCTTTTCCTCTGGTTTTATTATTCTAGAAATCTTTGTAATATTTTCAAACCTGTGATAGAGAAAGGATCCATCATAGAAGACTATTTCAATTCTTAGGAATTCATCACAGTGAAATATGTTTGACCATTTTTTTTTTTTTTTAATGTACTTTAGTAGTGATGTAAGGGGGAGAAAGTGATTCTAAAAGTATCTGTGTTTCCTTGATGGAGGCTGGGGTTCTGGTGCCTCACCCCTGGTTCTAAACTGCCCACCTGTGGAGACTGCTGGAGAAGATGAGGTGCGCGGGGTGGAGCGGCCATTGACACTCTCTCTGGTACTTCACTCGGGTTAATACCTGAAGTGAGCTTGGCCCTGCTGAAAACTTTGGAGTAGTTTATAGACAGTTTTTTTCTCTTTCCCTTTTTAAATTATTTTTGGAGCTAAATCAGTAGGGAACTCTAAGTGTTTACTCTAAATTGGGTCTGACTTTCAGTATTTAAAAGACTCTTTCTTGCTAATGAGTCTTAATAAATTTACAGCTTAGTACCTCGTAATCCTAAATGCAGATGCCACTCTCAACAGTGAATATTTATTGATTAAATATTCTCTTGCAATTAAAATTAGACCTGCTACAATTGCTTATGTTTCTGTTTTGTGTCTGTTATTTTAAGCATTTGTATCTACTTTTCCAAATGTCCTGTACAATAGGTTACAAGCTTTTTAGATTGAACTGTAGGAAGTTTGGACGATACTATGTTTAAGACTTTAGAGTGCAATTTTATATTTATGAAGGTTGTGCTGCCTCTGGGTAGAAAGCCTTCCTGAATGGTTTTGTCCCATTCCTTTCCGTTGGTTCTTGGTCTGTGTGCATTGTAGCTGAGCTACCCTGTGTGTGATGCCCAGTGGCTGGCTGGGCAAGTGTGTGACCTGGGATTCAGTGGGCACTGGAGCAGAAGGGGGAGGAGAGAGATGCTCCACGTTGTTGGTTTGAATGGGAGGGAGGGTGTAGGTGGGTTGAGTCTGTAACCAGGAATGTTGGGAATACAAGGGAAAGAGTATCTGGGCGTCTCAGATCCATGTATTTGTGTAACCGTTAACTGACTGCAGGGACCCCTTGCCTGGAGACAGAGATGAATCAGATGCTAGCCCTCCCTGTTAGGAGGAGGAGGGGCTGGGTCAGGTCAGGGCTGCAGGACAGTCTGGGATCACACACAGTGGGATGTGTGGGATGCAGGCGGGAAGGAACGGGCAGCCGCAGAGCAGGGGCATGTGTGCCAGGCTGGGCCTCCCTTTCCCAGGGTCTGCAGGTGCTGCAAGGTGGGAGGCTGGGGACTGGGAAGGACAGAGATGAACTTGGCAGTTCTGGACCTCTTTAGGCTTGGGTTGACGGATGAGTTAAAAAAAAGTGTTGGGGTCAGTGAGCAAAGCCTGTCTTTCCAAAGTGGCGGAGGGTGGGGGCACCAAGAAAGGGAGGGGCGGTTCCAGGGCAGTGCAGACTCCTGTGGATGGCAGACCAGGCTTCTTGGGGAAGGTGGGGTGTTTCTGGAGCAACCTGAAGGATGTGTCAGTGTCCTTGGGTTGGGGAGACGGGGAGGGCGTACGGCCTATGGGATGCAGCTCGGTTTGGACGAGCGGGAGCCCAGGTGAGCTGGCTCCCTAGGAATGGCGGGCAGACTGCTTGGATTAGGGAGGGGGTGGCTGGGGACCAGGAGCAGGCCACGATGTGAAGGACTTCAGTGAAGGGTGGGGAGGCTGTTTCTGGAGCGGGAAATCCGGGAGCCTCTTGAATGGTCTTTTGGTTGGTGCCTTCATTTATTTGATCAGTATTTCTCCAGCACTTTCTGTGTCTCTGGCTCTGTGTTTGTCACGGGGAGATAAGAAGGCAGAAGAACCAAGTCGCTGTCCCTCATGCGGCCTGTACAAAGAGAGGGGGTCCCTGCCTTCCTCTGTCTGCCCCAGGACAGACTGGGGTCTCACCATGGGAAGGAGCCCATTCTCTCAGAAGCCTGCGCCCCAGGGCACTGCTCACCCTGTGTCTCTTCCTGTACACTTCTGCTTGTTTAACAGCATCTGTTGAGTGCTTTGCTGTGTGCCAGGCTGTGCACACGTGTGGGGTCCCTGCAGAAGCGGTGATCTCTGAATGCGGGGTTGTAGGAACAGATAGACCAGTATCGCGACCAGGGTCTGGCACCAGGAGGAAGAATGTGCTGTGCTGCTCTGGGTGCCCGTCAGAAGGAGGAGGCGGGCACAGCCAAGACAGGGAAGACTGGGCAGGGGAGGAGGGCCTAGGGGCTGCAGGGGCAGGTGCGCGGGACTCAGGCTGCTGGAGTAGGAAACTGGGTGGTCCGTTGGCGCTGTGCTCACTCATCGTTCAGGGGACATGTGCTCATCATGCCTTCGCTATGCTCTGGTCCTGTGCTGGCAAGCAGTAACGGCATGCCAGCCTTCAGGTGTCCCCAGATAGCCCAGGGAGACAGGCCCATGCACATTCTGTATGCCCTTGGGGGAAGGATGGGCTCTGGGCATCCAGGGGCAGGGAACCCACCAGGTTGAGGGGTGCTGGTCAAACATGGGAATGGACGGGGGGAAGGAGGTCAGAATGGTGGGGACCATCATCTCCTATCCCCTAAACGCTGACCCAGGAGCTACCTTATGAGTCTCTCCTTCTCTCCTGGTTACTGTAATGGAAGATTTGGGGAGCACCGTGAAGGATGCCAATCACTTATTTCTGATGTGGTGAGTGTTTCCCACACGTCTGGCCTTTGCAAGTGCTAGGTCACAAAAGAGTCTTGGAAAATGCTGGGGAGAAAACTCGGCAGGCACTTCAGGGTCATGGGCAGGAGAAGGGTCCCCCAAGTTTAGGCCACCTCTCAGTCACTCTGAATCCAAGGCTTCACGTGCCACTCTCCTGGGAAGCTTTTGTAGATATTGGTGTCTAGGCCCACCAAGCCAATTGGAGCCTTGGGGTAAACTGAGGCATCAGGGTTTGTACCAATTGCAGCCTGCCCTAGGCTGGGCAGGGGTGGGGGCGGGGGCAGCAACGGCATGGGGGCTTTGGGCTTTGGGCTGTCCTCTTGACCTCTTGGGTGCACGTTAGTGGCACCGGGGAGCCGGGGAACTGCCAATCTCGGGTCCCCAGGGATTCTCACGTGTGCCCAGGGTGGAGGCAGCTGCTCTAGGATGTATGGGTTCCACGTGGGACAGGGCAGGGCACGCACGGACCAGCTAGGAGACAGGACCCACTGAAGGCCGTACAGCTGGGCCGGGGTGCCTGGGCTTGACCGACAGCGTGCTGTCCCAGAGGCTCAGCTGAGCGGGTGGGGTGGGGTGGCTGGGCCCAGCTCTTCGCTTCCGGGACCCTGAACCCAGGACCGAGGAGAATCTGTCATTTGTCCGGTTGAAAAAGACAGCTGAAGCTGCACTTGAGTGTGAATGTACTTCAAGACCTGGCAAACTAATGACTTTTTCCCCTAGTCTGTTCACGATTTGTCATTAACGTGATCCCGGTGGTCTGTTGAAGAGCACTATTCTTAATGGATGAGTAGGAAATGCTCCTTTAATGAAGAAAGATGGGAAACTTGGCTCCTGTCATTTACGGAAGACTAACATATACTCTAGTCCAGAACATATCGTTAAACCACCATTAATGCGATTTAACATTTAAATTCCCTGCAAGCACAGCAGTAACTTTTTAAAAATGAGCACTGTAGAAAATCGTATTTTTGGCTCATTTTTTAATAACTACTTCAGAAACATTGAACAATAATTAAACACGTAACATTTATGCTGGTGAGCAGAATGGTTAAGAGTGATCAGTGAGGTGCTGGCATCACCCTTTTTTCTCATGGCGTGTCAAGGTAGGATCGCACGTGAACCCACGGGAGGGAGCCACTGGATGCGTGTGTCACGGGGACAATTTTGATAGAAGTATATGCAGGTATAATTGTTTTACATTTATGATTAGTGTTTTTATAGCATGCTAATACGGCAATTAAGTTTTCTGTAGTTCTGTCATTTAAAATTCATTGCATACTTGCATATGTTTCGTTTGCATAATTTCCAGGCTGGCTTAATTATCTGAAGGCCCCAACTTGCACATGTGTTTTCCTTTAGGGATGGGAGTGTCAGGAGTGTGTGTGTGGGGGGGCTTTTTATTGCCTCTGTTCCTGTTATGACATCCTGGCCTTTTAGAATTTCTCTTTTAATAAGTGAAGTTAAAATCTGGGAGTGGGGAGAAGGTGTGAGCCCTTGTTCTCGGTCACTAAGAAGCCTGTGGTGGTACCGCGTGTGGCGGATGGAAGGCCGCCCACACCGTTCCCTGGCTCATAACCTTCATTGCTCCACTGCCCTGGATGGAAGGCCAGCTCTGGCCTGGCCCACAGGGACCCCCACTGGCCGCTGCACACACATTCCCACTCCTCACCTCCCACGTGCTCTGGCCTTGCCGAACGGCAGCCTGGACATGCTGCCCGGTGTGCTCGACGCAGGCGTGTGACCTTTCTCAGGGCCTCTGCTCTGTTTCTCCCTCTGCACCACTGTGTTCTCCAACAGCAGGGCTGACTCCAAACCAATCCAAAGCTGGCCCAGAACCGTGTGCTGATACTTAACTTATCACGCAGTAGCTCACACCTCTTCCTCCCTGGGCCCCCAGGGCTGGGGCCCTCCTGGGGTATGGTGGTCCCGCTGCACAGCACAGTATCATCAGCACAGTATCATTCATTTGTTCGGCAAGTCTGCACTGAGTATCCGTGGTGTGCCCCTTGGGACTCTGAATGTGGGGGGTTTGCGGGGATGGAGATAGCCTGAGCACAGGGCAAGACCTCCTGCCCTGCTGGAGTTTGGAGCTCAGAGCTCCAGGTCTAGTGGGCAGAGGCAGGGTGAGCCAAGTCCACGCATCTGACCGGCTCTGAGAACCACCTGGAGTTGGGGGGGAGATGCTGAGGTCAGAGTGGTGACTCGGAGGAGGGAGTGCAGGTGTCTGGGGGAGTGTGCGCTCCAGGCTGGTGCATGCTTGGAAGAGACGTGAATTGATTGCAGGGCCTGTGCCCACAGGTTGCCGTGCAGGGAGCTGAGCTCCAGGGATGTGCACACAAGCCGTGGCAACAAGTAGTTCGTCTACTCTGATGCTGCAGGGGCGGAGGAGGCGCTCAGAAGTCAGTGTGCTTGTGGGAAGGCTGCCGTGGCCCTCACGCGCAGGCTGGAGGAGATCAGAGGCCAGCCCTGGTGCCGAGGTCAGGGGCCGCTCGGCCTCCGCGGCCTGGGGGCTCAGGCGGCTCCGTGTCAGCTGCCCCGCTCTGCCTGCTGGCGCCCACCAGCCTGCTGAGCCCTGTGTACAGGCGGGAGTCTCGGCCCAGGGAACGGGCGTTCAGAGAGAGGCCCCGAGCTGGGGAGCCAGAGGGGCTGGCGGCAGAGCGGGGAGGGTGTCCGCCTCTGGGCAGGGGCATGATTAGAAGCCTTGGCAGCTTCCGGAGCTCAGTGTGAGGCAGCGCGCAGGGACTCTGCCTCCTGGTGCTGAGCCCAGGGTGCGAGGGTGCGAGGGTCTGGGGGCCCGGGACACACGCAGAGCTCAGTGAACAGGGTGTGTGTGTGTGTGTAGATGACTCCCTAGGGCGGGGACTTGTTCCCTGAGTTTTTGTGAATTGAGCCAGCTGCCCCTGAAGAGGGCTGGCTGCACCGTGCCCTCTGGCCCCATAACCCTGGGCTCACTAAGGAAACTCCTGAGGCTTTCCCTCTTCTGTAAATGGAATAATGACCGCATGTCCACTGAGCAGGATTCAAGGCAGTGCTGTGTGTAGCCCGGTGCCCAGGGAGCAGCCTGCTTCCTCAGCCTGTGGCTGGGGCAACTTGTGTTTTTCCAGGAGATGACGGGGACTGGAAGTCGGCAGTAAGGTCAGATGGTTGTGGTGGATCCTGGCGGTTCCCAAACCGATGGTCTGTGAAGGCGTCTCCGACGTGAGGAAGCAGTGTCAGGTCTCACCAGCCCCGGGAGTGGTCGGCCCCCCAGCAGGGGCAGGGCTGGGTACCTGACAGAGTGCCTTGTGCGGGGTGATGCCCCGGTGTACTCTGGATGGTGCTGGCTGCAGAGGTCTGATCGTGGGGGTGCTGGCTCCACAGGAGAACACTGCTTCACCACAGTGGGGAGCCGGGCATGGCTTTAAAGTGAAATGTGTAGGCACGGGATGCTGGATAAAGGAAATTTTCTTACAAAGGAATGAGAAAGACTAATCATAAAAGATTAATAAAAGGGGCTTTCTTAAAGTTAGGAACTTGTCTTCATCAAAAGACATCATTAATGG
The DNA here is from genome assembly GCF_009762305.2 of Zalophus californianus. Classification (NCBI taxonomy): domain Eukaryota; kingdom Metazoa; phylum Chordata; class Mammalia; order Carnivora; family Otariidae; genus Zalophus; species Zalophus californianus. The sequence continues at coordinate 3,235,587 of NC_045603.1, read as the reverse complement.
GCAAGGGGGGAGGAGGAGACGCCCACAGAGAGGGCTCACGTGCAGACAATACAGTAGACACCTACAGTTGAGCACGGGCACGGCGGGGCGACCCCACAGAAACGGGGCTACACCTGTACACGCACGGCACCTGTCAGTCTTCTGGGAAGCGCAGATTAAAGCCACCGTCTAACAGACCTCGCAGGCCCACTGGGATGGCTACGATGAGGGTGGACAGCACCAAGTGTTGGCAGGGATGTGGGACACTGGGTGCTTGTGAGTGCTTTCACTCTGGAAAATTCTGCAGGAGGTCTGTGAAATGGAGGTGCAGCCAGGGGTCGCCCTCCTCGGTACCTCCCTGACGAGATGCACAGCACGTGCCTCAAAGGACAGGAACAGGAGTGTTTATAACAGAGAGAGGTGCAACCCAAATGTCTGTCAACAGGATGGCTTTGGTACGTGGGACCACGTGACAATGAAAAGCAGCTACTCTTCACATGTCACAAGAACGAATGACTTTTTCAAATGTAATGTTTAAGCAGCCAGACGGAAAAAATGATTGCATTTATATAAAGTTCAGAAAAAGGCATAATTTACCCCAGTGTTAGCAGTCAGAGATCTAGCTCCAGGGAGGAGGTGAAGGATGGTGATTGGGAGGCTCCCAAGGGGCCTCGAGATGGGGTCACTTCGTGGTAATTCTGCACACATTTTTGGTGAGTGTGTGCACACACATTCTGTTTCAATACGTGTTTATTAAGAAGAAGCTTAACTCGTATGACCCAAATGAGTTAAAGCAAATGTGTGCGAGAGTGTAATTGATAACAGAATAGATGCTCATGGAAACGCCTTCCGAAAAGAAAGGGAACAGAGGCACTCACCCAACAGAAAAGCTGTAGCTGGATTCAGGCCCACCTCATCGTCACGGCTGGCAACCCTCTGAGCTCAGCGCTCCTTCCACTTGGCTCTTCGCGGTGCACCTGCAGCCTGTGGTTCTCCCGCGTGGTCGCAGGGTGGCTGCCACAGCTCCAGTCTCTGCACATCCTCTTTTATTGGTATTATTATTAAAAGACTTAATTACTTATTAGAGAGAGCGCGCGCATGTGTACACAAGCAGGAGGGGCAGAGGAAGATTCTCAAGCAGACTCCCTGCTGAGTGCAGAGCCTGATGAGGGACTTGATCCCAGGACCCTGAGATCATGACCTGAGCCGAAATCAAGTCAGATGCTCAACCAGCTGAGCCACCCAGGCGCCCCAGATGTGGGGGAGTTTTAAAAGGCAGAAAGTACCATATAGGTTATATTTGTTCAACCATTCACTTACTTGCTCATACATAAATTCACTTAATAAAAAGTTGACTGCCACGTGGCTGGCACACTGAGGGGCTGGTTCTGACGGAGTCTCTTGCCAGGTGCTGCTGGAGCTCGGCGTGGCCAGCCCACCTCGGGTGTCGGGCTAAGCCTCCTGAGGAAGAGTTATCATCAAAGAGATGCTTGAGGGATGAGCAGGAGGTAGCCAGGTCAAGCTTTAAAACATCTAGGGAAGAAACAAGGAGAGAATCTTTCTTATATAGAAAAGAAGAAGCACTAAATATAAAAGAAAAACTTTGAAAACTTCTGCTGTTTGAGACAAAAAGGCCACAGATTAGGAGAATATAATCATGTATATTATGTGTCTAGACACAAAAACTCTGTCTAGAATAGAGAACCATAAAACTCACTAGAAGGACAAACAACTGGATTTAAAAAATGGGCAAAAGATTTGAACAGACCCTTCACCAAAGAAGAGAAGCAGTGGCAAATGGGTGCGTGAGATGTTCCTCTTTCATTTAGAGCCACTTAGTAGAATGGCTGATTGTTTTTTGAAGATTTTTTTTTAAAGAGATATTTTTTAAAGATTTTATTATTTTTTATTTTTTACATTTTTTTGGGTAAAAGAGTCTTGCTTTTTATTTTTTCCCCCCAAATTTTTAAATTCTAGTAGTTAACATACAGTGTAATATTGGTCTTGGGAATAGAACTTAGTGTTTTATCACTTACATTCAACACCCCGTGCGCATCCCAGCAAGTGCCCCCCTTCCTGCCCGTCTCCCGTCTAGCCCACCCCCACTCTCCTCCCTCCGTTAGCCCTGTTTGTTCTCTGTAGTTGAGAATCTCTCTCTCTCTCTCTCTCTCTTTTTAAAGATTTTGAGAGAGAGAGCACAAGCAAGGGAAGGGGCAGAGGCAGAGGGAGAAGCAGGCTCCCCCCTGAGCAGGGAGCCCGAGGCGGGGTTTGATCCCAGGACTCTGGGACCATGACCTGAGCTGAACGCAGATGCTTAACCGACTGAGCCACCCAGGCGCCCCTGTTAAGTGTCTCTTATGGTTTGCTTCCCTCTTCCCCCCCCTTCCTACGTGTTCATCTGTTTTGTTTCCTGTTGGAAACATATTCCACATATAACTGAAATCATATGGTATTTGTCTGTAAAGATTTTATTTATTTTTTAAAGTAATCTCTACACCCAACACGGAGCTTGAACTGACAACTCCGAGATCAAGAGATGCATGCTCCCCTGACTGAGCCAGCCAAGCACCCCCAGGACGGCTAATATTTAAAGAAGGACAATACTAAGTGTCAGGGAGGGTGTGGAGCATTTGAGATTCTTATACGCTGTTAGTTGGAATGTGAAACCATACGATCACTCTGTGGAAGGTCTGGCAGTTTCTTAGGAAGCGAAACATACAACTGCACAGTGAGCCAGTAAGTCCACCCCTAGGTGTGGAACCATGAGAAATCAAAGTGCATAGCCATAAAACCCTCGTACTAGAATATTTATAACAAGCTTTATTCATAATAGCCCCAAACTAGCACCAGCCCCGATGGTCAGTAACCAGGGTATGGCCCGACCAAGTGCCCCGTCCGTACCGCGGAATACTGCTCCCTAAGCCAAGGAAGTAACTGCTGGCTCACACTTCAGTTCAGATGAATCACAAAGACCGTGAGGCTGAGTGAAAACCAAGCGTGGGTCCCCAAAGGATTCTGTGTGCGTGACGTTCTAGGCCAGGCCTCAGTGCTTCCTAGTGAGGGGGCGAGCAGCTCCCCGGGCTCTCCAGTTGTGAGTGTGGGGATGGACTGCTGCGGGCACAGGGAGGGTTTTGGGGTGATAGAAATGCTCTGTCGCTTCACTGGGGTAGCAGTTACACAGCTGTGGACGCTCATCCAGGGTCACGGAACTATTTACTTAAAAGCGGCACATTTTATATGTGACATGTCAATGTTGATTTAAAAGGAGAAACAAAGAAATAAAAAGCATATAAAACACCAAGCAGTGTGGCCCTGAGTCTGGGCTCTTCATGACCACCCGGACCTGCCCAGCCCTTCTGGATTTGAGTTCACTTTATGTACTGGGGCTGCACTGCCAGGCGCCCAGCGGTCTCTGCAGAGAGGGGAACATTTGCATAGGTGACAGTCTGTACATGTGTGCGTGTATGCGTATTACATACACACGTACGCGTACAGGCCTCTGTTGTGTGTACATGTGAGCGTGCACATGCACACGTGTGTTCTGTTGTCATAAGACCTGCCGACTTCTGAATCCTTTGAGGCACACGAGGCATTTAGAGAGCTGGGGGCTCCTCTCAGTCCGGCTCTGGAAGAGCACGAAGGACCAGCCTGCCAGAGGCTGCAGCCTGGCTCCCACCCTGTGGCCGTGAGTCCCTGGTGGCTGGCCTGGCGAAGGCTGCGCATGTCCGAGCCTCAGAGGCCAGCCAGCTGATTTCCTTGATGTCTGTTTCTGTTTTCACAACTCATTATGCTCCCCCGTGTCCAATTTCAGAATCCCATTTCAGAATGGTGAATCCAGCGTTAACCATATACACTTTTTGTTTTTGTTCTTTTTCTCACACAGGGTTACCTTCCTGCCAATGTGGACCGAAGACCAGCCACTCTCCAGAGAAAACAGAAAGAGTATTTTGCTTTTATTGAGCACTATTACGACTCTCGGAATGATGATGTTCACCAGGACACCTACAGGCAGGTGAGCTCCTCTCCCCTGTTTCATGTTATGTGAAGAACTTTAACTTGGTAATGATTGGTAGGAGGGAGTGTTCTCTCTTGCGTGTCCCAAACTGGGTCACAGATTAGTGTTTTCTAATAACTAAACTTGAGAATAAATAACAGTATGATTTTAATAATAGTATTGCTATAACCATAATAATAGTACGCTTATGTCCGGCTCCTTCTAGGAAAGTGAAAAGGCTGTTTTTAATTGGAGTTACAAAATGGAAGCCTAAGATCCTTTGCCAGGACCCTAAGACCTGGCTCAGGAGTGGGGGTTACCTCTTGGCTCAGTGAGCTGCCGTCTGACTTGAAGGCTCGGGAGCAGGCATTTGCTGCTGGGCCGATCAGAGGAGAGTCTCTGTGGGCTGTGTGGGCGCGGGGCCCCCTGGGGCACTGGGGGACGGGATTTGGATGGACAAGGGCTGTGCTCGTCAGCTGGATTCGGGGGCACACAGCTCAGTCCATAGCAACACGTGTGGCCACTTTATCGTTTCTGCTGTTTAGTTTAATACAAAATGGGTATCATTATGGCTTCTTGAACAGTCCATTGACGAGATGGTGTATATAATGGGAAAAGTACTTAAAATTGATTTACAGTTCACAATACATTCAGAATTTACTATTAGCTTTTTGAGGGCTTTGTAATTCTGTCTTTGTAATATGTGAGAATTCAGAATGCTTTGTGCTGCATTCATTCATTCTCTTACTTATTTTTGTGCTGCATTTAAACAAAAAGGTCATTCTTAACTGGTAGCCCTGCCTCCTGTTTCTGAAATCAACTTCTGACTTTCCTGAGACTTGTCAGTACTGGATATTTCCTTTTGGAAATCCTTCTTCTAGGTGAAGGAGCCTTGCCGAATTTTTCTGCCTCAAATGTGGGCTATCCACGTCTCTCTGTCATTTCGGTATAGATCTGTTAGAAAGCTCCAAACACAGGCCTTCCCTCTGACTGATCACCAGAGTTTCTTTAAGGTAGGTTAATGGATTCTGGGGGAATATCTTCCTCATGGATGGGATGCAGTGGAGCTCGGAGGATTGTCCTGCTTGACAGTGAGGACCCAGAAGAGGGCAGGAACCCGCTTCTGTTGCCTCCTGGGGCGGGACCCTCAGCCTTGGGGCCCTCTGCCTCTGGCTCATCCTCTGCCTCGGGGCCCTCAGCCTCTGGCTCATCCTCAGCCTCGGGGCCCTCTGCCTCTGGCTCATCCTCTGCCTCTGGCCCCTCTGCCTCTGGCTCATCCTCTGCCTCGGGGCCCCTGCCTCTGGCTCATCCTCAGCCTCGGGGCCCTCTGCCTCTGGCTCATCCTCAGCCTCGGGGCCCTCTGCCTCTGGCTCATCCTCTGCCTCGGGGCCCCTGCCTCTGGCTCATCCTCAGCCTCGGGGCCCTCTGCCTCTGGCTCATCCTCAGCCTCGGGGCCCTCTGCCTCTGGCTCATCCTCTGCCTCGGGGCCCCTGCCTCTGGCTCATCCTCAGCCTCGGGGCCCTCTGCCTCTGGCTCATCCTCAGCCTCGGGGCTCTCTGCCTCTGGCTCATCCTCTGCCTCGGGGCCCCTGCCTCTGGCTCATCCTCTGCCTCGGGGCCCTCAGCCTCGGGGCCCTCAGCCTCAGGGCCCCTGCCTCTGGCTCATCCTCAGCCTCGGGGCCCCCTGCCTCTGGCTCATCCTCAGCCTCGGGGCCCCCTGCCTCTGGCTCATCCTCAGCCTCGGGGCCCTCTGCCTCTGGCTCATCCTCAGCCTCGGGGCCCCCTGCCTCTGGCTCATCCTCAGCCTCGGGGCCCTCTGCCTCTGGCTCATCCTCAGCCTCGGGGCCCTCTGCCTCTGGCTCATCCTCTGCCTCGGGGCCCCTGCCTCTGGCTCATCCTCTGCCTCGGGGCCCCTGCCTCTGGCTCATCCTCAGCCTCGGGGCCCTCTGCCTCTGGCGCATCCTCAGCCTCGGGGCCCCCTGCCTCTGGCTCATCCTCAGCCTCGGGGCCCTCTGCCTCTGGCTCATCCTCAGCCTCGGGGCCCTCTGCCTCTGGCTCATCCTCTGCCTCGGGGCCCCTGCCTCTGGCTCATCCTCAGCCTCGGGGCCCCTGCCTCTGGCTCATCCTCAGCCTCGGGGCCCTCTGCCTCTGGCTCATCCTCAGCCTCGGGGCCCTCTGCCTCTGGCTCATCCTCTGCCTCGGTGGCTACTAGGGCGTGAGAACCTGATGTGAGAGAGATTGCATTTGGATTTGGTCAGGGAAATATTAGGTTACCTGGTTTTTCTTTACACTTCACTCATTTTAGGGAATGGGCCAATTTGGTATTGTTTTGAATATGTGTTTCTCATGAATTTTCATTCACAGAAGACTTCCAAATGATGATACCAGCACCTATCTATAAGATTTACCAAGCTGTATTCTATTATGAATTTCATAAGGGAAAGTTAATTAAAAATGGGTTACATGCATCTTTCTTCAGTTACTATGATAGGTAATAAAAAGCTTCCATATTATTGTGAGTTCCCAGAATGTTTCTACATTAATATAGCTGAGAACAACGTAGCCCATGGCAGTTTGGTTGGCCTGCTGGCTTTGCAGACCCGCCCCCTGGAGGTGGACCCCGTGCTGTCTTTGCTGCTTTTGTCTCCGACACGCTGTTCTGTCCAGGCAGAGCCTGGGCTGGTCTGGGGCTTGGGCACCTGCTGTCTCCCTGCTGCCCGCTCCTGGTGGTTGCCCCGCCCTCCCACACTGCCAGGAGGTGGCAGGAGCGTGGGGCCGCGGCCTGCTTTCACATCCCTCTGTGTCCTCTGTCCGTGTGCTTAGTGTCTGGGGGAAGACGTCATGCCCAGAGCACACCGAGTCAGTCAGATTCAAGATTCATCTGGTGTGTTCTCCCTAGAAGGGAGGAGTTCTGCAGATCGTCTGGGCCTCCCTACATCTCGGTCCTGTACGTGGGGAGCAGGTGGCCTGGAGGGGCCCACAGAGCCGCTTGTGCCCAGCCTCGTGCAGCGGCCCCTCTCAGGTTGGACCTCCCCCTCCTGTTGGCACAGATGACGGTGGGTGGAGTTACGGTGCCTGCTCTCCTGGCCACTCAGAAGGCACATGATGGGCAGCTGTTGTGAAGGGGGCAGACGTGTGCCTGAGTTTGATGGCACGGGGGCAGTGTTCTGAGGGTGGCCCTTGAGGATGCCCTGGTGCAGGGGGTGCGATCGGGCTGGAATCCTCGGGCCCCCCAGGCTGGACGGTACGCCCCCCCCTCCCAGCCCCACTGCCCGCAGGCCTCCTTTGCACGTCGGGCCGCAGGCACGTCTCCGCTTCCTCGATCTTTCCCGGGCTGCTCAGAGGGCTTGGGGCCGATCGTTTCCTGTGTGGCTCTTGTCCGGCTCCTCACCTCTCACCTTCCTTCCCACCGTCCTTCATTGCTGCCCATGGCCTCTGCTCCCTGGATGCTGAGTCCACTGGCCCCCAGCTCCCTCCTGGTTCTCCCCCCTTGGCTGGGTGCTTCTGACCTGGTTCTGCCCTGAGGGAAGAGCCCCGGTCAGGAGCCCGTCAGTGGGGAGGCAGCCCCCACGCTTTAGAATGGCACGGTTGGCGGGGCTCCCTAGGCTGTCGATCCACCTTGTGCTGTCTTCACCAGTCACCCTTTGAGGTATGACGGGCACCTTCTGGACAAGGACGCCGAGTCCCAGGGCCTGAGTCCCAGGCTGGAGTGGTAATAAGGCAGAGTGTGGACACTGTCCTGGTCCCGTGGACAGGAGGATCCTTGTGGTCACGTACGAAGACGGGGACGGACCTGAATCGTAGATGCCCTCTTGGCATTAAAATGTGTACGTCTTCCTTCAGCAGACCTTTCCCTGGGTGATGGGGATGGTGACCGTGTTGGCCAGTGGGAGATATTTGTGTGGGGTATTAGGAGCCAGCCTGTGATGCCAGCTCAAGGCCTGAACGCTCTTACTTGGTCGCTGCTTGAACGGGGAGGTGTTTTCCTGTGCAGAGTGGGGGCCTTCGTGATGACTCAGGTCAGGCAAGGGCCAAGTAGGGATCAGCCGACACCAGCAGAGGTTTTCAAGTGCTTCCTTTGAGGAGTGCCCTGGACCCCACAGACTCTGTGAAGTGGAGAAGAATGTGGCCTGGGTGCCATGAAGAAGCGGTCACCGCCAAGAACTTGTCCCTGAGGTGCTCCCCGTGTCCGGGGCTGGAAATCAATGTTTACTAAGTGCTATGGATTATGTTGCTAAAGAGCTGAGGGCCGCTCTCTTCCTAATCACGCAGCAGCAACTGTTTGGTTGGGAAGTGTCAGGCAAGCCTTCACGCTGGGACTCGGGGAGCCCCATTCAGGTAGAACCGGCCACCTCCTCTGGAGCCGAACTCGGTGACATAAGGAATTCGTGTTTTCAGAGTGGGAGCAGCTTAGAGTCCAGAGTAAATTCATTGCTATTGTTAAGGATTGCTATTTTAATCGCATGCTTATAATGACATTTGTCATCTTGTAAAGTAATACGTCTTTCTCCTGCATCTCCAGATCCACATAGACATCCCTCGAATGAGTCCAGAAGCATTAATACTTCAACCCAAAGTGACAGAGGTAAGAGCTGGGGATCTGGAAATGCCTGTGGGGAGGGCGTTTCCTCTGTCGGGGTGGCGGGTTCCCACGGAACTAGTGAGATGGTTGGTGCAGTTGGGGTGCTTACCCATCACAGGTTTGGGGGTAGCCCTTGTGAACATAGTCCCGGACAAGAATCGCTGATTGTTCTTAAAATAGTTTGTGTGTAATACTGATGCATATAAAGGGTACAGGCATGTGTAGATGGAGCACATACACTCGAGTCCATCCCCACTGAGGGCCGGGAACCCCGCTCGCGTGGGACCATCGTGTTGGAGCTGCTCCTGGTTCTCACACTGCCCTCAAAGGGCCCCCAGGACATGACCCACCTCCTGACTCTGTGATTCCCCACGACCTCAGCGCGTGTCGTGCGGTGGTGTGGTCAGTCCGTGTCCAGGAAGCGGTGGGGGCCGCGTCCTTCCTCCAGTAGAGCCTTGTCCTTCTGCAGCTGGTGGTTTTCTTCCATGTTATTCTCTCAGATTCATCCAGTCTTGTGTCTGCTTGTGTAACAGTCCATCATTTAAATATCGCACACTTTCTGCAGCCTCTTCCCGTTGTCAGGTATTTGGGTGGTGTCTCATGTTCTGTGCTCGGGACCTTCAGGCACTTTCTTGCAGGTGTCCACGGGCCGGAGTTTCTCTGGGGCACTGCCGTAGACGTGAACTGGTTGTGTGCTGGGGTGTGAGCCTGTTGAACCCGCAGGCTGGTGTCAGCTGCTCCCAGGTGGGCTGTGCTCCTCGAGAGCTCGCCTGCGGAATGTGAGTCCCGCGCTCCGCATCTCCACCAGCACTTCCCACTTGGTGTCCCTCCGGCAGGCATTCTTGTGGTGGCCTTCATCTGCATGTCTCTTGTCCAGGTGGCAGCAAGCACCTCTCCCTGGATTTATGGGCTCCTGTCTTGCCTGTTCTGCGAGATGCTTGTTTCTGTCTTTTGCCCGTTTTTTTGGGGGTTGTTGATCTAATTTTTTACCGGCTGCTGATCTTTATATGTTAAGGATTCTAAATCTTTGTCAGTTTGCGGGTCACACGCGTCCTCTTCAATGCCGTGGCCGCTTCTCACTTCCTTCTTGGCGGCTTTTGGGGACCAGAAGTTCCTTGTTTCCATGTGGTCGAACTTCTCCGTCTCTTCAGATGTTCCACGCATCTGTCGTTGCCTGCTGTGCACGATGTGAGGTAGGAATCCAGTGAACTTGCCCATGGAGTGACCCGTCGGGCCCGGCCCTGTGCATGGCCGCCACCTTGTCTGCCTGCGTTTGCAGCCTCCCTTATACATGTGTTTCCGTGGTCTCTGTTTTGGCCCAGAATTCAAGGTGTCTTCCCTCAACACTACATTGGCCAGTGAGTTCAGCTGCGTCCTGAGTGGCCCTGAATGCGGGTGGAGCCCCAGCCCCTCCTTTGCTGGTAGGCCTCAGGCCCTGGCACGCCCACCTGAGCCTCACGGTCAGATGGCCCCAGCTTCTGTGTGCCCCGTTGGTGTTTACTGTCTGCTGGTTGTGTGGTGGCAGTTGCACAGAGTCTGGAGACCAGTTTGGGAGGATGGACGTCTTGGTGAAACCCAGTCTCCCTTGTCACCAACGTGTGGATTCTCCATGTTCTAGGCCATTTCAGTGTAGTTTTAGAATGTACTCCATAAAAGGTCTTGTGTGTGTTTTATTAGATTCATTCTTAATTATCATATTTTTTGCTGCTATTATAAACAGTATCTCTTTAAAATGGATTTTTTTTACCGTTTGAAGTATTTTCTTTGCATCTTGATTGCTCCCCTAAATGCACTTTTATTTTTTTTTAATTTTATTATGTTATGTTAGTCACGATACAGCACATCATTAGTTTTTGATGTGGTGATCCACGATCCATTGTTTTCGTATAACACCCAGTGCTCCATGCAGTACGTGCCCTCCTTAATACCCATCACCGGGCTAACCCATCCCCCCACCCCCTCCCCTCTAGAACCCTGTTTGTTTCTCCGAGTCCATCGTCTCTCATGGTTTGTCTCTCCCTCCGATTACCCCCCTCAGTTTTCCCTTCCTTCTCCTAATGTCCTCCCTGCTATTCCTTATGTTCCACAAATAAGTGAAACCATATGATAATTGACTTTCTCTGCTTGACTTGTTTCACTTAGCATCATCTCCTCCAGTCCCATCCAAGTTTGTGTAAAAGTTGGGTATTCATCCTTTCTGGTGGCTGAGTAATAGTCCATCGTATATACGGACCACATCTTTATCCATTCATCTGTTGAAGGGCATCTCGGCTCTTTCCACAGTTCGGCTATTGTGGACATTGCAGCTCTGAACATTGGGGTGCAGATGGCCCTTCTTTTCACTACATCTGTGTCTTTGGGGTAAATACCCAGGAGTGCAATTGCTGGGTCATAGGGTAGCTCTATTTTTAAGTTTTTGAGGAACCTCCATACTGTTTTCCAAGCAGCTGCACCAACTTGCATTCCCACCAACAGTGTAAGAGGGTTCCCCTTTCTCCACAACCTCTCCAACATTTGTTGTTTCTTTCCCTGTCCATTTTTGCCATTCTAACTGGTGTAAGGTGGTATATCTCCATGTGGTTTTGATTTGAATTTCCCTGATGGCTAATGATGATGAACATTTTTTCATGTGTCTGTTGGCCATTTGTATGTCTTCTTCAGAGAAGTGTCTTTTCATATCTTCTGCCCACTTTTTGACTTGAGTATTTGTTTTTTGGGTGTTGAGTTTGAGAAGTTCTTTATAGATCTTGGATACCAGCCCTTTATCTGTAGTGTCATTTGCAAATATCTTCTCCCATTCCGTGGGTTGCCTCTTTGTTTTGTTGACTGTTTCCTTTGCTGTGCAGAAGCTGTTTATCTTGATGAAGTCCCAAAAGGTCATTTTTGCTTTTGTTTCACTAGCTTTTGGAGATGTATCTTGAAAGAAGTTGCTGTGGGCTATGTCAAAGAGGTTACTGCCTATGTTCTCCTCTAGGATTTTGATGGATTCCCGTCTCACATTGAGGTCTTTCATCCATTTTGAATTTATCTTTGTGTGTGGTGTTAGAGAATGGTCGAGTTTCATTCTTCTGCATGTGGCTGTCCAATTTTCCCAGCACCATTTATTGAAGAGACTGTCTTTTTTCCATTGCGTGTTTTGTCCTGCTTTATCAAAGATTATTTGACCATAGAGTTGAGGTCCGTATATGGGCTCTCTATTCTGTTCCATTGGTCTATATGTCTGTTTTTGTGCTAGTACCATGCTCTCCTGGTGATCATGGCTTTGTAATACAGCTTGAAATCGGGCAACGTGATGCCCCCAGCTTTGTTTTTCTTTTTCGACATTTCCTTGGTGACTCGGGGTCTTTTCTGATTCCATACAAATTTTAGGATTATTTGTTCCAACACTTTGAAAAATGTCATTGGAATTTTGATTGAGATGGCATTGAAGGTATAGATTGCTCTGGGTAGCATAGACATTTTAACAATGTTTATTCTTCCGATCCATGAGCATGGAATATTTTTCCATCTTTTTGTGTCGTCTTCAGTTTCTTTCATGAGTGTTCTGTAGTTCCTAGAGTATAGATCCTTTACCTCTTTGGTTAGGTTTGTTCCGAGGTATCTTATAGTTTTTGGTGCTATTGTAAATGGAATCGTTTCCCTAATTTCTCTTTCTACAGTTGCGTTGTTAGTGTATAAGAAAGCAACTGATTTCTGTGCGTTGAGTTTGTATCCTGCCACATTACTGAATTGCTGTATGAGTTCTGGTAATTGGGGGGTGGAGTCTTTTGGGTTTTCCACATAAAGTATCATGTCGTCTGCGAAAAGAGAGTTGACTTCTTCTTTGCCAATTTGAATACCTTTTATTTCTTTTTGTTGTCTGATTGCTGTTGCTAGGACTTCTAGTACTGTGTTGAACAATAGTGGCGAGAGCGGGCATCCTTGACGTGTTCCTGATCTTAAGGGAAAGGCTCTCAGCTTTTCCCCATTGAGGATGATATTCGCTGTGGGTTTTTCATAGATGGATTTTATGAACTTGAGGAATGTTCCCTCTATCCCTGTACTCTGAAGAGTTTTAATCAGGAAAGGATGTTGTATTTTGTCAAATGCTTTTTCTGCATCAATTGAGAGGACCATATGGTTCTTCTCCCTCCTCTTATTAATGTGTTCTATCACATTGATTGATTTGCGAATGTTGAACCACCCTTGCATCCCGGGGATAAATCCCACTTGGTCATGGTGGATGATGCTTTAATGTATTGTTGGATTCAATTAGCTAGGATCTTGTTGAGGATTTTGGAATCCATATTCATCAAGGATATCGGTCTGAAATTCTTTTTGATGGGGTCTTTGCCTGGTTTGGGGATTAAGGTAATGCTGGCCTCAAAGAATGATTTTGGAAGTTTTCCTTCTGTTTCTATTTTTTGAAACAGCTTCAGTAGAATAGGTATTATTTCTTCTTTGAATGTTTGGTAGAATTCCCCAGGGAATCCATCAGGTCCTGGACTCTCGTTTTTTGGGAGGTTTTGGATCACTGCTTCAATCTCGTTACTGGTTATTGGCCTAGTCAGGTTGTCAGTTTCTTCCTGTTTCAGTCTTGGCAGTTTATAGGTTTCCAGGAAGGCCTCCATTTCATCCAGATTGCTCAGTTTATTGGCATATAGTTGTTGATAATAATTTCTAATAATTGTTTCTATTTCCTTCGTGTTAGTTGTGATCTCTCCCCTTTCATTCATAATTTTATTAATTTGGGTCCTTTCTCTTTTCTTTTGGATAAGTCTGGCCAGTGGTTTATAGATCTTATTAATTCTTTCAAAGAATCAACTTCTAGTTTCGTTGATCTGATCTACTGTGTTTCTGGTTTCTAATTCATTGATCTCTGCTCTGATTTTGATTATTTCTCTTCTAATGCATGGCTTAGGCATCGTTTGTTGCTTTTTCTCTAGTCCTTTAAGGTGTAGAGTTAGTTGGTGAATTTGGGATTTTTCTATTTTTTTGAGTGAGGCTTGGATGGCTATGTATTTCCCCCTTAGGACCGCCTTTGCGGTATCCCATAGGTTTTGGACCGATGTGTTTCGTTCTCATTGATTTCCATGAATTGTTTAAGTTCTTCTTTGATTTCCTGGTTGACCCAAACATTCTTGAGCAGAGTGGTCTTTAGCTTCCAAGTGTTTGAATTTCTGCCAAATTTTTTCTTGTGATTGAGTTCCAGTTTTAAAGCATTGTGGTCTGAGAATATGCAGGGAATAATCTCAATCTTTTGGTATTGGTTGAGACCTGATTTGTGACCCAGTATGTGGTCTAGTCTGGAGAAAGTTCCATGTGCACTCGAGAAGAATGAGTATTCTGTTGTTTTAGGGTGGAATGTTCTGTAAATATCTATGGGGTCCATCTGATCCAGTGTATCATTCAAAGCTCTTGTTTCCTTGTTGATTTCGTGCTTAGATGATCTGTCCATTGCTGAGAGTAGAGTATTGAGGTCTCCTACAATTAACGTATTGTTATCAATATGACTCTTTATTTTGGTTAACAGTTGGCTTATGTAGATGGCTGCTCCCATGTTAGGGGCATAGATATTTACAATTGTTAGATCTTCTTGTTGGATAGACCCTTTAAGAACGATATAGTGTCCTTCTGTGTCTCTAATTACAGACTTCAGTTTAAAATCTAATTTGTCTGATAAAAGAATTGCTACCCCAGCTTTCTTTTGAGGTCCACTGGCATGGAAGATGGATCTCCATCCCTTCACTTTCAGTCTGGATATATCTTTAGGTTCAAAATGAGTCTCTTGTAGGCAGCATATGGATGGGTCCTGTCTTTTTATCCAGTCTGCAACCCTGTGCCGTTTTTTGGGAGCATTTAGGCCATTCACGTTGAGAGTGATTATTGAAAGGTATGAATTAATTGTCATCATGTTGCCTGCGAAGACGTTGTTTTTATAGAATGTCCCTGTAAATTTCTGTTGTAATCACTCTTGGGGTCTTTCTCCTTTTATAGAACCCCCCCTCTTAGTATTTCTTGCAGGGCCGGCTTAGTGGTCACATATTCTTTCAGTTTCTGCCACTCGTGGAAGATCTGCATCTCTCCATCCATTCTAAATGAAAGCCTTGCCGGATAAAGTATTCTTGGCTGCATGTTCTTCTCCTTTAGTACCCTGAATATGTCTTGCCAGGCCTTTCTGGCTTGCCAGGTCTCTGTGGATAGGTCTGACGTTATTCTGATGTTCCTCCCTCTGTACGTAAGGAATCTCTTCCCCCTAACTGCCCTTAAGATGGTTTCCTTGGTTCTAAGATTTGCGAGTTTTACTATTACATGCCGGGGTGTTGGCCTGTTTTCCTTGATCTTGGGAGGGGTCCTCTCTGCCTCGAGGACACGAATGTTTGTTTTCCTTTCCCAGATTAGGGAAGTTCTCAGCTACGATTTGCTCAAATACATCTTGTAGTCCTCTCTCTCTCTCCACTCCCTCCGGGATTCCAATTATTCTGACATTGGAACGCTTCATGGTGTCACATATTTCTCTGATTCTATTTTCATGGATTCTGAGTTGTTTTTCCCTGGCCTCCTCTTTTCCCTTTTTATCTATTATATTGTCTTCCAGGTTGCTTATTTGTTCTTCTGCCTCACTTACCCTAGCTGTTAGATTATCTAGATTGGATTGGATCTCATTGATAGCATTTTTAAGTTCTGCCAATTCAGCTTTCATTTCTGCCCTTAGAGACTCTATGTTGCCATTAATTGATTTCTCCATTCTAGCCATTGTCTTCACCGTTGCTAGCCTGAATTCCATCTCCGACATCTTGGTTATATCTGCATCCATTTGTAAATCTGCAGCATAAGTCATGATCTCTGAGTCTTTTCCATTTTGGGGGCTCCTCCTCCTAGTCACTGTTAATGGGTGTTTGAGGGAATGTATAGAGTCCAAATCATTGACCAGAACCCATGCAAGATGCACCTGTTTTCTTGGGACCTTAGGGTTGATGGCCTCTTGTTTTCCCAGCCTGTCTTCTGGGGGAGGGGCCTGCCTTGCTGTTACTCAGGCAGCCCTGTTTGGGCAGGGTTGCCCTGCCCCCCTGTGGCAGGGGATGGGCTCAGCGGGGATCAGTTTTTGGGGGCTTTTGTTCTCTGGCGGCTTTCCCTGGTGGGGCTTTCCCTGGTGGCTTTCCGTGTCTCTTTCACTAGTCGGAGCAGAAGACACCGTTTCCAACCCTCTGCCTCAGAGCAGAGAGACTGTAGTCTGTTCTTCAGTGAGCTCTCCAGGCCACACCGTCTCCGTTTCTGTCTGTGCTGCTATAAACTGCAGGGGCCTGGGTTGTGCGCCCCTCCGCAGCGCCCCCAGTCCTGCCTCCAGGTCGGAGCAGTCTCTGCCCTTTGTGCTTCTAAAACCTCCAGCTGCTCCCAGCTCGCACACGTGTGACCCCGCAGCTCTTGGTTTCTGCCCAGGGGGCTGCCCTAAAGTCCTTTCCTGCTGCTAGGGGTCTGGGAGTTTGTGCCCCATCCTGCATGGGAGGCCGTCGCTCAGCGGTGGTGCAGGATCCCCACGGCCAGGCTCCCTCCCGCTGCCGTTTATCCTCCGATATCTGCCCCTGGAATCAGGGCTCCCTGCTTTGTACCTTGAAACCAACCGCCTGCGATATTCTGTTTGTAGAGATCCAGATCTTCTTACATCTCAGGCTGGTTTCGTGGGTGCTCAGGGTGGTCTGGCAGATATCCAGCTCAATTCCGGGGTCCAGTTGAAATAGGGTTCCCTACTCCTCTGCCATCTTTCCTCATTTTTTTTTTTTAAGATTTTATTTATTTATTAGAGAGAGAGAGCTCGTGCACCCGTGCTAGTAGGGGAAGGACAGAAGCTCCTAAATGCACTTTTAAACTTTGCTGTCTCTTGTATGTTTGGTAAGTTTGTTGAACAAAAATCCTGGATGATGAAAGCAAAAGTACTTCTAGATTATAGAACACAAAAGGAGAAAATTAGTCTTCCACAGAAGTAGTCATTTTGAGACACTTCTTTTTGATTGTCTTTTTTAGCAGTTGTACTTACTGTATCTGGGAGACAAGAGATAAGATATTGTTATCTCTTTCTTTACTTATTTTATGTAATGGAAGATGGAGTCAGCCATAGACCTTTGGTTTATTTCATTTTTATATTTTTCCCAACACTTGACACCTTCCTTGCCGAGCTGAGCTCACAGACTCTTGGTTCTGGAGCCGGGATGCAGTCACCGGCAGTTGGTGTTGATGGTCTACTTGTCTGTGACGTCCTGGGACCCTGGTTCCATTGCTTTGAGGTGCCTCTTCCCTGGCAGCCGGTCTCTCTGTTAAACAGTTTCTTGCTCTGTGCTCGTGTGTGTCCCCTGGAGCTGCAGACCCTGCCCAGGCCCCCGCTCAGCAGGGCAGTGCCACCCGAGGGGCTGCTGGGCTCCTGGGCTCCCCGGGAGGACATGGGGCTCAGGCAGGCTGCCACATGCAGGAGAGGGCCATTTGGGCCCAGTTCTGGGTGTGCAGGGAGTGAGGTGATAAGCAAGGGGCTTTAGGAAAGTTATGGCCTTGTGACCGGCAGTAGGCAGACCCGGCTCTAGTTTCTGGCATTGTGGAGGCTTGGCTCAGGGGCTTCTGCAACAGTTGGTGGCCTGACCGCACAGAAGGGTGTTCTTGTCTCAGGCACGGGCTCGCTGGCCGTGGGGTGGCTGCTCCTCTGTGCTTGGCCTCCCCCTCGTGGCCCCAGCTGGCTGCTCTGTCTAGCTCTCTGCATCACGTTTGTCTTCGAGCAGCACGAAGGACGACACGCACAGAAGGACGTGCCCCTCCCTTTCCAGCTGTTTTGTAGAAGTTGCTCACAGTGCTTCTCACATCCCGCGGCCAGAACTGAGGCACGGCTTATCCTTGGTGTATGGAACCGGGAAAATGTCACTCCGATTGTAGCTGGTCCGTGTGCCTCCCCGAAGGCTGGGGCTTCTGACTGCTTGGGAAGAAGGGTTTCGGCATTTGCCCCCATCTGTCCCCATGTTCCCTGATTCACTCAGCAGGTGAGGCCCGGTTCTGCTCTGGGGGTCCTTCTCCCCCTCCCCCCGTTCTCTTCCTCCTGTGGCTTCACTGAGGTCTAGTGGACACACAATAAAATTCACCTCTTCGAAGTGTGCAGTTAGATTGGTTTGATACCTGTATGTGGGAATATGACCACCGCCTGAATCATGATCTAAGACACGTCCATCACCTGGAAAACTTCCCTTTGCTGTCAGCCTCCCGTTCCCAACCCGTGCCCCTGTGAAGTACTCATCCGCTTTTGGTCTCTCGGGGTTTGCTTTTTAAGAATGTCCTACAAATGGAATCACACGGTTTGCAGCCTTCCCTGAGTGGCCTCTCTTAGTGCTCAGACACTCGTCCACATTGTCACATGTCACTGCTAAGTGGGACTCTGTTGTCTGGGTGTATACCTCAGTGTGGTTACCCGTTCGCCAGTACTCGATGAGTACTCGGGCTCTTTCCAAGTGGGATCATCGCAGATTTGCTGTAAACCTTGTAGAGCGCTAGCGAAGGCACCTGTGTCCCCTCTGTGCGGAGTACGGGGCAGGAGGGTGGTTGTATGGGATGTGAATGTGTATCTGCTTCATGAGAAACTGACAGCCTCATTTCCACAGTGGCTGCCCCAGTCTGCACTCGCACCAGCAGCGCGTGAGAGTCTTGCTCCATATCCTTGTCAATACTCGGTATTGCCAGCCTTTTTAATTTTCGCCAGTTTTGAGTGGGTGTGTAATGTATCTTTGGGGATATAATTTGCAGTTCCCTGATGACTCATGATGTTGAGCATTTTCACATATGCAGATTTGCCATGTGTAGATCTTCTTTGATGATGTGTCTGTTCCATTTTTGCTCACTATTTTCCGGGGCTAGCTCACCCTGGAAATCACTATTTTATGGAAGCTCAGCTAGATTTGGAGGCCTTGGGACTTGTTTAACTGCTGATAGGAAGATCTTGAGATGAGCAGAGTGGATGGGTAGGGCCAGATGGCCATTGCCCAGGCGCTCCCAGCAGGGAAGCAGAAGCAGAAGCACAGCTGGAGCCCATGGCCTTTGTCAGGAGGTCACTGCCCCTCCCCCCAGGTCGAATGGGTCCCAGGAAGACAGCAGACCTTTTAGCTCCAGTGCCTCAGGCAGCATGTGTCCCAGAGCTGCTGTTCAAGGCTACCTGTTGATGAACAGCTGACCAGATTCCTCTTTCTCTCACCTGTGGCGAGTGAGTGTCTGGTTCCCCCTGGGCCTTCAGATCTTACTGGAAGGTTGTCTTGTCAGAAGCGCAGTCCCTGATGACCCTCTTGCGGCGCTTCTTGTGGGATTTTTTTTTTATGTTTATGACAGGACTCCCTCTTCCTGTTTGTCCGCTCCCGAGGGCGCCGCTGGGCCCTGGCTGTGTCCTGGGTACCCGGAGCATCTCCTGGAACCTCATGGGATTTAGGAGATTTTGCTGAAATTGATAATTAATGTTTTTATCCAATGTTGTTGTCTGAAAGTAAAATTCATAACTTTTTGGCTCCCTGTTTTTTTGATTTTTTTTTTTTTTTTTTTTAAATCTTCTGCCCAGTGTTGAACAAACTAGATCTGTTACGTTAAAAAAATACGAATTCAGACCAGTGGCCCTGTGGCTACTATGGTGGGTGCAGTGAGTTTATTACAAGAACCATATTCAAATATCGCTGCTGGGCCTTTTCTACTGAGAAGTTCATCATCTACTGAGTGACTTTGCCTCCGTGGTTATTACATTATCTGCCCTCTTATCTGCTTCTTAGAGCAGTTTCACAAATTAGGGAAATAAGATGCTTTTTCCAATTAGCCATGTAGAAGTGATGTCTCATTACATTTAAACAGACACAGGGGATAATGAAACATGCATGCTTTTTAAGCCACATTATTTATGTGCAGTTTTTAGAATTAGGGCGATGAGTTTTCCATGGCCCTGAAGGATGGACATTTTCTAGGAGGCACATAGAAGCAAAGCACAGGGGACTACGTTCAGAGTGGGCTCCTGCCCGTGGCCGTGCACTTCCTGTGCTCTTGTATGGAGACGCATGGGCCCTGCCTCCTGCCCACAGCTGGGCCGGTAGTAGTCGGAGGAAGACCGCTTCTGGAGGCTCTGGGGTTGGCTCTGGCCACCAACGATCTGGGCCCACATCCAAGTGGGTTCCTGACATTTGCCCACAGAGGACTCCTCAGCAGCCTGCTCTGCGTGGCCGACCCCTAGACCCAGGCCTGAGCCGGCCAGGTCAGCCCCACCTGCTCCTGCTATGGTGGGCCCGGCAGTGCCCCTGTGTTTCCTGCTGCAGCCCATTCAGAGTCTCTGTCCCATGCGACCTCGCTCAGAGGCGCAGCAGCCTGCACCGCTGGTGTCTTCCATCCCGGCTGCCTGGCAGGGGTCTGTTGGGTCAATGCAGCGAATCTGTGAGCTGTCTGCCAGGATTCTGGCTGTGGCTGAGCTCCTGGCTCTGTCTTGTCAGACTGTGAGAACAGGGCCCGGGGCCCCTTCCTCCTGCGGTCCCTGCGGTGGTGCCTGGCTTGCGGTATGGTGGCTGAATGATGCCACATTAAATCACACACACCTCCCGTGTGGGTATTCTGTAGGTCCTTCCACAGGAGAGGTGACGCTGGAGGGTCCTGCGGGCACTGGGCGTGTTCAGTGCTCCCCTTTCTGCGGCTTCTTCCTCCTTGTCTCTTCCTTTGGGTCATAATTGAACCATTCCCTCCACAGAGGTGGGGATGCGTTTGGGAGAGGCCCCAAAGTACTTATTTGTTATATAATCAGTTCACTAAACTCTCGTTTGGGACTCCGATCTATAGATCTTTCCTTTTCTGTCTCTGTTTTTATGGTAAAACATATCAGAGCGGAAGGATTTCTATAACATATATGTTCAAATTCAAAGACACGAGTAAGCATTAACTTACAGATGCCCACTGTTAGCTGAAGAAAGAGCAAGAGCTAGTGTCTGTGAAGGCCCCTCTCTGTCCTTCCCCAAACACCTCCCTGTCTCCCAGCAGGTGACCATTCTCTTGAATTTTGGTTGACCATTCTCTTGCTTTGCTGTCTGGTTTTATCATGTGTTTATATGCATATATATGTTTTTACCCTTTTTAGTTTTTATTTTGTAATGGGATCATTCTAAATATATTTGTGGTTGCTCTTTATGTCACAGCATTTGGTTTTCAGGGTTACGCGTTGGTGCCTGTGGGTGGCGTTCATTTTTTGGTGCCGCATAGTTCTCCGCTGCTTGGTGTGTGTGTTGATCCCTCTGGTCTCATGCCGCTTGGGCATTCTGGCCATTTTCACTCCTGTGTGTTTTTTCAGGACGTCACTGTGCACGTTCCTGTGTGAGCCCAGTGTGCGCGTAGAGAGTGCCCCTGGGGTGTGTATGGGGAGGGGTCCTGGGGGCTGGCGCAGGTGTGCACAGGTGACACTGGGTGGAGGTCTTGGGGAGAGTGCCCAGCGCTGTCCCTCTTGGGATTGTCAGGCTGAGCCCCCTGCCCTGGCTGTGGACATGAAGTGGTGGCCCGCTGGGCTTTTAACTTTCACTTCCTTAAGTGCACATGAAGTCAAGTATTTTTTCATAGGTTTCTTGGCCATTTGTGTTTCTTCTGTTGTGAAATGCTTTTGTTCCGTATTTCTGTTGTGGTGTTTGTTACTTTGTTCTGTTGATTTAAAGGAGTTGCCGGTCTGTTGAGGATGCTAATTCTGTTTTGGATGCATATGGGTACATGCATCTCCCTTCCGGGAGTGGGTTGTTCTTCACCCTGATGGTGAGTAGACATTCAATTTACTGTGGCCAGTTCCCCGGTCTTCACCTTTATGATTATGCCTTTTTGCATCTGTTTTTATTTTTTAAAGATTTATTTACTTGAGTGAGAGAGAGAGAGTGCACACGCACGCGTTTGAGGGGAGGAACAGAGGGAGAGGGAGAGAGAAACTCAAGCAGACTCTGTGCTGAGTATGGGTCCTGACACAGGGCTTGATCTCACAACCCTGAGATCATGACCTGAGCCTAAACTGGGATGCAGACACTTAAGCGACTGTGCCACCCAGGTGCCCCGCCTTTTTGCATCTTAAGACATTCTTTTTAACCTCATGGTTTCAAAGAAGTTTGAATCTCTCTTCCAAGAGTTTTGAAGTTTTGCCCTTTAGATTTAGGGCCGTAATCTGTTTGGAATGGACTTTATGTGCGTGGAGTTTGACGTGGCGGTCTGATTTCTGAACACGTTCCCCACGTGGATAAGCAGTTGTGCCCCCACCCACGGATCGGCTGGGTCTTAAATCAGGATTCCATATGTATGTGGGATCCGTGTGGTCTGTCATCCATTCTGCTGGTCTGTCTGTCCGTTTGTCCCTGTGCTGGCTTCCTCTTGCTTCAGTGGTCTTGCCGTCCTGCAGGCCGGGCTGCCCGTGCCTCGTTCTGGGCCATTCGTGAAAATGTAAAATCAGCTCATTAGTTTCATGAAAATCCTAGAAATCACATCGAATCTGCCCATCAGTTGGAGAGAATTCACATTTTGTTTTTGCATTTCTTTAGTTCTCTGGATCTTTTATTCTTATTTTTTATTTTTTAAATATTTTGTTTATTTATTTGCCAGAGAGAGAGACACAGCGAGAGAGGGAACACAAGCAGGGGGAGTGGGAGACGGAGAAGCAGGCTTCCCGCCGAGCAGGGAGCCCGACGCGGGGCTCGATCCCAGGACCCGGGATCACGACCTGAGTTGAGGCAGACGCTTAATGACTGAGCCGCCCAGGCGCCCCGGATCTTTTATTTTTAAACAATGTTTTCTCTCTTGTCTTCTTTGGATACTCTCTAGAAAGGCAGTTGACTTTTGTCAGTGAATCTTCTATCTGGCACATTTTACTAACCTCTTTCATCAATTCTCATGTTTTGTGTGTGGATGTGGTTGAGGTTTTAGAGAAGGTAATCATATTACTTGTGAATAGTGGCAGTTTCTTTTTTTTTTTCTATTTTGATACTTTTTAAAAAATTTGTTTTGTTTTGCTGGCTAAGACTTCTACCACAACACTGAATACAGTGGGGGAAGCAGGCATCCTGGTGTCATTCCTGATCATAACGGGAGGCCTGTTCACATTACACTGACTTAGGATAGTTACTCTAAGCGTTACAGTTGCTGTTTGTCATGTGAGGGGTGGTGCCTTGCTCAGGGTGTTGAAGTCATAAATGGTTGTTGAGGTTTATCAAGTCCTTTCCGCCTGTCATCTGATATGAGAATACATTTTTGCCCCCTTATTCTCTTAACGTGGTGGATTTTATTTGTAGACTTCCTGGTATTGAGGGCCTGTATCTTCTGGAAGTAAATCTGGTTGTTGGGGGTAGATTGTTCCAGGGCCTGGCAGGAGCAGGTCAGTGGCCATCTTGTGAGCCACACTGCCAGAAGGGAAGCCTGGTCGCTCCTGAATTTGAAAAATGCTTCTTTCTGACCAGCCCCTGTTTCTTCACCACGCTTTGACGTGTAGCAGTGTTTGTCGTGTTGAATCTTTGGCCTGGTAATAGTGACACTGTGATGTTTTGTTTGAAAGTGTTTTGAGTGTAGTGAGACATCTGTGCCTTTGCTAACCTATTAAACACTTGTCTTGAGCACAGAACGTGGGGCGTAAATTGTCATGTTTGAAGGAGGTGAGTGTCAGGTTGTTCACACACCACACTCGGCCTCGTTCTTGCTTTAAGAGAGCTCTACGTTATTAATTAGCATTGTGACAAATCATCAGTGGCCGTCTTGGTGTGTCCGGCGTGTATTTTATGTGATAGGTGGCTACCTTTTGGTGCACATGTTAGATCTGTTATGGGCTCTTACTTGGTGTCATTCATCAGGTGTTAGAATTCATATGGGGCCGGTGTTCCTTGGATCAAGTTGCAAATGCTTGTGCTGTGGTAACTTCTTTCTGGGCCACGTTGCTTCTGGGTTTCCAGGGATGTGAGCCCCCAGTCCTCCCAGCAGAACTGTGGATGGTGTTGTTCCTTGCACAGAAATGATCTCCATGGTGCTTTGTGTGCTGTGTGTGGGTCGTGCATATGGTAGAGTGTTTTCAGATTTCTGAAATCAGATTTTTATAAGTCCTCATGAGCACAGCGGCCTTCTTGGGTTCAGTGTATTTCGTGTTTTAGATCACCGAGTGGTTCAGCAACCAGGGCACCCCGCGGTGCCGGCCGGGTCCTGCCCTGGGGACCCATGAGGGCATGGCATGTTTGCAGAGTGAAGACGGGGACCTCTCAAGCCCTCCCGGGAGCCTTCTGTGCAGGGATGTCCTTTGAGTTTTTTAGGAGAAACCTTTCTTGGTGTTCAGGTGTCTGAAGTCTGGCGAGCGAATGAGCTGGGAATGCCTGCCATGTTTGCATTTTTTTTCAGCCCCGGCAGTAACAGATAGTAGCAACTCTTTTATTACTGTTGTTGAGTGTAAGCTGGTTTGTAGAAAAGATACTTTGGGAAGAGTTTAAAGTTTGAACTACTTTTAATGAATTCCGACTCTTTAGACAAGCACATCAGGAATGTTAACAGAACTTTAATAGCTAATAAGACCCAATGTGTATTCATTGTTCGTGCCATTTCCCATCGTTCTGTGTTTTCACTAAACTTACCCTTACACGGGGGGCATCCTGCCTTTATTGTCCTTTGGCAGATGGTAGTGCTGCTTAACCTGACAGCACATTACTTCACCTTGAGTTAACGTGCTGTGCCTGCTCTCTCCCCCTGGCTCACCACGCCGCTCCCTCTAGCCGCCCCGTGTGAGCAGTCTTGCTTGCACCTGTCCTGCTGCAGCGGTCAGTGAAACACCTGGACCTCTGGCAGATGACGTGGTGGGGGCTGTGACCCCCTGAAGAAGTCTGAGTGGACTCCCAGGCCTGGGCGTGGTCTCTGTCCTCAGCACAGTGCTGTCGAAGGGTGGCCACAGACAGGCCTGCAGGAAGCGGAGGGGGTCCTGTCGCTTCGTCCGGAAAGCCTGTGTGTGTGTTGCCAGCCTTGTTCTGGCCGTGCGCAGAGCTGGAGAACAGCCCCGATCAGGGTGCTTTGGGGGGACACTTGAATTTGGAGGGTAACACTGAATTGCTGATGTCCCCTGTGTCACAGTTCTGGGGAGCCTCTGTTTCCTGACCTGGTCCTCAAGCAACCTTGTGGGAAGAACATCCTGACTCCCAGGCTGGCTGGCCCCGCCCCCCCGTGTGCCCCCTCCTTGTGCCCCACAGGCAGGCAGCACAGGCCTGGGGTGTCCTGGTGGTGCCTTTGTTGCAGGCAGCGGTGAAGGTGCTGGACAGTGGCTTCCTGCCCCAAGCTCAGCTGCCTTTGGCACGTGGCGGGCGGCTCAGCGGCGCTGTCCTGTGGCCTCCTGGTGCTGGCCCTGGGGGCAAGGGCTGGGCAGGTGCAGGCACAGGGCCCCACGCCCCCCCAGGCCGCTTGCTGGGTCTCTCCTCCTGATTCCTGGCTTGGCCCCTCTGGCTTTGGACCCTTGATTTCGGTGACCCGCCGGCTCTGGCCTCTGTCACTTCCTGAGCCTGGCCCCAAGGGACCTCTGCGGAATTGGGCCTGGTCAGTGAGAGGTCTGGCAGTGGCCGGAGCTGTTCTCCTGGCGCCTTCCTTAGTAGGGCGCAGAGCCACTCGTCCTTGGGGTTGTACCATCAGTGTTGTGGGCTGACCTTGGTGAATGTCCTTCACAAGATTCCTCTCGGATTTCGTTTTTAGTTGAGACTGTCAGGGAGCAGCGGGCCCTGGGGGTGGAGAAGCCAGCAAGAGCGAATGCCTGCTCCCAGTTTGCCCCTCCGGCCCATCACTGGGTGTAAATTCAAGGGAACTTGTGCTAAACTCGTACCCCTTAAAGGGTCATGTTGTTGACTTTGAAAACACCTGCTTGGAAAAGGTGAGAGGAAAGCCCTGCTTGGTCGTGTCTCTTGGTGATGTCTGTTGTGAGCCTGAGCGCAGAAGCTTGGATGTCGCTCGGAGCGTGTACAAGAGCGGGCGTCAGATGCAGGTTAGAAGCCCCGCAGCACGCGTCCTGCCGTGTTGGGAACGGGGTCCCGTTTCCTCATGGCTTGCTCTCAGCGATGTCTCCTCTGTGGAGAGCTCATTACGATGGCAGTCAACTGGGAAAATATTTTCGGGGTAGCCCTCAGAGGTCCCATCCTGATGTGCTCGCGGTCACGCGTGTGGCAGGGGCGGGATCTAAGGTGGGGCGCACTGTCGCTCAGGTCTTCACAGACCTTGTTAGGAATGGGGCTGAGGGTTTGTGAGACAGGAGCTGTCGGAGGGAGGCTGTGGGGACCCTGGGGCCCCATGGGACCACCTCAGGTGGTTTGGGCAGGGAGTTCTGGACGGTGCTGAGTGACTTAGACTCAGACCTGTGCTAGTTGTGATTTCAAACAGAAGCAAAGTCAAGTCAGATGAAGTGATTTAAGGTAAAAGATACAGGATAAATTAGTTAGTGATGAGAAAAAAAAAAACAAAGAGAAGGCAGCCCTCAGCCTACCAACGGCACGTGTAGTTTCTGCTTTGGGCCTAGTCCTGCCAGTCAGCTTTGCAGCCCGGCCCATGGTCGTCCCGGTGCAGCCGCGAGTGGACGGGTTAGATTTAGGTCTGGGCCAGGTGTCCTGCAGCAGCCCTGTCTCCCGGGGCCCCTGGGGCCCTGTCCTGTTCCAGCGCCTGGAAGGGAGCAGGGACAGGAGCTGGAAGGGGGTGGCCAGGGGCACGAGTGAACCTTGGGGCCCTCAGGAGGGGCTGTTGGGATGCTTGCTGCCCTACGGTTCCTGCTGGCCCCCTCTGCCCGAGGCCCCTTTGCCTGGCCACCCTGCACATGACACCCTCCTCAGCGGGCAGGCAGCTCAGGACTTTGTTCTCCCCCATGTGCTGGGTTTATGAGCTCCCAGCGTCGGCAGGCATCCTCCCTACGTGGAAGTCTTTTCTACATTATTGCAATTAATGGAAAGTTTTTTCCTCCGGGGAGTCTAGACAAGGCTGAACTGTCTGTCACCTCGTCAAAGGTAGGCTTCCGCCTGCCCCCTCAGATAGATCGCTGCTGCTGCGTGTGCTGGGGGTGGCGCCTGGCTGTGCCACTGGGCCAAATCGGGCGCGTAGGCCTGGGGGTGCCTGCCAGGGAAGGTGTGCGGGCCTGGGGCCTGCAGATGCTTTGGTTGGGGGTGGGGCCCCCCGTGGCGTCCTGGTGTGTCCCCGGTGTGGCAGGACAGTCTGACAGGATGAAGAGAGGCCAGTTACTTACCTTCTCTTCCTCCTTTCCTGCCAAAGAAACATAAATCCTGGTGTTTTGTTTCTTATGTTCTAAATTAATGGCTGTTGTTAGAAATAATATGCAAGGAGATGAGGGGCTCTGGGGGCAGCTCTGTAATGACAGGGAGAGCTGAGAGTGCTCACTCAAGACAGATGTCAGGGTAAAGGGCCTGTGAGCCCCAGAGTGACTAGCAGAAGTGGTTCAGCTGGTGTGGACGTTGGCGTGCACGCAGAACTGCGGAGGTGGCTGGGTGCCGCTGTCAGGAGTCGGGACAGGGCGGGGGGGGGGGGCGTTCCCTGAGGAGGATGCTCGGACGCTTCTCCTGTGGAAAACGGAGCTGGTGCTGATGGGGTGGACGTGGGTGCTTTGCCTTGCGCTCACGTGGCGCACTCTCCCCATGCCCGGGCCTTGGCTTGTGGCTCGGAGATAGGAGAGTCTTCCGATGATGAACATGAACTCTCCGCATACAGGACCGGTTCATCATGCGAAGCGCGATGGCTCTGACTCAGCCCAGGGGCTTCCCGAGCCTTGCGTTGTCCCCCTGCCTCCTGGCTGCGTCCCCCTCTGTGCTCTGCTCCTCCTGCCTCCTGAAGAACTCCGTATCAGCCTTCACCGTGCTGTTTTCTTGTTGTCGCCTCCTCTTCTAGTCTCCCTGTGCCACGTGCTCTCCCACTGCCTCCCCGTTAGTGCAGCTGAGTCCCCCTGCCCTCCAGTCTGTTTTGCCTCTCCAACAAGTGGGGGGCCCCTGATGTCCCCACCGCCTGGCATCTGAGGAGCTGGGGCTGGAGCACCACTTGATGGAGAAACAGAACGGAACCACTGGTCTGGGTCCCAGGTGTTGTCTGAGATCTCGCCGGAACGGGAAGGTCCAGGTGCTCACCGACGGCGCAGACGCTGGAGAGAGCAGGCAAGAGGGGGCTCAACACGAAGGGGCTCCTTCACGCCTCCATTCAGCAAGGAGTTCCAGGGTTTTCCTCTCGGCCCGTTACGTGCCAGGCCTGAGGGCACGGAGTGAGCGGGATGCAGGAGGACCCTTCCTCAGGGGGCTCAACGTGGGAGTGGTTGGAGCTGCGGCCTCGGAAGCGGGGCTGCTGGCCCAGCTGGGGCGGTGCAGGAAGTTGGCTCTCAGGAGGCGGCCCTGGAACTCTGACCTAATGCTGCAGATCAGGGGTGCCGGGGCGTTGCAGGTGGAAAGAAGACGTGCAGGTGCCTTGAGGAGGGGACAGAAGTGACTGGTTTGGTGAGAGGAGACCCAGCGGAGGTGACAAGGTGGGGAAGGGAGTGGTAGGCCAGGCACCTTGGAGTCAGGGCCAGGAGTTTGCATTTACCCTCCGGCGACCACGATGTGACCTGATGTGTGTCGGGAGCTCTGCTGCCTCTCTGGGGGGTGTGCGGTCCGGGGTGTTAACAGGGGGACCAGACACGAGATGACGGCCACTAGCTGGTGGCAGCGGAGCCGAGAGCAGGGGTTGGAGCTGGCTGTTTTGGAGGCTGCTGTGGGGGTGAAGACGTGAGGGAGCCCCCGCTCTCTGTGGCCTCGAGGCTGGACCTCCGGGGTGATGACCCGCAGACATGTGTGGCACAGCCAGGATTTGCATCCGTTGTCACAAACCTCCACGGCTGGCCGTGCTTTTTCGGCATTTTAGCCTGCCTTGTTAAAATGTCTTGTTAAAAGCCATTTTTGGCGCGCCTGGGTGGCTCGGTTAAGCGTCTGCTTCAGCTCAGGTCATGATCCCAGGGTCCTGGGATCGAGCCCCGCATCGGGCTCCCTGCTTAGCTTGGAGTCTGCCTCTCCCTCTGCCCCTCCCCCTGCTTGTGCTCACTCACTTGCTCTCTCTCTCAAATAAATAAATACAGTCTTTTAAAAAAAAAGAGCCATTTTTGTTTTTGTTTGAACTACTTGTCTCTTTGTTTACATGTTACTGGGATTAAAGCCTTAAGGGTATAATTTTCAGGTTATCAAGAGAGATAAGTAGAGTTAAGTATAAATAATTTGAACTACCTGATTGATAGCTTTTCTTTAATTAATGGGAAATCTGAATTCTGGAAATTTTCCCAAAGTAGTACAGACACAGGGCACTCTGCAGGCTGTGAGCGTGAGGGCCGGCCCGTGCTTCTGGAAGACTGCACGGGGCCCAGGTGAGGGGCAGTAAGGCAATTGCTAGGTTGTCGGCTCCCTTACAGACGGCTTTGCAAGCACATGAACAGTCTGTTTGGGACTGAGAAGGCTTAGCTGCCTCCTCCTACCTCCTTGCTCAGCTGTGTTTACCAGATGCGTTTGCCCCTGAGTGCTTTCCTCAGTTTCCCCAGGTAATATCCTGTGGAGCCTGGTCCATCTCAGGACAGCTTGCTCTGGACTCTGCATGAGGGAAGCTTTGGGACTGCGTCAGGAGCCCCGGCCAGCAGGTCTTCCCTGCTGCTTTCTCAGACCTTCTGTGGCCTCTGGGCCTAGGAATTGCGAGCAGGCCGCTCCAGTTGCCTGCACGGGTGCTGGCTGCACTGAGAACACTCATGTCCCCTCCACATTCCCTGCTGTGCGGAGCTGGCTCAGTCATCTGCACCAGCTTTTCTTCTGTTCCAGGGTTGCCAAGCGAAAACCTGCATTCCTGCTTGTGAGTGGCGTTAGGGTGTGTGTGTGTGTGTGTGTGTGTGTGTGTGTGTGTGTGTGTGTGTGTGTGTGTGTGTGTGTGAGAGAGAGAGAGAGAGAGAGAGAGAGAGATAGCCAAGTGTGTGTGTGTGTGTGTGTGTGTGTGTGTGTGAGAGAGAGAGAGAGAGAGAGAGCCAAGTGTGTGTGTGTGTGTGTGTGTGTGTGTGTGTGTGTGTGTGAGAGAGAGAGAGAGAGAGAGAGAGAGAGAGAGAGAGAGAGATAGCCAAGTGCTCTGAAAGTCTGGGGCTTAGTGAAAGGGTTGGGAGGGGTCCATTGCTGACATGATCACTTCCCCAGGATAGATTGCAAAGCAGGAAAGGAGATTTCCCTGCCCTGAGCTCTGGCTTTTCCCAGTGCACACGCACACCTGCCCGCACACAGGTACCACACATCTGTGTGCACACGCACCTCACACCTGTGCACACATGCCACGTATCTGTGTACACGCATGTGTGCACACCAGGCCCCTTTGATGACCAGGTCCCTGCTAGGCCTTGGACAGGTGGAAACCAAGTTTAGATGTAGTTTGCTCACCAGGAGCTCACGGATGTTGCTGTTTCTTTCTTACCATATAGTTATAATTTTTTGGTGTTCTCTCCTTTTTGATTTACATATGAAAACAGCTCTTGTGTACTAATGCAGATCGGTGGTGGCATTTAGTTAAGCCTCACAAGACCACCTTTTAGTCAAGATACCAGCATGGACCTCTGGCTCTGCTGCTCTGGGTGAATTGCTTACCCTGTGGCTGCCTGAGCTTCTTATCTGTATGAGTTACCCATTCCTCTGTAACGACATCATCACAAACCTGGCACTTCAAACAACACACACTTATTCATATTTGTTGTCCCGCAGTTTCTGTGGGTCAGGCGTCTGAGCATGTCTTAGCTCAGGATCTCCCCAAGTGGCAAACAGGTGTGGTCTGGGCTGCAGACGCATCTGCGGCTTGACTGGGGAAGGACCCGCTTCCAGGCCCACGTGGTTGCTGGCAGGATTCGGTTGCTGGTAGGCTGTGGAGCTGTGGCCTGGGTTCCTTGCTGCTTCTCAGCTGCCCTCAGGTCCTGGGCACACGGCCCTTTCCTTATGCAGCTCACAGTGTGGGAGCCTGTGTCCTTGAAGGCAGCAGGGAGAGTGTCTCCCAGCAGGACGGTTGTTGTCCTGTATGACATAATCTTGCACATCCCATCCCCTGTGCGAAGCAGGGTGCAGGGCTGTTCACACTCAAGGGGAAGGGGCCACACAAGAGCTCATACACCAGGAGGTGGGGGGGGCACAGGGCCATTCGGGGTCTGTCTGCCACCTTGTCTGAAAGGGGCAGTAATCATACCTGCCTCCACGTTTAGAGGAGGATGAGCTAGTGAAGGTGGTTAGGACAGTAGCATTTAATCGATGTTGGCAAGTATTGCGTGATCCACACTAGCGTCGTCATTACTGGGGTTAGGTTGCTTACTGATGCCCACGTACTGCACCGTGGCATTCAAGGCTATCCCCAGTGATTCCTTCCTGTTCTCAAGGCACCCCTGCATCTCTCCTTTGCTCTCAGTGGCCTCCGGGACGCAGTGTGTACCACCGTGGAGCCTTTCCATCCACGTGCTTGTGGGGCTGACGCTTCTTCTTTGTTCCCAGCCCTCCTCAGGCCTGGTTGTCGTGTGGCGACCACACAGGTCCTTGCTTCCTGCCCTAGGTCACTGGGAGGGTGCTGCAGACAGCGCCCCCTGCACCATGTGGTTGTCTGTTCTGGTGCCTTGCTTGGGTGCCCCGCCCGGGAGTTTCTTTCAGAGTAGACTGAGCCCATCTCTGGGTGCTCCGCTGCCATGTCTTGAGGGTAGCCCTCAAGGGGCTGTATAGGGGCCATGCGAAGAATGGCCGAAGGTGTGGCCTGATCCCATCCCTGGGTGCTCTTGGAGTCATCGAGCGTTGCCCTTTGCAGGGGCTGAAGGCCGTGCTGGGAATCGAAGGAGCCACCCTGCGGCGGGAGGCACGGGCCAGAGTGGGTACTTTTCACCTCGCTGGGCCCCATCGTCTCACCTGTGGGTCTCCGGCTGGGGGCCTGCCCGAGCTGATGGTGGGGGTGCACCTGCGCTCTTCAGGCTCCGCTGTTCCTGGCCACGTCATGGCTGAGTGTGCATGCACGGGAGTTCCCCATCCTCCGGGTTGTCTTTGCTAGAACTTTCCAGTGTGGGGTAGAAACCTGCCTGTGAGCTGTACACATACTTCAGGGTCTTATTCGTGAGGAGCTGCTTAGCTGACATCCACGGCTCTGCACTGCTCTGCGGCGAACTTTCCCAAGTGTGTCCTGCCGGGCACTGCGGCGAACTATCCCAAGTGTGTCCTGCTGGGCACTGCTCCTGCTCGTCCTAGTGCAGCCCGGCCCTGCCCGCTCTCTGCCCCCGGTGCAGTCTCTGTGCTGACTGTGCCCTCACTTGCTCAGCCTGTCCCTGCCCTGGCCACGGCGAGGAAACGGTTGGAATACTGTCCCGGGCTTTCCTTGTGTCCAGGTGGCCGGGCCGGGCCATGACTGCTGCGTGGCTGCTCGGGGGCGGGGGGGGTGGTGGGTAGGGTCTGCGAGAGGGGTCCTCTCCTGCATGGACTCCGCGTCCCTGTCTACCACTGTGTCACTGCACTGGCGGGTCGAGTGCGCTTCCGGCGTCACCAGGGTGAGGGAGCCCAAAATGGCGGCACAGTGTCAGCCACATTGCGTTTGCACAAGAGAAATGGCAAATGATGCCACGTGTTGAGTGGTTTTGGTCTTTTGCTTTTGTTTGAATATTCTTGCTAGTTCTCGCTAGAAAGCTGTTGTAAAATGAGACACAGGTATGAACGTATGTGCACGAATGCACGACTCATTCAGCAGCAGGTACTTAGCAGCTGCCCTGTTGGGACAGGCTCTGTGCCCAGGTGCCCCAGCTTACGTGCTGGTTACTTTATTTGTTGGGAGCAAGCATAGTTGATGGTGTACGAGGGTGGGCACCAGGCTGGGAGCCTGGATTCTAGGGCTGGTGGTGCCCCTTGTTGCCCGTGGGCCCTGGGTTAAGAGACTTGCCCATCTAGGCCCCAGTGCTCCCGCTGTAGAGCTGAGTTGGTGTTGATTTGGGGATGCGGACCACAAGCTTGGTGATATTTGGGAGTGAGGGCAGTGCAGAAAGGGGTTGACCGCCTTGGGTACCAGCACAGTTAGCCCTGCAGGCTCAACCTGTTTGGAAATGAGGCAGTTCACGGGCTGTTTGGGCGTTTGCTCGTTTAGCCTGCCCCGTGTGCTTTCTTAGCATGAGGCCTGGGTCAGCAGCAAGGGTCTTGTAAGGGGAGAGAGGAGGCTGAGCTACTCCTGTGTCCATGGCCTGGGTGGGGGAACGGCTGGTGGGAATGTATGTAATGGGAAGATGCCGGAGCAGGTGCTCTTGGGTGATGATAACAGACTGGCGGCTGACAGAGGTGGGGGTGGCTGTGGGTGCAGTGGGCGGGGGGGTCAGCGTAAAGTAAGTCAGGGGATGTAATGGACAGTGTGCTGTTTAATAATACCGTGTTGCATGTCTCAAAGTTGCTAAGAGATCTTCAAAGTCCTCATCATGAGAGAAGAAATTTGTAACTATGTATGGTGACGGGTGTTAATTAGACTTAACATATATCACAAAAGATCATTTTGTAATATATACCAATATTGAGTCACTATTCATATATTGTACATCTGAAACTAATATAATGTCATATGTCACTTCTGCCTCATTTAAAACAATCTGTTTACCATACGAGGGAAATTCAGAGCATCTTTCCATGTACCCCCTCCCCTGACCACAACCCCCCTCCCCCCACCATGCTTCCTTCCTTCTCTCCATTCACCCATCCATCCTTGGGTGCACCTGCCCACCCACCTGCCCGGTCCTCTGCTCTCCGGTGCCTCCACATGGAGGGAGCACTCACCCAGAGGCCAGGTGCTGCTGTACCGCCTGACCATGTCCTGGGCAGCCATGTGCAGTCTCTGCCCGTGGGGCTTGGGGGGGCAGTGTCTCCTATGGGAGCCAGCTCGTGTGGCAGGGCTGAGCTCGGGGCTCGGTGAGACACTGAAATTGCTTTTAAGTCAGTAAGAAATTAAGATAATGGGAATTTTATGAAAAAATTAAGTAGCAATTAATACTTTGTTTACATTTTTACTTTTAATATTAGAGACAGTGAAAAATGTTGATCGTATATATGTATTTTGAGGGAAAGAATGCATACATTTTAAAGTTTCTGATGTGTTTATTTTTGCTTCACCACCTGTTCAATTTTCTTGCAGATTTTTGAAAGGATATTGTTTATATGGGCGATACGTCACCCTGCCAGTGGATATGTTCAGGGGATTAATGACCTTGTCACTCCTTTCTTTGTAGTCTTCATGTGCGAACACATAGGTAAGACCATATCGTGATTTTTTTTCCCTGCAGACATTAAACGTGAACTTTGGTGGCCTTGCCGAGTTACTATGCATCATTGCACCAGTGTTGAGATGTGCCATTAAGTTAAATGTTGTAATGACAACTAAAAATAGTATAGTTTTCTCATTGATGCCAGCTTTAAGAAAAGTCTGTAAACCCACGTGTTTAACTATTGAAGAAGACATTAAGATGCAGTGTTTATTCTTGCTGTCTTCTTTTTAATCATACACAAGGAGCGTGGTTTTGTTCTGATGGCTGGCTTTCACGGGGTGGATTTGAATGGATTGGGTCAAGGTGGTAGCCCGTTAGTGGAATGTTCTGCTGACAAGCTAAAACCTGAGCCCTGTTTGATTGCATTCTGCAGCATGTTGTCTCCTTTCTGCCTTTGATACTAGTAGCGGTTCATTTTATGGGAATGTTAATTACATGCAAAATAATTAGTTTAACGGAGATTTAGGTTGGGCAGTGTGGTCTCTCTTTGAGTGCTGTGTATTTTTTCCCCCATTTATGTTATAGCAGTCAACTGCTGAAAATTCTGAAAATATAAATGTGGGATCTACTTTTTAATTTATCTATGGATAAAAAATAAACAACCAGAGGAGGGATTTGCTGTTTGCCTGTAGCATTTTTATTAAAAACAGATTTTAATTTGTCTTCACGTGAACCTTCCCAACTTGATATTTGTTTGTTTTTATGAGATTGTGTCTTTAGCCGCTTCAGCTTCTCATCATGGTTGTGATCCGAGGGAGGAGGTTTGGCTGGGACAGATTACCCTCTGAGGATGAGAACATGCTCGTTCAGTGCGTTTTATTGCAACCTCTCACACTTTGTTTGCGTTGCTGATTTCATAGGAGGGCTTTCATTGCTAAGCAACTAATGAGGACCACCACGGCTCCGTCCCTAATCGGCTCTCATGTAGGGGAGAAGCCTGCGCCCGAGAGCGCTTGCTTTTCTGCTTCTTCCTCCCGCCTTGACAGATAATGAAAATGTTCTTAATGATCCTAGAACAGTAGGACCTGTCAGTAGACTTCGGGGTTGTTAATTGAAAGAAGAAGTTCAGCTGAGATGTGATTAGCGAATTGATATTGCATGTTAAATAGACCATTTAATTCATGTGGTAAGTAAGTTTGTCTTAACTACTTTACCACCAACTCATGCCGTAAGACCCAAGCCAGCCTTAACTGCGTTTGCCTGAATCGTCAGCGAGACGGACTGTGGTGGTCATTGTCTCGAAGAGAGAAGAACCAGAGGAGCTAGGATTTGTGCTCTGCCCTGCCTTCCTGTGACACCCCCTCTGCACACACGTGCGCACACGCACCAGGACTTGCACGTCCGCCGAGTGGATGTACGGGGTGGTTTGGGGACATTTGTATAAAACGCACCATTTATTTCTGGCCGTTGGCTGTGTCTTTAAGTGGACACGTGTTACCTTTCTGTCCCGGCCTTCAGGTATGATTGGTGGGCGTGACTTCTTTCACCTCTTGTCGTCCATGCTTGGGGGTGTTCGTGTGTCGGTCCTGGTCCACCTCCCCTGACTTCAGAAAGCCTCAGGTCTGTTGAAGTGTCCTGGGGACCGACCCGCCAGCTCCTAGGCGGTAGTGTCATTCACGAAGACCTTCATGGGGCGGGCGCTGGGGCGCTGGCCTTGGGCAGAGCACGGGTGTGTGGAGACCGCGTCAGTTCAAGTCAGCCCATGTCAACAGGGCATCTCCTGGCCCTTGGCGGGGTGGTAGGGACGCAGGCGAGCAAAGCGAGTATGGTTCCTGCCCCCTTGAGCTTGTGGTTACAGCAGGAAGACAGGTTTTAGACCAGTAACGAAGAGGTTTAATGAAAACTGACATTCGTGTTATCTTGAGGTGTATGGGGTGCAGGAAAGCAAACCCAGGCTAGAGCTCGGAGGACTCTGTGGCGCTCCAGCTGTACCTTGTGGGATGAGCAGGGGCGTTGTGTGGAGGGAGCATGGGAGTGCAGTGGACAGGCTGGAAGACCTGCTGTGATGCTGGGCCCGGTGATGAGGGAGGACGGTCCCCATAGGATGAGTCCCCGCAGCAGCTCTGGGACAAGTCTGCTGGGCGCGGGGAAGCCCGGGTGCTGTGCGGAAGCTCATGGGCACGGGGCGCACGTGCTGCCAGCCACCGGGCTGAGGGTGTTCTGCTTGGCTGGGTTTTTAAGCGGGTAAACCTTAGATGCTTTGCTTATTAAAGATCTTGCAGATACAGTTTTTTCCTTCAGAGTGTGAAACCTGGTCATAGGATTGTGTGGTTTGGATCCCTGAGCGTCCTGCAGGACTTTGGGGTCTGCATTCTGTTCCCACATGACCGTTCAGACGCTCGCGGTGCCCAGTGGCACAGGGGTCAGCCCGCGTGTGCCCTCCCTCCCAAAAGATGCCCGTGACTCCGTCCTCAGGGCAAGCATGTGTTGTTTTGGTTTTCCTTTCTTCTAAGCTGAACTCTGGGAAATAGTCCCCATTAATTGAGGGGAGAAGAAGCCCCTCCTGGTGTGAGATCCCTCCAGGTGCCCTCGGGCTGCGGTGGGCAGAGCTGCTGGGCCTGATGGGGAGCCAGGCTTTGCCTGGGGAGGGGTTGTTGCGGGTCCTTGGCTCCAGGCCTGCTGTGCTCCTGCTGGTTCACGAGGGAGGAGGGGAATCCGGCTCCAACGACTGTGATGTCCCAGGCAGGGGCAGGCACTTCTGAGCAGCAGGAGTCCTGACTTTGCAGGTACTGCCACATAGCGGCCTCTTAATGCCATGTTTTGTGACTTGAAAAAGATGGAGATGGGAAGTGAATGGTGGCTGACGTATCTGGGGTTGACAAACAGGGTCTATTTCAGAGGACTTTGGCTCATCAAGTAGATTGACTGCTTCCTTTGCAGAGGGTTGGTTCGTCTTCATTGGGAGGCTGCCCAGGATGATGAGTGGTGGAAGCAACTTGCAGGGGCAGAAAGAAATGGTCAGAGAACACTGGGAAGCCGGGAACATGGGGAGAACAGGAGTAGCCTGGAAATGGAACAGCGTGGAGCCGGTCCAGTGGCCCTGACGGTCTCTCAGGGCTGTTAGCACAGCGCTAGGCTGGGTCTGAGTCGTGTGCCACCAGCTCAGGTCTCCTCGCGGAGCACCTCGCACCCCTGGGGAAAGGCCATTTGGTCCCACTTTCAAAGGTCACAGCGTCCCCAGATGCAGGCTTAGCACGCACATATGCTAACACAGGCACACACGTGCGTGTGTGCACACAACGCATGCCAGCCACCACTTCTCTACGTAAATGTGGCACAAATCCTTGACTGCCCTTTGAATGGGCCCCCAGTCTTGGGTGGGCTCTGGAGGCTGTCATCCTCAGGAAGGGTTGGGGAGGAGGTCAGGAGACTTCCTGTGATCTCAGAGGTAAGGGTGGCAGTGTGCAGAGCCCGTCCAGATGTGGAGCCTGGTAAATACAGTCATTTAGGGTGCACTGCAACCTGGGGAGTCCCCATGAGTGGACTTCTGTAACAGGAGTGGATAATATGCTCAGAAAATTCCACCATGGAAGAGTGCCCAATGCCGGGAAGGTTTGGGAATTTATGAGTCTGTCGTGGAAGAGTGCCCTATGCTGGGAAGGTTTGGGAATTTATGAATCCGTTGTGGAAGAGTGCCCGATGCCGGGAAGGTTTGGGAATTTAAGGGGCTGAAGCCTTAGGGATAAGAAGCTTTAGGTGCATAAACGCTAGGTTTGCTGACGTGTGAATGTGCCCGTTCTAGATCCGAGCCACGCCTTGGTGCCTGATCATGCAGGTTGCATCCTTGACCCAGAGGGTAGGCAGAGTGTGCAGGACTGTCTAGCCAGCACACCTGGTAGATATGTCACCTTCCTCTCGAAACAGGCATGTGACAGTTTCTTGAATTTTACCTTTTGGAAGTTAGAGGAAGCAGCAAGGTAGCTACTACTTCGGACTTATTTCAGGCCCCTGAGGAAGGCAAGTTGAGAATAAGGTTGAGAGAGGACCCACGCTGTCCCAGCAAAGACAGGGACCTTGTGCACAGAGAGACGTCGTGGGCTGATGGGAGCAGGCCCAGAGGCAGGTGAAGGCAGGGCCTGGCGCTGGAGAGAAGGTCCTGGTCTGTGAGGTGGTGAAGGGGTTGACGGAGGGGGGAAGGAGGCTAATGGGAGCGGGGGAGTGGTGAGGAGGAGAAGGAGGCTGGCGTGTTCCTAGGGTCCAGGGTGCATGTGGTGCCATTGTCCTGGACAGGCAGCTGGTTTGGGAGGCGAGATGACCATTCTGAGTTCAGACACGGTGACCTGAAGCTGGGGGAGAGGTTTGCACTGGGGGTTGCGATGAGAATTGTTGCCCTGGGGGTGGCAGCTGAGAGGCGCGGGTCTGGATGTGCTTATCCAGAGTCCTGTGGTCACCAGTGTGTTGGGGGTCTACGGGGACCTGACAGTGGAGGTTTATGGCTCTCTCCTACGTTGGCTTCTGGATGTCAGCAGGCCACGCCTATGCTGCTGCTGGGGGTGAGTCATCAAGGGCCCCGTGGTAACGGTTCAGTGCTGGAGCCTGGCTGCTGGGGTTCAGACCCAGGCCCTGCCCCTTACCAGCTGTGCATGGCCTTTGTCGACGTGGGAATCAGGAGGGCATGGCACCAACGCCTTGGTTGCTGTGAGGCCCGCGGGAGTTACTATGTGAAGAGCTTCGAGCCATGTGTGCAGGTGCTGAGTGTCCGGGGAGTGCGCTATTGATGTTGTGATTGTTGTGCTGTGTCCCTTCTTTGTCTTGGCCTATGGCTTTCTCCCGCATGAAAAGGTCGCTCTGGGTACCTCCGTGGGGTCCACATTCTAGGTACAGGAAGAGGGAATTGGTGCAGGGCACAGGGCCAGAGGTCAAAGGGGCATGTCGGCTGAGTGTGCCCACGTTCAGGAGCCTTCCTGGCTTTCCCTCGTTGGCCCCTGCCCCCCTGCCAGCTGCAGGCATGAGGCAGAGAGAGACTCTCGCCATCCTCCTCCTGGAGTGGAGGGGGCAGGACGAGATGTGCATGCCCAACGGGAGCGATGGGCAGTTGTGGGATCAGGGAAGAAGGCCTGGGGTGAGGCATCCCCAAAATCAAGGGAGGGGACACTTTCAGGGAGGGAGCGGTCAGCCAAGTCCAGTGCCACTGAGATGCAGCCTGGAAATGACCCAAGGGCTTGACAGTGTGGATGTTATGGATAACCTGCCAAAAACGGGCTGCAGAACAGTGGCAATTCCCTCTTGCCACCCGTTGCCTGCCCCTCCCACAGGGATGCCGACTGTGAACCCCTTCCTGGGGGGGCGCCCAGAAAGCGCCCCTGGCATCTCACATCTTTAATTAGTTGGTTAGTTACTTTATTGAGGTAGAGTTGGCATCTAGTACTCTCTTAGTTTCAGTATACAGCACGACAATTTGGCATTTTTAAAAAAAGTTTTTATTTATTTGAAAGAAAGAGTGAGCACGAGCAGGGAGACCGGCAGGCAGAGGTAGGAGCAGACTCCCGGCGGAGCAGGGAGCCTGGCTCGGGACTCGATCCTAGGACCCTGGGGCCATGATCTGAGCCAAAGGCAGACGCTTCACCGACTGAGCCCCCCAGAGTCCCCCCTCCCGAATTTGGCATTTTTGTCCCCTGTGAAGGGGTCCCCACTGTGGGTCTACTTAACACCTGTCACCATAGACAGTCACAGAATTTTTTTTTTCTTGGGATGAGAGCTTTTAAGATTTATTCTCAGAGCAACTTTCAGACACGGGACACTGTGTTATTCACTGCAGTCACCACGCTGCACATCCCGACCCTGTGACTTAGTTACTTCAGCGCTGGAAGTCTTTGCCTTTGACCCCCTCCAC
Source organism: Zalophus californianus (assembly GCF_009762305.2). NCBI lineage: Eukaryota > Metazoa > Chordata > Mammalia > Carnivora > Otariidae > Zalophus > Zalophus californianus. The sequence goes on along the minus strand of NC_045603.1, from coordinate 3,195,930 downwards.
CCCTTGCACCCCCACTTCCATCCCGGCTTTACTTTAGAGGACTTTTCATTCTGGAAGGTTTTCGTGTATGCAGCTAGCAGAATGATGGCTCGAAGAAGCTCCCTGTGCCGTCCGCCCAGCTTCTGGGTCGTCCGCGCTCCTCCCTGATTTCTCTTCTGCTCCCTGACCCCCAGCGGGTTGTTACTGTTATTACCTAAAACATAGCTCTATTGAGATATAGTTTACATACCATAAAATTCACCCACTGTGAGTGGAAGATTCCGTGGTATTTAAGGTATTCACACAGTGCAACCATGAGCACGATTTCAGGATCTTTTAACCGTCCTGAAAGGAAATCCTGTACCAAGAGTGGTCCCTCCGCCCCGCCCCGCCCACCAGCCCTGCACCAGCGCTCACCTGCTCTCCGTCTCCGTGGCTTGTCCCTCTTGGACGTTTCATGTAAATGCAGTCATACGACGGGGGGGGGCGGGGGGTCTTCCGAGACTGGCTTCTCTCGCTTCACATGTTCAAGGTCCGTACAGGTAGCAGGTGTCGGCACTTCAGTCCTTCTTGTGGTCAGATAACCTCTGGTTACGTGGATACAGCACGTTTTATTCATCCACATATCCCCTGATGGATGTTTGGGTTCTTTCTACTTGTTGGGTATTATGAATGCTGCAGCAGTGACCCCGTGTGTGAGGTGTAGCACGTGCTTTCATCTCTCTGGGCGTCTGTGGGCCCAGCAGTCACACGGTAGCCGCCGTTCGACATTCCCGCCAGCAGCGTGGGAGGGTTCCCGTGGGCCCCCATCCTTGCCAACTCTTGCTACCGCTTTGTATTTTTCAAATGAGGTGGAAGTGACAGGTGTCCCTTCTGACCTTTGAGTCCCGCGACTCGGGCTCACCTCGTCACTGCGTCGCCGTGTTGTCGTTTCCCTTCTCCTCTCCTTGTAGCCCCGCTGATTCCAGCTCCTTGAAGCAGGGATGGTGTCTCACATGTGCATGTGCTTGGCACAGACTGGAAGCTCAGCAGGCCCCGTATTGAGCCAGATCCCTGCGGGGTTTTTGTGTGTGTTGTGCAGTTAGAAAACATGCTTTTCAGTGTGTGAGTAGAAGTACCTGCTCAGTATAGCGAACCTGGGAAGCTGAGGCAGCGTGGCGGAGAGCCAGAGTCCTTGACTTTGACAGCCCCACCGTTGACGAGGGGAACCTGGGTTTATGTCTCTTTGCAGCCATGCAGGGAGGGCTGGGGAAGGAGCTCCCGGATCTCCATCCCTGCACTCACCCTTCCCACCTGAGGGGTGGCTGCTTGGTTGGGGGGAGTCTCGCATCTGCCTGGGCCCCATTTCTGTGCCTCAGGGTGGAGTCATGGTGTTAGCTGTTACCGTGCCTTCCCGTGGTGAGCCCTCCTCGGGCCTCCTGCTGCCCACGGCCAGGCCTCGAAGTGCCTGGGCCTGTTCTCTGGGCTGCTGGCTGGGAAGCCAACTTGGCCCCGGGTTCTTCCTTCCTAGGCTCGGGTCCGCATGTGGGTCCCAGCATCTAGATCTGCATGTGGGGAGGGAGGGCTCATCTAGCCTTGAGCCTGAGCTGCGTTTTTCCAACTGTTCTCTGTGTCAGGTCCCTGTCAGTTGCTCCTTACTAATCACTCTGGTTCCTGTCCTGTGTGTGTCCCGGCAGGCAGGTGCAGGGTGGGGCCAGGCCCACGTCGGCCTGTCCAGGGTACCAGCTGTTTGGGTATAGTTCTTCTGGCTTTTCTTTGTGCGTTGTAATTACTTAGTTGAGGGCATATTATGTATAAAATTCTGTTTTGTGCTCTTTTCCCATTTAACCTTATAACAAGCTTTCCCCTATATCATTAAGAAATCTTTGTAAAGATCATTTCTACCTCTTGCACATAATATTCCATTGAGATAATATAGCATAATTCATGAAACCCTTCTACTGTTGTTGGATTTTTTTTTAGGGTTTTTCCCTCCAGGCATGGTGTAATTTTAAAGTAAAGACTGTATTTTTCAAGCGGCAACTGTCATATTCCTTTTAACAGTGTTAAATTTGACTTAGAATTAAGAACCATTCCCTCACCTTGCATTGCACAATTTAAGCAGAGAATTATATTTTAGTTTTAAATATTTTCAGCAGGGTGAAAAACAGAGCAGCATCCCCCAGCCCCCATCATCTGTGCTATTAAATTTAGAAACAGTTCTGGTGGGGCACTTTGGACGGACACCTCAGGCTGACTGTGTGTGGGTTGGGCCTGTGTGATGAATGGTTGGGATGGCGAGGGGTGTTTGTCCATTGGTTCTCATTATCAGCATGTGTTAAGCTCCAATCAACTTGATTCTGTGTGTCATTTTCTCTTAAAGGAAATCACTTTTGACAGCGAATATAGAAAGGAACTGGAATAAACAATGTACTGACTTAAGAAAATTAAGAATATGTATTTTCATGTTCCTGTATGTAAGTCAGAATCTCAAAAGCACAGGTTGTTTTTCAGTATGTTAGTTTTGCCCAGAGAAGATGGTCAGCACGCACTTGGTGCAGACCAGGGTTTGTGGGGCTGTAATTAGTGCCCGATTAGCGCAGGAAGTCAGTTCCCACAACCAGGCCGCGTGGGGGAAATCATGCGGGGGATTTGCAATTCACCGAAGGTGAGTGGGTGTGGTCATTCTTTCGCCTCTTTCCCCTCTCGGAGTATAAATTGGGCTCCGTCACAGCAGGGAAAGAAGAGCTGCTGCCAATGATGAATTCATTTCAGAAATTGTCGCCCTCACTTCCCTTGTTTGCACTGAAGTCTTGTCTCATTGCGCTTTGTTTTCTCCACGGGTCACATGAACCAGAGCAGCTGCTGGGTGCATCTTCTGCATGGCTTCCGTGCGTGTTCGTCATGGCTTCGTTGTTCCCAGGGACTTTCCTGTGCATGTTCTAGTTCCATGTGGGGACCGAGGCGGGCAGAGGGCCCTGGGAATCGGGGCGTTAGAGCCAGAGCTGGGAGGGCTGCTGCTGGTTTTGCGGCCCTGGCAGTGACAGTGAGGTGCCACGTCCTTGCAGAGCCTGTGACTCATATGGAGTCATATTTTCTATTTACAAACATGTTGATAATCCAAGTAATGGCCTTCTTGTTAAAAGTTAGAAAACTCAAAAAAAAAAAAAGTTAGAAAACTCCGTGACAGCGTGGGTCCATGGCCCAGAAGCTGTGTCACTGGCACATTTTGTTATTTTCCTCTGGCCTTCGTGTCAATGTACTTTTTTTTACATGGTAGCAATTATGTTATGCAAGCACATTTTAATATTACTTTTTTTTTTTAAATATCTAAGCATTTTCTGAAGTCATAAAACATTTTTTGAAATTTTTTTTAATAAGTAGTGACATGCGACTTTCAATGATGGGTGAGAAACTGGACAGAAGGTCAGCAAGCAACTAGAAAGAAGACTAGCAGACCGAACGGCAGCTGAGCTAACTCGTCTCTGGAACACTGCACCCAGCAGCAGCGAGACACACACCCTTCCCAAGTGCGTGTGGAACAGTCTCCAGACCACGTGCCGGGCCATAAAGTGAGCCTCGGTACATTTGAAAGGATGGGGGTCGTACAGAGTGCTCTCTGATCTCAAGGACATTTAGTTAGGTATCAGTTATAGCAGGAAATGTGAAGAAATTGACAAATGTGTAGAGATAAGCAGTGAGTCAGAGAAGAAATCATAAGGAAAATTAAGAAGTAACTTTGAGATGAATGGAAAAGAAAACACAACATACCAAAACTTAGGGGATACATGTATGTCGGGCTCCAAGAGAATCTGTAGTCTTCAATGACTGTGTAGAAAGAACATCAAATCATTAACTTAACTCTTCAGTTTTTTGAAACTACAAAAGGAAGAGCATACTGAAGCCAAAACAAACAGAAGGAAGGAAATAAAGACTATAATAGAAATAAATGAAATAGAGAATAGAAAAAACAATGGGGAAAACCAACAGAACCAAAGCCGGTTCTTCAGAAATATCAACAAAGTAGACAAACTGTAGGCTAGATTAACCTAGAAGAAGAGAAGACTCACATCACTAAAATCATGAGTGAGTGGATTTAGAAATAAACAGCATTAAGGGAACACTATGAATAGCTCTCTAAATCAGTAATGCAGATATCCCTAGAAAGACTCAAATTACCCAAACGGACTATGACAGTAATTTTGTACCAACTTGACGAGGCAGTGGTGCCCATTTGTTTGGTTAAACACCAGTATAGACACTGCTGTGATGGCATACTTTAGGTGTGATTAACATTTACATCAGTAGTCTTTGAATAAAGCAAATTACCTTGCTTGATGTGGGTTGGCCTCATCCAATCAGTCGAAGGGCTAAGAGCAAAGACTGAAATTTCCTGAAGAAGAAGAAATTCTTCTTAAGGCACAGAATGTGTCTGAATTTCTAGCCCACTGGTCTGTCCTGCAAATGTCAGACTTGCCAGTCCCCGTAATTATGTGAGCCTATTCCTTAAAATAAGTCTGTCTCTCTCTCTGCCTCAATGTGTGTGTGACCATGTTTATTAGTATTAGTATATAAAAGCAATATATATGAGGCTGAATTACTAATTTAAAAAACTCCTACAAAGAGAAGTCTAAGACCAGATGACTTCAGTGGTGAATTCCACCAAATATTTAATAAAGAATTAATACCACCCTTTCACAAACTTCCAAAAATAGAAGAGAAGGAACACTTTTCAGTTCATCCCATGAGGCTCATATTTTCCTGTTACCAGAATGAGACAAAGGCATCACAAGGAAAGAAAACCACAGACCAATATCCCTTATAGAGATGATGTAACAATCCTCAATAAAACATTGACAAACAGAATGTACCAATATAGTAAAAGGATTATGCATCATGACAAATGGGATTTATCCCAGGAATGCAAGGTTGGTCCAACATATAAAAATCAATCTGTGCAATACACCTGTTAACAGAGTAAGGGACAAAACCCACATGATCACCTCAGCTGAGACAGAAAAAGCATTTGACAAAATATTGCACCTTTTCATGATAAAAACACTCAACAAATTAGGAGTAGAAGAATTTCCTGGTAAAGAGCATCCATGAAAAACCCACAATTAACACCACAGTCATTGGGAAAGACTGAAAGCTCTCCCCTTATGATCAGGGGCAGGACAAGGGTATCTGCACTCTCCACTTCTCTTCAGCACTGTACTGGCTCTAGCCAGTGCAGGTAAGCAAGACATTGGAGCAAGAGGCATCCAGAATGGAAATGAAGAGGTAAAAGTTGTCTCTCTTTGCAGATGAAGGATCTTGTGTATAGGAAATCCAAAGGAACCCACTAAAAAAACTATGAAAGCTGATAAATGAGTTCAGCAAGGTTATAGGATACAAGACCGAGATACAAAAAGCAGTTATAGGGGCGCCTGGGTGGCTCAGTTGGTTAACTGTCTGACTCTTGATTTCGGCTGAGGTCATGATCTCAGGGTCCCGGGTTTCAGCCCGCTTTGGCTCTGCCCTCAGTGCAGAGTCTGCTTCTCCCTCTCCCTCTGCTCCTCTCCCCTGCTCGTGCCCCCCACGCCCCAATAAATAAAATCTTGAAAAAAATCAGTTATATGCCTATACACTTGCAATGTAAAATCCAAAAATGAAAATATGAAAACAATTTCATTTACATTAACATCAAATTGAATAGAATTAGGTGTTAATTTAGCGAAAAGGTATAAGATTTATATTTTGAAAACTGTAAAACATTGTTGAAAGATACTAAAGATTTCAGTAAATGGGCAAACATCCCATGTTCGTGGATTGGAACACTTTATAGTGTTAAGATGGTGGCCCTCCCCAAATTGATGTAAAGATTCATTGCAACCCTGTTAAAACCTTAGTGACTTTTTAGCATAGAATGACAAGTTTATCTTTAAAGTCATATGGAAATTTAAGGGACCCAGAATAGTCAAAACAATCTTGAACAAGGACCAAGTTGTAGGACTCAAACTTACTGATATCAGAACTTACTACAAAACTACAACAACCAAGCAAATGTCATCCTGGCATATGGATAGACATGTAGATTAATGGAAAAGAATTGGGAGTCTAGAAATAAATCTTCATGTTTCTTGTCAGTTGATTTTGGACAAGGATGTCAAGACAAATTGGGAAAATGGTGTTTTTGAACAAATGATGCTGGGACAACTAAGTCTCAACTTGCAAAAAAAAAAAAAAAATAACATCCCTGTGTCTCTCCATACACAAAAATAAAATGAATCATAGACCTCAATGGAAGAGCTAACACTATGAGAAGACATAGGAGTAGATCTTCATGACCTTGGGCTGGGCCATGGCTTCTTAGGTACGACACCAGAGGTGAAGGTGACAAAAGAGGAATGTAGGTAATTTGGATGACATCAAAATTAAAACTTTTGTGCTATAAGCAATAGTCTCAAAGGAAGTGAAAAGACATCTTCAGAATGGGAGAAAATGTTAGCAAATCGTATATCTGGTAAGAGACTTAAATCCATAATAACATAAGGAGCTCTTCTAACTCAGTAAGAAGACAAGCTAATTAAAATATGAGCAACGTGTTTGGACAGATATTTCTCCAGAGAAGATGTATAAATGGCCAGTAAGCACACGAAGAAACCACAGTGAGGTTCACCATTTCATACTCACCACGGTAGCTAGAATCAAAAAGGGGAACAGTAGCAAATGTTAGCAAGGGTGCGGAGGAATTCGAAGTCTCTTGTGTTTTTGAGGGGAACGTGAGACTGGTGTAGCCACCCCGGCAGACAATCTGGCATTTCATGAGAGTTGGACACAGAGTTACTGTGTGAGCGTTTGTGGGAGCGTCGTTCATTAAAGCCAACCCAGATGTTCATCAGCTGATGCACACGGTAGTGAAGGGTGGTACACCCAGATGGTGTGACATCATGGAGCAAGAGAAGAGAGCGAGGCGCTGACATGCTCTATCACCTGGGTGAGCCTGAGGACCGCACACGACGTGAGCCATGCTGGACAGCGTCCACATGCAGGATTCCACTGATACGAAATATCTGGAACAGGCAAATGTATAGAGACAGAAGGTAGATTAGTGGTCGCTTGTGTCTTGGGGACAGATTGGGGGTCATGGGCATTGACTTTTAATGGGCACATGGAGGAAAACATCCTAAACTTCGATGTGCTGGTGGTTGCACAATTTAGCAAATAGACTATAAACCAATTTAAGTGGTTGTGTTGTGTGGCATGTGAGTTGATTCTCAGTAAAGCTCTTTAAAAAGAAAGCAGAGGCCATCTTAGTCCGGCAGGGCTTCAACGACAAACAGGAGAGTGGGTAGCTTCTAACAACAGAAATTCATCTCTCAGAGTTGTGGAGGCTGGACGTGTGGGGTCAGCACACCAGCATGGCCGTGCTCTGGTGCAGGCTTCTCCCCTGCTTGTGAGCCGACATTCTCTTTCCTCGCTGTGTGCCCACGTGGTGAAGGAGCAAGGGAGCTTTGTGGCGCCCTTTATAAAACACTGACCCCACGCATGGGGGCTCCTTCCTAAGCACCTCCCCAAGGCCCCAGCCCCGAACGCCATCATCTCTGGGGGTCAGCATTCAACGTGTGGATTTTAGGGGGATGGAGACACTCAGACCATTGAGGGCCCTCATTCCAGTGAGAGGAGGTAGCATAGCCTGGTGGTTTTCTGTTGATGAACATCTAGGTGGTTTCTGCTTTTTCACTGTTATAGTATCTGTAAATAAATTCTTGATCGCATTTTGGATTATTTTCTTGTCATGCATCCTTAGAAGAGGCATTTCTGCATCATGCTTGTGAGTATTTCTAAGTCTTGATGACGTTTGTGGGTTATTTACCAGGAAGATGCTTGAGGGCCTACACCTGCCAGCCACGTAAGAGATTGCCATCTCACTCTGGCTTTGGTGTGTTCCAGACATTAATTACGAATGGGTCCTTGATATGCTAGCTTGTGACAGGACCTGTGTCTGTGTCTCTGTGCTTACACATGCACCGCATTCATTGGTAGATACTTTAGTGTTTGCGTGTGAGCCTGTTCGACACGGGCTAGAGCTCAAAGATGTTAAGTGACTTGGTGAATTAATTGGAGAGCCAGGAGTAATTAACACACTCCCCAGTATTGACATTTGAGTTTTCAGCCTGCAAGAATCTTATTCAGCTGGCCTAATTAGGAGCTCAGGAAAGACCAGGGTGTGTGTGTGCGTGCGTGCACGTGCACGTGCGTGCAGGTATGTGTAGTAAAACAGCAATGGGCTGGGAAGCCGGGGACTGCAGTCCTCGGGCTTGGTACGTGCCTGTGTTGCAGAAGCACAATGTTTGACCAACAGCCTCTTCCAGGTGACTTCATTCTCAAGAAGGTTTGCTCTTGGGTCCGTGAAGCATGCGCATGCCCATGCCCACAGGTCTTCCCTCCGGAGGGACAGCTGGCCCCACACGCTGCACACGGACCCTGTTTCCTGGGTCTGGGTCAGGAATCCCCGTGAGCAGTAAAGCCTTGCACGGCAGCGTGGGTTCACGGAAGGCTCTGCCACTTACATTTGAAGAACCTCATCCTTCCTCCCGTAGATGGTAGCTCTCCTTGCCTTTTTATATTCTGCTCTGTTGGAGTCGGAGACTCACAGAACAGTTCTTAGGTGACACGTCAGTGACTGTCCTCTTCGCCTTCCGGTGTCCTGGCGTGTTTCCAAGGTGATCACGGAAGTCCCAAGGCCACTTTCAGACCAAGTTATTACCAGTTTAGTACCAGTTTCCCAAGTCATTCACACATAGGTACCTGCACACAGGTCCTTCTAGTACTGTGTGTCACATGAGCCGTTGGTGAGGTGTGACAGCTTCTCAGGCCGGGGTGCTGGCCTGGGTCCTCTGCAGCCATGGATGGCGGACAGCGCTGGTGAGACTGCCCTGCACGGTGTGCCCTTGGGGGGCCGGCTGTGGAGGGGACACTCTGTGGAGGGGACACTCTGTGCAGGCGACAGACCAGCTCATGGGCACCCGGGTGGTCACCAGTGCTCTGACGCAGCTCACTTTGGAGGTGTGCTTTTCCCTCTTCCTGGCTCTGGCATGTCCTACATTTTTATTTTACCCATAGAAATTTCATTGGGAGTTTTTTTTAATTGATGGCATTCAGTTACGAGATCCTTACGATAGCTTCAGTGATCTGTTGTTTTCTCTGTATTTCCAATTCTGTGCTACAACTTGGGGGAAAAAATCCCTGCTTACAGATTGATTAATTGTGAAGGAATACCTTATTCTGGTCTTAGGGGGTTTCTTTTCTGATCACGTACAGAACCATGTGTGAGCTTGGAGGCGCATGTGCTCTGCCAGCCAGAGTGAGGCTTGATTCACGGAAAGAAGTGCGCCATAACGAGTTCACTGCATTGGATGACAGCGCGCTCGGAGCCATCACCCAGGCCGTCCCTGCAGGACCCACGTTACCACAGGGCCTGGGAGCCTCTGTGTGGTGATGGAGCTGCCCGAGGCCAGCCATCGGGTGCCCCGCGTCACCATGGCCGCCACCCCAAACCCATGCTTTCCAGCAGCGTGCTGCCTGTCGGAGCAGAGCGGGAGGTGGACTGGTGCGGACTGCAATGTGGTGTCGGATTCTGACCGCCCGTTTCTCCACACTGATGATCCCGAGTGGAGCTGGCCCTCAGGCTCAGGGGTCCGTGGCACGGTTGCTTGTGCAAAGAGTGGCCGGCTCCGCTCGGTCTCCCTCACTGTGTGCGTGGGTGGTGGGAGCGAGGGGGACCGCATGCTGAGATGGGGTGCATATCTGCTCCACGGACTGTTCCTTTGAAGGGGGCATTCTCACTTTCCAAGCTATGTGGCCGTGGTTTTAGTGTAATTTTATTTTCCCCTTTGTGTTCGGTGTTGTTTTGAGAGGGAATACTGGGAGATGGGTGGCTTGGTGGCTGCCGTTGTCCTTTGTTACTTGCATTTCCTCCCTCCTGACTTTTTGATGTTCTGTGGAAGGCCCGCCAACCACCTGTTCCTGCCTTGGAGCTGTTAGCATCTAGCGCCAGGCCTAGCATGTGCTGCTCTTTCCAGGACCAGTTTTCCAAAGAAACTAGAGTCAGGCACAGTTATAGTCACAGCGTCCCTCTGAGCAGCGAGCAGAGGTGCAGTGGAGGAGAGTTAGTTACCTGGATGTCAGGTAGGCATGCCCGCCAGGTGGGTACAGAAGGCTCAGGCTGGGGATGGCGTGCCCAGGACGGCACAGCCGGTGTGTCCTGCTGGGCGGGGTCCACCGGGGGCTGCCTTCCCCTCTGGGTGCCCTGCACGGCCTCCCTGGCTGGGAGTGCTCAGGACTTAGGAGTCCTCCAGAAATAATTCCGATATGCAAGCAGTGCGAGCACCTCCCCGCCTTGGCCCCCTACCCCCCATCCCCGGGCTTGCGGCGGCTTTTAGGTTCCCCTTTGATGACATCCATCACCAAGCAAGGTCTGCGGACAGGCAGACAAGCAGAGCGTGAGACAGGCTCGAGGTAATTATGGATCTTTCTGTTGGATTCAGAGAAGGGCTGTCAGGTAGCTGCTTAGGCTCTGCAATGGATCCCTGAATAAAGAACAAAATGTGAGGAGGGGCCTTGCTCACAGAGCTCTCGCGTGTGTGGACACACCAGGCCGGCAGAGCAGAAAGTCAGTCCTGAGCACTTACTGACCTGACCCGAGGATGTCTAACCCACTCTGCTCCTCAGTAATTAGGCTCGACTGAGGGACTGTTCAAAGTTTGGTCAATGGGGTGCCTGGGTGGCTCAGTCAGTTAAGCATCTGCCTTCGGCTCAGGTCATGATCCCAGGGTCCTGGGATTGAGCCCCACATCGGGCTCCCTGCTCCGCGGGGAGCCTGCTTCTCCCGCTGCCTGCCGCTTCCCCTGGTGTGCTCTCTTGGCTCGCGCTCTCTGTCTCAACTGAATAAAAAATCTTAAAAAAATAAAGTTTTGTCAAATTCAGTTAAGAGTGTTATCATTCTCAAGATTCATATTTACACTCACAAACATAACCTTGCGTTTTTTCGGGGAGAGGGGCAAGTAGGGTTCTCTGGCAGACCCATGGTCGGGCCTGAGGCTACAGCCATGTTCTTCAGTTTTGAAGAAGGCTATTAACCTTCTGTAGACCCTCAGGGTCCAATTCAGTACTTTCGTTTTTGAGTTTACTGTTTGAACATTTCAAACGGTTTGTAAGATTTGATATTTGATGACTTTTATTCTGTTCTTCAAAGCTCAGGGAGAAAATCTACTTACTTTTGAAAAATAGAGTAAAATCCATTCTTGTCTTGCAGCTACTGTATAGTCCATTGGACCTTTTTATAAATCGAAGATATAGTGTCAGATCTTAATGATTTTAATTTTTTTTCTGTATCTTAAAATATTTTGCTGGTTTTTCATCCTGGGAATTGTGTTATCATTACTCATTGATTATTCTTAACTCTGGTAAAACTAAGACTCAAATAGGGAGAGGGTGGAGGAGTAAGAGATGGAATCATCCAGAAGAATCATGTCATAGTGAAATAAACCATCCCTTTTATGTGATCCCTTAGTTTTCTCATTGTGTTTCCCAGACAATTGCATTGTCTTTCAACAACATGTGAAAGAAGTCTGGAGGCATTTTTGTAGTCTTTTTTTTTTTTTTTTAAGATTATTTATTTGAGAGAGAGAGTGCACACAAGCATGGGGGCAGCAGGCAGAGGGAGAAGCAGGCTCCCCGCGGAGCAAGGAGCCCGATGTGGGACTCGATCCCAGGACCCTGGGACCATGACCTGAGCCGAAGGCAGACAGACGCTTAACCAGTTGCAGGCGCCCCTGTAGTCTTTTTTTTTTTTTTAAGCTTTTTGAACATAGAGCATTTGGCATTTTTTTATATTCCACCCATAATGATGAAGAGGAGAATGGCAGAGGAAGACCCTTGCCCACTGTTGGGTGCACTGGAAGTTGGGTGCAGAGAGGCGGAGAGCATCCGTCTAGACGTCCTGTCGACATTCAGTTGACAGCGTCTCAGGTGCAAACGTCAGTGAGTGAACCGTGGAATTCTCAGGACGTGAAGGAAAGCTGCTTTCTCGTCCAGTTCATCATTCAACAGGAAGGACTTCATCACATAATATTTTGTGGCAATTATGAGGACTGTCCTCTCTTGCCAAAAAGATCTGTATTCTTTTATTTTCCATGACTGACGTTTGTGGGTCAAACTTGGATACAGGGGACAAATGCTGAGAGCAGGTGTGTGCTCAAGAGATGACTGGAAGGCGTGAAGAGGAAGTTGTATAAATGGAGAAAAGCACTGGCTCATCATTCTGACTGGTGTCCATAAATCAAAACGTGAAAATTCTTTGCGTTACCATAGCAGAGAAGATCGCTGTCTTCCCTTCAACAAAATTGTAGCCCACAACAGATTCAAAAGTATTGAATTTTGGGAGCGCCTGGGTGGCTCAGTCGGTTGGGTGACTGACTCTTGCTTTCGGCTCAAGTCGTGATCTCGGTGTCATGGGATCAAGCCCAGTGTCGGGCTCCGAGCTTAGTGCGGAGTCTGCTTGGGACTTTCTCCCCCTCCCTCTATTCCTCCCCCTGCTCTCTCTCTCTCTCTCCAATAAATAAATACATCTTTAAAAAAAAAGTATTGAATTTTGAAAACAGTAAAGCTAACTACAAGTAATAATCAACTGAAACCTTTTGGAGATGAATTTGAAATCTAGGAATTTGATTGAATTTGAACAAAGCAAGTGCAAGAACCAGAAGTCATGACAAGTGAGGATGTATCAGAGAAGAATTTGAAACCTGGAACCATGATTGCATTTTGACAGTGTTGGTACAGCAAGAACCACAGTCCTGACAAGCAATGCACTACAGGAGTCCGTAAGTTGTCACCAGTGTTTACAATACGGGTGTGATCTGGCCTCAGTCATGACACGGGTGAGCAGTGATTTGCTTGCAAGGGCTGTTGTCTATTTTGAGCCTTTTGTATCTTCAAAACTAGGAAAATATGGGGGAAAAGTCTACTATGTTTAAAATCATGTTAAAATTTCTAACAAAGTTGTCTTTTACCTTCCCTCTTTTCTTAATTCTGTAAATTATTTGTAAAATGGCTTAAAAATAAAGTGTCTGTGGGATTCAGATGACAAATGGTGGTCATTTTCCCTGATATGCCATGGGTTCTTGCAGTGTCCAGTCCATAGTCTGCAGGTGGTTCCCTGGGGTGTCTGAGAGACTTCTGGAAATGTGGGTGTAGAGTCATTGCAGGTCAGTGTCAGATGGACGTGGCAGGGGGAGGCACGCCTGCACTGCCTCTCACGTGGCCTGGCTCCGGAAGGCTGTTAATGACCCCTGGTTCTTGTGTCTCAGTGAATGGCAGAGAGGGCTTGTGTCACCTTTCTGAACTTGGGGCAGCACGGGGGACCCCAGCGGCTTTGGAGCACCTAGGTGGGTGTTGTTGGCTGTGGGGTGGAGCCGGGCTTTGCAGATGCGCCCCTTGCTCTGTGGGGTTGGGGCCTGTGTGTGCTCTGCAGGTGGCCAGCTGATAATTCAAATTTAAAAATTGGTGTTGTGCCATGAGAGACGATGGACTCTGAAAAACAAACTGAGGGTTCTAGGGGGGGGTGGGGGGATGGGTTAGCCTGGTGATGGGTGTTAAAGAGGGCACGTTCTGCATGGAGCCCTGGGTGTTATGCACAAACAATGAATCATGGAACACTACATCAAAAACTAATGATGTAATGTATGGTGATTAACATAACAAAAAATTGGTGTTGTGGTAAGTTAACTTGCAAAACCTGGACCTGGATGGTCAGCCCTTTATCCTTCCTCTTCCCACTCCCTACAAGAAAAATGAGGCCTTGGGATTGTTTCGGCAGGAATGCCTACTCTTGGTGTGTTGGGCACTGTGCCCAGTGTTCTACGTGTATTCGGTCTGAGAAGGATTCCATATTCCAGCCAGGAGAACCAGGCTCATTCAGTGGAGAAACCTGGTCAAGGTCATGGGGCCTTGCAGCAGGTTGGACTCCAGGCCTGGGAGAATGAGTGGTGCCAGAGTTCTTTTGTTCTTTCCTTTTTCACTGGGGAAGGCAGGCTGCTCTGTATGCTGTCTACATTAACTATCAGTAATGGAGCCATCTCTGTTTTGTTTTAACTTTGTTCTGAGGTGTTTTTCCCCTCGTTCTTTGTAAAGATGCCTTATTGACTTCTGAGGGCCCTATGCATCCCCACCACGATTGGTTTCCTTGGGGAGTTTCAGGGACTCTCTCGTGAGTAATTAGAAGTGGTTACTCTGCTCACATTCTTTCAGCTGCTTAGCCGTGCCATTAATGTCATGCGTCTCCGTTTTTGCTTCAATAATAAGAATTGAATAGTATTCAAGAAGGATTCAAACTGCATTAATATTTAAGAGCCTTTTTGGATCCAGAAAGCGCCCAGGAAACCCTTCTGGATGTAATGTATACAGCACATGTCAATTAGGAAGAAGGATGGGGCACGCTCAGCTCCCTGTCCGCAGAGGCTTCCTGCGAGCTGGTCTCCGGGAGACGCGGCTCCTCCCGCGCTCAGCCGCCAGCCTCCCTGACAAGTCATGCTTTCTCTTCCTTTGCGGTTCTAAATAGATCTGTGTCCCGAGCAGAAAGGAAAATCAATTTAATTACTTATGAAACTTTTCCTTAAGGGCGATTGAATTATGAGGAAGAAATGAAGTATCTGTCATCGCTAAGTTTATTTCAGGGCTGAACACAAGAGAAATTCATTTCGTTATGAAGACTAGGTGTCCATTGGTTGGTGAAAATAGACACAGGGTGCACACAGAGGCACGCTCATCCAGAACCGTGGGCTGGAGAGGCTCTGTGCCTCTGGGAGCACGGGGTAGGCAAGCATGAGTTCTAACGCCTGCAGGAAGATGGGGTTGAACAACAGCCAGAGGACTTCTGGAAGCAGGTGTCAGAGCAAAGGAATTATGAAGGAGGAGAGAGCTAATTGCAGTTAATGTAATTACGAGGAGAGAGATGTACTCTGGGGGGAGCTGCCTGCCTCACTTCTGGCAAGGGCTGGCCTCCCGGCCTCCCCACCTCCCCCATCTGGGTGTGACTGATGAGCCTCATGGCCTGCTCATTGGAGCTGGTGGTGGTGGGCGGCCTGGCATCAGCCCCATAGCCGTATGCCGGGGGCAGAAGCTGCTTTGTGATTTTTCTCCACATGACACAACTTTGCAGTGTATCTCCTTGAGCAGAAATCGGCTCAGAGAACAAAGTTGTCTTATAGCTGAGGCCTGAAGTGGTCGTCTGTCAGGGATGGCAGAGTGAAACAGTGGAGTGGGCCACTGCATGGCAGGACCGGGGCAGGACCGTGATTGAAAAGGGGACAGGAAATCAACTGTCCCTGTCCCCTGCTGCGATAGTCTGTCTGATCAAGCGATTGATTGATCAGTCTGCCCCCCTCCTTAGCTACCTGAGCACCTGCTTCTCTTTTAAGGTAGATAATTCAGTGGCTTTTAGTGAATTCACAGAGTTGTGTGACCATGACCACCAATTCCAACACATTTCCACCTCTTAGGAAAAACCCTTGTGCCCATCCATGCTCACTCCCCAGCCCTCCTCCCCGCAACCCCTGGCAATTCCTAGTTTACTTTCTGTCTCTGTGGCTTTGCCTATTCTGGACCTTTCATACAATATCTGGATTCATGTGGTATGTGGCCTTTTGTGATGGACTTTTTCCACTCAGCATAATGTTCTTGTGATTCCTCCATGTTGTAGTGCACGTGTCCGGATACCATTGCTTTCAAGGCTGAGGATTTCATTCTATGGTTGGACCACGTTTTGTCTGTCCATTCTTCGGCTGATGGACATTTGGACTGTGTTCACATTTTGGCTGTTGTAAGTGATGCCGCCGTGAGTGTGTGTGGACTCGTGTATGCGTTTCTCTTGGGCGTACACCTCGGAGCGCAGGTGCTGGGTCACGTGGAGGCCCAGTGTTTACCTGTTGGAGGAGCTGTGGGACTGGTTTCCACAGGGGCTGTAGCATCTCACGCTCCCCGCCAGCGGCGTGGGAGGGCTCTGGTCTCCCGCATCCTCACCCACACGTGGTAGCCGCTGTCTCTGTGTTACCGCCGTGCTCCTGGGTGCGCAGCCATAGCTTGTGGCTTTGGTTTGTATTTCCCTGATGACTGGTGCTGCCAGGCACCTTTTCATGTGCTATTTGATGCTGATTGGATTCACTTAAAAATCTTTTAAAATTTGAATTCCTTTGCTAGCATTAAAGTCTACATACTCCATGTTTTATTTGTGTTTAATAAACCTTTTCATTCTGTGCTTTTTAACCTTACAACTTGAAGGAATTCGTCCCAGGTTTTGTAAAGTTAAGGTGCTTCCTTTTTCATCATTTTTTTTTTTTTTAATAGAAGGAAAACGTATCCTCGGATGGATGCAAAAATTTGATTTATTTTCTAGATACCTCAAACTGAAAGTAGAGGTTGATTTTAAGACAGAGGTTACAACGTCTGTGTGGAGATTATCTCTGTCACCTCGTGCCTAAGAGAGGCCGCAGGACGGCCTGCGGGGGACAGGGGGAGAAACCGCTGGTCCAGCTTCACGTTTCTGGCGGCCAAGCCTCAGAATCCATGGGCTGGCCATGACTTCAGTTTTTAAAGTGCTGGTCTCCTTGCGGTTTCAGTCCATTCCATAGACTTCCGTAAAAGCCCTTGTGGCGGTCGGTGTTAGAACATCGAGACGTGTGGGCCGTGGGCTCTGCTCGTAGGTGGTTACATTCCAGGATGGAGACGTGTGTTTATGATGTTCAGTTCAGCAGTTCTTGGGAGGAGCTGGAGAAACAGGTGGTGCAGATGATGATGATGGCGGTGGCCGTGGTGGCGGCGGTAGTGGCTCACCTTTGCTTGGTGCTTATGTGCCAGGAACTGTTTTCTTTTTAATGATTTCTTTAGAGAGAGCGAGTGGGAGGAGAGGGAGAGAGAGAATCTCAAGCAGACTCCATGCTCAGCACAGAGCCTGATACTGGGCTCGATCCCAGGACCTTGAGACCTTGACCTGAGCCGAAATCAGGAGTCGGACTCTTGACTGACTGAGCCACGCAGGCGCCCCTCGCTGGGAACTTGTGAAGAGCTTTCCGTGTTACTGTATCGCTTCTCCTTGGGGTTGAGGCTGTTATTCCCGTTTTTCACATCAGCAGAGGGAGGCACACACAGGTTCAGCTGATCAAGGTCTTCAGCTGCTACTGGGCAGAGAGCTAGTGTCTGCACCCGTCTCCGCATACTGAAAGCCTTTCTCTCTCCGAGGTCAGGACTCCAGGCCGTCTGGGCTGAGTCCTGGGCTCTGGACTCTTCACTTAGTGATCTAACCCTTCCGCCCTTTCTTCTGCAGGCCTGCGTTGGGACAGAGATTGTAGGGGTTCCCTCTGTCCGTGTGAACTCTCTGGATGATGTTCGGACTTCGGCTCACTTGCGGCAGTGGGTGGGTGGCTAGTGCCTTCTCGGTGGGCTCGGGGTCACGTCCTTCTGGAGAGGAGGGATTGAGACACGAAGGGGGTAAGTGATCCGTGCACAGTCATACAGGTCAGACCTGGTTGCTGTGAGTCTCCTCTTTCTGATGAGTGTTTTGTACGTATTAGAATTTGCTTTCCTGCTTTGTACAGCAGAACTGTGACCAAGTACCTAGAATCATTTTTATCCCTGGTGGAAGCAGCAGCGTTACCCTGTGCAGTTCCAGCTCTGGTTTGAAGGGCAGTGTTGTTAACAGCCCAGTAGCTCACTGCACAGTAATGACCTTGTGTTCTCAGTTGCCCTTTAGAGGTGTGGACACAGCTTCTGAAAATGAGGGAGTGGCGTGTTTTTGTTGAATCTACCAACCCACTCCATTGAGGTTCATGTCCTCTGCCAGATGTGCCGACATCCTTGTGTGCACCATAGAAGCCGCTCTCTTGGTCCGGGCTGTGCGGTGGGCACCTGCTCGGCTGCCATGCCATGGACATGCTTTGCCCCACACATTCCTATCCTGGCCTGCAAAGAGCGTACCATCTGGAAGGTAGAGCGGCCAGAACATACAGAGGCTTCTCCCACAAGACTGAGTGTGGTCAGTGAGCTGCAAGGGGCTGGGGAGACGGTGTCCCCAACACGCTGGGGCTTGGATGTCTCCCTCCCTGTCTACAGTTCAGCCAGGTCCTTGGGCCTCAGAGGACCCTCTACCTTCTTGTCTGAAGGGCGGTGTTGGGAGCAGAAGCACATGGAAGCTTTCCAATCAGAAAGTCTGGTGGAGAGCAGCTGATAGCATCGGGATGCCAAGGACAAAGGTTCCACCTCACTGTACTGTCCTGCAGAGTGCTCAGTGGGTGCACAAGATGGGCCTCACGGAGGGCAAGCAGGCGCTTGCTGCGATGCAAGATTTCACAGGGATGAAGGTGTTTCGTTCATGCAGGCTGAGCCCTGCTCTGCCTTACCCCCCAGAGCAGCACGGTGAACGAGCCCTGGGTCTCACCCTCCAGCTTTGTCGTCACGTCGGCACCTGTGGCTGGGTCCCTGAGGCTTTCCCGCAGTGGGTCACGCCCCGGCTCTCACGTTGGCGTGTGGCATGGCCCTAGAGATCTGGGAGAGCGGGGCCGCTCCCTCCGGAGCTGTGTTTGGTGCTGTCCAGGTGTGCGTCCTGTTCTGGGGTGGCCTTCCCCAGGACGAGTGAGCCTTTGGTGGGGCACTGCACTTCAGGCCCACGGTCTCTGGGGACTGTGTAGACGAAGTGGTGGGGGCCCTGTGAGATTGAGGGACTTGCACACCAAGTTAGGGGTGCCAGTGAGCGCTAGGTCACTGCCGTTGCCCCTGTGGGTGTCTGTCCAGGGAGTTGACTTTCTGTAGGGGATGCTGAGAAGCACCCAGTTTAAGAGGGGTGCACTCGCCATATCTGCTGGTTGTCCCCAGACCACCCATTCTCCCGGGGTCGCCGTGTTGTGTGGAGGTAGTCTGTGGACCCTCCTCTGCTGCTCTGGGCTTAGGTGTGTGAGTTCGGACGGTGAATGCTGGCCGAGGTCGTGGTCATCCGGGTCCTGCAGCCCCACAGCCGTGGGGGGCCTCACTTCAGAAGCTGCATGCGGTCCTGGAGGACGATGGGCTCTCCGGATTGCCTGCTTCTCTGTCCTCGCTGTACAGGTGGGGAAGGAGGGGCACAAGTGGCCACGTTTATCCAGCTCGTCACGCCGGCGCACAGGCAGGCCTCAAGCCCAGGCCTTCGCGGCCCTATCCAGGCCACGGCGTCCTTGTTGCAATGATTGAATGTTAGCGCATTTCAAGGCCTCGTGGAAGCCATGCCTGCTGTTCACCATTTGTCTGCCTGTCTGTCCGTGACGTTGTATCTCCTGGTTTTCTTGAGTTGTTGACTCCACCCCCGGTGGATGCGATCTCTCTCTCTCTCTCTCTCACCCCCCCCCGCCCCTCCCTCCCCATGTCTCTTCGTATCTGCATCAGAGGCACACGGATTTATCTGTATCAGGCGTGAGGGGGTGGGCCGGGGACTCCTGCCCAGGGAACACTGGGGTCACGACTGAGGTCATTCTTAACCTGTTCAGCAGCTTGGCTGTTCCCTCTGGTGATTCTGCCATTCCATTCCATTCTGTTGCTAACTTGGGGGATCTGGTTGTTTAGTTCTTTCTTTGCAAGAGAGATGCAGAAAAATTACCAGGGCTTTTAGAATCCTGCGCTTACATGATAAACTCGCCCTTTAATGCCAGTTGTGAGTGAGAGAAAGATGCTCTTTGAACCTTGCCCAAGCGAGGTGTTCAGAGCCACGGCGTGTTGTCTAGGAAACACGCCTGGGGAGGGCGGCAAGGAGAAAGGGCTGGAGCACCAGCAAGAGCGAGAGAGATGCTGAAACCATGCAAATAAATATAACGAAGTGCTCATCTTCAAGTAAAACATCTTAGGTGAAAGAGAGAACAAGAAATCAAAGCTTTTTCAGCGGAAGAGATTCTCATTATATTTTAACCCCGAAATTGACAAGGCGGATACCATCTTTACTTTGCTTCCCATGTGCTTAGTTCTGTTCCAGAGAGAGATTTTGATAAAGAAGCCAGAGCAGGTTGTCTCTAATGAACTCTGGAGAACCGGCCAGTAAGCGTCATTTTTGTAGGCAGCCATGACTCTGCAGGAGTCCTCCTTCTTGGTCCTGCCCCTTGCAGTTTCCCCGCCTGCTTGGCTCCTGCGGGACAGGGCCTCCTCCACCCAGCCTCGGTCACGGTCGCGGGCCCCTGGCTGCACGTCCGCCTCCCGCTATGTGCTGGCCAGAAGGACTGGCACCAGTCTGCTCTGTGGCTGGTGGCGACTCGGTGCAGGACTCCTTTGATGGGGCACGGAGGGCATCTTCGCTCCGTGGCCTGTGTGCCATGGGGCCCAAGCTGCAGCCTCTTAGGAAGCAAGGAAGAACAGTCATTTAAACTGAGCCCATCCCCGCCGCTAAGAGACCCTGTGAGACAGGTAAAGACTGCCTTTCTTCGTGGAAGCAGTTTTGTTTTGCAGACACTGCCAAACAGGGTTTGTTCAGGGGCTGCCAGATGGGTTATGGAAGTCAAAACATCTGGGAGAGGCACGTCACAGGTGTGTTTCCCTCATACAGACTCAGCCCTGTGTGCTGGGCTGACAGACAGACAGACACAGATACACGGATGCAGGCAGACAAGACTGTCTGCATAGTGTGAGCAGCTCGTCCACGGTTCAGCGAGGGGGCAGGTGCCCTGTGGGGAGCTTGAGATGGGAGCCGTGACTCTGAGGTTCTCTTACCTGGCCCGTGTGTAGCCCTCAGTGAGAGGGAAGGACAGGTGTCTTCATAAAGCATGGCCTCTAAGTGAGAGTCCGTCACTTCATCGGATGTTCTGAGCGAGGACGAAGATTCCTAGGTGGCCCAGCTAGCTCAAGGGCTCGTGCAGAAGCACGCCTGGCCAGAGAAGTGACTTCCAAGCCGTGATGGCCCAGGTCCTGTGGCATGACTTTGGGGTTTGATCTGGAAGAGGGAGGGTTCAAAGCAGAGGGTTAATGTGGCTTTGTTTATAATAGATTGGAGAACGTGCTGAGAGCAGGTTGAAGGACGAAGCTGGGTGGATTTGGGGAGAGAAGTGAGCTCATTGAGCTCATGCAGGTGTTGGCTTGGCGCATCGTGGCAGCTACTGGTGGTGGATTTGACTGGTTTGAAGGTAAACCTGCAAGAGTTTGCTGGTGGATGGATGAAGGTGGGAGAGTGTGCGTGGTTGTGGATGACCCCAAGATTTCCCTGCACTCACAGGAAGGATGGGATCGCCACTTCCAGAGAAAGCCAGCGGGGAGAGGCTCTGGCTTGGGAAGGATGTCAGGAGCTGGGTCCTGGATGTGCACCGTGTGCGTCCGCATGAAACGTGTCTTCTAGAGCTGATGCGTGCATGTGTGAAAAGGCTCAGACCAGCACCCCCCACGGCACTCGTTCCACCTTGCTTCTCTGCTTTACAGTAGAGTTTTGATACTTCTGCTCGCTGACGCTCCCTGTGAACATCCAGGATGGGTGTGTGTGTGCGTGTGTGTGTGCGTGTGTGTGTGTGTGTGTGTGTGTGTGTGTGTGTGAGCACGTGTGCGTATTTGTGGGCTGATGTAAGCTACCGTGTTCCAGCTCCCATTGTTCCTGCACACAGCCTTGGGCCTGCCTGTCATTTGCTTCTATGCCATGGACTCGCCGTCTGCAAAATAGAGACAATGCCTTCAGCTTTTCTTCTTGCCGGGAGGCTAATGATTGAGTATAGTACAGTGCTGTGGAGTCTTTGAAATAAAATCACGAAGTACATGTACATTATTATAGCTCTAATGCTATTTATATTTAAATCATTATTATTGCAATAATAATATGCCATTTTGCCAATAAAACATGAAACCACTTCAGAAGAACATTCTAAAGTGATAGCATTTTCTGGGGCTGGGCAGCAGTGTCTAATTTGGGGCCTCCACAGTTGGCTTTGTGATTCATGTATTATGTATTTGCAGAGAATCATCAAGGCTGTGCCACCCTGCCCAGGGCAGAGGGTGGGGGAATATACATTTGGTGTGATGGTACTAAGAGCACGTGTTCGTCTGCATTGACATGGTTGTATTTCACTCGGGGTGGGGGCTATCACCGTCCTTTGATGCTGCTTTTGAGCCCACGGAGCTTGACTCTGTGATAATGTGTCATTAGGGCCGAGCGCCTTTTGTCAGCTGTCCAGTTACGGCAGGGATGTGGGGTGGGCAAGCGTCTTCGTGGTGACTGATGGGTTTGCTTTCAGATCCATACAAGATTCATAAACCTGATTTATAGCCAGTGGAATTTGTGCTGCTTGAAGCAGAGGCTGAAGTGCAGAGCTTTATTTAGGAGGAAGTGCTCCAGGGCCCACGGATGTGCGGGTGGGGAAGCTGGAGGCTGGTGCCCCCTTTCCTTTCCTGTCCCTGGGAATTGCACTTGGCTTATCGGAGTTGGACCAGTTATTACATTTGGTTGGAATCTCCGAGGAGACGGAGAGGACGCTATTAGCGTTAGTTTTGGAAACTGTGCCCAGAGCCCGTGGACAGGCGTCCAGTGGGGCAGTCGCCGGCAGAAGCTCGGCGAGCGTGTTCTCGCCCCTGATGCTCTGCAGCTGATGTGTCCCCTTGCAGCTTACCCCTTTGTTGGCCACTCCCTCCTTGGAACTTTCTCCTTGGCCAGGTCCAGGAGGGGCCCCGCCGCCCCTGCCCCTGCCCCCGTTGCCTCAGTCCCGGGCCATTAGTGTCCTGCTCCACTCGGGTGGCCTCTGGCCTCTTGTTCTGGGATGTTCGGTGGTGGTTTGAGCAGGTTTAGGAACCTCCCGAAAGTATGCGAATGTCCCACGTGTGCACGTTGGTCTGTGGAAGGGAGGCAACGTCTCACCAGACGTGGGTGGACGAGGGCTGAGACCTGGCGCTCTCAGCTGTCAGATTTCCAGCCCAGCCCTGCCCCCAGCTCTGCTCCTGTGTGTCCGCCTGCCTCCTTCGCACCTGCTGGAAGGTGCAGGAACCGCAGTCTGCTGTTGGGGCAGATGCCGCACGCTGTCCCTCACCTGTGGCCTTGTGGGATTCTTGGCTCTGCCCCCGTGCCTCTGCCCGTGTCCCGAGTCGGAAACGTGACAGTGGCCCTGCGGTTCTCTTTCTCTTCCCCTCGTGCCGTCAGCCTCCGGGTCTGGCCCACCCTTCCTCCTTAAAACCCTTTCCTCTCCAGCCCCTCCCATCCTGATCTTCCTGTGTGTCAGGACCAGCTGGTCATTTGTTGCTCCGCTTCTGGCCTTGCTCCTCAGCAGCAGCTCCTGGGCCCATGTTTCTGGGACAGGCTTTCATCTTGTCTGACGCGACTCATCCGCCCTCTGCTCAGGGCCTCAGCGGCCCCTAGTGCCCTCAGCAGTGAGACCTCCCGGGTTGTCCCCCTGCTTCTGCCCGTCTGTGACAGCGTTCGCTTGCTCGACGCTGAAGGACTCAAGCGGGGACATCTCTGCTGTGGAGCACCACCCATGCCCAGGCCTCCTCTCCATGCACCCCCCTTTCTGGTGGTGGGGTCCTTGGGGCGCTGTGCAAGACTGCGGGTGTCGGGGGTGGCGCTGTTCAGCCCAGACCTCGGCCCTGGGAGGGGGGAGTGCATGTGGTCGTGGTGGCAGTCACCCAGTGGAAGGACCCGACACTGTAGGCTGTCCCACCCGCCCCAGGGCTCCTCTCAAGTGCCTTCTTTTAGATTAATTGAGATCTTTTTACGATTCTGTTTTATCTCCTATGTTGGCTCTTCAGTTACACGTCTTTTTTTTTTTTTTATTTTTTAGAGGTTGTTCTAGGGTTTACAATATGTGTTTTTAACCTATCACGGCCTACCTTCCGGTAATATTTTACCACTTGGCATACAGTATAAAAGTTTATAGCGTCGTGCTCACACTTCCTGTCTCCTGTCTTGTGTGACTCGTATGTGTGTATGTAGTACGATGTTGGACGTTTTGCTTTTGACTTGTCTTGTTTTTTTTACATAAATTTTAAATTTTAGAACTGTTTTGGAGTTCTAGGAAAGTTGTAAAAATGGTATGTGGTCCCCTCCTGCCTTCTGCCCATTTCTCCTGCTATTAATGTCATACGTGAAGACATTTGCCTTGACTAAGGAATCAATACTGAAAAGTTATTATGACCTGTATTCAGATTTCCTTGGTTTTTGCTAATGTGGTTTTTCGGTTCCAGGATCCCATCTAGGAACTCACAGGACATTTAATTGTTATGTCTCCTTAGGCTCCTCTAGACTGTGACAGTTTTTCAGATTTTCTTGATTTTTAAAGACCTTGACAGTTTGAGTCCTTTCCAAGTATTATGTAGAACGTCCCTAAATTTGGGCTTGTCTGATGTTTTTCTTGTCGTTAGACTGGGGCTGTGGGTTTTCAGGTGGCATGACAAAGAAGTGACGTGCCTTCTCATTCCGTCCAGTCGTGGGCCCGTGCTGTCAACATGATTTATTGCTCTTGCTGCCGACCTTGCTGCCTGGCCGAGGTGTGTCTGTCCAGCTTCCCCACGGAAAAGTCGCTTTCTCTCCTCCCCCCTCCTGTTGTCTCTGGAAGGGAGTCACAGGACCCGCCACCCACCCCCCTGCCACCACATGGGGAGGGAAGTCATTCTCCAGTTCCTTGAGAGCAGAGTATCTACATAAATTATTTAGAATTCTTCTGCATGAGAGATTTGTGTGTTTCCCCCATTTGTTAATTTATTCAACCATATATGTCAGTATGGACCCCATAGCTACTTGTTTGACATCTTGGGGTGCGGTCCAATACTGCACTGTTTTGTTGCTCACGTTATTTCAAGTTTGGCCACTGGGAGCTCTTCCTGTTGGCGTCTGGGCCCCTGTGACGGCCGCCCCCGCTGTGAGTGTGTGGTTGTCTCTCCCAGGGCCCAGGCCCTCCGACCAGGGAACAGCATCCCAAACCAAGGTTCATGCGCCCACGTGCTTGTTGTGAACGCTGAGTGAATGAGGAGGAAGGACTGACAGCTTCATGCGCCCTCATCTTCACCATTACCTCTCGCCTTCATGTCCTTGTGTAGATCTGCGTTTCTGACTGGTAGCATGTTTTTCTGCCAGAAGGACTTTCTTGAGCATTTCCTGTACTGTAGCTTCCGTTTGTGTGACAAAGTGTTATCTCCTCTGGGGCAGGTGTTTCCACCGGGCCGCGCTCTGGCTGGACGGTTGTTTTCTTTCTGTACTTTAATGATGTCATTCCGTTGCCTTTTGTCCTGTGTGGTTTCTGTGGGGTATCTGCTGTGATTACCATTTTTGTTCCCCCTGTAGGATTTGGTAGAATTCCCTGGAGGGTGACCAGTACTGGTGTTAACATTGGTCGTCGAAGATTTACCTGGATTAGGCGCTTGGTTTAGCGTAGCTCGGTGTGTGCGTATCTTCTCAACCACCTCGAGAGGGAGGTGCTGCTGATGGTAGTCGATGTTGGAGGAAAGAAGCTGAGGGTGGTGGAGACCAACTGGTTTGCTCATGGCCACTTCCAGGAGGTGCAAAACCCTGGCTGCCCAGCCCCAGAGCCTGAGTTCTCGCCTGCTTACTGAGTTCAGACTCTCCAGAAGCTCGGGGAGCAGGTTGAGCTCACCCAGTTCTGTAAAATGCTGCCTCTGTGCTACGACCTGTAGGGCCTTGTAGTCTGACCGGTGGGTGTACACTGTGTTCCTGCTCGGCTCACAGGCCGTGTGAGTTTGCACAGCCCCTGCAGCCTTGCTGGGTTTGCTTTCTCACTGGGTTAGGATTAAGGCCTGGGGAATATGGCACGTCAGCTGCCTAGCTCCTGGCGCTGCAGTCACCCCATACAGAGGCTCTGTGTTGGGCTTTGCTCAGTGCCTATCAGTTGAATCAGTGACTTGAGTTTTAGCTCAGAGTAGAAGCCACACTGGTTTCCCCTTCTCGGCCGAGAGTTGTATTTATGACGTGCACCCTTGGGCCCTCCTCACGTAATGGCCTCTGATTGGCTCCCCCTGCTGGGCTCACCTTCCCAGAGCACCGCCCCGCAGTGTCCCTTCATCGCGCACTTCTTATGACTTCCTTGCTCAGGTACAGAGTGCTGCCCCGGAGCCCTGACCATTTGTTCCCCACGCTCTCCTACCTCTTCCCTTCTGCCCGCGGTTCTGAGAACGTGCTCCATGCTCATTGTAGCCTCTAGGCTTCTGTTCGGTGTAGTTCCTTTGATTAAAACCCCATTTTCTAGAATCATCTGTATTAAAAAACAACAAAACCCCAAAGACCTCATTTAACAGAAAATACTTTATAAACCACGGAGGCCTGGGTAGGAATTTCATGTTTTTTATCTGTGCGTCTATGTGCCTGTCAGTTCCATAAGTGTTTTTGAGTGATTTCCCGGGCTGAGCACCACACTAGGACCCGGGCCCTGGCTCTTGGAGAGCTCCCAGGACCGCAGCGCCTGGGAGCAGGTGACGTGGTCGTCCTTCACCCTGAGAGACACAGTGTGTTTGCTCTGGGGCTGTGAGTGGTAGGCAGGGTGGCCAGCCAGGGAGGACCTCAGTGGAGGAGGGAAAAGGCATGTGAGGCAGACAAGGGGCTCGCGGTGAGACCTGCAGTGCGAGGTCTCAGGGCCTTGCAGTGAGCACCAGGGGCTCCTGCTGGTGGCTGGTGACACTGGCCAGTGGGCTTGGGTTTTATTGTAGGTGGCCAGGGAAGCTATGGAACAGTAATTGTACTCAGGAGAGTCAGGTGGTTGGATGCACATATCTTTTTTTTTCTTTTTAAGATGATTTTATTTATTTTATAGAGGGAGGGCATGTGTGTGTGAGCAGCGGGGAGGGGCAGAGGGAAAGGGAGACTGAATCCTCAAGTAGACTCCCCGCTGATTCAGAGCCCGACTTGGCTGCATCCGCCGACCCTGAGATCATGACCTGAGCTAAAGCCAAGAGTCAGATGCTCAACTGACCCCCCAGGTGCCCCTGGATGCACATATCTTAAACACTCTGCTTGTTGATCCTTCAAGGCCTGAATCAGTGGGCTCCTTTCTCCATGAAGCCTTCCCAAACCTCCCTCCTCCAAGCAGGACGGGTTTTCCCCCTTCTTGGAGGCCATCGTGCTGTGTGCCCCTCTTCCCCTCCAGCCTGCAGCCAGTGGGTCTTGGGCACCTGTTAGGTGACTGCGTAGGCTGTCCCTCCCCAGGTCTTTGGAGCCTGCACTTACCAGGTGAGACCGTCGCTAGTGCAGTTAGCTACACAGCTACTGGATGACAGCAGTGATAGGGATTTACAAAGGAAAGAAAAGGCTGTGTGGATGTGCTTCATAGCGCGCCCACCCTGGGTGTTCAGTGAGCCCCCCAGGCCTGCTGAGTCCCGTCCCCCTCTGCTGAATGTCAGTAACACCCAGCAGGCAAGGTTGTGGAAGATGGATGACGCGCTGGTCGCATGCAGCCTGGCGCGTGGCATCTGGGTCGTGATTGATGAAGGGAAAATACCATGGCCAGTAGTTAAGTCTTACCATTTGTTGCGGTCACCTCTCACTTTTAAGCCCTTTGAAGGGAAGCCGCTGTCCCTGTGGCTGCTGCAGCCCCGGGCTTGGGCGGAGAGCAGGGGCCTGGGGCACCAAGCCATTGGATTGCCGGCATCGTGCCGCGATGTCTGCATTCATCTGACCGGTTGGACCGGTGGGAGATGGCAAGAGAGATCTCATAGATGTAATAGAAAGATTGAACAGAGATCTAATAGAAAATGGTACTGTGCCGTTTAATACAGCAACTTCTTCACATTTTTTTTGCACAAATTAGAAAAATACTTCAGAATGTTTTACCCAACGGAAATGGAAATGACCAAATCCCAGTGGAGGGTGTGTAAATCGTCTTGGAATATTCAAGGCAGGATTTCGTGGAAGTGACTGAGGTCAGTGAAGGGTGTGTAGATTGTTCTGGAATACCCATGGCAGAAATTTGGAGCAGCTTTGGGAGCGAAGGGGTTATG
Source organism: Zalophus californianus (assembly GCF_009762305.2). NCBI lineage: Eukaryota > Metazoa > Chordata > Mammalia > Carnivora > Otariidae > Zalophus > Zalophus californianus. Next base: position 3,168,018 of record NC_045603.1, on the reverse strand, counting down.
CTTGTAGTATTTTATTGAACCACAAAATGTTATTTATAACCCATGTCAGGGGCAATTAAACTGATTGATGATTAAGAAAGTTTAATAGTTGAATAATAAGATGCAGTTCTTGACAGCTATTTTTTCTCATTTTGGAAGCATATTTTATGAGTCTAATAAGAGTGTGGAGGATGTGCTGTGGAGTGTGTGGTGGTGATATCATATTCAGTCTGGTGTTATGTGGTATGTTACTTATAAAAATTAAAATACCAGTTATGGTTTTCTGATTTATTATTGAAGTGTTTTGTTAATTTGACTTACCCAAGCAGGGTTAATTAGTACATATTGATATATTTGATTAAAAGTACCCTAATGTTGAATAAGAAAGGTCAAACAAAATAACTTATTCTCCTCCATCCACTTATTCTCCATGGCACCAGAATTCTAGTTACCTTGCGCACTTACGAGAGAGTTTGCTTGGCCTGGCAGCTCCCCGCATGCCCTGGGCCGCCGAAGCCTGTGCCCTATGTGTATAGAGCAGTGTGTGGGTTTTGTGGCAGTATTTGTCTTTAAGAACCACTTCTTAATGTTTGTGAAAAGCAGATATACAGTTAAAAAATGCTTTTTAGAAAAGGCAGAAGCATTACAAAGTCGGAAACGCAAATGACTAATAAATGGAAAAAGAAAGTGTAGCTTTGTAGGTAATGAAAATGCAAATTGAAGCAGTAATGCAGTTCTATTTCTGTCAAATTAGCAAAGATTAAAAAAGATAATACTTGGTGCTTTTCAGGTGAGAGGAGATTGACACCCTGTAATCTTTCTGTGAAACCTTTCTGGGAAGCACTTTGACGCTTATGGAAAGGCTCGGTGCCTCCTTGTCTCGAGGAAGTAGAAAGAGATACTGTGAAGGGGGAGGTGTGGGGATTCGGGTCACAGGGAGTGATCTAGTAGGAGTGCCAAACCAACTGGAGGTCCAGCCATCAGGGAAGTTTAAACTAGTTGTGGTTCAGTGATGTCCACGCAGACTTGAGCTTGATTTCCTAAGAAATGCTTCTTCCAATATGTGACAAAAGACCAGGGCATAAATAAAAACAACGGGACATAAAACTTCATACGTAGTGTCAATTCTGGATTATTAAAAAAATGTGTGTATGTATGAACGTTACGGACTAAATTGTTTCTTTCCCAAACTCATCTGTTGGACTTCTGACCCTCGGGACCTCAGAATGTGGCTGAATTTGGAGGGAGAGCCTTTGTAGAGATGATGAAGGTTAAGTGAAGTCATTAGAGTGGCCCTAATTCAGTATAAATTGTCCTTACAAGAAGAGGAGATCAGGACACAGACCCACACGGAGGGATGACCATGTGAGGACACGGGTTGAGGACAGCCTTCGCAAGCTCAGGAGGGAGCGGCCATGGCCACACCTGACCTCTCAGACTGCAAGACAGTGAGTGTTGTGGAGGCCACCCCGTCAGTGAGACTCTGTGGTGGTCCTAGCGAACGAACACAGTGACCTACAGCGGGGTCCTAGTTAAGCCTGCATTGTGCATTGATAGATGCTTTCTTTTCTTTTGTGTACTTTTCTGTATTCTCCACATTATTTACAGGGATCATGTATTGTAATAAAAGCATTGTTAGAGGGCGCCTGGGTGGCTCAGTTGGTTAAGCGACTGCCTTCGGCTCAGGTCATGATCCTGGAGTCCTGGGATCGAGTCTCACATCGGGCTCCCTGCTCAGCGGGGAGTCTGCTTCTCCCTCTGACCCTCTTCCCTCTCGTGCTCTCTCTCTCTCATTCTCTCCCTCTCAAGTAAATAAATAAAATCTTAAAAAAAAAGAAAGCATTGTTAGAAAGGTTGCTTCCATGTCTGTAGAGAGAGCTGGAATAACCAGACGGCAGAAGGCCCCTTCCTCTTTTGGAGCTTGGCCTGGTCCCTCCCATGTGGAGGGACTTGCCCTGGGGAATACCGAATATTTTCTCCAGCCCTTAAAGTGGTCTGATTCTCAGGGTGTGGTTTCAGGAAAGCATGCAGATGCTGTTGTCCATGGTCCAAGCAGGTGCCCTGTGTATCGAGTGACAGCACGGTCACTCGAGGGTGAGCGCGGCCTGGTGGCGTGAGGGAGGGATCTGCGGGGCTTTGGCTGGGTCATCTCTCCCCTTGGCTTTCATGTGAGGGCTTCAATGGGAAACCGCCATGTACCCCTTGAGCCCTGGGTCTCTGGGATCTGAGATTTACACCCTCTCTGTTGCCAGGCCTGGAGCAGGATCCAGCCTGAACCAACTCCCAGAGGGAGGCCTGGGAGTTGGTCGGGTGGAGACCAAGGGAGCCTGAGGAGGCAGGGCCGCACCGGTGGAGCCCGGGAAGGGAAGCTGGGCAGTCGGGGGCTCCCTCTGACATCCACAGGGAACCATGAAGGCTTCACAGTTGGTGGGTCACGGTGGGGTCTCTAGCTTCTCAGCAGCCATCATGCCCAGTCCAGGCATCAAACGCCGGGGCCTTTGGGACCCAGTGAGAGCGCCTGAATCTTCACCCTGTGCACGTGGAAGCCGGAGCTGTTCCGCGAGTGCTGATGCAGCCAGGCTGCAGGTGGAGCACAGGAGAGGCCGTCCTGGGGGTGGGGCGGGGGTAGCACGCCCTTTGCCAGGAGACCAGATTGCCTCTCCCCCAGGAAAGGGACAGCCGCGGCCAGTGAGGCATGGGGAAGTGTCCCTGGCAGGTGCTGCGGGTGCGCTCTTTGTTGAAGGAGCTCTCTGCCTGCGTGGAGGCAGGAGACACGGGACCTTGTCCCCCTTACCCGGTTGTGGCAGGCTCCGCCAAGGGCACCCCACCTCTCCTGCGTTCGAGATTGGAGACAATGTTCTGACGTGGCAGGGATGTGAGTGCTGGGGCAGGTCAGGGGTGCAGAGGCCCTGGAGGACAGGGACAGTCTGGGACGGGAGCCCCTGGAGGTGGTGGCTCTGGTCAGAGGGTCCTGAGGGCACAGCCTGAAGGCCTTGCAGTGCCTTTAATTTGCGTATGTGCCGCCCTCCTTGGGTGCTCGTGCTCTCCGGGGGCGTCATTGAAAACCACGTCAGGTCTTTCTGGGTCCCCTAGTGGCTGTGATCTGAGAGCCCTGCAAAGCTTGCCACCCCCAGCCCCTCCATAGCACCTCGCTGTGCCTGTGGTCCCACGGCGGCCGACATCTTCACCCTGCTCCTTGCGGGGCTGCTTACCCACCTGTCCTTATACTGGCGGGGGGCAAGGGCTGTCTGGGCAGGGGTCCCTGGTCTTGTCTATCTGGGCGGCATGCTTGCTGTCAGAGAGCTGTTGGAACTGGTCAGATGTATTCATTCAGCATGAACCCTTCCTCTCCCCACCAGCGCGTTCCCCGGGCTGCTGGTGCCCTTCCCTCCGGGTTCCCCAGAAGACAGTGGGCTCCGTGGCTCCTCAAGAGTTTCTGTTCAGGGGCTCCTAGGTGGCTCAGTCGTTAAGTGTCTGCCTCCGGCTTGGGTCATGATCCCGGGGTCCTGGGATCAAGCCCCACATCGGGCTCCCTGCTCAGCGGGAGGCCTGCTTCTCCCTCTCCCACTCCCCCTGCTTGTGTTCCCTCTCTTCTGTCTCTCTCTCTGTCAAATTAATAAAATCTTAAAAAAAGAAAAAAAAAGTTTCTGTTCGACCTTTGCCTCCCCTGTGGACATGCCGAATGTGAGTGGAGCAAGCATTTATTTCTAGCGGCAAGGACCCTCCGATCTCCTTGCTCAGAAGGGGCTCCTGCTTTGGCTCCTGCAGGTGCTTCTTGTGGGACAGAGCTGCAGCATTGCTGAGTGTTGGAGCTTCCATGAAATCCACGGAGAAAGAACACGTTCTCCTCTGGGTACACCACACCAGGGTCATTCTTTCCACCTACCCAAAGTGTGAAGCTTTTCTTGTAGTTAAGTGTGAAACGGGGTATGTCCTGGCTGTGCCTCACTGAGGCAGTTTCCCTGACGGTCATGTGCCCCCCGACCGTCCACCCCCACCCCTCGGGAGCATTTGTTGTTGCTTCTTGCACTGCAGGGCCTTTCCATTTCACATGGCGAGAAGCAGAAGCAAAGTGACCCTGAAACGACATGAGTGACGAATGGGGCGTTTGCTGGGATCGCTGTGTGTCAGTTTTGTCACTGCGTCTGTCCATGACCGCCCGTCCCAGTGGGAGATGACAGCTGGGAACGGGCGGCAGTGGAGATGGCCTGGGCCGGCATGCGGTGGTGTGCGAGGGTGGGGAGTCGCACAGTAGGGGCGTGCTTGGGCTCAGCCACCTGCTGGGTGTGCAGTGCCGTGGAGGACGGGTGTGGGCCGGCCCTGGGCATCCCTCCCTGGTGTGTGAGGCCTGCGGGGGCCCAGGCTGTCCCCCTGTGGCCACACACGGGCCCGGGGCCTTGGAAGGGGAAGGCCCACCTCTTCACTTGCCTGCCACTGTCCTCCCTCACTTGGGTGCTGCAACCCCGAGCTCATTTACCCTCTGCTTCTGTGCCGGAGTCAGCCGAGGCCCTCCTTGCCCCCACGCCCCCTCCCAGCATTCTGGCACCAGTGACGGTGCTCTAGCTGGCACATTTGTTCTTTGGTATGTGTTGTATGTGACTTTATTTTTCTGGCATATGCTGTATTTTATGTTCTTTTGAGCCTCAGCGTAGACTTGGCTTTTTCAGACTCCTTCATCCTATTGACCTGTGGTCCGTGTTTGCCTTTTGATTTCTGTTGGTCCCTGGGTCCTTTGAGCAGACTTCCATTACTTCGCCTTCCAGCTCTGCCCCCAGGGACTTTGGAATGCCTCTGTGTTGTCGACAGGCTCCTTGTGCATTGCTCTGCCCAAACGCAGACCGGCTGCTCTCGGATGGAGCACGGTGTCAGAGACTAAGATCAGTTTTCTCTCTGGTGCCTAGGGAAGGGGAGTCAGACCGTGGCAGTTGGCTGCTGGTGGCCGAGCACAAAACGGGTCAGGAATCTCTGCTGCTGCTTCCAGTTGGACCAGTCTGTCCCTATTGTAGGTAACAGGAGAGACAGGCTGTCTGTTTCCTGCTTGTTGGCCGCATGCACGCATCGCTGTGACAAAGATAAGGCGAGGTACGGTGTTGGGCTGGATTTAGCCGTCTGTTTTCTCTTGCTGTCTTTGTGATACTGAGTCCAGGGCCCTCCCACCGAGCTGAAGTGTGCAGGGGCAGCATGATGGCCCTCTCCGCCTGAGAAAATACATTTTCTCAAAACAATGAGAAACCCATGTCCGGGACTCCCAGCATGAGGGGAATCCCAGACGGTCAGTGAGAAATGACAACAAAGTGATTGACCACCGACACCGGCCTTCGAGGCTTTGCATGGGGTCCTCACCCCTTCATTGCACAGTAACTAGTGCTGGTTAGCGTTGGTTCATCTGTTAACCCATGTAGCTTTAGTGTTGAGTCCTCATCTCTGAACTGCCCGTGAGTGAACACAAGTACTTGTTACCTCGGGGCATGAAAACAGTCTCACTGTTAGGAAACCAGTAAAGGGCTTCAGAACACGTCAGGCATCGTCTGAGGGATGCAGAGCCCTGCTGCGGCCCCCGCGCTTACCTGCAGCCCCCGCTGCGTTTCCGTGTGGTTGGACGTTCAGCCGGCGGTCAGCTGTTCCAGCTGGGAACTAAGTGAATCAGAGGTGGATTTAAGGGACAGTCACAAAGACACTTTGAAGAAAGTCAGCTTTTCCAGAAAATACAGAAATGCACAGTAAGCCTCCGTTTCCTGAGCTGTGTGTGCTTTCCCAGCGAGCAGAGGTGGAGGAGCTGCTGAGGAGAGATCGGTGGGGCTGGTGGTCCTGGAAGACGCTGGCTGTCGTGGAAATTGCAAACCCTCCTTGAGATATTTCACGAGTATTTGTCAGGAGCCCTAAAACGTCCTTACCCTCTACCTGCCGATTTCATTGGAGATGCTTATGTTGAGGACCTGATTCTCAATGTGGATCAATCCCTTATGTGTTCACGATGCTCAGGGGGCATCCCTCGTCATGGGAAGTGTTTAGGTGATGAGAGCATCCCAGAGTAGGGGTGTGGCCAGCAAACCGGGTTGCGCCAGCCCTCTCGCCTGTTCTGCACCATTCTATAGCGTGGCTTCAAGTAGTGTCTATAAAATGGAAAATTCTCATTATAAATGTCAGATTTCAGCAGGGTACACGTTTATCTTTATGATGCAACTGCAGTCCTGGAAGAGCTGAGCAAAAAGCATGCGTGGAAAAATTGGAATGTAACTACACTCAGGTATCCTGGCTGTGCTTTAGGTGGTAGAGATGGCAGATTATCCCCCCTTATTTGAAATTCCGAGTTCCTCAAATTTTCTGTGACTGTGAATTCAAATACCCAGTGCCTGATCATCACACCCCTGCGGGATCTGGACGTGCCCTGGGGACCTTTCCCGGGGACACATTGCCCCCTGCACCACACCCTCCCCAGGCCCCGAGGTTCCAGAGGCCTGGATGCGCCTGCTGTACCCATGGCATGGTGGTCTCCCGGCCAAGTTGGTTGGCTCTGAATGGAACGGCCACTGATTCCTTTCCTCTGCCTTCCCCAGTTCCCAATGCGCTTTCTACTTACTGTTCAGGGAACTAGAAACCTCCCAGGCCGAAAGGCACTGTGGTCTCGGGTCCAGCAGGAGCGGCCATTGGGAGCCCATGGTGATGCCTGAGCTTTGGGACGGGAGTGTGGGCAACGGTTGCTGTTATGTGTAGGGGGCTCCCGCCCCCTCCGGGCTGTCAGCTGTCGATTTTCTGGCAGGTGCCGAGTTGTTGGCTGTGATGTGGGTTGGAGCCCTGGTTCGGCGCCACCTGTGTAGGAAGGTTGGGCAGCCTGCTTCATGCATTCTTTATCCAAAGGCTTCTTAGCACAGGGATGGGGAGCGGGCAGAGCTGTTTGTAAATCGGGTGTCTGTCATTTCTGAAGAGGTTTATTTCTTGGGCTTTTCCATAGTCCTGCCTTTTGAGTAGCTTCTTGGCGTGCGGCAGCCGCGCTGGCTCTCCTAACTCCCGGGGACCTGTGGCGTTTGCAGCAGCCATGAGCTGGGATGCCTGGCCAGGGGGAAGGGAAGGGCCCTGTGTTCCTTTCGGCGGAACAGATCTCTTCTTACTGACAAATCAAAGAGCCACACAGTTGATTGAGTTATCTTGAGCAGGAACGTGTTTCAGAAATGGAAAGGAAACAGTCCCATTTTGCTCTGACCTTGTGGTTCAGTCCACAGACTGCGCGTCCAGCTTCTGTTTGTGGGTGCTGCATACCCTCCTTGGGGTTCTCTTCTGTCCAGTTGGGATGGTTACAGCGTATGTTTCCTGTTTGTGGTTCATTTGCTGGCTGTAACAGAGAGTGAAGGGTGTGCTGAAATGTATTAATTCCTGATTGATGGGCTGTCAGGGCTTGGCCAGGGCTGCTAAAATCTAGCTGCGGGGTTGGTTCGTCAGCCTGGTTCCTGGCAAGGCCCTGCCTGGGGAGTGACCACAGACGGCCTTTCACACGGACGTGTTAGAATCCGGGCAGAGGCAATGACCGTAAACCTCATTTCTGTCTTTGTGCGTGACACCCAGGAGCCCAGGCACTAGGGAATGCCACAGCCCAGGCTGGCTGTAAGCTGGATCAGAGGAATCCCAGCTGGGATGTGAGTTAGCAGGAATACACGAACAGAATTTGGGAGTTGACGTGTCTGCATGATTTATTGAGGACCAGGAACGGACAACGAAAGCCACTTAGTCTTTTGTAAATGGCCCCAGCCGGAATTACCTTGTTGGAGCTGTCAGTGAAAGCTGGATTGTCCATCAGTTAGAGCAGCAAACTCTCCCAATTAACCAGTACTTTAGGATCCTACATCATCTCAGCAACAAAGGTCCTTGTGGTATGACTTTCTTTAAATGAATTTCTTGGCTTTTTGCTGTGTTATTACTAGCAAAATGTGATGGCATCTTATGCATATACCTCCCATTTCACTGTCCAACCAGTGGGGCGCAGGGGTGGCCTGCTGGTTCTTGTTGGCAAGGGACTCACCCTGCGGGGCCCAGCTCCCAGCCAGACTGTGAGCCGTGCGAGGACTGGGCCATATTCTTCTGGGTTCCCAAGGCCCCCGTTGCATGCCTGGCACACCGTCTGCACTCAGTGGAACTCTGTGGCTCTAAAGGGATCTGACTTGTTCTCTCAGGCTGGTTTTCAAACCCATTGATCCTTTCCTTAGCAGAGCATCTGTGTTTGGGGGGCTCCTTGTGGTTCAGATGGTTCATGGTGGGTATTTTAAACTCTGACAGTTGACCAGTTTTATTGGTGAGCTGGTGTGCACCTCGTTGTATGTATTTGTTTATAACTAATACTTTTGTTGACCTTTCTCTTTGTTTTGAATTGACTTCCTTTTATAACTTTTTTCAGATATTTTCCTCACTTTTAGTGGGCTTACTTATATATTTTTCTTGTTGCATGATAAATTTTTGCAGAATTTTTGATATTAATCCTTGACCTGTAATATGTTGCAAATGTTTCCCCAATCTGTTTTACTTTCTAATTTTTTTCACTTAAAACCATTTAAGATTTGTGTATGGTGACGTGGCCCAGCATTTCCTTTTGTGCTGGGCTTTCCCCTCAGAGGATTTTGCTGACCTGCACACATGAGCGGAGGCTGGCGTCCCTGGGGCTGTACTGTGGTCTGGCTGTCATCATCGTCTTGGGTGGGATGTCTGCTACACAGTGGGGTGACATTTCGGCATGGGGGAGCACTCTGCGTGTATCTCCTGATCCCCTGCTCGAGGTCGTGTACCAAGGCTTTTGGGAATGAGCTGTCTTGTGCTGGTCAATCTTTCTTTCCATTTGGCTGCATTATTAATGGTTTGAGTGAGGGAGCATTTGCTGATTGATTTAAAGACCCATTCATCTTTCAAGTAATTATTTTTGACTTAATTAGGTAAAGGGAATAGATCAGTTTAATGGATTGATTTATGATCAGTTTGCACGTTCAGATGATCATGATTCACACGGGCTTACTCTGTGTATGAATCTGCCGCCTGCTTTCTGAAGGATGGGGGTCTCTGCAGAATCTCCTGCCTGGCCACACGGCTTCAGAAAGATGGTCATGGCTGCAAGTCTTCTACTCTTTCCTCATGAACAAATAACGAGGGGCCTAAATCCTTCAATGCAGTGACTATATGTGAAGGAAGGCTTTTGTCCTGTGCCCTGACGAGAGGTTCCCAGCGCCACTGCGTCTCCGGAGGCCGCTGCAGGCTCCAGCGACGTGTGTGCCCCATGAAGCCTGGCCGAGGGAGGGAGAGGGATGGGGACCATGTGGAGCCTGCCCCAGCAGGATGCTGGGCTCACATGGGCATCCAGTTTTCCCGAGAAACAGCGTCTGCCATTCTTGGAGGCGAGCTCAGCAACCGTCAGAGCTTTCCAGGGGGTCTCAAATTAGAAAACAGTTTGCCTTGTTTTCAGAGAACTCTGGACTTGCATGGAAGGGCGGCAGGCAGGGCCTGTTTGTTGTGTGTGATGCTGTTTGCAAGAATACTTCCTTCAGTTTGGACGAACTCTTGTTGATTTAAGCATTGTTTGCATTGTCGTTAGTAGAAGCAAGTTAGACTTGATACGTTGTCTTACATTCGGCAATAATTTGGATATTTCTCTTAACTGGAGAAATAGGGATTAAATTCTTTCCATTCTTCATAGAACATCTTGGCATAACGTTCACCATGTTCTGGTTGCAACTGTTGATGTAATTACTTGTCCTTCTCGACTGTGAGCTCCTGGCCGGCATTTCATGCCCTCACTTGGCATGTGTTTATCGAGCCCCTGCTGTGTGCTGGGCACCAGCGGAGGTGCGGGGACATGGAGAGCATGGCAGGTGCGGTCCTGCTCTCGCGGGGCTCTTGCCGTGTCGTGCAGGGATACGCGGACGTGAAGATGCAGCTTGCAGAGTGGGGAGGGGTGCAGCTGGTGACGCTTATGTGCAGGAAATGCCGAGAGTGGGCACGCTGGCGCACCACCTCCTGTCCTCTGCAGCGGGCGGCCCAGTGCCTGGCATTTCATGGTGTGGCGCTGATGTGTTCTCTGGCAGGCCTTCCTCACTGGAGGGGCGTCAGCGGCAGGGCCCAGATTCTTTTTTGTGCCTCAGTAGTTGTTGCAGTTTGCAGGCTCTGCTTGGGAGCATCTCCACTGCCACTTGCCTCTCGTTTCCACGGCGCTGTCTCCAGATGGGATCCCTTCTCTGCCTGCACCCCTGTTGGCAGACGCCAGTGTGAGGAGTTACTCTGATGTGCACACGTCTCTGGGGGCTCCCCCTTTCCTCCGGAAGGAAGCCCAGCTCTGGAGCCAGGTGCCCGCGGCTGTGGTATCATCCTCATGAGCTGTCCCCTGCCTGGGTCACGCGGACGTCCTGCAGGCTTACTGGCTCCAGGCTCTGCGGTGCACCCCCCCCCCCCCGCCCCATTCCCCCATTGCCTCATCCCCTGTGCTTGATGCTGCCACCTTCCAAGGCTCAGCCCCAACACCTCCCAAGGCCACCCTTTCCAGGGGTGGGGACTCTGCTCTTCTGAACCTGCCATGGCCCCCCACCCCCCTGTCCCTTTTTCACACTGCTTACTCGCCATGTGGCCGGCTCTTTATTTACATCTCTGTAAATCAGTCTGGTCAACAGACATTATAAGTAAGGCCGGTAAACGGTGCTTGAGTGCATCAGGAGTTAGTAGGCGAATGAATGCGTGTGGCCCTTTCCTCTAGGCTCCGTGGCTGCTTCCCCATCTCTTCCCTTCCCCCAGCCAGTTTCTGGTACGTGAAAGTGCTCGATACGTGTTAATGGAATCAGTCAGTATTTTAACCAGTTGCATTTCTATTAACAAAAACTCCGACTCAAAGCATTATTAAAAATCAAAGACCCAGTCAAGCCAAAAGAGTGTTGTGAAATTAAGAATTTTTTCTTTTACAAAGATGATGTTGTAGAGACGAGGATCGTTAAAGAAGCAGACTTTGCCTTCCCCCTTCCCCTCAGTACCACACAGGGTCCGCTGTGGGTGCTCCCAGGAGTTGTTGGGCGCTCTCTTCGGCGCGGAGTCAGGCAGCAGGGTGCTCCTCCGGAGGGAGGAGCGGCTGCCCCATCAGTGCCGTCCCCGGCCTGCGGTTTGCAGGAGGCTGGGGGCCCCTGATTGGGGGTGCGCTTGGGGTGGAGGTGGACGAGAAGCAGAGTGGTGCTGCTTGGTTCCTGTCTTCTGGGGCCTGCTGGGCCACGAGACTGGTAGTTGGATGAGGCCACAGCATGTCATCTTGCCCGGCCCTTGGCAAGGTTTGTCCTTGGTGTGTCTTTGACTTGTGACCATCGTGTGCTGGTGTTGTCCACTGACCATTTGTCCATGTCTCTGGGCTGCAGGTTTGCAGCCACGTACCAGAATTGGGAACTCTGACAGTGGTTTAGTGTGTAACCTTGAGTTGGATGTTATTTATATTAACATTAAACATTAGTATGCTAAACCAACTTGATCATAACCTTACTTGTTCTTGCTGAGCCACCGAGTTTTGTGAATTTATGGTCTTGAGTGGCGGCCCCTCTCTTACCAAACAGGACTTTCTCCTCTGCCTTGGAACCCAAATCTATGTAATTAAGTGCTAAAACCTCCATCACCGAAGTGTCAGGGTTTCAAATTTAAAACTCCCAAGTTGGGCAATGCAAAAGATTAGACCATGGAGTGATTCCAGCTAGCTTACGAAGAAGAGAATATTTTTGATTACCAGTTAAGCTCCTAATTACGTGAAGAGGTTTATTGCAGGGTTTGTGCGATGCGGGTGATTAATGCAGTCCTAACAGCCCTGGCGTGCCCCCATCCCTAACCTGCACTGCTCACGGCGCCTTGAGCTTGGTGAGGCCGGCATCTACACTTGCCGTGGTGATCCCGTGTCACAGGCTCTGTTTAAATTTGAGGTATTTCTCCCTTTCTGGTTACCAAGGCGCCCCATTTGGTTTACTGTGAGGGAGAGCCTGGCCGTGTGCTGGGCCTCTTTACTTTCTAGCACACCCTGGTCCTTACGAGATCCCAGCCTGAGCTACCCTGGCTGTTCCCATGAAGCGGGCAGGTGTCGTCCTGGAGGGGAGCCTTTGAGGAGCGAGTCCCCAGAGACCCAAAGCTTGAGTGAGCTTGTGGTGGTGACGGGCTCTTTTGCCCACCCCATGTTTTATGACTGGGGGAGTGTTTTACCTGCGAGGTTGTACTTTTCTAGAGTTGTAGCTGCTCTCCTCTCCTCTCCCTGCAGAGTCAGAAGCCACCGTGCTGCCCTGTCTCAGACTGAGAGGCTGGCCGTTGTCAGCTGGCCTCCACTCACCACCAGGCGCAGCTGCTTCCTGGCACACGACCCTCCTGTGGGTCCTTCATGTGTCAGCTGGGTGCGCTTACCTCCGAGGGCTGCTTCGGATGCAGTGGGCTCTGGCGCCATGGGATGTGCTCTGTCCATCAGTGGCGGCAGGTGCCCTTGCTGTCCAGTGAGCAGCCTCATCACCGCAACAGACTTGCTTTGAGCCCATCACCCTGCCTCTTCCTTACCCACTGACCCTGCTGGTTTTCTGGACATGGAAATGTGGACAAGAAATTTCTGCTCTTTATTTACCTAAGATAGCTTTTTGGATATTGCAGAATAGCAGTTACATCCCTATGTGGTTTTTTCCTTACCAGCCAGAATGTCCTCCATTCTTTTATTAGTTCCTTATATCTACCTACCCTTCTGCCGGTCCACCCACCCACCCAGGCTGGTGGGCGAGTCACGACTGACTCTGGATGTGCTAATTGTGCCATGCTGTTCACATTTCTACGATGGGCAGTGCTGACCCCCCCCCCCCCACTGATCGCCAGCAGTTCCCTACCCTAATTGTCCTGACGCCCAAATGCCCCACGAGCTTCTCAGAACGCTTAGAAGGGCACCACCACTGTTGGGAACTTTCTCTAGGGCTATCCATGGAAAGATAGACCTTAGTGAAACTATCCCAGCTGCTTACACAGTATTTTTTTCCCTATTGGCAAAAGTCCTAAGTGTTAATTGTGAAAATTTGTGTTCTCTTTTTACTCTCTACCTTTCTGCAAAAAGTGAAGAGTTGTAGTTACCACCACCCGCGATGTTCTTTCCCAGGGGGCACCACGGTCATGTTTCTGGCATCTTTCTGAGTAATGTTCTCTGGGTGCTTGTGCACACAGACAGGTGAGGGTTGGAGTTTTTGATATAAACGGTGTCATTGATAAAGATGAGATTATTTTATAAATTGCTTTTTCAACAATAATATGGCAGGGTAGCATTTTCAAAGAATTTATTTAAATCATCCCCTAAAGCCGTTTCATGATTTGAGAAGGCAGGTGAGAGATTTTATAAATTAAATGGCTGTTTTTTATATCTTGCGCCTGCACGTGCACTTGTGGCTGATTGTCTGTCCCGGGCCGGGCAGTGTCTTCCCTGCTTCCCCATGTGCACTCGGCTTAGACTGTGCATGTGTTGGTCTCCCTGTCACTCTGAGCTCTGGGAGTCAGAGCTCCCAGCTTTCTCAGCTCGGGGTCCTCAAGGTGCAGGGCCTGGCCCTGATGGGTGGTGCTGTGGGCAGCTGGGGAGCAGGCTGGCTGCAGCTCTTCGACGGCAGTGTGTGTGCGTGCCCATGTTTGTGCTGACGGGATACAGTAGGACGTGGGATCCAGTCCAGTTTCAGATGAAACAGGTCGGCTTAAATTCTGTTGTTGGCAGTCATGTGTTTGGTATCCGTGCTGCCTTCGCGAGTCCGCAGTACCTTCCCCGTGCTGGCTTCCAGGGCCTGTCCGTCCTGCCTGCCTGGCTGGGAGAGGGCTGTGTACGGGGTGCTTGGGGTCACGGTCCAGGGGTGCCCCATTGGGCAGCCACCTCCCATGGCGGACGGCGGCCTCGAGCAGCTTGTGGAGCTGCTCCTGGAGCATCTGCGCAGCGTGGGTCAGAATTAGCTAAGCCCACATCCCCGTGGCCCAGAGGGGTTGGCACTGAGAGCCCTGTCCAGCCCCGGCCCCGCGGCATGGTTCCCAAGGCCCCGTCCCCTCCGCTGTCGCCAGGCTTGTCCCATTCCTGTGATTCTACCGATTTCCCCTTGGAGTTGTGTTTCTTTTTTGAACCCCGGGATTGCCTGGAACCGTCCACGTCAGTGGTTTCCTCTCCTTTGTGATCTCGGTGGGGCAGTGTTTCTGGTCTCTCCCTGTCCCTTGACGCGGCCCATGTTTAGGGGGCAAAGCACTGCGTAGCGCAGCCTCTGTGTCCGCGGACAGGAGGGCTCCTGAGGCCCCAGGCTTCCCTGGTGGCTCCCCGTTCGGGTTCCCGCCCCCCTGGCCCCCCTCCTTGCCCCAGAGATGTGGAGGCAGCATGCCCTGGTGGGAGGCATGTATTACCTTTGGAGCCGGTTGGGTTTGAGTTGTAAGCTGTCACGACTGTTGGCCATTTTGGGGTCTGCCTCTGAGGGCCCCTCCTGGCCCACAGTGTTGAGTCTCCCGGGCCTCGTGGCAGATGCTGCAGTAAGTTAGCCTCTGACCGACAGCACCTGTGCTGAACGTGCGGCTTTTGCTCCTGGTTTGGTCTGGGCTGTGCCCCCAGGAACCATTAGAGCCCCATCTCCTGTGGGGAGCCCCAGGAGGACCCCGTAGCAGCTGCGCCAGCCTTGGTGGGGTGTTCTGTTCTCAGCTCTGACCCTGTGCCTGCGGCGCAAGCCTTCTGGAGTGTTCTGTGCTGCCCTCCGCGTTTTCTCCTGTGTCAGCCGATGTTTTCTCCAGGAGGATGGATATTTATCTCATTCTGACAATGAGGGTCATTCCGATTCTCTTGGCTTTTTTTGAAGACAGATTGGCATAGGGGTGCTCTGAGTTAAATGCCATTACTTCATTACATTGAAGAGTGACAAATGGCCTGTTGTGAGAGCTGACACTTGAAAGAGGCTGCCCAGCTGACCTTTCCTGGCATAAGGCAGTAAGACAGCTAAGCAGACCGAGAAACATCTCCGAGGCCTGCGTCCCGCGCTCCTGCACTGGGGGGCCCGCTGCCCCTACGAGCTGGGGATGCTCTGTCCTAACAGCCGAGGCAACATCTTGGTGCTTTGAAGGCCCTGGAAAGAGAATGCGTCGATGGAAAACTTCTCAGGAGTAGTCCTCTGAGGATTGTGGTGGAGTCCGTTCCCTGAGATGGGGAATAAAATCAGACCTGCTCTAGGGTGGTAGGGAGTGGAGCTGAGTCCGCCGAAGCCGGAGGAGGCCGCTTACACTCGCGCCCGCCGGCTTGCTCTTCCAGCAGGACGGTGTCATGTGCTCGGTAGTGACCCCAGGAGACCTCGCTTCCTCCTCTGTAGACAGGCGGAGTTGGTGCCTCCCCCCTAGGCTGCCTCAGGCCTTCAGAGCCAGCATTTCCGGCAGAGCCATACATGGCGGGGCTTCATCAGCGGCTGCGTGTGAGCCAGACGTTGGCCTCCCGGGACAGCCAAGGTCTGAGGCCAGGCACCTTGCTGGGCCGTGGCCAGGGGGCAGAGCGGTGCCCGGCTGTGGGAGGGAGAGCCCACAGCCCTCGGGGCAGCTGGGACAGGGCACAGGTCCCCGGCGGGCTCGAACTGAGGAGGGAGCTCAGAGCCGGCCAGGCCAGCCTGGGGACGCCTTCACCATAGTCCTGCATCCGTGGGGAGGGGCTCTGAGCTTCTGCAAGGCATCGCCTCTTGACTCATCTCTGTGCCCAAGGCCCTGGAGCGTAGGGACTGAGCCACCACACGGGGAGCACCTGCTGTGTGTTGTCGCATTGTCCCAGCAAGGGAACGACAGCCCAGTGTTCCACAGGGGACAAGTGATAGGCAGTATGGCCCATCCATACCTCGGAGTGTTCTTCTGCTATGGAGAGGACAGATGCTGGCACAGGCTGTGGCCTGGATGACCCCAGGAGCTTGGCACTGAGTGAAGGGGACAGACACAGAAGGCCCCATCCCGCATGATCCCATTACGTGCAATGTCCAGGATGGGCAGATCCACGGAGGCGGAGCACAGAGGGGTGGGTGCCAGGGGCTGGGGGAATGGCGAGTGCCTGCCGATGGGCTGGCTTGCGGTGGTGAAAAAGTTCTGGAATTACGTGGTGGTGATGGTTATCCAACTCTGAGACACCAAAACCCAGTGATTTTTGTGCTTTAAAAAAGGTGAATTTTGTTGTATACGGACTACATCGCAATAAAATAAACCCCTGAATGAAACCAAAATGCAGAAGTGCTTGTTGAGTGAGCGGGGCAGTGAAGGAATGAGTGGGGACAGAGTGACTTTCCAGGCCTCAGTCCCCACAGACGTGGTCCTGGGCGCCCCGGGGACATGCGGTGACAAGAGGCTGAGAGCAGAGCTGATGGGGACGTGTCCTCATGGCTGTACGCGGCTGGGATGGATGCGTGTCCAGGGCGGGGCCTGCCTGTGTAGACCGGTGTGGCCCACACACAGGGCCTGGCCAGGCTTGGGTCTGCACTTGCCTGGCCTGTTGTCACCATTGTGGTTTCTGTCGTGAACAGGGAGTGGAGTGGAAGGGGGTTCACCGTGGCTCTCGCAGCCACGTGCTGTGACGTGAGGCGACGCTGTGTGGGGCTGCCTGTCAGGAGGGCCTGTGTCCTGACCATGCTGCCACGGGCTGTCCCCGGGGGCCACACCTGCTGTTTCACTGCAGCCTGTTTCCAAGGGGCGCAGTGGTGGTGGTAGCAGACGTGTGACGGGGGTTCATGAGCGAGGACATTCGATCGTGGGGAGGAGCGCCTGTCACCTCACAGCTACTCAACAGGTGGTAGCAATTAGTATTCTTAGGATTATTGTCATCTCTACCTACTTAAAACTTTCCAAATATGTTCTCAACAGAAATGTTTCTTTGCTTCGAGAATGTTTTTCTTGCAAGGATGCCCTGCATGTTGGCAAAATAAAACAAAATTAAATAAAATGAAAAAATAGAACGCACAACTTCTAAAACATTTATGAGTGTTGTGCTGGATGATAGCGGCGTTTGTAAGGATCTAAAACTAGTTCGTTCAAACGTCTGATAAGCCATTTCAGTTAAGTGTCTGTTTTGCATTTTAAAAATTTTAAGTTATGTTCTCTCATTGGGTTTTTTGTGTCCGAAGAAGGAGACTATTCAGAACACTGCCGCCTGTTCTTTCTCTTCAGGCTCCTGCTTTCACGGGTGCTCGCCTATAGCCGAGGGATCTTTGCCCAGCGTGGTTTTGGAAACCCTCACCTTGGGAACCGGTTTTGAGAGAAATTATTGTCTAATGAATATGTAACCACATTAGAAGCAGAATTTTAAACAATCTTATGAAAAAGCTTTCAGATCTGTGTTGGGAATAAGTAATGTCTTTTAGGCCCTCTCTTATTAGGAGGTGAATTGCCTGAGAAGCAATAATTTATAATATATTAATTATGTTAATTAATTGGAAAAGACTCAGAATATTAATTATCTGCAACTAATTAGGTATTAAAATGGAGAACCATTAAGTGATGAGGTTGAAGCCTATGAGCCATCTAGTTCAAGCAAGAAAAATGGGCCCCGGCGTGACCTTGCCTGCCGCGTGCAAGTCTCTACCAGCCGTGCCCCCCCCCAGCCCCGCCCCGTGGTGTGTCCTGTGGATTAACCGCTCGCTGTCTTTTCCATGCTCTCCCTGGTGCACAGAGGAGGAGGATGTGGACGCTGCCGATGTCTCCCGCGTGCCCGCAGACGTGCTGCGTAACGTCGAGGCCGACACGTACTGGTGCATGAGCAAGCTGCTGGATGGTATTCAGGTGAGCTCCTGCCGGCCTGGACTCTGTATCTGAAACCAGTGTCATGGGGGTGGGGGGCACTGGGCCTGTTGCACAGGCCTGCCTCTGGGCTCAGCCTGGCCACGTGCTGCCTTCTGAAGCCTCCCCTTCTATGCCTGGGCTATGCCTCCTTCACAGGGTCGACAGGTGTGAGAAATACTGCGTGTGTGTGGGGCTCTGCTGGACTTGGTGTCAGTCAGGGTGGATGGCAGAGATTTTCGCAGAAAGGCCGCAGGTCTCCCAGGGCCAGGGGTGATTTTATGGAAGTGATTTAGGGGAAAGACCCTACACAGAGTAGGAAGGAGGACTGGAGCCTCTTGATGTAGCAATCCGTGGTCGAGGTAGATGGAGGTCCCCTGGTGGGTGTGGACCATCTAAGCCTCATTCTGTGCTGACAGGGCTTTTGTAGATGCACACTCTGTGCCAGGGGCTGCGTGCCTTCCTGGGGAGGGAGAGGTATGTCAGCAGAGGCCTCCCAGGAGCTCAGTGTGGGACACAGGGTAGACCTGGAGGGGGCATAAGACACGTGCTCCCGAGGACCCGATTTGAGAATGCAGTGAGACTTGGAGGAGGGGTGACGGGGATGGGGGCGGGTGTGTAGAGCCCAGAGCAGGGTTTGGTTGATGGAGGTTTTCTGCGGGACCTCATGGGCTGGGTTCATTCCAAAGATGCCCCAGGGGCGGAGGCCGTGTGGGCGTCTGTGCGCTGTGCCGGGACCCCTTTTGTCGCAGGTGAGTAGGGGAGAAGTTGATGGGGTGCACTTGTTACCTGCATTTCCAGCCAGGCTGGGCCTTCCTGAGCCGTTGTCATGGTGCTGTTCCCGACACCACTGCCCGTGGAGGCCTTGGCTCAGCTGCTGGGCTAAAAGGGGCCCGAGGAAGACTTTTACATGATGTGGTCTCCAGATTTGGGTCCTGAGGTTTAATTTGAATAAATTAGCCAGAATGACTGTGTGGGAGAGAACGGTGTGGGCTCACCTTACTTTTGATAACTGAGAAGCGACAAAGAGCAAGTAGAAGGCCTTCCCGTAATGACGAGTAAGAACCTTGTTTGCCTCTTACAGAGGAAAATACGATTTTGGCCCAAGTCTCGATTTATCATTCCCCTCCATTGTTAACGTTTTCATATGTGTTAATCTTCTCCCAAAATGTAAGACTTTTTTTTTTCCCGTCTAAGAAAGGGATTGAATCATAACGTGAGACATTATAAATTTCAAGTGTCACTTCTGTGATCATGAGTGATGGAATTCCTGCCATTTACGTACTTATCCTGCTTCTATTTGTGAATAAAACCAGCTCTACACTGGAAGTGACCCTGGCTTTTCATTTTTCATCTGAAGTTTGCCGTCTGATGAAATGGCTTTTGGACCAGGGTTGCGTGTGCGTGTGTGTGTGCGTGTGCGTGCATGTGTGCAGTGCGGCTTTCTCTGGGTATGCACGTTCGCTGCCCTCTGTAGGCTGCCGCAAGCCACAGGGCCCTGACGTGAGCAGGTTACCAGCACTGGGGGACTCGGGGAGATCTGTCATTCCCTGAGATGAGGAGAGCTCCTCTGGGGGGCTGTTGGGTGTGTGCGGGTGCCCCCACTGCTTTGTGTGGACAGGTGTGAGGGTCTGAGGGGACGGAGAAGCAGGCGGAAAGACGGACCGGGTGTCAGCGCCCTGAGGAGCTGGAAGCTTCTGTTGCTGCGCTTGCTCTCATACACCTGGGCTCGCCCTATCCTCTCTGCTCTCTCCTGACAACTCGAGAGCCGTCTTCCTGGAGCACCTTCTCATCATATCACTGCCCTGCTTGAAAACCATTGAGAACTCATGCTTGGCCTTGTTAAGCGAGGCCCTGTCAGCCTGGCCTTCACCGGTTCCCTGCAGCTCAGGAAGTTCAGGGCTGTCTATCGAGTGACGCTAAATGCACGTGCCAGGGAGACTGCAGGGAGTCCGAGTCGCTGGGCCACGGCCGTGCAGCAGCTCTCCTGCTCTCCTCGGCAGCAGCGATGGGGCTTCCCGTGGTCAGTGGGCAGTGATGGCTAGCGTGTCCGAGTGGCTCTTAGCTTCACAGCAGAGCAGATGTCACACTCTGCACACACACACATCCCTTGCCTGGGGTCAAAGAGCCTGTGTTGGGACCCACATGTGAGCTCTGAAGCCTGTGGTTTTCTACTCTGCTTTATGACCGTGTCCAGCTGAAATCAGTGGAAATGACTTCCATTTTGCTGGCTACGTTCTAGAGGGCAAAAACCACATCTGCTCATTTTTCTGGAGACGTAACTCTGCTTTCGGCTCACCTTGTGGCCTCAGTCTGAGACTCTGTTCTGCATTTGGCCAGAGTGTGGTGAGCACCTGCTGTGTACAGGGGCTGTGCACAGTCACCAACCTGTTGTCCCTGCAGGATGAGTATCCTGGTGGCCAGGGGTGCGTGGAGAGGACTGCTGATGGACGGCAGAGTTCTAGGGGTCCTGGAGGTGGGGGACCAGAGTTCTGGGGCTTGGGAGCCTCTTGTCCCAGGAGGATGACAGACTAGGCCCAGAAAGAAGCGGCTCCCTCCCAGCATATGCCTGGAGGCGTTGGGTGATGTTGAGCAAGAATTGTCTAAAATTTAAAGCTGGACTCCTTACCAAGGGGAGGGAGTCCTCCGGACACGAGGAGTGATGACCCTACTAGTGGACGCTAGCAAGTGTGAAGGGAATGATTACAGTCATGCCTAAAAGTTAAGGTTTTATTATCTTGGCAAGGGGTAGAAATAAGATAAAGCCGGTCCTGCATAGGGAAATCCTGGTGCTACTCCAAAACAAAAAAAAAATGGTTCTCCATCAAGGCTTTCCAGCTTCGTGTCTCGGGGCTACGTTACAGTCTTCAAAAGTCATGAGGAACTCAAAGAGCTTTGACTCATGTGGGTGAATTCTGTCGGTATTTACTATGTTAGAAACTCAGAGATCATTTAAAAATATTTAGTAATTTATCTTAAAGTAACAACGATAAATTCCTTATATGCTATTATAAATAACATATCTCGGTAATTAATATTTTTGAAACATAACTATTTCGTGAGAAGGAAGGCACTGTGTTCCCCTGTGTTAAGACCCTGTAAGGTCTGACTCCATAGAAGATACCTAATTTCTCACGTGTGCTTCTGCGTTCAGTCTGTGGAGATATGTTGGTTTTGATGGGAGTATGTGAAAATAGTCCGGCCTCTCCCAGGCAGGGCGTTGGGAGTGGGAGGAGAATTTTCATAGCGCTCTCCTGACGACTGTGGATGTTTGCTTGTTTTTTTTTTTTTAATTTTTTATTGTTATGTTAATCACCATATATTACATCATTCGTTTTTGATGCAGTGTTCCACGATTCATTGTTTGTTCATAACACCCAGTGCTCCATGCAGAACGTGCCCTCCTCAATACCCATCACCAGGCTAACCCATCCCCCTACCCCCCTCCCCTCTAGAACCTTCAGTTTGTTTTTAGAGTCCATCATCTGTCATGGTTCGTCTCCCCCTCTGACATACTCCCCTTTTCTTCCTCTCCTGTTATCTTCTTCTTTTTCTTTTTTCTTAAAATATGTTGCGTTATTTGTTTCAGAAGTACAGATCTGTGATTCAACAGTCTTGCACAATTCACAGCGCTCACCATAGCACATACCCTCCCCAATGTCTATCACCCAGCCACCCCATCCCTCCCACCCCCAACCACTCCAGTAACACTCAGTTTGTTTCCTGAGATTAAGAATTCCTCATATCAGTGAGGTCATATGATACATGTCTTTCTCTGATTGACTTATTTCACTAAGCATAACACCCTCCAGTTCCATCCACATCGTTGCAAATGGCAAGATCTCATTCCTTTTGATGGCTGCATAATATTCCATTGTGTATATAGACCACATCTTCTTTATCCATTCATCTGTCGATGGGCATCTTGGCTCTTTCCACAGTTTGGCTATTGTGGACATTGCCACTATAAACATCGGGGTGCACGTACCCCTTCGGGTCCCTACATTTGTATCCTTGTGGTAAATACCCAGTAGTGCAATTGCTGGATCGAACGGTAGCTCTAATTTCAACTGTTTGAGGAACCTCCATACTGTTTTCCAGAGGGGTTGCACCAGCTTGCATTCCCACCAACAGTGTAGGAGGGTTCCCCTTTCTCCACATCCCCGCCAACATCTGTCGTTCCCTGACTTGTTCATTTTAGCCATTCTGACGGGTGTGAGGTGGTATCTCATTGAGGTTTTGATGTGGATTTCCCTGATGCCGAGCGATGTTGAGCACTTTTTCATGTGCCTTTTGGCCATTTGGATGTCTTCTTTGGAGAAATGTCTGTTCATGTCTTCTGCCCATTTCTTGATTGGATTATTTGTTCTTTGGGTGTTGAGTTTGATAAGTTCTTTATAGATATTGGATACTAGCCCTTTATCTGATATGTCATTTGCAAACATTTTCTCCCATTCTGTCGGTTGTCTTTTGGTTTTGTGGACTGTTTCTTTTGCTGTGCAAAAGCTTTTTATCTTGATGAAATCCCAATAGTTCATTTTTGCCCTGGCTTCCCGTGCCTTTGGCGATGTTTCTAGGAAGAAGTTGCTGCGGCTAAGGTCGAAAAGGTTGCTACCTGTGTTCTCCTTTAGGATTTTGATGGACTCCTGTCTCACGTTTAGGTCTTTCAACCATTTGGAGTCTATTTTTGTGTGTGGTGTAAGGAAATGGTCCAGTTTCATTCTTCTGCATGTGGCTGTCCAATTTTCCCAACACCATTTGTTGAAGAGACTGTCTTTTTGCCATTGGACATTCTTTCCTGCTTTGTCAATGATAAGTTGACCATAGAGTTGAGGGTCCATTTCTGGGCTCTCGATTCTGTTCCATTGATTGATGTGTCTGTTTTTGTGCCAGTACCATACTGTCTTGAGGATGACAGCTTTGTAATAGAGCTGGAAGTCCGGAATTGTGATGCCGCCAGCTTTGCTTTTCTTTTTCAGTATTCCTCTGGCTATTCTGGGTCTCTTCTGGTTCCATACAAATTTTAGGATTATTTGTTCCATTTCTTTGAAACAAGTGGATGGTATTTTGATGGGGATTGCATTGAATGTGTAGATTGCTCTAGGTAGCATTGACATCTTCACAATGTTGATTCTCCCAATCCATGAGCATGGAACGTTTTTCCATTTCTTTGTGTCTTCTTCAATTTCTTTCATGAGTATTTTATAGTTTTCTGAGTACAGATCCTTTGCCTCTTTGGTTAGATTTATTCCTAGGTATCTAATGGTTTTGGGTGCAATTGTAAATGGGATCGACTCCTTGATTTGTCTCTCTTCTGTCTTGTTGTTGGTGTATAGGAATGCCACTGATTTCTGTGCATTGATTTTATATCCTGCTACTTTACTGAATTCCTGTATGAGTTCTAGCAGTTTTGGGGTGGAGTCTTTTGGGTTTTCCACATACAGTATCATATAATCTGCAAAGAGTGAGAGTTTGACTTCCTCTTTGCCGATTTGGATGCCTTGGATTTCTTTTTGTTGTCTGATTGCTGTGGCTAGGACTTCTAATACTATGTTGAATAGCAGTGGTGAGAGTGGACATCCCTGCCGCGTTCCTGACCTTAGGGGAAAAGTTCTCAGCCTTTCCCCATTGAGAATGATATTCGCTGTAGGTTTTTCATAGATGGCTTTTATGATATTGAGGTATGTACCCTCTATCCCTATACTCTGAAGAGTTTTGATCAAGAAAGGATGTTGTACTTTGTCAAATGCTTTTTCTGCATCTATTGAGAGGATCATATGATTCTTGTTCTTTCTTTTGTTAATGTATTGTATCACGTTGATTGATTTGCGGATGTTGAACCAGCCTTGCAGCCCAGGAATAAATCCCACTTGGTCATGGTGAATAATCCTTTTAATGTACTGTTGGATCCTATTGGCTAGTATTTTGGTGAGAATTTTTGCATCCATGTTCATCAAGGATATTGGTCTGTAATTCTCTTTTTTGATGGGGTCTTTGTCTGGTTTTGGGATCAAGGTAATGCTGGCCTCATAAAATGAGTTTGGAAGTTTCCCTTCCATTTCTATTTTTTGGAACAGTTTCAGGAGAATCGGTATTAATTCTTCTTGAAATGTCTGATAGAATTCCCCTGGGAAGCCATCTGGCCCTGGGCTTTTGTTTCTTGGGAGATTTTTGATGACTGCTTCAATTTCCTTAGTGGTTCTAGGTCTGTTGAGGTTTTCTATTTCTTCCTGGTTCAATTTTGGTAGTTGATACATCTCTAGGAATGCACCCATTTCTTCCAGGTTATCTAATTTGCTGGCATAGAGTTGCTCATAATATGTTCTTATAATTGTTTGTATTTCTTTGGTGTTGGTTGTGATCTCTCCTCTTTCATTCATGATTTTGTTGATTTGGGTCATTTCTCTTTTCTTTTTGATCAGTCTGGCCAGGGGTTTATCAATCTTGTTAATTCTTTCAAAGAACCAGCTCCTAGTTTCGTTGATCTGTTCTACTGTTCTTTTGGTTTCTAGTTCATTGATTTCTGCTCTGATCTTAATGATTTCTCTTCTCCTGCTAGGTTTAGGCTTTATTTTCTGTTCTTTCTCCAGCTCCTTTAGGTGTAGGGTTAGGTTGTGTATTTGAGACCTTTCTTGTTTCTTGAGAAAGGCTTGTATTGCTATATACTTTCCTCTCAGGACTGCCTTTCCTGTATCCCAAAGATTTTGAACAGTTGTGTTTTCATTTTCATTGGTTTCCATGAATTTTTTTAATTCTTCTTTAATTTCTTGGTTGACCCATTCATTCTTTAGTAGGATGCTCTTTAGCCTCCATGTATTTGAGTTCTTTCCGACTTTCCTCTTGTGGTTGAGTTCTAGTTTCAAAGCATTGTGGTCTGAAAATATGCAGGGAATGATCCCAATCTTTTGGTATTGGTTGAGACCTGATTTGTGACCTAGGATGTGATCAATTCTGGAGAATGTTCCATGGGCACTAGAGAAGAATGTGTATTCCGTTGCTCTGGGATGGAATGTTCTGAATATGTCTGTGAAGTCCATTTGGTCCAGTGTGTCATTTAAAGTCTTTATTTCCTTGTTGATCTTTTGCTTAGATGATCTGTCCATTTCAGTCAGGGGGGTGTTAAAGTCCCCCACTATTATTGTATTGTTGTCAATGTGTTTCTTTGCTTTTGTTATTAATCGCCTTATATAATTGGCCGCTCCCATGTTCAGGGCATAGATATTTACAATTGTTAGATCTTCTTGTTGGATAGACCCTTTAAGTAGGATATAGTGTCCTTCCTCATCTCTTATTACAGTCTTTGTTTTAAAATCTAGTTTGTCTGATATAAGGATTGCCACCCCAGCTTTCTTTTGGTGTCCATTAGCATGGTAAATGGTTTTCCACCCCCTCACTTTCAATCTGGGGGTGTCTTTGGGTCTAAAATGAGTCTCTTGCAGACAGCATATTGATGGGTCTTGTTTTTTAATCCAATCTGATAGCCTGTGTCTTTTGATTGGGGTATTTAGCCCATTTACATTCAGGGTAACTATTGAAAGGTATGAATTTAGTGCCATTGTATTACCTGTAAGGTGACTGTTAACTGTCTGTTGTCTGTGTTCGTTTCTGCTCTTTGCTGCTTTTAGGTTCTCTCTTTGCTTAGAGGACCCCTCTCAATATTTCTTGGAGGGCTGGTTTCGTGTTTGCAAATTCCTTTAGTTTTTGTTTGTTCTGGAAGCTTTTTATCTCTCCTTCTATTTTCAATGATAGCCTAGCTGGATATAGTATTCTTGGCTGCATATTTTTCTCGTTTAGTGCTCTGAAGATATCTTGCCAGTCCTTTCTGGCCTGCCAGGTCTCTGTGGATAGATCTGTTGCCAATCTAATGTTTCTACCATTGTAGGTTACATATCTCTTCTCCCGAGCTGCTTTCAGGATTTTCTCTTTGTCTCTGAGACTCGTAAGTTTTACTATTAGATGTCGGGGTGTTGACCTATTATTATTGACTTTGAGAGGGGTTCTCTGTGCCTCCTGGATTTTAATGCCTGTTTCCTTCCTCACATTAGGGAAGTTCTCTGCTATAATTTGCTCCAATATACCTTCTGCCCCTCTCTCTCTCTCTTCTTCTTCTAGGATCCCAATTATTCTAATGTTGTTTCGTCTTATCGTATCACTTATCTCTCGAATTCTGCCCTCGTGATCCTGTAGTTGTTTCTCTCTCTTTTTCTCAGCCTCTTTATTTTCCATCATTTGGTCTTCTATATCGCTGAATCTCTCTTCTGCCTCATTTATCCTAGCATTTAGTGCCCCCATTTTTGATTGCACCTCATCAATAGCCTTTTTGATTTCAATTTGGTTAGATTTTAGTTCTTTTATTTCTCCAGAAAGGGTTTCTCTAATAACTTCCACGCTTTTTTCAAGCCCAGCTAGTATCTTTAAAGTCATGATTCTGAACTCTAGGTCCGACATCGTACTAATGTCCGTATTGAGTAGGTCCCTGGCTGACAGTACTACCTCTTGTTCTTTTTGCTGAGGTGATTTCTTTCGTCTTGTCATTTTGTCCAGAGGAGAATAGATGAATGAGAGAACAAAATGCTAACAGGTTTACAACGTCCCCAGCAAATATACTGTATACAATTCGAAAAGACCTGAAACCAGGGGAAAAGAAAGGGAAAGAAAGAAAAAAGAAAGAGAAAAAAAAAAAAAAAAGATAAAAACAAAAACAAAAACAAAACAATACAAAAAAAGCAGAATATGATCAAATATGATCAGGCTAGTGCATAGATCAGTGCCACACACTAGATTTTGGGCGTATTTTGGTCTGTTAGAAAAAAGTGCCTCCTAAAATTTTAAAGGAAGAAAGACATATATGTACAAAATAAGGGTTGATACAATGAAGGGATGGAAGATGACTGTAAAGATGAAAATTATAAAAGATTTTATAAAAGGACTTGGTAAGATAAGTTGTTTGAAAAAGGAAAGAAGATTTAAGAAAAAAAAAAAAAGGAAAAAGGGAGAGAATGTGATCAGGCAGGAGACTAGAACAAAGCCATACACTAGTGATTTAGGGTATATTTTGATCTGTTAGAAGAAACTGTACCTCAAAATTTTAAAGAGAGAACAACTTATATATATATGCCAAAAATAAGGGTAACTACTATGAAGGGATAAAATATGACTCTAAAAATGAAAAATAAAAAATGTTTTTTTTTTTAAAAAAGGGGATAAGATGTTGGTTGAAAAAGGGAAAAAGAAAAATAAAAAAAAACAGTCAACAAAAATTAACTTTGATGAAATAATGAATCATGGTAAAAAAAAAAAAAAAAGCCATGAATCTATGTGCAGTATTCCCCTAGCGCTGGAGTTCTCCCGTTCTCCTTGATTGGTAAACTTGGTCTTGGCTTGCTGGCTGTTTGTGCTGATCTTCTGGGGGAGGGGCCTGTTGCTGTGGTTTCCAGATGTCTTTGCCGGAGGCGGAATTGCCCCGCCCTTGTCGGTCCGGGCTAAGGAAGGTGCTCCCGTTTGCTCTCAGGAGCTTTTGTTCCCTGCAAGCTCTTGGTACAGCTTTGGAGGACCAGGGCAGAAATGGTGGCCTCCCAATCTCCACCCGGAGGAGCTGAGAACTCGGGGCCCCGCTCCTCAGTGTGCCCCCAGAGAAAAGCAGTCACTCCCGTCTCCCCCGGTCTCCGGCCGCACTCCGTGCTCACCCGGCCTGTGACCGAGCGTTGCTATCTCTGGCACCCGACCCCGTGCGGAGTCTCCAAACCCAGCAGATCCCTGCAGTGCGTTCCCGCACCGCTCCTCCCCGGGAAGGAAGGGGAGTCTCCCCGGATCTGCTGCTTGTTGGGTCCCTGCTGGAGGAGCCGTGCCCCGACTGGGCCGCAGATCACAGTTTATGGCCACCCCGAGCTGAGAGCCCGCACCTCTGCTCCGTCTCTGCAGCCGGCTTCCCCGCTCCGATACCTGGGAGCTCTGCCGCACTCAGGCACCCCCGGTCTCTCTGTGACCCCAAGGGTCCTGAGACCACACTGTCCCGGGAGGATTCCACCCCCCGCTTAGCCACTGCAGCGACGTCCCTCCGCGGAGCCAACTTCTAAAAGTCCCGATTTTGTGCTCCGCGGCTCTAGCACTTGCCAGAAGCGGCCGGCGGAGGCCCCTCCCCCGCCGTCTATCCTCCCGAATATCGCCTCGGATTCACTTCTCCGCACGCCCTACCTTCCAGTAAGTGGTCGCTTCTCTGTTCAGAGAGTTGTTGCTACTCTCCTGTTCGATCTCCTGTTGAGTTCGTAGGTGTTCAGAATGGTTTTGATCCCTATTCAGCTGAATTCCTGAGACCAGACGAAATCTAGGTCTCCTACTCCTCCGCCATCTTGCTCCGCCGCTGGATGTTTGCTTGTTAACACTAGACCATAGCTTAGCACACGGTGGCTTCCTGAAGGTTGCCTGCCGTGTGGCAGCTGAAGCCATGTCAGCCACCATTTTGTACTCAGTGACGTTGAAGTCCATTGGCCTGTCTTGCACTTTGAGTGGTGTTTTGCCCACGTGTGGTTCTGTAGCATTGAATGCTGACCGTTTGGGGAATAGTGGATGACTGAGGTGTGCTGAGCTTCTAGATGCTGACGCACTTCATCATACAGTATCACGTCTCATAGCATTACCACTATCTTGTTAGAAGAAGCTGGTAAGCCCAGAGTGGCAGACAAAAGTTCTTCAAAATTCAGAGTTTGGCTTAAAAGCTCAAATATTATTATTGGCAACACATACTGCCAATTGTTTTCCTTGAAATGACAGTCTTTGTTCATTTTTGAGAAAGTGCTAAATACCCAAGTTTGAATAACCAGTTTGCCTGTTAGTCATTTCTTCTAGTGAAAATGATGTTTCTTGAAAAATGTTATCTAATTCACTCATAGCTCCCACAATTGACCAGGGGCGTTTTTGGAAGAAATCACTGTTCTTTGGTACACATCTCAAGGGCTTTCTGTGTTCCCCACTTTTCCACACAGAATATTGAAAAGATGTTTACTTGAGGGTCGAGATCTAACGCAATATTAATCATAAAATTAGGAACTTCATCAAGGACATCCTTAAGCAAAATTGCCTTTTATTTATCTTCTTCACCATGAGTGCGAGGTACTAAGAATACGCTTTGGTGGTACTGCCTTGACTCATGCCAATGTGTCTGCATTTTACTCACCTTTCGCACCAGCCATGCAGGCGGCAACACCATGACAGAGGTAAATAACGTTGCTATTATTAGGAATGTGGTTTTGATCTCAAGGACCGCTTGAAAGGGTCTCCTGGACAGCAGCAGTGGACCGACTGCCCTGGAGAACCGCCGCCCTGGGGGCTGCTCTCTCAGCACAGGCCTGTGGTTTTCCCACAGAAAAGCCCCCTGAAGATGAGCTCACGACGGAAAAAGCATGAGACAGAGAAAGTGTGCGCCAGGACTGGACATTAACTGGCATTGTGATTAGCAGTGATCTACCCCAGGGCCTTGACACCCTATAGCAGCGATGTGAATGGAGCCAAAACAAGTAATTAACGTGAAGAACAAGACTCTGAAAGAAGAGCTCTCAGGTTTTTGAAAAGAGCCCAACAGAACTTCTAGCAACCAAACTTACGGTCGTTGAAATCTACCATTCATTAGACCCAGCAGAAGAGAGGATTAAAGTAGAAGGAGAAAATTATTGAGTGGGCAGCACCGAGGGAGGGCACGGATTTGGAAGAGAGGTTAGGGCAGAATGAACAGCAGGCCTGGGATGGGAAAACATGCCGTGGGAGCCCCTGTGCACACAGGTGGTGGCCAGAACTTTCCAGCACCTGTGAGAGACATGGGCTTTTATGGTCACTAAACAAACAAGTCTCAAGAAAGTGACATTAAAATATCACACCTGGAGAAACCAGAGTGAAGCCGCTACATATGGGAGGTCAGAGAAAATGTCATAGGAACGGCCAGTGACAGACAGATGAGTCGTTCGGGTCGACGGTTGGATGGGAAATAGGCCACAGCAGGAAAAGTAGAGGCCAGAATGAGATGCATTGTGTTTGGTGTTCTGGAGAAGGATAACTGTCAGGCTGGACTGGATTTACAAACAGGATCCAGCTATACACTACTTACAAGACACTCACCTAAAACATAAGATTACAAAATGGCACAAAGGAAGGGGTTGGGAGAAGCGCAACAGATCAACACTAACCGAAATACGAGCTTGGCAGTAGGGTGGCTCTTATGCATTATTAGATGAAATAGATTTTGAGGCAGAAAGCATTATTTGGGATAAAGAGCATCACTGCTGAGGGACAAGTGGATAAATTTACCAGGGAAGACACAATCCTGAACGTCTGCTACGACAGCACGCATGTGCATGGACAGAAGTGTATCTCTTGAGTGTGCGTGTGTAGGAGGCAGGCGGGGAAGAGAAGAGGCAAAAATTAGGTGGAAGTTCCTGAAGATACTGTCAGTGCGAGACGCTATTCTAAGTTCTTTGTGTTTGTTAACTTGGTGTTAACCTCAGTTTCCCTGCAACATGTCTATCAGGCGTTTCCCACTGTGGGGCGAGGAAGTTGCAGACTTGGGATTCAGACCCGCACAGTCTGGCCCCAGCTTTCCTGCATCTCAGTAATAAGCAGGTTAGGCAGACAAGAACTTGCAAGATCGAGACATATTTGTGCCACAGAGTTCATAAGGTTGAGCTACTGGCCATATCTGGAACCCCACGCCCGGCACACACACAGCATGTTCCCTTTCTTCCAGCGTGCGTGGGACATTCTAGAAATGGCTGACCGGCGGTTCTCACGGAGCGGTGCAGACCAGGGTCGACACTCTCTCTGGGCTGCGGCCCTGGCACGCAGACTCACCCAGATTCCCTGGGAAAGGGGGTGGTGGGCCGGAGTCCAAGGCCGGGCAGCTGGGTTGGCTTTGGCAGCTCTGAGAAAGGCCCGTAATTTGGCCCCCCCCCAGGTTTCGGGCCTGCTCACTCATTTCTGATGGTGTCCTCGCGCTCGGTGTTTGTAGGGGACGTTCTTTCTATGGAGGGGCCTTGGTGCTGGGAGAAAAGAAGCAGCTGCGTTTCCAGGTGAAATAGTCTCATGGTGGAGACTCGGTTCGCGCTGTGGTGCCCTTGAGCTCCTGCTGGCTCTGAGCGGTGAAGGAAGGCCATTGGCACGGCCCTCAGTGGTGGCAGGTGGGGCTAGCGAGGGGCCATCTGTGGCCCAAACTAGAGCCTCAGCTGGGTGGTGGTGGGACGGGCAGAGAGAGAGCGCCGGGCAGACTGGGCAGGCCTCGTCCCCTGTGGTGCAGCTGTGAGTACCCGCGGTGGGGTACCTACTGCCTCCTTAGGGTTGCTGGGGAGGGCCTGGGTGTGGCAGCGAGGGGGCGGGGATCAGGGTACTAAATGGACAGCCCTGCCCGGGGAGGAATCTTACCAGGACTTCGTGAAGAGGTCTAGCCAGCAGATCTGCGTGGAAGTCGTCCACCCACGTGACCCTGCTAATTATTCTGATGGGTTGGTTTTGTCTTGACAAGGGGATGTGGTTATGAGAGGAGTCTTTATTTTGTGGTGAAATGGGCCACGTGGATCTGCCTGGTGGGCCGTGCAGTGGGGGGGTTCCCACAGCAAGGGGGTGGCCTGGGCTGTCTTGGCACAGGCGGTATGGGGGGGGGGAACGAGACGGGACCGTAAGTGTGGAAGCCATGGCTGTGTGCTTCCGTTCTGTTTTCTAGGCTGCAGGGGTGCATATCCTCCGTGCTGGGGAGTGTCCTTCTTGGGCTTTTCCCCGTCTCTGCACGGTAGTGGCAGCGCCAGGCCGAGCTCGTGCTCGTTGAATTACGGCTTCCCCGTTTGCCTCTCCTGCAGTCATCCTGTTACTCTCGGATTCATTACTTAACAGGACAGCCTTTTTGAGGAGAAAAGGGCTGTTGCCCTTTATAATTAGCCTTCTACACTTCCTTTCCTTGGGGAAGCATTCCTCAGTTCAGAGAACTGGTCGGTGGCCTGGGAGTGAGGGGCTGTTGGGGAAAGAGACTGTGTTATCCTGGAACTTGTCAGACAGAAGGCTGGAAATATGGTGGCATGGCGCCGCGCGTAGAGGATGTCCGGGCCTCTGCCAGCCCCATCCCCGGGGGGCTGTAGGGCCCACTGTCCCTCAGGTGTCGCTGCTGCGCGTCGGCCGTTGAAGATAAGGCCAGTGAGGAGAGAAGGGACAGACATATCACAGGAAACCAGAGCGGGTGCGGGGAGCCCTTGGAGCGCTTTCTGCTCCAAGAAGGAGAGGGGCCCCCAGCATGCTTGGAAGGTGGCCCAGGATCCTTAGAAAGGAGTGTAGACAGCCAGAGCCTGGGGCGGCCAGAGGCCTGGGGGCGTTGTTCTTTTCCAGCTCAGTGGAAACAGAAGAAGCGAGGGGGTCTGTTGCTTGGGAAGGTGGCTGAGAGGAAGCTCGCTCACGTGGCCCTGATTTGGCTGTCTTCACCTGGAAGGAGCAGCCGAGCCGTCGTGGGGAGGGGGGGAAAGCCGGGCCTTGGGCCCGGCCCCGTGGATTAAGAATGAAGAAAGAGGCACCTAGTCCGTGCAGATGTGTTTCTGTCTCAAACACGAGATGAATCATGCTCCGTGTGTGGAAGGATCTTTAGAGAAGGGATTTTAGAGCCTCGTCGATAAAATTGAGAATTCTTGGCAACGTTTTAGAAAGGTTTATTAAATAGATAAGAGTGTGTTGGTTACTGGGCTGCAGCGGAAGATTCATTAAGAATGAGTCATTGAGCAGCAAACACTTTAAAAATGAAAATTAAAAAAAATTCAATTCACAATAGCATTGAAAAACGTAAAATCCATGTCATTGCCTGAATGAATAGTTCATTCCTTTTAATTACCAAGTAGTACTTCACTGTATGAATATATCAAGCTTGTTTCTCCGTCCATCTTTTTGGTGGAAGTCAAGGCTGTTTCTGGCCTTTGGTTGCTATGAATAAACTTTTTGTGGACATTCACATGCATGTCTTCTTGTTGACGTAACCTCCATTTCTCTCGCTCGGTGCCTAGGTGTAGCCTTGCAGGGCCATGCTGTGGGAGTGTATTTTGTTTCTGTGGAAAACAGCCCAGCATTTCCCCCAAATGGGCTGTACTGTTCTACACACCCAGCAGCTATGTGTGCGAGGCGGGGCTGCACCAGCACTCCCCTTCTCTGACGTGTCTATGCTGGACGGCAGTCTTCTGTTAGGATATGTATGTGTACGTATAGAGAGTGAGGGGAGTGGGAGAATGTTTTCCCCAAGTTTGTGGTGTGGCACTCCATTGTTAGAAAACTGTGTCTTCTCATGAGTGGAAAATTTTAATTTTGATGATATCTAATTTATCTAAAAAAAAAATCTAACTTAAAATTTAAAATCCAATTTAAGTAAAAATCCATCACCCACCCCCAGCGTGCCAGGGAATTCTCCTTTGTTTTTCTTCTAGAAGCTTTATAATTTTTGTTTTGACTTTTAACTTAATTTTTCTGTGTGGTGTGAGGAAGGCAGAGTGGTTCATTTTTAAAATACAGGTTTCCTAGTTAACATTGCTAGCATCATTTGTCAAAAACAGTTTTTTTTTTTCTTCCAGTGGATTGCTTTGGTCCCTTTTCTGAAAATCAAATGATTATATAAATGTGTGTCTATTTTTGGACATTCTGTTCTGTTCCATTGATCTATTACTGCATCTTTATGCCAGTACATACTGTCTTAATTACTGTAGCTTTTCTCAGAGTCCAGTAGAGAGAGTCCTCCAACTTTGTTCTTTTTAAAGTAAATTGTCATGAGTATTTTTGGTCTTTTACATTTTTTTAAAAGATTTTATTTATTTATTTGAGAGAGAGAGAGAGAGAGATAGCACGAGCAGGGAGGAGAGGGAGAAGCAGGCTCCGCACTGAGCAGGGAACCCGACTCGGGGCTCCATCCCAGGACCCTGGGATCATGACCTGAGCTGAAGGCAGATGCTTAATGGACTGAGCCACCCAGGTGCCCCAGTCCTTTACATTTTTATATAAAATTTATCGTTAGCCATTTTCTACCAGAAAAGCCTTAGAAAAAGTAGTAATAGGAGCTGGGGTTTGAATGGGATTGTGTTGAATCTCTATGTCAGTTTTCCCAGAATTAACAGCATTAACAATACTGAGTTTTTTAATTTAGACATTTTAAATTTATCCTCACAAACACTTTGTAGTTTTCAGTGTATGGGTTTTGTTCAGATGTTGTTAAATTTATTTCTAAATAGTTTGGGTTTTTTGTTGCTATTTTAAATGGTATAGCTTTGTTTGTAAATTTTGTTTTTCAAATTTTACTGCTGATATATACAAATATAATTGATTTTGTAAACCAACATCTTTATCTAGTATTGTTGCATAACAAATTGCTCCAAATTTCTCAACTTAAAGAAACTGTTTTATTATGCTCACAAGATTCTTTCAGTCAGGATTTCGGTCAGGATATGGCATGTATTGCTTATCCGTGTACCACATTGTCTGGAGCCTCAGGTGGGGAGACTTGAAGGTGGGTACACGGTGATGCTTAGGGGCTGGAACTGTCTGAAGTCTCACCGATATATGTGTGAGCTCCTGGTACCTGGGCTCAGGCAGGGCAGAGGTGGGGGTGCTTTGAGACTAGGACAGTGACTGCCGTCTCATGGCCTCTCCCTGTGACTCTCCAGCCTCACAGCATGGTTGCCTTAGGATAGTCAGACTTCTTACATAATAGTGCGAGGCTCCTAGTAAGATTTCCAGTCAACAGAATGTAAGGTGCGTTTTTCATGACAGCCTCTGAAATCACACACAGTATCACTTCTACTGTACTCTTGGTTGAAGCCACAAGTCTTCCCAGATTCAAAGAGAGGGAAATTGGACTCCCATCTCTTGATACAGGAGTGCATGGTCACGTAATAAAAGAGCATGCAGGATTGGAGATACTGTTATGGCCACTTTTGGAAAATGTCATGTGCCTCACCTTTCTGGTGATCTTGCTAAATTCACTGACTAGTTCAGGAGCTTTTCAGTAGATGCCTTAGGAATTATACACAATCATGTCATCTATAAATAAAGAGAGCCTTACCTCTTTCTATACACTTGCATGGCCTTTATTTCCTTTTCTTGACTTATTGCATTGTCAAGATCCTCATGTGCTGAGAGCAGACATTTTTACCTCCTTCCAGATACTGGTGGGGAGGGTGAAGCATTCACATTCTCAACATGAAGTACGGTGGTAGCTGTTGGCTTTTTGTAGATGCCCTTTTTCAGGGTGGTTGCTGACAGTGCAAATTCCACAGTCAAGGAGTCTATGTTTTTAATAAGCACCCTGGTTTATTTTGATAGGTCTTTACATTTGAGGAATACTGGTATATAATGGAATAGCAGGTTGAGGATTGAATTCTTAAGACCTGGTAGAAGAAGACCAGGACGTCACATTATAGTTTGCTTTGCTGAGTCTTTTAAAAAAATTAGGAATTGATACTTTTATCAAATGCCTTTTCTTCTGTTGATATGATCATGTGATTTTTCTTACTTATTCTGTTAATGTAGTGAAGGACCTTAATGAACTTTGATTGTTAGGCTGACCTGCATTTCCGGGAAACTCCACTTTGTCATGAGATACTAGCCTTTTTCTATACTTCTAGATTTTCTTTGGTAGTATGTATGTAAAGATTTTCACCTCTCTGTTCCTGAGGAGTATTGTGTTCTACTTTCTTTTCTTCTAAAGTCTTTTTCTTTTTTAACCTTAGGGAAATGGTGGCCTATAATTTCTGAAAGGGTTTGTGTAAGATTAGTATTACTCTCCCTTAAATATTTGATAGAGTTCAACAGGGAAGCCATCTTGCCCTGGAACTTTCTTTGTGGGAAAGTTTTAAGTATAAATTCAATTTCTGCTCTAAGTAGGGCTCCAGATTTTCTACTTCTCTTGACAGTTTTTTTAAAAAGCTTTAAGAAAAGCTTTGTCAGTTTTTTTTAAAAGCTTTAAAAAAAAGATTTTATTTATTTATTAGAGAGAGAGTGAGAGCACAAGTAGGCAGAGCGGCAGGCAGAGGGAGGGGGGAGAGAGCATGAATGGGGGGGGAGGGCAGAGGGAGAGGGAGAAGCAGGCTCCCCACTGAGCAGGAAGCCCGATTTGGGGCTTGATCCCAGGACTCCAGGATCATGACCTGAGCAGATGCTTAACCGACTAAGCCACCCAGGTGCCACTCTTGTCAGTTTTAATAATTTGTGTCTTTTAAGGAATTTCATCATTTTAAAGAAGTTGTCTAATGTACTGGAATATTGTTGTTCATAATACCCTTTGATTCTTTTAATGTCTGTAGGAACTACAGTGATGTCTTTCCTTCCTAACATTGGTAATTACATTTACCGGTATTTGTTCTGAGATCTGTCATGTGGTCTGTCTTGGTGAATATCTTATGTGTCCTTGGAAGGAATGTATGTTTTGCTTTGTTGGGGGAGGTTTCCATAAATGTTAGTCAGGTCAGGTTGGTTGACAGTGTTAGTCCAGTCTTCTCTGCTTTTACTGATTTTCTGTCTCCTTCTTCTCAGCTCCTGAGTGAGGACTTTTGAAATTTCCAATTATAATGGTTCATTTGTCTCTTTTAGTTTTGTCAGGTCTTGCTTCACATAATCTGAATCTCATTTATTAGATACACACACATAGGATTAGCTTTTAGGTTTTCTTGATGACTTTATATGTTATTTTTATTTGTTGTTGTGAAATATTCCTCATTATTGCTGGTCATATTCCCTGTTCTGGGGTCCAGCTCCTTGGGTATCACTATGGCCACTCCGCCTTCCCTTGGCTTGTCTTGGTGCGTCTTTTTTTCTATCCCTTTGCTTCTAATCTGTTGGTATTTTCTTGTGTAATGTGCGTTTCTTGTAGAGAGCTTATAGTTGGATTTTGCTTTATTTTTTTAAGTATGTTTAGTTCATACACATTCATAGGTTTCCGGTGTAATTATTTGCGTGGCTGGGGCTTCTTAGGCTGCCACCTTGGTATTTATTTTCTGTTCATTTTATCTTTTCTTATTTCCTCTTTTTCTCCTGTATGTTCTTTTGGATGAATTGAGTAATTTTAAAAAATAATGGATTTTATTTTTTAGAGCAGTTTTGGGTGTACAGAAATACTCAGCAGAAAATGTGGTATCTATTATATTCCCTCACCACACCCTGACAGACACAGCTCCTCTTACTAACATCTTGCATCAGTGTGGTGCGTTTGGTGCAGCTGATGAGCCAGTGTTGATCTGTTACTGCTACCCGGAGTCCAGAGTTGATGCGAGGGTTCTCTCTTGGTGTTGCACGTTCTCTGGGTTTGGACAAATGTGTCTCTACCGTTACAGTCGCACAGGGTAGATTCAGTGCCTTAAAAATCCCCTGTGCTCCGCCCATCCATTCTGTCTTCCCCTCAGACCCTTGACAACCCCTGGTAGTGACTGAAAACAGACGTTTAGCATTGTCCCCATTGTCGGAGTGGCTGACAGTGGGAGCCCTGGGTGCCGCATCGGGGCTGGGTGGGAGTACCCATCTTCGCTGCTATCCCGTGACCTGTGTCACCGTGGAAGGTGGGCACTGGGAGGGAGGGTCCAGGTTCTTTAGGTAAAGTGACTCATTTAACAGCCCCCCCCCCGCCCCCCGTGCCTTGTGAAGCGACATTCCTGTCTCACTCACAGATGGGAAGACAGGAGATCAGAGAAATGAAGCTTGCACTAAGAAAGTGAGGCGTTGGCTTGATACATTGTGACAGCACTCCTCCGCCTGAGTGTGGTCCCTGAGAACACGCCGCGGAGCTCTGTCCTTGTCCCTCCCCCTCTTCGCTGAGGCTGTAATGAAGACATTGAGGGTGTAAGTGTAACCAGTGCCTCTAAGCTTGGAGGGACAGCTAATGTGATAGATGACATAATCAAGATTCAGAATGAGTTCAGCTGCCTGA
Source organism: Zalophus californianus (assembly GCF_009762305.2). NCBI lineage: Eukaryota > Metazoa > Chordata > Mammalia > Carnivora > Otariidae > Zalophus > Zalophus californianus. Next base: position 3,130,376 of record NC_045603.1, on the reverse strand, counting down.
AATGCCACCTGAGAACCAATCAAGTGAACGAGCTAATAGGAATAAATGAAAAGCCCTATGTTCAAGTTCAAAAACCCAACCAGTAATATAGCTCGTTGAAAGCGGTTTGGATAATTTGGGCCACTTGCGTCTTCGGTGGGAGGCTCTCCTCATCATTTGGCCTAGATCAGGGCATCAGTCCAGTAGCTGACTCCCCTGCATCCTCTTTGCTCCACTGTTACTCTGCACCTTGCGGCAGAGGCATCTTCTCCAAATGCAGATCTTGTAAGTGTGGTGGCTCCCCATCCCCATGTCAGCACCTTCATTCCATGGCTCTGCTCTCGTCTTACCCTTCCCTCCCAGATGGTCTCCCAGCCTCATAATGGTCTTCTCCCACCGTACCCCAGCTTCCTCGCTGCCCCTCCAGCTGTCCTGGCCTTCATTGCCCTCCTGGGAGGTGCCCTGCTCTGGGCTGCTGCCAGAGCTCTTCTGCACGCTGCTCCCTTCTTTCTGCATCTCTGCTCAGGCTTCACATCCTCAGCCTGTTCTCCAGGTGAGGCTCCCTGTTCTGTGCCGTGGTAGCAGGAGGGGCTCCCCACATCACAGTGAGCCCTTCTCATGCCCTTGCATGGCCTGCATGATGAACATTTGCTTAACTGGTCTCTCTGTGAACAGAAGGGCTCTGTTGGTTTTTCTCCCCGACTGTGCTGGGGTGCCCAAAGACCAGCCCAAGGTTCAGTGCCTCCCGGGAATCAGTATATGGTTGTACTCAAGGCCGTGATTCCTTCCAGTAGCAGCACGCAAAGCAGAACCAGCCAAGTGGGGAGGCCTGGAGGACAGCAGGGGTAAGGCACCTCCTGTCCTGTCCCGGTGGAGGCACACGGGACACACATCATGTCCCCAGCAGCGAGTCATGACAGCAGGTGTGAAATGTCCACCTGGGAGCTCGTTAGAAACTCTGTGCCTGGGTTCTATGGTGAGCTCGTCACCTTGACGCCCTCTGCCTGGCACTTTCCAAAATTCTAGACTCCCAGAAGGAATGCAGTTCAGCATAAGCTACACTGTCAGTTGAGGTCAGTGAAGCATTCTTGTTTGTTCGGGAATGATGGGAATGCTCCTGAACTCTCGGATCTCTGGCACCAGCCAGGGGAGGGCTGGCCTTGCACATGAGCCTGTCTGAGGACAGCAGTCCCAGGCCTGCGCTTCTGTGTGCTGTCTCTGCCAGGACTCAGCAAGTCACGTGGCCCACGGGAGGATGCAAAAGTGGTTCTTGGGGAGATGAAGCAGCTCACAGTCCGACCCTGTTCTGGACGCTGCATTACTTGCAGTAGCCGGGGTGACATCCTGACAGGTGACATGGAGTGCAGTCGCGGCAGCAGGTGCTTGCCCTCTGACCTCTGCACTGCCAGGGCCCCCGTGGGGTACTTTGTCCAGGGCTGTGTCTGGGGCCTGGGGGCACCTGCAAGAGGTGATGGACACAGAGGTCTTTCAGGCCATTGTTTGCGAAAGGGACTTGCTGAGCTGTTCCAGAGGCAGGTCCTGCAGGGCACAGAGAGGGGCTCCTGTGGTTTCAGCGTAGGAAAGAAGCCATGTTCCAGGGAGAGAGGCCAGACGGCGTGTCTCTGGTCGGGGCGCGGGGGCGGTGCTCAGCCCCTTGTCACAGGTGCTTCCAGAGCTACATGCTGTGGCAGGTGGGGGCTGTGGGGCCTTCCAGCTCAGCCCCTGTGAATTTAATTTTCAGCTCGTCTCTGCCATGGTCCTTCAGAAAATGTTATTCTCCTTGTCTCCCGAAGAGCCCAGAAAGTGCTATTTGTTTTTGCCGAAGTGTGAGGTGGGATGGCAACAGATGTAACGCAGGCCGTGGGCGCGTGCTTCGGTTTTCTGTGAATACAGACTTTACCTTGCGTAAAACATTCCCCAAAAGGTCACTGTATCACTGTATTCCTCAGACCATTCTTTCTCTGACTTGTACGTTTCGAAGAGTGTATTCTTTCTTAAAGATGTAAAATCAAATCTCAATTAAAAAGGATATGAATGTTTACTTTTTGTGAGGGGGGTGACATTATTACTGTTAATATTTCCATGAGTGTAGGTTTCTGTGCCCATTCACAGCTTTGTGTAGCAGGCGATTTTGTGCCAGGTGTGTGTGCAGGTGCATGTTTGGATGGGGTGCTGGGGGTGATGGCCCAGAGGTACATCTGGTATCCTGGCCTTGGGCGGGCAGAACCTGTGAGAGGTGCTGTGCTGGCAGGATCTTGCTGGGCCACAGATACCCCCCCCCCCCCCGCAGGAGGGCCTGAGTACCCCGTGTCTCCCAGAGAGGCTGTTGCTGGGGCCACAGAATGTTCTTTTCCCCTTACACCTTCTCAGTCAGCCTCTGGCTCTGGAAGGTCCTTGGTGTGCCCTTCAAAGGCTTCCTGGACACTGAGCAGGGCCACCCACAGCCTGGGCTCCCTCAGCTGACCGCTGGGCTCTGCCCTCTGAGACCCATCTTGTCATCTGGGTTGGAGCCCGTTTGAAGGTCGATCTTCTCTGCCTGGGACCCAGGTCCAGAATGCCAAGGCCACAGCCCATCCATCAGTCTCTTCTGGTCCTTTCAAAACATAGTTTTATTTTTTTAAATTTTAAATTTTAAAGGCTCCCAGGTTTTTAGCTTTTCTCATTGTTTGGATTTCCAAGAAAACCTATCTTCCCTACCTGAGTTTTGAACAAACTGAGAAATAAAACAAAATAGTGGCAGATGGAGACCGAAGAATAACTTTTATTTTTTCTAAATGAGAATCTTGAAAGCCTATCTTAGTGCGAGAGCCAAATAAACTGGCTGACCGAATCCCAGGATTACTCGGGCTTACCTACCCCATCAGAGCCATCGCTGGGCCAGAGCCAGGCCACCCTCATGTGCAGCAGAGCCTTCTAGGGGAAGCAGCCTGCCTGGGGACTCAGCTGGCTCTGACAGGTGGAAGGAGGGCTGAGCCCACAGCCTGTCTATTCTGCCGGCTTTAGCAATTGATAAGTTGCCTTCTTGTGGCAAGTATTGTGGGGATAGAGAAGGTCCAGGAGTGGTGCTAGCTGAATCCCCCTGGAGAGGGAGAGGAGGAGATCCATAGCCCATCAGGATGGACCAGCTCCCAGTGAAGCCCTCGCCCCTTTGTTCTCCTGGGACCACGGGGGGGCAGGGTATTACAGTGTACCTTTGATGGCTCTGGAATTTGTCAGAACTGAACATCAATTAAGTAATCTGCAAGGCCTTCGCCCAAGGCTGCAGAATCAGTCTGCAATGTATTCCCCATCCTGAATTATATTCAGGTATATTGTTCAACCTAGCTCAACGGAAATTCTGCTGTGAGGTTAAGTGATAATGTAAACGAGGCGGTACGTTCCATATTTGAATATAAACCTCCTCTGTTAACCAATTTCCAAGGAGAAATTAAGTCTCAGAGGCTAACCCTTGCAAGCTCAAGTCCAAAACCCAAATTTCTTGCCCTGTTAAAGTTCAGATACGTTAAAGCTTACAGTGTGTCCTTAATGGACGCACACGGCTCCGTTCAGCCTTGAAGTCCCGCCCATTAGATGCGCGTCCCTGACTCCCTTCTCCAGAGCTCGGGATGTAGCAGGACCTGCAGGCCTGTCACCAGGTCCAGGAGACGGTCACGCCAGGCCCCCTTGACGCCAACCCGGGAGCGCTATCCTTTGTGCCTTGGCATTGCTCCGGGTGAGGTGGGTGCACACCACCCTTCTTGGTTTGGCGCGGGCAGAGACGCCATGGTTTGGAGCCCAGAGCCTGTTACCCAGATCGGCCAGCGAGAGGGCAGGGCTGACTGTCCGTTTTCCGCGTCTGTGGAAATTCCTCGATGCCGGTAGGAGACTTTAGTTCTGCGTCCTGGTGGCGGCCACTCTGGCTCTGGCTGCCATGTGGGCATGTGCGGTGGCGAGTGCGCGTGTGCGCGGTGAATGCAGAGCTGACGGGGCCGGGGCCGGGGCTGGGGCCAAGGATCCCCCCACCTGAGCCTCCCAAGCTGCTCCACGCTGAGCATTTCACCTGAAAAGCCCCCTCGCAGATTCTGGAGCTGGCCGCACTGGGTGCTGTGGCCACGACCCCGGGGTTGCCCGTGGGCTGCCCCCTGTGCGGCCAGCTGCTCGGTCCCCTTCAGGTTTGGACTCTGGGTTTTGTGGGCACAGCCCCTCACTCACAGGGGGTGTCTGCGCGGTTGACTCTCTGGGGTTGTTTGTGTCCAGCCTGGACTTGCCCTCCACTTCCCTCCTGGGCCCTGAATGCAGGCCGAGATGTGGGGCGGCTGCCTAGGAGCCATCCCCGCCCGAATGATGGCCTCCCCTCCCCCCCCCCCCCCAGTGCCCCGTGGCGTGTGGCACAGCAGGAGTGCTCCCCACTGTCCACAAGGCCACAGTGACCGCCTGGTGGGCTGCAGTTGCCCATGTCACCCACACCTTCCAGAGGCCAGGGGTCTCGCTGTCCTGGGCGTGGCTTGTGCGGCCTGCCTGGTGTCGCTCCCTGAGGATGAGCCACTCTGTCCCAGAGCTGGCCCAGCATGAGCCCATGTGAGCTGCTGGGGCCAAGGCCTGTGTGTTCACCAGAGTCCAGGGATCTGCAGGGTTGGCATTGGGGTCTTAATTGCTCTAGATTCTCTTCTCGTCCTTTTATCTTAGTGCATCCTGGGGGCCGCAGTGAAGAGCATCCCCCGAGCCTCCTGTATTCATTTCCTGGGGGTGCTGTAACAAATCACTACAGGTTTAGTGGCTGAAAACAACACAGATTATGTATTACTTTGTGGTTCTGGAGGCCAGGCTTCTGATGTGGCTCTTGTGGGCCTGACTCAGGTGTGGGCCCAAGGCTCCAGGGAGATCTCACAACCTGCCCTTTTTCCAGCCCGCGTCCTTTGCTTTGTGGCCCCTTCCTCCATCTTCAACACTGCTGCGGCAGGTCGAGTCCTTCTCATGCTCCTGGGGACTTGTCAGGACCCCGGGACTGTGGTGGGCCCTCAGCTAGTCCAGATAATTCCCTTTGGTCAGTGGATTGACACCTTTGTGCCCTTTGGCAGCCTCTGGGCTTAGGCCGTAGACCTCTCTGGGGCTGTCTCTGCCTTTCATGTGTGCCTTCGAAGCCCAGCGGCCCTTCTGAAGATGACGGAGACTGGCTGAGCCCTCCCCCCCCATTCCTCGGCACCTCTGGTAGTCTTGGGCCCTCTAGCATGGTCCCCTGACCTGCGCTCCTGTACACCTCGGAGCAGACCTAGAAGGCAGCATGATTGTCACGGTGTAGTAGACGCGACCAACGGGAGCCGAGAGGTGATGTTGCTTACCGAGGCTGCGCAGCTCCTGAGTAGAGAGCAGGGCTCCTTCTCCAGGCCTGTTTGACCGAGGACTCATCCCGCTTGATGCCCACACTGGGTTTCCTGTCTCAGTTTATCGACTCCACCTGGGTTCACCGAGAGTGGTCACACGCTCACTTTCCTTGTGCAGCGGCTGTGTCAGTGGACTGCGGGAAGGACGCAGGCGCCGAGAGCACCGGCCCAGGTGTCGTTCCGCCGCCACTTTTCTGGCACTGGCGAGTCTGGCACCGGAGAGTGCCCGCTACCCCTACCTGGGTGGCGGCCAGGCAGCTGCTTCCGGCACACACTTCTCAAGGAGCTGTCTGTGCCCATGCCCCGTTTGTTTCATGTAAATGTAAATATCTGCATTTACATAAAAAGATGCTCCGGTAGATGCTCCCCAAGGCGGGTGTGCTCGCCCTCTGACATTGGGAAGGGCCGGACCTGACCCCAGGTGGGATCCTGCTGCGGGTCGGCCGTTGTGACAGGGCCTGACGCCATGCGCATGAATCAGGTGGTGACTTTGTTCCGCTGTGAAACTGTTCACCTTTGTTCCGACTTTCTTTTTCTCCTTTGGAAGGTGTGTTTTATTTTCTGTGCATATGATATTTGTTGTTATTTTTCCCTTAGGACAACTATACCTTTGCCCAGCCTGGGATTCAAATGAAGGTGAAGATGTTGGAAGAGCTCGTGAGCCGGATTGACGGTAAGCCTGCTTCCTGAGCACCTATCTCCCTGAGGGCCCGGGAGGAGGTGGTGGGAGGCTTGGGACTGGCCCTCACCCTGCAAGGTGCTGTCCTCACTGAGCCTGGGGCTCTTGGCTCCACGGGGCAGGGCCGGGCATTCTTCTGGGGCAGGAGCCTCTCCCCTTCGTTTTTATTAAGGCAACATAATCAGAATTCAGTGCATGCACTTTGCAGGGAGGAATGAGTGTGCACAGAAGCAGGCAGCTCTCACTCCTTATTAAGCCCGATGATTGTCATAATCTGGGCGACAGCATGGTTGTTTATGGCTGTCCTTTGGCACTCTGTTCCCTGCCTTTGTGCATCATTTTGCTGTCAAGGATGCTGGTGTAATTTCTCCATGGAATCCAATTAATTACCAAGTCTGGAAATAACATCTTTAATATTATAGAAAAATTATAGTGTGTGCTCGGCCATTTTAGATTATGCTTTTATATTTAAGTGGAGGCTTTGAAATACTTTTTACCATCATTCTTAAAATAATTTCCCCTATGATGTGCTGACTGTCATATTGCAATAGCAGAGTTTAATTAAATGAAAGTTGGGAGATAATGCCTGCCCATTCCAAGCATATTCTCCTGATAGTTTGTTACATTAATGAACAGAGCATTAACAAAGTGATACCAAGCAGAACCAGGTGTAGATTTGTGGCGCCAGCCGGTCAGTGATGAGGTACAAAGAGAAAGGCTCTTTCATAAAGAGCCTTATGTGAGCTCTGCAGGTGATTTTGCTGAGTGTACAGAGAAATTGTACTTTGCTTCAAATGTAGACGCAGGGGTGTGCCTTCCAGCACTGCTTCCACGTCCCTGTGCATTGCTTCCCCCCCTTGCCGTACTGTTAGCGGCAGCAAACTGTAACGGTCATAATCTCCCCAGAAAGACACTTGGTTTGGGGAACTGTCGAAAGACATTATAAAATGGAGTCATACAAATTATAAACTCCATTTTGTTCCTTGATTGAATCTGATTTTCGGCTATGTATCTATCTAATGGTTATTACCTCATTTCCATACGGTGAAGTTTTTCACGGTTCTTCCAATAATACTTGATTTGATTCAGTATATTCAGCTGCTTTCCAACCTGTCTACTCAAAATACGGTTTCCTGCTTGTGTAACTGCGTTTATTCTTAACTTCACAGTGCGATCTCTGGGAGATGGCTGGGTTTTCCCCACTAGCAAGTTCACAACTGGCCCCCGTCTCAGTTAGTTCTTTGAAATATGATTTGCCATAGATGTGAATTTCACTTCCCAACTTCTTCGCTTCCCCTTGTGTCCCTTAGAAGGCATGTTTTTCTGTTTTCGTGGAGTTTAGGAAGTAGAGGTTAGTGCTCATTTGTACCAGTGCTGCAGTTTGGGGAAATACTTGAATTGATTTTCTCTGGTTCTGTGGTTTAGAAAGAAGCACATTGCAGCTTTGCTGGATGATGGTTTAAAAGAGCAGCAACAACGACCAAAGGAATCCCAGCTCTAATGTACTTTTTTGTAAATCACATTTTTCAGTGCAATTTCTGAGGCGGGTACTTCCGGCCTGCAGTTCTTGGCTTAAAGGATCCGTTCTTCACAACAGAGAAGCTTCTTTTATGTAATATATATGTAAAATATGTGAACGCTGTAGCCAGTTTGTAGCTGTTTTTCTAGTGAGACCTACATACCAGGCTTTCCAAGCAGGAAGTACACACAGTGGATGGGGTTTGGGCTCTCTGGCTGGTGGGCACCGGGGCCCCTTGTGAGCCCCTCAGGAGAGGCACCTGCAGGCCTCACCCATGTGAAGTCCACCCTCCCCCCATTTCATCACTCACCTGTTAGAGAAATTGTGGACCAGGAACTTTTGCAGGGACTATAAAGATTTTATTTTATTTTATTTTATTTTTTTTTTAAAGATTTTATTTATTTGAGAGAAAGAATGAGAGAGAGAGAGAGCACATGAGAGGGGAGAAGGTCAGAGGGAGAAGCAGACTCCCTGCCGAGCAGGGAGCCCGATGCGGGACTCGATCCCGGGACTCCAGGATCATGACCTGAGCCGAAGGCAGTGGCTTAACCAACTGAGCCACCCAGGCGCCCAACTATAAAGATTTTATTAAGGGCAGGATATGCTAAGAAGAAAAATTGCTTAAAAAAAAAAAACAACCCACTGCCTCCTTGCTGCATTTTAGGGGAAGGACAGCATTTATTTTAGAGCTTTTTGGCATTTTGGTGAAGGAACACACCTTCGTGGGCTTGTTGATTAAGAAAGGTGAAGTTGATTACATGAATAAAACTGGAAAATTCACAGATATGGGGAGATTAGACAGCATGCTGCTGAACAACCAAAGGGTCAAAGAAGAAATCAAAAGAGATATCAAAAAATACCTTGAGGCAAATGAAAATGGAAAAGTGACATACCAAAATTTAGTGGGTGCAGCAAAAGTAGTTCTAAGAGGGAAGTTTATACAATAAATGCTTACCTCAAAAAACGAGAAAAGTCTTAAATAAACAACCTAACTTTACATCTCAAGGAACTAGAAAAAAAACAATGAAGCCCAAAGCTAGTAGAAGGAGGAAGGTAACAGATTAGAGCAGAAATAAATGGCATAGGCAGATATTAGAAAAGATCAATGGAACGAAGAGCTGATTCTTTGAGAAGTAAACAAAGTTGACAAACCTTTTGTGAGACTCACCAGAAAAGAGGAAGACTCAAATTAAGATTAGAAATGAAAAAGGAGATGTACAGCTGATACCAGGGAATACAAAGAGTTATCAAAGACGACTATGAACAATAATGTGCCAACAAATCAGACAACCTGGAAGAAATGGATAAATTTTGATTACCCACCAGCCAAGACTGAATCATGATGAATTAGAAAATCTGAACATCAGACCCATTTCTAGCAGGGAGACCGAATCAGTAATTGAAAGTCTCCCAACAAACAAATGTCTAGGACCAGGTAGCCTCACTGGTGAGTTCTACCAAACGTTCAAGGAAGGATTAATACCAATCCTTCTCAAACCTTTCCAAAAAAATAGAAGATGGAGGGACTCTTCTGAACACATCATGTGAGGCCAGCATTACTGTGATACTCAAACCAGACAAGGATGCCAGACAAAAAAATTACAGGCCCGTATCGTTGATGAACATTGGTGCAGAAATCCTGAACGAAATTGTAGCAAATTGAATTCAACAATATATTAAAAAGATCACACACTATGACCACGTTGGGTTTATTCCAGGGGTGCAGATATGGTTTGCAAATATGACAGCAATCAGTGTGGTCTACCACATTAACAAAATGAAGGATAAAAATTACAGGATCATCTCAATCGATGTAGAAAAAGCATTTGATAAAATTCAACATCTATTTATGATAAAAACTTTTAACAGAATATAGGCGTAGAAGGAACATACCTCAGCACAATAAAGGCCATCTGTGACAAGCCAATAGCTAACATTATACTCAACTATGAAAAGCTGAAAGCTTTTCCTTTAAGATCAGGAACAAGACAAGGATGTCTACTCTCACCACTTTTTTTTCAACACAGTATTGAAAATCCTAGCCAGAGTAATTAGGCAAGAAAAAGAAAGGACATCCACATTGGAGAAGAAGAAAAATTGTCACTATTTGCAGATAAGATGATATTATGTATTGAAAATCCCGACTCCATCAAAAAACCTCTTAGAATTAATAAATGAGCTTAGTAAAGTTGCAGGATACAAAATCAGTGCACAGAAATCTGTTGTTTCTTTACACTAATAACCATCAGAAAGAGATATTTACAATTGCAACCAAAAGAATAAAATACTTAGTAATAAATTTAACGAGATCAAAGACCTGTATATCGAGAACTGTAAAACATTAATGAAAGAAGTTAAAGAAGATACAAATAAATGGAAAGATATTTGGTGTTCATAGATTGGAAGAATTAATATTGCTAAAATGATCATACTATCCACAGCAATCTACAGATTCACTGCAATCCCTATCAAAATTCTAACGGTGTTTTTCAGAGAAATTGAACAAAGAATTCTAAAATATGTACAGAAGCACAAAAGACCCCAAATAGAGAATGCCATCATGAGAAAGAAGAATAAAGCTGGGGGCATCATGAGCCTCGATTTCAAACTGTATTACAAAAGCTATAGTAATTAAAACAGTATGGTATTGGCATAAAATCAGACACATAGACCAATGAAATAGAATAGAGAGCCCAGAAATAACCCCACACATATATGGTCAAATAATTTACAACAAAGGAGCCAAGAATATACAATGAGGAAAGAACAGTCTCTTCAGTAAATGGTGTTTGGAAAATTTATACAAAAGAATGAAACTGGACTGATATCTTACACCATACACAGAATTAACTCAAAATGGATTCAAGACTTGAATGTACAACCTGAAACCTTAAAACCCATACAAATAAACACAGGCTCATTGGCATAGGTCCTGGCTATGGTTTTTTTATCTCTTGCCAAAAACAAAAGCAACAAAACCAAGAATAAAACAGTTGGGATTACATCATACTGAAATGCTTCTGCACAGCAAAGGAAACCATGAACAAAATGAAAAGGCAGACCACTGAATGTGAGAAGATAATCACAAATCACATTGATAAGGGGCTAATATCCAAAACATATAAAAAACTCCTATAACTCAAGAGCAAAAAAAAAAAAAAAACTGATTAAAAAATGGGCAGAAGATCTGAAGAGACATTTTTCCGAGGAAGACATACAGATGGCCAACAGACACATGGAGAGATGCTCTGTGTCATTAATCTTTGGGGAAATGCAAATCAAAATGACAATGAGCTAGAACATCTTACCTGTTATTAGAATGGCTATTCTGGAGGAGGGAGCCCCTGTGCACTGTAGGGATGGTAGGAATGCAGGCTGGTGCGGCCACTAACAGAATGGAGGTTTCTCAAAAAATTAAAAATAGAATCACTATATGATTCAGCAATTTCACTTCAGTGTATTTATCTGAACAAAATGAAAAAGCTAATACGAAGAAATACCTGCACCCTCATGTTAATGCAGTATTATTTACAATAGCCAAGATACGGAAACAACCTAAGAGTCCATGGACAGAGGAACAGATGAAGAAATTGTAGTGTACACACACGTCCAGGAATGTTACCCAGCCATAAGAAAGGAAATCCTGCTGTTTGCAGCAACATGGATGGACCTCAAGAGCATTATGCTAAGGGAAATAAGTCAGTCAGAGAGAGACAAATTCTGTATGATCTCTCTTACATGTGCAGTCCTAAAAAGAAAAAAGACAACACTGAAAAGCCAGCTCATAGATTCAAGGAATGTATTGGTGGTTGCAAGAGGTGGGGGCTGGGCGGGCGTGGGTGGGAGAAATGGGGGAACTTTTTTTTTAATAGTTTAAATACATTGACAAAAGTTAAAAGAGCAAAGAAAGGGAAGGTTTTATGGGGATGGCCCAGAAGGGACTAGTGTAGAGAAGAGCCGAATGGCTCTGTGAAGTAAAGCTAAAAGAAGCCTGGGGTGCTACCAGCTGTGTTGGGAAGAACAGGCTGGCGAGGTGGAGGGGGGCAGAGGTCTCGGGGCGCAGAGGGACGCGTGCTGAGGAGGGGAGGGGACGACCGGAAGGGAGACAGCGTCACCGTCTTTTGTAGTGGGGAGGATTGACTAACGGACGTCTCTAAAGGGCTGTTCAAGTGGTTTTCTATTTTGAGTAGTGTGCCCCCTCTCTGCTACCCTTAAACCCCTCGTGAAAGTGTGTTATGGCGACAGGACGGGGCCCTGCCTGAGGAGAGACGGGCATGTGTAGTGGAGCCAAGCAGAGTGGAAGGTAGCAGCCCGAGAGGCTGTGTGCTGGGCGGGGGTAGTGCTGTGTCTCAGGGGAGCCGAGGTGGCTTCCCCTGTGGTGTGTGGGGCACAAGCGGTAGGACTTCCCTCAGAGTCAGAGGTGAAGACTTGAGCCGCTTAGCTTGGAATGGAGGACAAAGGTGAGAGTGGACGAGCCCAGCACTAAAGTGCTGTTCTTCTGAGGGCATCTGCTCATCTGGAAAAAATATCCCTTCATGAGTTGTTGTTTTGACAGTCTCCTGGAGCGAATGGGTCGCTCTGCCCCGGACAGAGAATGTGAGAAATGCCCATAACCTTCCTGGGACCGAGCGCCGTGACCATCAGGGAAACACTGGAACGGGACAGCCCTCATGCCGTCTTGTCCTCCTGGTTTATGTCACCTGGGAGGGCCGTTTATGTCACCGAAGTACAGGGCTTCTCTGCTGGAGCACTCACAGTGCGTGGGAGAAGCCAAGCAAGATCTGTTCTGGAGGAAGTCGCCAGAACTGACGTTTCTACAAATATGTGCATTTTTCAAATAAAATGATCTGCACATAGTCAAAGCTTATCAACCATTCGAAACTCCTTCAGTAGACCAAACAGAAGCGACAGATATTAGAAACTGGCCCACAAAATGTTGTGCTCTTGTAATTCTTAGGCACATACCATGAAACCATTATCCTTAACTCTGTATGAAGGGATAAAAACAGATAATCCTGAATATTATATGTCTGTATAATTTTATATATTTGTATAATTTTACAGAAAAGATTTGAAAAAATGGCTAGGATTTCTGGATTTGAACACTATGATAACCAAATTAAAAACGTGGTGGTTAGACACAGTACAGAGAACATGAGTGACCTGGAAGACGGTTGGAAGGAAAGAGCCGTAATAAAACCTGGAGAGTGAGAATGTGGAAAAGAAGGTAGGAGATCCAGGGGCTGGTCCGGAGGCCTGACGTGCGTGTGTTTCGAGTCACAGGAGGAGAAGAGAGAGGATGAGTGAGAATTTGGAGAAACAATAATGGAGATGTTCTCCAAAAGTCCCGAAATGTACCGCCTCACAGATTTAAGAGACCAGTGGGTCCAGAGGAGAATTACTAACGGGGAAAACTGTATGTGAGCAGCACATCCTTGTGAAGTTTAATTACACTACAGACGAAGTCTTAAAGCAGCTGGAGGAAAAGATTATTTTCTAAGAACAGCTATTTGAGAACTGATGTCTCAACAAAAATATGAGAAGGTGTCCTCAACATGCTGCAAGAATATACCTCGCTGTAGGGCCTACATCCAGCAAGAATGCCTGTCTGGAATGAACTCGGAATTGCACGAGGCCACCTAAATATGCATTGTTTGCCTTCCCTCTAAGAAAGTGTGCACGTCAAGAAGGGAAGCAAATAAAAGCACATACAGCCTACTCTTGCAGCGTAAGTAGGGACAGTAATTACTACAAATCCAAATCCTCTGTAAGTAGGCAAATCAACATCCATCCCCAGCCTGTGGGGAGGGCCAGGTGCAAAAAGTCTATGGAAAAGGGAAGTGTTATACGGGTATTTAAGGAGGAGTAGAACCAGATAGAACCACCCCAGGAAGAAAAAATCCCGCCCGGAATGGGAAAAGACTGACAGCAGGTCTGTGGTCTGGTGGATCAGAGCACAGGCTCCTGGGAAACCAGAAAGGATTTGGGATTTCCTGGGTGAGTGGCCACGAAGACCTTAGCAGACACCCATTTCTAACAGTTACTTGTACTATTCGAGCTGAATTCTTGGTCACAGTTTTTTCGGCAGTGTGTGTTCCCTTACGGATAGGGACTTCCGCCAAACAGTCCTTTATTTTGGCCCTGGAGTGCAGTAAGCAGCATCCCGAGCGAATGAGTTCCTGCCATGGCCAGTCAGCCTCCAGCGGCCCCCTCCCCACCGAGGGACCTGGGGTGTTTCCTTGGGGCCATCCAGGTGCAAGTGGGAGGGGAGACTGAAGGATTAAGTCTGGGCGCCAGCAGACCGGGGGCAGGCAAGAGAGCTGATTCGACAGGGGTGACGGCAGTGCATGGAGCGGGGTGGATCTCAGCATAGGGAGCCTGTCATTTATTCAAAAAACAACCTCGGGCTGTTTAAATTTTGCTCATACATTTATTGGATTTCTTAATCTACCAGATGTTGTTTCTTCTTCAATCTCGGGGAGAAATAGATCACACCCGGTGTTTGGTGTGGCTCACTGTCCTCTAGCGTGCCGGAGTGGCCTCTTGAGTTCTCTGTCCCTCGCTCGGTGGCCAGACTCTTTCTGGGAGGGGCTGTGCATGGAGCCGTGGTTCACAGAAATCCATAGCAGCATCAGTGGGTTCTCTGCAACCACCGGGTGACCGTGGGTACACGGAACAGAGGCCCCTGATTGTCCTGGGTGTGGCCCGGAAACTCTCTGCCCTCTGCCGCGGGCCTCTGTGCTCGCACGCGCCAGGAGCTGCAGTGGGCCTGTGGGGGCTTCTGGTGTGCTGGCCCTCCGCAGCTTCAGTGGAGGCTGGAATGTTCTCTGCAGAGCCTGGAGGACCCGCGAGCACAGGTGTGTGTGTGCACAGGTGTGCTGGGCGAGCAGGTCTGCCTGCACCAGACAGTAGGGGATGATGATTGGGATGGTTTTGCAAGTTGGATGCTGTGCTGATTTTCCCCACGTCCCTCTACTCTAGCAGTGCCCCTCTGCCCCCACCCCCAGGATTGGTGGTGTCTCCCCTTCCGCTTCTCCTCGGTTGGCCACCATCCATTCTTGCCAGACTCTGGCACACACTGTCGTGTCCTCTGCTTCTTCGGGACTGCTTAGAGCTGAGCTCTCGGGCATGGTGCAGGAGCACAGACCCTGGCACTGGAAATGCATCGAACACACACATCGACCAAACCCTGAATGGCGGAGTGTGGAAATCCATGTGGGGCGGAGGCCGGATATATCACTGGTACGGTCACAGGAGGCTCGGTGAGGGCCGGGAGCGGACAGCTGGCGAGTCTCCGCAGCTTTAGCAGCAGGCGTGTCCCTCGTGGCTTGGCTGGGGACTCTGTTCTGTGCAGTTCTCACTTTGGGACTCAGGCTGAGGGAGCTGCCGCGCTCAGGAGTATCCTTGCCTGGATCCTGTGATGGAAGGAAGAGGGTTTTGGGGAGTCCTTACAGGCTTTTAACGCTTCCAACAGAAAGTGGTTCCTAAAACTCTGCTGCTCTTCATTGGCCAAACCAAGTCATGTGCTGTGGCCAAAGTCAGGAGCAGAGAGGTCGCCTGCCCCCCCGCCCCCCGGGGCCCGCGGAGAGCCCGGTGCATCGGTGGACGGCGCTGGGCTTGCTGATCACAGCAGAGAGATGAGAGCACAGAGCGTGTGCTCTCACTATTTCTGGTAGTTGTCAGTCTGTTTCCTACTTACTGAGTGATTTTCGTAGGTAAAATCCCAAGTTCCCACCAACGATTTAGTCATTTAGTGCTGTGATAACAAGCAGAGATGAACACTCCTCAGCCTGGGAGAAGGTCAAGTCTAAAGCACCTACGGGAGTGTTGCACATCACTCCTAGAATGCTTACGCCTGTGAAAAATTTCACAGTGTTGCAGCACAACCAAACGATACCCCTTATACGTTTATTGCCCTTGCATCTGCTACATCTGACGTTAGCCTGCAAGAGCCCGTGACGCCCCACGGCCCCCGTGTGCAGCTCTGGGGCCCTTCCAGTGAGAGCCTCTGTGACGGAACCTCGGCAGCTTTTCTGGCATAAGAGGACATAAATGAAATACTTGCCACGTTTTTTGTTTAAAAACAGAATGGAGATCCTCTTTCAGTATTAAAAAGGAGTATTTGAAGATATACAGCCTTAGCAGGCAGATAAATGGGGTTATGTCTGTGCTTGGTTTTTTCAGAAGACTTCAAGTCCGATCGTAAGACATCGCTTCAGAGATTAGCGTCCCATGGGGGGTAAAATGGGCACAAAAAGGGGAGCCAGGGGATTGTTCCTGGTGATGGGGCGGCTTCAGGACAGAGACAGGCCTGTCATCCGCCCCCACGAGGGCCCAGAACTGCTTGATGTCCCCTGGGCCCGGGGTCTGCTTGGCTCTGCTCTGAAGTTCCCAGAGATCATAAACCCAGGAGGCCCCGGCTGGCCAGGAGGAGGAGAGAAACCTGGTCATCAATCAGCCAGGCTGAGCCAAGAGCTTCTGTGGATGGATTTCCATCTTCAGCGTTGAGCCTGACTCCAGGCTGCTTGGGGAGGCCAGAGCCGAGCGCCAGAAGTGTCTGCTGTCGGAGTCCTAATCCAGACCTCGCCTTCTCTACTTCCATGAGGAATAGGGATAAATCCTTCTTCCTGCCTGGTCTTAGCAGTGCCAGCTTTAGCAAGTGAGAGTAAGGAGCACCCAGTTAGATTTAAATTTCACATAAATCATTAATTTTTTAGCATAAGTATGACACATACTGAAATTCAGATTTCACTGGGCCTCTGGCAGTTCTGTGCAGCTGAGCCCAGTGGGGGTCCAGGTCAGACTCAGACCCCCTTAAGCTGCAGGCTGCCTCTGCTTCTGGGGTTGCAGGTGGCGGTGAAAATCTGCCTCCGTGTAGTGGGCTACTTGGAATTTAAGAGTATGTGCGTGTGCACGTGCCCACACATACTCTCTTCCAGCCTCCACCCCACATTTTACATGTGGTTCCTTTTATTGACGTGGTTACTGTGTCTGAAGCCAGTTACTTTTCCATTTTCCTGTGGCGCCTATTGATGCTCGTCACACATTCCTGTTGCCCAACGTGTCAGAGGAGGGGCCGCCTGTGTCCTTGGGGTTGGGGGGCTGGGGTCTTGTTCGTGGCCAAGGGCTTCAGTTGAGCCATACGCCAGCCAAACTTATTTGCCTTCAGTGCAGTCAGGGTGGTGAGGCTGGTCACCGAGCATGTTTTCATGGGAGCTCACTCTTCTTCATTAGTTTTGACCAGACTCTGACTTACTAATTATGGTTCTCTGAAAGGCTGATCTGGGAGCCCTTGACCGCCCTGGTGAGTGCATTCACGGTCATGCAGAGCCTGACTGCCCTGTGCGTGGTTGGGTTTTTCTTTGCAGTGACCGTGGGCGGGACCTTTGGAGATCTGCCCTGTGTCGGTCAGGTGCAGGAGCTCAGCCGTGATGGCCGGCCCATGGCGGCACAGGACAGGTGCCTTGTTGACCCGAGCCAGGCAGTCTCAGTCTCCCTTTCTGCCTTCAGGGGCTTAATCGGATTCACATTTTCTTTCTCTCTGGTCCACTGTCCACACTGATGCAAGGTTCTGCCGGGAACAGCAGTGGGGCCTCCGGGCCCTTCTCAGGTGGACCCGGCCCTCCTCCCCCTCCAGCAGCCCTAGGCCGACACACCCTGGCTGTTCGCTTTCCATCCAGCAGGACTTGTGATCCCAGCTTTTGCTCTGGTCCTTGTGCTTGTTGTTTTCCGGGCCTGAAACGTCTTTCACCTCCTGCGGCTTCCTTCCCTGGCGGCCAGGTATTCTGGTGCTTGCTCTGAGCACCCCAGGTGCAGGCGGTGCTTGTAGGAGACGGGAAGAGTTTGCTGCCTCCGGGGGAGGGTAGCCAGTGTGGAGTGAGTGTCTGACGGGACTTGGCCTCAGGGAGCTGAGACTTGGGGAGGTAACCTGCATACCAGGAGCAGGAGATGGTGAAATGCAGCCTGGGAAGCACTTTGTGAATCCTGCACTCCATGACTCCGTGTGCCTGCCGTGGAGGGGAGTCTGCAGGAGGCCCCTCCTTGGGTTAGAGCCAAGAAGGTGCTGTTGACAGTCCCAGGAGGTTGTCACACCAAACCGAGGCCCAGCGCAGGCCCAAAGCTTCTGGGTCTTACAGCGGTTTCTTCCGCGATGGCTTTTAGGTTTTGGTCCGTCACTGAGTACTTCTGACATGTGTCACGGTGTGCCACCAGCAGCCCACTGCACACAAGGCATTCCTTGGGGCCTGGGACATGTGTCCAAAACTCTCCGCAAGGTGTTTGTGGTGTGGTGGCATGGGGGTTGCATACAAGTGCAAAGGTGACTATTCCCAGTGGCAGTGACCGAGTGTCACTAAAGGACAGGCATGTTGTGTGAGCACGAGGGAGAGGCAGGGGCTCCACACCGCTCCCCATTCAGATGGCGGCCACAGGGATCAGCAGCAGGTGGCCAGTGGGGTCTGGCTGTGTCGAAAGGGGGCTTGGTCACTCTCCAGGTGGGTCCCTCATAAAGTTGACCCAGGGACCCTGCCTGGGGTCTGAGACAGGATGGGTCTTCTCACCTCTTTCTTGGATCCTCATCTCGTGGCTGGTCGGTGTGGGGGCTGGTGTATAAAGCAGACTCTGTGCCCAGTTGCACTGTCCACTGCCCCATGG
Source organism: Zalophus californianus (assembly GCF_009762305.2). NCBI lineage: Eukaryota > Metazoa > Chordata > Mammalia > Carnivora > Otariidae > Zalophus > Zalophus californianus. The sequence goes on along the minus strand of NC_045603.1, from coordinate 3,112,186 downwards.
ACAATCTCCCCACCTCAGCTGGTCGGGAGCTGCAGCAGGAGAGGGCAGGGATGGGCCGGGGTTGGGGGGCACGTCTGCAGGCCCGTGTCTAGAAGGCAGGCTGTCCCCAGCCTGGGTAGTCCGGCATGCGGGCGGGAGCAGAGGCAAACCCTGGCTCTTGGAGAGGCCTGCGGTGCAGCATGGTGGGAGGGGAGGGGGCAGGCTCCATCCCTGCTGTGGGCACGTGGAAGCCCTTCCTCTGGGGTGCGGATTTGGGTGCTTGAAGAGGAGTGAGCAAGCTGCGGTGTGTAAGTGGGTACAGACCGAGGGACAGGCTGACCTCTGACCGGAGGGTTTTGGTCTCCTAGCGAGGGGGAAATGCCAGCCCACGAGCAGAAAGGGAGGCTGGTTAAAGCCAGGCCTGCGGGTTAGAGGAGGGAAGACTGGGGCGCCCTGCCCAGCTTCCGAGGAGGAATGCTTGACCGCTGCCCTCTCATTCCCACTGGTCAGCACAGCGTGAGCCCTCGGAGGCTGGCCGGCTCGGGCTCTGGCTGCAGCTCATCTTCCACGAGCACTTGTGCCCCTGGACGTGAAGGGGGTGGCAGGCAGCACACGCTTGTATGCTGGGAGCCTTGTTCAGCGTCCGAGCCCACCATCATCACGGCCATCTTTCCTCCTGCCTTGCAGGGGATTGGGGCGGGTGGCGGGCCAACACTTCTTCGAGCGCTGGGGAGTGTGGTCTGGGGACTCTGTTTGGCCACAGTCGCCTTATTGGATGGCCAAGGGCCCTCTGCGCCCTGGTTCCCTGCGCAGCCCCTCTGCCCCGTCCCCGGGGAGCCTGTTAGCTCTGCCCGCACCCAGGACACCGAGGGGGGCCATTAGTATTTTTAGAACTGTACACTTCCACCCCGAGGGAGCCAGAAGCCAGCATGCATCCCCGGGGGACAGCTCCCCCTCTGTGTGCATGGCTTTGTCTGCTTGTACGTTTCCCCTCTTCTCTGTGTTTTAATTTAGGGTAAATGTGATTTTAATGAAATTTCTCTGAAAGCTGTCTTGACTGCATTGTAAGTTTAAAATTGACTTATTCTTTCAAGATAGAATTCAGTTACATCTAGTAAACTAGATTCAGCTTTATCACCATCCAAGTGAAAATATTTTTATTACTGCTACAAGGTAAGCAGTCGGAGAGCAGAGAATAAATCAGCGGCACCACTCCAGTCGTGGAGCATTCAGCGTGTGACGGTGAAAAATAGCCAGCTTCCTCTACCCTGCTCGCGTCCTCATTAGGCCCCGGGATGGCTGATGTGAGCATTTGGAATGATAGTGATATTTCACTGGAGACATATGAACCTGGTGACGGGCAGAGCACATGTGGACTGGCAGTGACGTGGGCCTCCTGGCATCGTGGGGCCGCACGGCGAGGCGGAGTGTGCCATGTGGGGCCGCACTCCTACACTGGGCTTCCCGCTCTCAGCTAGGGCTTTGTCCCTCCACCTGCTGCCCAGAGCCTTCCCCGTGTGAATGTGGTCCTTTCTTCCTGCAGCTCAGTACCATGCACGTCTGGGCCCCCCACTCACGGAGGCGGCAAAGCCACCCCAGCACCGGGGGCGTCAGGGGCTCCTTCAGCCAAGCTGATTTAATGTGTTTTCACTTGAAAACGGGTGTGGATATTTTGTTGCATTGTGGGGAAGAAGGCTGTATTGCCAGGTACCAAAAGATCAGAGGACTAGAGGAAGTAGTGGACGTAGTGGAAACTAGAGGAAGTAGTGGACGTAGTGGAAACCCAGGGTCATCTGTTAGGAACGTGTGCCCAGGTTCTGGTTCCGCCTGTTACACACCCGAGCTTGGCCGCTGCCGTTGCTGATAGCAGTCTGCATCTGGCAGGTGCCTGCTGTGTACCCGGCACCATCCTTGTGTGTTCGCCGCTGTTACTGTGTTGTCTTTCTGCAGCAGCCGACGAAGTGGTGGATCAGCCTCCCCATTGGAGGATCCAGGTCCTTCTCTGGCTCCCTTTGCCCACAGGCTGGGTGAGCCCCATGTCGCCTCCAGCTCTGCCCACCTTGGCTCGGTATCGAACACGGAGAGCCGTCCCAGCTCTCCCACGCCGGGGGCCCAGCGGTGTCCTGTGGGCCCAGAACCCTGCCTGTCCCCGCCCGTGCCCCGGGATTTCCTCGGGCGGCAGCAGGTGCAGTGTGCTCTGGTGATGCCCACCGCTAGACCCCTGTCCCCAACGCTCACATTGTTCCTCACATGGTTCCTCTTGGGACTCCTGGCCAGCATCTGGTGCCTTCTGGTGCCCCACCTCCATGCCACCCTGTGAGGTTGGAGGAGGTCCGAAAGTCTAACATGCCATCTTGAAATAACAAGTGGGTCCCTTCTCTTGGCTTTGAGCCTGTGTCTGTGGTGTCCTGCAGAATCCCCAGCAGCCCGGCGTGCACACTGTGCCCATCCCACGTTGGCATGTTGCTGGATTCATGGATCAAGGGTTACTGTAGCATCCTGCACATGAGGGCTCCCGCAGCGTGAGAGGCTTTGACTTGCTTCCACACAGTCTGAAGATGAGGCTCTCCATTTACAGAGTGGATGTTTGGGGGGCGGTGGGTTAACGCAGTCTCTGTGTGGGGTATCCTTGTCTCCATGTGTTCATGTACCCTGGGGGGTCTCCTCCGTGGCCTTTGTTCTGCCTGAGACTCTGAAGTCTCCACCCGTCTGCCCTTTCATCCATGGAAGGGGCGATCTGGCATGTGGACAGGCTCTGTAATCTGAGCACGCACGACCCCTTCTAACTGCTGTGTAATTAGGAGAAGTGACAGGAAAACACTGGGTGTGCAGACAAATGACCGGCTAAGTGTTGACTGTTTTGATTGTCTGAGAATTGTCTTGCCTCCATGTGAATGTCCCCCCAGCTGACTGAGCGGCACCCTTTCCTCACCTGCTGGCCCCTTGGATTTATTGGCTTCTCCCACGAGCTGACCATTGTGCTGGTTGCAGGGACAGTGCTCTTTGGAGGAGCCTCGATCTGGGGTATCGGTCTTCAAATATATTTCCCACCATCCCCAAAGATTGTCAAGATAATCCGGGAGGTAGCACCTGCCAGGGCTTTGAAATACTGAGCTCCACCATGAGACATGGGAGCTGAGTGCCCCAGTGACTCGGAGGGGCCCGGAGCTCCCAGCCCCGCAGCTGTTGTGGCTTGACACTGGCCTGGTGCTGGACTTCCTGCCCTGCCCTCGCCCTCGCCCTCACCAGCCAGCCATTGCCGCAGGAGCCAGGAGCCAGGTCCCAGGGCCCTCCCTCTGTTGCCTTGGAACCTGCTGTTGGGTCAGGCCTGTAGCCCCTCCTGTCATCTCCCATGCCAGAGTGGTGTGTCGGGAGAGTGGGGCTGCAGCTTTGTCACTTGGGGCCCCTCTGTGACCCCCTCTGGCTTCCTGCTCTGTCTCTCTCTAGCCCTTGCTGCCTCTCCGACCCTTTGTGTTTTCCTCCCAATTTAAGCTTGTTTTCAGGTGTTCCCCCTGAATAGGTCGAGAGGGACTTATGTTCCTAAAACCGAGGGCCAGCTCTCCTCCCATGCTTGGACTGCCGGGTCCCAAGAGGGTCTTGGAGCTAGTGGCCTGTGGGTGAGGCCACACTTAAATCCCCTGCAGGACAGGGGGGTTAGCTGATGTTTTAAGACCTTATTGATGTGTGTGGATGGGTTGTGACCACTGAGGACATTCTGTCCTATATCCGAAGACAGGATGTTAACAGTTGCCCTGGGAGTTCTTTCTTGCAGGCCTGGACTTAGCATGGAATCAGGGGGGAGGCCCTCTGAGATCATCTGGCTGCCACCACCCAGTCCGCTTCATGGTCTCTGGAGGCCATCGTCCCTCCCGTGTTGGCTGGGCTGTTCTGGAGGGCTGGGGAGAGGGTCTCCTACAACTGTGCTTTCAGCTCGCAGGGCAGCCGAGGCCGGGCTGACGTGCCAGCATTAGAGATGCCGTCTGTCTGCGTCCCAGGCCTTTCCTTCCCCAGAACCAGTTGGAGATGCTGTGACTGGAGTGCCCTCACTGTGAGGAGCAGTGTGCTTTCAGCCGCTCAAGTGGGGAGCATGTTTACCCTGGGAAGTGGTGATGGCCATCCAGTGTGTAATGAAACGCAAGAATGTGAGGCCTTCTGAGCTCGTGATTTAGATGCTTTTCTCCTTAATGATGATCTCTCTGTGACCCTCCGTCCTGAGATTGATGTTCAGGTTTATTGCCAAACCGAGACTAGTTAATTAAATTGTAAGTAGAGACTTCCAAATACAGTGATTCTCCTTGACCTTAAAAAGAAAAAGTTGTCTTGGTTTTGAATGTAGGCCATCGAATTCTGGTTTTGAAATGATTCCCCAAAGTCATTTTTGTTCGTGGTTACAAGTTGCTGGAGAACGCGAGTGGTTTTATCTCCCTCACTATAAAGCACCAGTGTTCCTCTAAAAACCAGGACAGAAGGCAGCCTTGCAGCTGCATTTCCATGCCGGGCTGGCTGGAAGAGGAGTTTCTATAGTGGAGGTCACCTTCCCTGCCCATAAGCCATTGGCTCTCAGGAAAGACCGTGGGGCACTTCCTCGCTTTACTCTCCGTGGCCCGCTGTGCCCTCCATGCTTCGGGCTGTGGGTTCCGGGTGGGCCCCCTGCGGATGCACCGTGCTTCCCCATGCTTCTCTGTGCTCCCTCTCAGCCACGCACCCCTGTCACCGTGCAGGGGACAGTGCAGGCCCAGTGTGTGCCCACAGCTCTTCTCTCGCAGGTTACACCTCCCGCCCTCTGCCGGGTCCCTTCGTGTGACCCCTGGTTTCAGACCCCTGTGCGTTTGTGTGCATTTGTGTGTGTGTGTGACTGCCCCAACCTCTGGTCCCTGCCATGTGAGGACCACCCCCTCCCCCCGGCTAAGGGTGAGGCCCCCCGCCGAGGGTGTGTGCAGCTGGCTCCCCGGGGGCTGCAGCCCCGGGCCCCATGGTCGTTACTGGCACAGAGCAGGAGGATGTGGACCCACAGGCTCTCCGCTTGGAATTCGATGGTGCCACATCTGCAGGAGCACTGGGGGTGCAGCAGGGTGTCACAGGGCTGAGGCGGGACCCGGGCTAGGAGCTTCTGTCACACAGTCTGTCGTGTGTACTGCGTGACTGGACGTAGGGCTGAGGGGTGCTGAGGGAGCCAGGAGGCGGTCCCCACCATGGCGCCAGGGGGGTGGGGGTTCTGAGCATCTGTCCCTGCACCGCCGGCCCTTCATCTGGTCTGCACAAAGCATCCCCAGAACAGTTGATGCTTGGAGCTTCTGTTGAAATGAGTGAATTATAGAGGAGTGAGAGTCCACGGCCCACCCCCTTTTTACACTTGGATGCCTCCCTCCTAATGGCAAAGAAACCTGCAATTCAGCTTGAATCTGTAATTTCCCACTTGATCTTCCTGTAGGTCTTTCTGTTTCACCCCTATATGCAGAAACAGCTCCAGCAGGAATTGTATCTTGTCTCGCAACCACCCTGGTACGATCATTCTGGTTAAGCAAAGCTGACCGTGGCCCTGTCCATCTGCTTCCCGAGGATAGCAGCCAGAGAGCCAGGGTTGGAGAGAGCTGCCGGGTTGCGGAGGTGGCAGCCGAGCAAGGCGGGGGGGTGGGGGGAGCTGTTCTTCAGAGCGGCCTGGCCCTGGAGCATGCTGGGGACCTTAACCCTCGCCTGTGTAGGTGGGCGGCCAGGCCAGCTGCTGAGCGGTCAGTGGAGGGCCTCCCATCGTCTTGTGGGGAGCAGCCTCTGTGTATCTGCTGCTCAGGCTCCTGCAGACCCCTGTTTGGCCTCCCAAGCCTCTGCCGGGCCCTCCACACTCAGAGAGACCCCTGGGTTGACTGAGCAGCTGAGGGTTAAATGAAGGCCATTGCAAGATTCTCCCTGGTTCTGCCCCTGCCTGCTTCCCATGAGCCCACCCCCTTCAAGTAGCGCTAGTCTCCTCTAGCTTGTTAAAATCGCGTGCACTGGTGCCCTGTCCTGGGAGCCTTGGTGGACCTGCGGGGAAACCCCCAGGCCCTTGCTGGCCTGTTAGCCAGCCTGGGCTGGGCAGCCTGGACTCTGGTGGGGGTACTAACATCCAGGTCCCCCGATCCCCACTGTGGTCCCCTGTGGCGCCCTCAGGCAGATGCTTGAGGAAGCCGCCTTCACGATATCTGCTGTTGAATCTTTGGATGTCCTTGCCCCAGTTTACCCATGTGTCCCCTGGGAGAACAAGCCTCATCGTTCACTCATCCTGAGGGCCAGGCCAGGAGAGGCTGTATGTGCAGAGAGCACCTCTCTGCCCAGACTGCGAGTGTCCATGGAAGGTTCTAGAACTCTGCTGCCCCATCCCCTAGATGTCTTCAGGAGCACAGTGCAGCACTGCCCTTGCATCTGTGATGCAGGTAGCCCCTGAGCTCGTCCTTTGCCCGTTGCTCAGGCTCCGTTCCGCTGCTCCCTGAGGCCCTGTGACGTGGGGCTGGCTCTGCCCCCCGTTACAGTTTGCCTCTGTTTCCTGCTCGCTGTCTCCTCGTCAGGGAGCCTGGGATGGAGGCCTCAGGCCGTGGCTCCGAGGTGGCCCTAGGTGGGCTTCTCCTTTGCTCCTGCTCTGCATCCCTGGAGTCCGCCCCTGCATCCCCTGCTTCCATATCCCTGCCCCCCCTGCGTGAGCGGCAGTCTTCCCGAGGCCCAGGCTCCCTCTCAGAGGCAGGACACACAGCAGTGGCAGGATCTGAGCTGACGCCATCCTCTAGAAAAAATAGACCAGCAAGAACCTTGGGAAATGATTTCAAGAAAGAGGAGATTTTCTTTTTCTGTTGTTCTGTGCTCCAAGAAGTGGATGAGGAGCACTTGGGAAGGCCTGTGCCCAGAAAAGGACGGTGGGCGGGCAGGCGGGGTGGGAATTCATCTCCTGTGCCCTGTGGGCATGCGGATCCCAATGTGCAGACCCCCACATGCAGACCCCGGCGGCGTGCGGACTTGGCGTGTGGACCCAGTGCGTGCAGACCCCAGCCTGCAGACCCCAATGGGCTGCTGCATCTCAGCTCAGAAGGGCACCGGGTGCTGCGGGTCCTTCAGGGGCACCAAGAGAGCAAATGTGTGGGGTCGGGCCTGGGGGTCCCTGCCTGGGGGGCGACAGGGGGACGGCAGGGGATCCTGGGTTCACTCCTGGATACCTCAGTGTGTTTCCCCTAAGTAAGAGTCTTCTCTCTGTAACCACAGTGCTCCCGCCAAAGCCAGGAGATTGACCTTGATGGGAGAACTGGCATCTCGCCTGCAGACCCCGTCCGGGTGTCAGTCCGTGTGTCACCGCGTGTCCCCGATCCCACGCTGCCTTCACTTGTCTTTTCTTGCCTGGGACAGACTTGGCCTTTCTTTGTGTTTCGTGACTTTGCTGTTTTTGAAGCGTGTACATTTGGGTTTTGTTGTTTTGTTTTCTTGCCAGAATGTCTGTTAATTTGGGCTTATCTTTTGCTTCCTGGTGTGAGATCCAGATGTTGGCAGGAATCCACAGACGTGTGGCCCTGTCCTCCTTAAGGATCTATTGAGGATGCGCCGTCAGTTGCTGGTGGCGTTGGCTTTGATCGTGGGCTGTGGGGGTGTCTGCCAGGCTCCTGTTTGTGTTGAGAAGTGTCTTGTGAGGAGATGGCGGGAGCAGCTGTGCCGCCCGCCCTCCAGCCTTTCACACTGCTTTGGGCATCCCTAGGTCAGCACGTTGTCCGGGGCAGTTGCTCCTGGGGTTTGCTAACGCGGCCATGCTCCTGCATTTGTTAGTTGCTCTCCTGCTGGAAGTGTGTGTTTGTGTGTTTGAGCTTGGGGAGTCCTGTGTTTTTCACCAGGTTACAGGTCTTTCCTAAAACTAATCATTTTGATGCTCAGAATTTCCCAGCTTGGTGCAGGGGGTCCTTGAGGGAGCATTCCCCCAACAAGGAGGGGGGACAGTGGAGTAGCTCCGGGGTGGCACGTCGCATTTTGTCTGAGAGCCCCGTGGGTGTGTCTGCAGGCCGTGGGAGGGGGAGTCCTGGGGCGCCGTGGGCTGAGAGGGAAGGTCGTGTGTGAGCCGGTGGGCCTGAGCCCCACGTGGGCACTGAGGCCTCTCTCTCCACCGGCTGGTGGGAGGCACGTGGGGGGCACTCCCCGAGAACCTGGAGGGACGGGGTCTGCAGTTGGCTTTCTCAATGAACCCAAGTCGTCTGAGAGGCAGGGTGGGGGCAGGCTGTGGGCTCCTGGGGGCAGCGGTCTCTGTGCACAGGCAGATGACTGTTCACACTTCTAGGTTACAGATAAGGAAGCAAAGAGCAAACTGCATTTAGCTCCTCCTCAAGGCAGTTCCGGGAAGCGTGCGTTTCTCCATTATCTGGGGTAGGTTTTCAGTGCCAGAAACAGGTACAGATTCCTTCTGTCAGGGTGGGGTAAAGGGCCTCTTAGGTCTTTCAATATGATGATGATGGGTAGAACCCTTTCTGGAGTGTATCTTCTTTGATAAACTCATCGTTTTAAACTGTGTTCTGGTGATTTTTAAAAAAAAAATGGTATGGGAGCTAAGTGCTTAGGTGACCTTTGGTCTCTTGTCGTATATCCGCTGTTGTTCGTTTTACAGGTTCACTGTTGATACCCCGGCAGCTTTGGGCTTGTTCATAAATACTGGAACAGAGCAGAACAGAGCAGCCCATGAGCACTGCCACGTCAGGGCAGAATCAGACTGTGTCCGCATGTCCCTGCTTCCTGCAGACCCCCGGGCGCTGACCTGGCAGTGGGCAGCAGACTGTGTGCTCCGGTGCTGGGCAGGCCAGAGCGGGGCACTCCCGGGGCCTCTGCCATCTGCTTCCAGGCATGGCGATGAGGGTGGGCGTGGACCGCTGTGGCTGGTGGTCCCACCGTGTGGCCTGTGCAGCGCCCGGCCTCCCTGCACCAGTACTCTGGCTGCAGTCACAGGCGCTCATCAGTGGGGGCGGGGCCCTCAATCCGGGGGTGGTTTGGGGAGCTGGCCTCACCCCTGTATTCTGTCTGTAGCAGCGGGCCGGGCTGGGCTGCTCGCCTTCCAGCACCTGTCACGCCTCGGTCCGATTCTGTCCTTCATTCCGGGGTCTCCATGAATGCGTGAAGACTCTGGGTCTGCTGTTGTCAGGGAATCTTGGGACACTTAGCAAGTGTCCACTTCACTTGAGGCACTGAGCACTTGTGTGAAGCATGGTGGGGATTAGGCTTTGGTTCTAGACTTGCTTGAACCGGGATGCAGATGGGTACAGCTTGGCGACATGCCTCTGTGTCTCCCGCTTATGGGCTCTCATCCTCAGAAATGGCCTTGGCGGTGGGCTGAAGAGAGGGAGGTGAGAATCCTGAGCCCCCGGGGCCCTACTCCCTCACTTGTTTTCTGTCTGGAGGACTTGTGCGTGCGGCATACCTCTGTATCTCATCTCCCCCCCTTCCTCCTCCTCCTGGCTCTGTAGCACTTCCCTGCCAACAAGGGACAGTCTGGGCGCTCCTCAGACACAGTTTCTCAGCTGTGGTAGCCTCTCGGGTCGTGGCACAGGAGTCCAGGCGGGAGCAGGACCCCCGGCAGCCCTGCTTGACTGCCCTCTTGTCGTGGTCTGTGCCCCTGCTTTCCCAGTGTGCCCCGTTCTGAGGCAGATGTGTTAGCCCTCAGAGGGGCCGCCCCATGAGCTGGGCATCTTGGCCAGGGGCCCTTCTCTTCCCTGAGTTCCAGGGGACCCGCTGTTTCTCCAGCCCTTTCTTGGACTGAGCGGCCTCTGGATCGGGACATGGATGACTTCACACATCAGCAGGTATCTGAAATGACCTCTCTGTGCTAGGTCCTGGGTATACAGGGATGCATTAGGCAGAGTGCTTTGTTGGGGAACTCTTATCCAATGAGACAGCAGATTGAGAGAGTTAACAGTGTGGCGAGCTTCTCTAGTTATCCCAAAGGAGTCGGAAGGGGCGGTGGGGGGGGACATCTTTGCGGAAGACGGATGTCAGCTCTGAGTCTTGCGTAGGTGTTTGCGGTAGTGAGTGAAGGAAGGGTGGTGTGAAGCAGTAGCACCATTTCTGGACCTGTGGGTGGCTGACTGAGCAGAGTGGGCAGTGTGGGAGGCCGTGGGGGAGACGGTCCAGACAGGCTTGTACGGTGCTGGAGAGCCAGCCGTGGGCTTGCTCCCAGCCCTGCGCTCAGAGACAGGACGTCACCGTGTGGCCTGGTAGGAGAGTTTGTGCCCCCGCAACTCGACAGCACTGAGCACACCGCTGATGTGGGAGGAGAAGGGGGGCCTGGTCAGGACCTTGGCCCCTTCGTAAGCACTGTGGACGGGTTGTAGGTGGTAGAGGAAAGTCACGAGAACTGAGGGACGTTACACCGAGTCGGAGTGACCTGTTAGCTGTCCTTCCTGATGCTAAATCAGAGCTGCAGTCCTTGCATGTATGCTGTAGATTGAGGCCTGCTACTTCTAAATGTACATTTCAGGTTACAAACTAGGAGCTTTTAAAGTTTTTGAGTAAGACTACTTGTGCTCAACTATTTTTTTCCCTTGGTAAGAGTATGAACCAGAATAGATACGTCATGCTTATACATGTGGTTCAGTTTTACTCTGTTACATATTCGTGTCTGTGTCCAGAGATGCAGAAGGAAGTGCCTTCTTTCCTTCAAAAACAAGTCAGTTCCCTCAACTAGATTCTGGTCTTCAGTAACGGCTTATGACACGGGAGTGTCAGAGTACTAGAACTTACTTTGGAAAGTGCTTTTTCCATAGGCACGCTGGGATCATCCGTCCCATCCATCTTCCCCTTTACTTCTTGATTAGCCTCTGGCATTTCGTCCTCTCTCCCCTGATCCATCCATCCATCCATCCATCCATCCATCCATCCATCCATTCATTCATCCGTCCACCATTGGACTGTCCATCTCCATCAAGGTGTCTGTTAATCAGTGTGTCTGTCTCTCCATCTTTTCATCCACTCATCTCTCTCATTTTCCTTTTTTTTTCCTCAAGATTTTATTTATTTGATAGAGCGAGAGAGTGCGAGAGCACACAAGCAGGGGGAGTGGGAGGCAGAGGGAGAAGCAGACTCCCCGCTGAGCAGGGAGCCCGATGTGGGGCTGGATCTCAGGACCCTGGGATCATGACCTGAGCCGAAGGCAGACACTCAACTGACTGAGTCACCCAGGTGCCCCCTCATCCCTCCCACTTTCATGGAAAACTCTTACTGTCTTGCCCTTTGGGTCCTGGGTGTGGAAGGGAATTGGAAGGAGCCTGGTCAGTACGATCTCACAGTTTAATGGGTGAGCTGGCCATGCCAACCACCAAGGCCACTATAAGTGCCGTCCGTCTTCTTACAGAAATCTGCAGGTGGCCCAGTGGGGTGCCGAGGAAGGGGAAGACAACTTCGGGGGGAGGTAGAAGGGCTTCAGGTGGGTGGTGGTGCTCGAGCTCAGTTTCGAATGTGGGCATGCACAGACCTGCACACCAGCCCAGGCGTGGGAGTCGCAGGTCATGGTCAGAACTCGGATGGGTATTTTCTTGGTAATGTTCTCAGTCTTAAATGTGCCATGGTGGAGGGAATGAATGTTTCTGGAGAAGCTCCTCATCTTCAGCTTCACTGCGGATTTGGGTCACATCAGGGCTTTCTTACTGCTGACGAGATGATTTGCAAACTGTTTATCCGAGCTGTGTGCTTGTTTAGCTCAGAGCTTATTTCTTCTCTGCTTTCTGCACCATTTGAAAAAGGGCCTTGCCTCTTGGTTTGGAGGTTGGGTTAAGCAGAGCCTTCCTTTCCTGTCCTGACTCATAGCCATGGCTAGGTTACCGAGCTGGAGCTGTGGGCAGCCCTGGCCGGCCCTCCCCATCCCTGTCCTGCCGGAAAGGGGAACACAGGGGCTGGTGTGTTGTAGGCCGAGACGAGTCTGCTCCTGCCAGGGTCAGTGCAGTGAGTGAACGTGGTGGATGGGCCCTCCAGGGACTGCCAGGGAGCCATGCCTGCTGGTATCCACACTCATGCAATTCCTGCTCCTGGGTTTGGGCGAATCCTATGGCTTGATGGAATATGGGGTGGTGGGCTATCAGCCCCGTGATTACATCACATTATCTAACACTCCATTTTAGCAGACTAGCTAGAGATTCTGCCTCTGCTCTTGAAGTAGGCGGCCACCCTGGAGAAGCTCACATGGCAAGGACTCGAGGGTGGCCTCCAGCTGATAGCCAGCAGAGCTGGGCCCTCGGCCATACACCTGCAGGGGCTGAATTCTGTCAACACCCTGGATTAACTTGGAGGTGGGTACTTCTTCGGCTGAGCCTCTGGATGAGAGTGCAGCCTTCATTGCGAAGCCCCAAGCGGTGGGCCCAGCCATCCTGCCTGGACTCAGAGCCATGGGGGCCGTGAGATAACAAATTCATGGTGGTTATTTGTTATATGGAATCAGAAAACTAATGAATGAAGGACAAATAATGCCATTGAGCCCCCCGCCTTTCCCTGCAGGGCCCGCACTCCTGCCTGGCTCTGCTCACCACCCTCACAGGTACATTTCCCGTTGCACCCTCTGTTGGTGGGCTCAGAGAGCCCAGAGACAGCCCCTCTTCCCGGAGTGTGTCGGGGCTTACTGCTTCCTCAACTGCAGATCAGGCCTGGCCCACCGTGCCAGCCCATCCGATCTTGGAACCTGAGCCGCAGACTCTCCATCAGTGCCCTCACCGTGTCCCCATCCAGAAGCCCGTATGGGTGTTGGGTGGGATGGAGCCAAGAGCCAGTCCCCTCCAGCTCCTGTCTGTCTGGTCTGGTGTCCCACCTCCTCCAGTGTCCAGGCCGCTGCTGTTGTGCACCTGCGTGGCGGCTGTCCTTGCTGCGTGCTGTCAGCACCTCTGTGCTCGGGGTGCCCGGAGAAGTTGCTCTGTCAGCTGCGCTCTTTTCTAATAAATCAGGTTGGTTGTTGCTTCCTGATATGAAAACAGGCGTTTGTTGAGAAGCTCATGAGCACATCTGCGAAGTGAGAATGATTTAACACCTCGTCGCTTCAATTCTGGGTAGCTCTGGAAGAACTTGTATTTTAGATAATGTTACTGTCAAAAAAATATGCCTTAATACCTCTCTAAAGATGGGAGGATAGTGTGTCGTGGTGTCAGATAGCTCCTGCCTTCTCCCGTCCTGCTGGGAGCCTTAATTTCTCTCCCTGTGCGTGTAGGCTGGGTCCTGCGGGTGCGCGGTGGCGTCCGTGCCCCGAGGCCCGCGAGTGGCTGGGCTCTGGCCGCTCCCTGCCGCTGTGCACTGACCGTTAGGCTCTCCTGCTTGGGGCCAGTGGTTGGCAGGCTTGCGGGTGTGACCCACCTTCACCCCCACCCTCATGTGCAGCGTGTAAGAAGGTAGCAGTCACATGGTGTGATCTTGATGTTCAAACCAGCCTTGGGGTAGTTGTTTTGGGAGAATGTATTTGCAGTTTGGCCTCTGCCCTGATGTCTTTCTGGGTCGCTGCCTCAGGGCCATTTGATGGTGGCTGGAGTATTCGTTCGTACCCCCAGTGGGTGTGCGCTTCTGCCGCTAACCCCTCGGAGGGGGTGTCAGACCCACAGGTTAAGGGCTGGCTCAGTTCTCCACCAGACTGCCCCCCTTCAGACGCCAGCTGCACCTCCGTGGTCCCCAGGCCTGCCTGCACTTTTGTCCGAGTTCCCATAAATTCAGTGGTTCCCATGGCTCCCTTAGGTTCGACAATCCACTAGAATGGCTCACAGAGCTCAGGAAGGCACACTATACTTAGGATTATGGTTTTATCGTGAAGGGTACAGATCAGGAGACCCAGCCAAAATAAGAGAGGCATAGGTTGGGGTTGGGAAGGGTCTGGGCCTGTAGAGGGTCCCTTCTCCCTATGGAGTCAGGATGTGTTGCCCACCCCACCCTGCACTGCATCCGTGTGTTCACCACCAGCCAGGAAGCTCTCCTGGGTCTGGGTGTTCAGAGTGTATCAGGTTCCCTCAAATGGGCACCATTGGATCGTGGGCCCTGTGTTGGACTTATTCTCCAGCTCCTCTCTTCTCCCTGACACCTGGCAGCTGAGGGTCCCAGCCAGTCCCCATCCCTGAGCCTGCTGAACCTCCTCCGCAGTCACCAGAACCTCTCTCGTTAGCACAGCAGGGACGGCCCGCCCTGAGGAAGTCTGAGGACTGAGAGCCTCTCTCCCAGGAAGGGGGCAGAGACCAGCTCCCTTCTTTATTACGGAACAAGGCGTTCTCTCTGACCAGGCACATGGTCCAGAGTCATTGCAAAATGGCGCATCTGCAGTGTTTGACGTTACAGAGGCGCTTCTGGGAAGCCAGCTTCGTTGGTTCTCATGGAGCTTCTGTGTGCTCCTGCTTGCTCCTGGAGGATGAGGGAGGTGTGGAACTGTCGTCCAGTGGGACCCGCTGGGATCCCGGGTTCTTGGCATATAGGGTGGGGGCGGGGGTTGGGTTTTCTCTCCTTACACCATCAGCACATTCCTAAGATGGTGTTAAATTGTCTAAATAAATCTCACTTCCTATTGATTTCCATTACAATTTCCAAGGTAAAAAATGTTTTTCTGAAGATCCTTATTGAAATGCAACAGCATATATTATTGAGGGAAATGGTTTCCTGAGGAAGCACATGGTGCACGGCAATACAGTCAGCTGCCGTTGATGGTAGGCCTGCGTGGGGTCAGATTTCCCTCACCAAGTCCCCCTTGCGCACCTGTGCTGTAGCACCGGCCCAGGTAGGCCCTTCCTGGCTTCCCACCCATGCCCTCCGGCCACACACGGGGCAGTGGCTCCCCTTTCTGGGTGGTGGCTGCCACCATGCCAGGAACTTTCCTGAGAGAGTGCTGTGAGGGAGCATGCTTTTCAGGAGTGGAGGACCTCAGGGCCCTGAGAGCCAACAAGAACTTTCCAGAAGCTGACCTGGGATTTGAATCCAGGCTCTCCTGACTCTAAACCTGAGGTCTGAGCACTCTTCCTTAGTGTCTGGCTCACCCTTAGTAGGCTCGCCCACTGCCCAAGGGAGAAGACGGGCCAGCAGCCAGACTCAGGCCATGGCCTCCTCACTGCCCCTGGCGTGGGGCTGACAGGACGGTTTGCCTGCAGGGATTTGCGGGGAGTGTCCTGTGCTGGGAGAGTGGAATTGTAGGTCCTGGGTTCTGCTCTATTTCCTCATTTCCCCCGTCTGCCCACCCTGTCCCCTTCCAGCTCAGACTCCCTGTTCCTTCGGGGCACCTCTGTGGGTGTCTGTAGTGGGGAGCCCTAGACCTCCCCTCTTCATGGAGATGGCCGTGCCCCTGCGCCCCGGATACAGCGAGGCCCGGGTTCTCTGGCCCATGGATGCAGCTGGGCCCTGCCTCCGTGTGGACCTGACCCTTTTCCAGCTGTCTTCCTCCAAACCGGGAGGGTGGGTGAGCCCAGACAAGGGGCTTCTCGCTGCAAAGAGGCCCACGTTCACTGTCAGGGGGCTCTTGTTTTGTTCCTTTTTTATCTCTTTAACTGATAGAGAATTGAATCTTCCTCCCAAATCAAAGCCTATTCACGCCTTGCCCGGAAGAAGTGTGATGTATTCATGTCTGGTCTTGGCTTTGTGGAGGGGTTCTGAACGGTGTTCTTTGTCAGGTATCTAAGTGTGAGCAATTATGCTCCCTCTTCGGGCAAATAAATCTAAGTAGTGTCTGCCCTCTATAAACAGTAGGTGTTTTTTATGCCAAGTCAATGGGATCCATGTTTTTTTCCTCTTTAGCATAAATCCTGGGACACAGTATGTTTGCATAACGTATTTTTATTTTTAATCAAGAAGACAAGATGTTTTCAGTGGAATTTTCAGTCTGTAGCTCTGCTGTTTAAAGTGCTGAGAAGTGTCCAGCAACATTGTGGTGGCCTCTCTGCGTGTGGATGTGACAGGCACCTTCTTGGGGGTGCTGTGGTGATGGCAGTGCCCTAGCCCGTCACGGAGGGCTTTGTGAAAAAAGTCTTTTCAACCTGAAAGAGGACAATAATTACATCTGCCTGCTCATTCATTATATGTACACTCTTATTTCCAGTGAAATGGAAAATTTCAAATTCAGAATTATTGCTAACCAAATTACCTTTATCGGTGAAAGAGCATCTGCTCACAATTACTTATAAAATAGGAAAAATGAAGCTTTTCAACATATACGTTTGTAGCCCTGACGTCTATAAATTGAAAGTAATGTGTCGAGTTTAGTTGGCCGTTTTTCAGTGCATTCTAAGCAGGAGGCAGCCCTGCCAGGAGTCCCGCATGCCAGAGGGGGGCTGGGAGGCCGGCGGTGAGCCCACCTTGTGACTCTCCACCACTTAACTTTCGGACAAGCCATCTCCGCGTGAGGGACAGGAGCTCCTGCGGGCCTGAGAGTGCCAGGGTGGCCCGGCTATGGGGTGCCTCGTCTTGGCTCACGTCTGGGGCTCAGAGCCCCAC
This sequence comes from Zalophus californianus, assembly GCF_009762305.2. Lineage (NCBI taxonomy): Eukaryota > Metazoa > Chordata > Mammalia > Carnivora > Otariidae > Zalophus > Zalophus californianus. The sequence goes on along the minus strand of NC_045603.1, from coordinate 3,095,794 downwards.
CACAGGGACGGGGGAGGGGGTTGGCCTTCTCAGCACACCTCTCAGGAGCTCCCAGGTCCCCACGGGGCAGAGAAGGCTGGGCGCGTGGGGCACGGAGGGTTGCTTCTTCTGATGAAACAGACGACTGTGAGACTCAGGGTTGAATTCTCTGTCTCTCCTCCCAGTTGCTGGGCTGTTGGAGGCAGGCTGCAGGTCTTGTCTGCCCTGTACTGTCCTCTCCCAGGCAACCCGGGTACGCGGGGTGGGGGTGGGGCGTGGGGGGCTGGTAAATTTTCCCTGAAATAGTTGATGGATGAGGAGCCTTTGCTCTGGAAGGACTTCGCCTGTGTCCTTGTGGGATCAGCGGGGCGTCGGGTTTCTGGTCGTTCCCGCGGCCCATGCCTTCCCATATGGGCCGGGCCTTGCTCTGCAGAAGGCAATCGCCGTGCCCTGGGGGCTGGTACCCAGACACACAGGGCGAGGCCCTGCGCCCATGTGGCAGTGTGGGGTCCCTTCAGACACAGAGAGGGGCAGTCCTGTGTCCAGTACCCTGCCACCTGGCCTGTATCCGTGGACACTTGACCCAGCCTGCCGCTCTGCCCAGGCAGAGGGTGGACGTGTCGCTGGCTCAGGGTCCTGCAGGGCTGGCCCCTTCAGGAAGGGTGCTGGTCATCACGCTCTGGCTGGGATGGGCTCCTTCCTGCAAGCCTGAGACAGGAGCCGCCTCTGTCTGCATCTCCTGGGGAGGGGCTGAGAACTCAGCTGTCCCTGTGCCCCCTGCTGCTGGGGCCTCAGGTGGGACTCACTGTAGAAGAGAAAGGCTTAATTTTTACGGTTTCCTTAGGTTACTTCAGTGATAGATGTTCCAGAAATACGTTTAATTTTCCAAATCTGTTCGCTCACCAGTTTACATTAGAAGGGTGACTCATGCCCCCCAACACATTTTTAGAGCTGTTTCCCCAGTGTGTCAACTGGTGACCTTGTCCTGCGCTGCCTGGAGGCGCCACAGCAGAGCATGGGCCTGGTTGGGGAGGCCATGGCTGTTCTGTCCTTAACTCGTGTGGGCAGCCTGCTTCCCCGGCTTTCGTCCACGTGTCCTGAGGGCGTCCGGCTCTGGCCATTGTTCTCCCCAAGTGATGTGCCGAGCATGGACTCCATGCCGGGCTGGGCTCTGTGTCTGCCTGTGGGCCCAGACAACGTCCCCCGTCCCGCAGGAGGCCGGGGTCCAGGGGAAGACCCCGCTGGTGGTACCCCAGGGAGAGCCTGGATGACGGCTCCTCATCAGTGCCCTGGGCTTGCTGGTCCCTCAGCTAACAATCCATGGTGTTACTGGGCAGGAGCAGAGGATGGGAAGCAGTGGAAAACGTAGCTTGAATCCACATTAGTAAACTCGGAGTCAGCATTTCCTTCCCGATGGTTAAAATGTGACCCACCCGCTGCTGTCGTTGATGGGGCTTGGCCTGTGCCAGGCCCACAGGGTGACTGGACTGGGGCGGATGGGCTGGCTGCTGTGCCGTGGGAGGCTCCAGGCTGCTGATCTGCTGCAGCCCTGGGGTCTGCTTGCGCCAGTGGGCGAGGCGCTGGCATGGCTGACCTGGCCCTGTAGAGCGGTGGGCTGGGGTGACCAGCAGGACCAAGGGCCTCCAGCCGGGGCCAGCCTCCTGTCCCGGGAGCCGCCCCTGTGCTGGCCTGCCTCCTTCCTGGGCTGTTTTCAGGCAGTGGTCCTGTCTGCCCAGCTGTCGCCCGTGTTCCAGCCTGTTCTTCCCCAAGCTGCCAACGCAGGGAAGTTACCCTACTTTTCCTGTGTGAGGGAGGTTTTTTTCAGTAAAATCAGAAATTTTCTAAAGTGTCTGTTTTCAAGTGTTCTCTTGTTTGAATTTCACGCTAAGCAGAGCGCTCAAGTCAGTGCCCTGGGCCGGGCCGGAGGCTGACTGCCTGCTGGTGGGGCTTCTGCCCTTGAGCTGCGGGCAAAGGTCAGGCCTGGATGGAGGGCCACTCAGGGGAACTCTCCAGAGGCTTAGTTTTGTAGCTGCTGATAATTGCAGGCTAGAAATCATTCTTCAGTTCCTACAGAGAACACAGTGTCCCGTCACATTGCTGAGACCGCTCCTCCGTATTGCACTGTGGGGGACAGAAGCAGGGAAGGAAGACTGGGCATTTGGGGCTTTGCTCGTTCCTGGTGCTGGCCACCCGTTTTCTCCGTGCGTTCACGCACTCCTTCCCTCACTCATCATCTGACAGACACTTGCGAGACTCCTGGTGTCTGGACAGGACGTACAGAGTTGACTTGCCCACAGTACCTGCCCCAGGGTGAAGCCCAGGACGCTGGGAGAAAGGCTGGACTCGAGGTGTTTAGCAGCAAGAAGAGGGGCAGGCTGACGGCACAGGGAGTTTAGGGAACTCTCCAGGTGTTTGGCACGTGACTAGCTCTGCCCTGGAAGGGACAGGGAGGCCCGGGGGGGGGGGGGAAGGCTGGAGTGTCAGCGACACCGGGTGGTTGGGTATGGACGGGGTGCCGTCTGGCACTCGGTGCCACCGGCGGGTGACACCCGTGGGACGTGTTGGGGGACTCAGGGCTGAGGATGAGATGCATTCCTAGCATATTCCAGTTTTCTCAGACTGTGGGCCATTTATGGGACCCTCACAACATCTTGAGTGGAACCTCTGGAGGCATTAAGTGCTCCCAAGATGTTGGGCCAGCGTCACAGGGAGAGGATTGCCCCCTCCTGCCTGGGGGCTCTTGTCTGTGCAAAGCTGTGTGTCTCAGTTCTGCTGGGGACTGCTGCTGGGGAGGCCCCACCTAGCGCCATGCCGTTGATGGACTCCTGGCCTCTTTATGCTCCACTAGAGCAAGTGGGAACTTCTCTTTGGTAGTGAAATTAAGTTTAATAAAAAATAATTGTATTTAATAAAACATAAGTTGATTAGAAGAACACGGTTAGATAGACCACAGTGTGGCCCCACCCTGCCCCGTGTGCAGAACTTCTGGAATGGGGACCCTGTGTGATTGGCTGGAGTCCTGTTGCCCTCTGTCTCGCAGGGCCCCTGGGAGGGGTTCCCAGCACATCACAATCTTCCGGGGAGCTGGCTAAACACAGATTCTCAGACCCCACCTGAAAGATTTTGATGGAGAAAGTCGAGATGAGCCTGAGAACCTGTGTTCTTAAGCCCTTGAGATGAGGGTGCTGCCCAGCCCCGTGTGGGGACCACTGCGGTCACATCCCCCGCGGCTCCCTGCTGTCAGGCTGGCCTGCCTCTGAGCTGGCCCTGTGCTCCCCCGGGCCCTGGCCGTTGCTCAGGCCTGAGCTCCTCAAGGGCCTCTCACCTGTGTTTACCCAGCGCCCCAGGACAGGGGGACGGGCCCTAGTCTGCGGGCCGGGGGGCGCGGAAGATGGAGCTCGAAGGGGCCCAGTGCAAAGAAGACATTTTGTTGAAAACTTAGGTTTTATCCTAAAAATTAATGATGATGATTGACTTGATAATGCTTATTTATTTGGTTTTACTATAAGAATAGCTTTCAGATTTCTGAGGGGGATCTGTTCTTACTGCCTACTGTGACTCCGTTTGCTTCCAGCTGACTCCAGCCTTGCTGGAACATGGCTCCCTGGCTCACGCTCCACTCCAGCCCCTTGTGCACAGAAATGTTCTCCTCAGGCTTTCCCAGGGAGGACAAGAGGGATGGGTAACCTGCAGAAGTGCACGAGTCTTCCTTCAAGCCCGCACGGGCTTGGGCCAGAATCCCTCAGTCAAGCAAAAACAGAACAAGCCCCCCTCCGCTGGCATGTGAATTGCCCCTCTGGGGAGAGGGGCCCCTGCCCATAGGAGCTGAATACCCCGGGGAGCAGATACCAGCCAGAGGAGCCCCCACTGCCAGGCCTTCCCTCTCTGCCTGCTTCCTGGCCTTGGCCCCCTGGGCCCAAGCCTGCCCTGTGCTGCGCCCGGAGCCCTCGGTCCCTACGTTTGTCCCTGAGGAGGCCGCACATGGTGGGCCTTGGGGCGTTTGGGGTCTTCCCACTGGCTCGTCCCACTGGCTTCCTCCCTGGCATCTCGCCCCCAGCTGCCTGCAGGGGCTCAGAGGTGAGCCTGTGTGCTGCTTCTCAGCCCCGTGTCATTAACCACTGTCTTGTTGTGATTGACCTTACAGTGTGTTGCCGGGTCTGCCACACCACGTGGCCCAGCTGTTCCCCCACACCCGGCCTGCGTGTGTCCTGCCCCGCCTGCCACGTCGAGGGTGCCCAGGCGTGTTTGTCATGCTCAGCCGCGGGCAGCAGTGGCTTGGGGTGGGGTGTCGTAGCAGAGCCAGTGGAGGAACTGGCTCCAGTCATGGGGGCCAGAGCTGTCCGGAGCCAGAGCTGTCCACAGAGCTTTTCTGTGACCCGCCTTCCTCCTGTGGACGAGAGCACCCCGCCAGGCTGACTGTAAGCCAGAGTGACTGGAAGGTGCAGCGGGTCTCAGGACAGGGTCCTCCCGCCCCTCGCACCCCCCTCCTCTGTGCTTGGTAGTGAGGAGAGCCTTGTCTCTGCAGTACTTCACGTTACCAGGAACATGAGTAAAAACAAACCAGTAAGCAACAAAACATGCTTACTTATTTGCTAGTTCTAGAACTTTCTTCGGGAGACCTGGAAAACCTGTAGGCTTTTTTCAGGGTCACTTCTCAGGGCTCTCAGGGCTGGTCACAGGGGAAGGTAAGCCCCAGAGAGAAGGAACTTGCATGTAACTCAGGACCTCACAGAAAGGAGTGTGTGGAAAGAGTGCTTTTAGCAGTGCTTGGTGGACCCTGATTCAACACAGCATGGGAAGGTTCTGGTTCCAAGTCGGGACCTGTTCAGCAGTACTTGCTTGTCTTAGGACACAGCACGGAGTGGGTCTTCACAGGGCAGAATGCTAGGAAGCAGCAGGGTCACCACGATCCCCAGAATCTTTGCTTCCTGCAGAGGCACCTCCAGGATTTATGGACTGTGGAGCTTCATGGAGCTCTGGAACCTGCCCCCCAGGTTGCTGAGCACCCAGCAGAGAGGTCTGGGCCGGGAGCACAGGGGACCTCAGCTGTGGAGCATGTTGCAGTGGGATGGGGAGGAGCCGCTCGTGGCCAGTGGGAGATTGAGCGTCAGGGAAATGATGGTTCTTCTGAAGGGTCAGCTCTCCTCTCTGGAGGCCAGCCCCAAAACTGGAATCCAGAGGTACCCAGCCTAGGGCCCAGGGCTGTGTCCCACTCGCCCGCTCACTGGCTGGGTCTGGGAGCAGGTGGAGAATTGTCCCCAGACGAGCCTGAGGTCGTTTTGGGAGCTGGTGAGCTCTCCCTCTCTCTGTCCGAGCCCCTCCTGGAACTGCAGCCTGTGCCTGGTGGACTTGCCCGGGGCGGGAGAGCGCTCACTCCGTGTCCCAGAGCATCCGCTGGCCTCGCAGACCAGTTTCTCACCCGAGAGGCAGGAGTGGTCCTGCCCCTCTTACCAGGGGCGGGGCGCACACATGACCTGGGGGGCCACCCTTGCCACTGTTCCCATCACGGCCACCACTGCCGCTCCCTTTCCAGAGGAAGAGTCAGTCTGAACTCTTTTAATGGAGGTGACTTCTTCGCTCCCTGGGGATGTTGCTTGGGCGTCTGGTGGTTGGAGTGGGTGGTTCCAGGCAGAACCCTGGGGGCTCTCCCTCACAGCCATGGGGCCTGTGTTTGTCTCGCACAGAGCAAGTCCACCGGCACCTGGACCAGCACGAGGTGAGGTACCTGCAGTTCGCCTTCCGCTGGATGAACAACCTGCTGATGCGGGAAGTGCCCCTCCACTGCACCGTCCGCCTGTGGGACACGTACCAGGTGAGCTGTCTCCACAGCCCCCGCGGCCTCCTGCCGCGCCCGGCCCGGGCCCGCTGGCTTTCTGCCTGCTCGGCGGCCGCCCAGGGGAGGGTCTTCTCTGGTGTTCTTGTCAGCGGGGTAGACGGAACACCGGGAAGGAGAACTTCCTGTCGTTCTGTTTGTAGTTGAATTTCATTCCGACCGTGTGATGCCAGTGTCCCCGGGGCTCACGAGCAATTTACATTTTGTCGGGGCCCTAGGGGCGCGGTGGGGGGTTCTTGTAACTCGGCGCACGTCTGCGCCGCAGCTGCCAGAAACATTCACACTCAGGACTCACACATTGTCTGTTTTGAGTTACTTATAATAAAGATTTTTTAAAAAAACCACTGACAGATTCAGTGCAATATGAAATTTTCTCCTCTCCACCGACTTTGATGAAATTCGTTTCTTCTGGAGACTGAGTTTTCTGGAACAAACCACCTTTGTTCCCCCGAGTGTCCCATATGCTTATTCTAGCACCTTTCCATGTTGCCGGGGATGTTTGCTGAAGCTGAGGCCGCGCCGCAGGGCTTACACGCCCGCTTTTCATCATCCCTCGCAGAGAGCGGGAGCCTTACGTGGGACGGAGAGTGGGGGCCTGCGGAGGCTGCCTTCTTCACGCTGAGAGGCAGGGTTTTTGCCTTTGCGGGCTCCGGGCTGGGAAAGGGAGCGCCGGGCGGCGGCTGGTGTGTAGGGCAGCGTAAGTCCCCCTCTTGGGGCAGGCCTCCGGTGTGGGAGCCCTGCACATGGATGTCCTCGGACGTGGTGGTGGGAGGCAGGAGGCCCCCGAGAGCGTGTCCTGCCCTTCCCTTCCCTCCATTGCGGGAGCCCTTGGTCTGGACCTGCGTTGTTCCCGTGGGATCCGAGTCCTAGCTGCTGCGCGGCCCGGCCCAGGCACCCGCCGCTGTCTGCCTCTGAGCTTGTGGCCATGGGAGTCAGCTAGAGCAGCAACCCGAAGTTCTGTTCCTGACGGTGGTCCTTGTGTCCTGCGTGGGCTCGGGGCTGTTTTGTGGTTCTGAAGCCCCGTGCTTTGACTTTGCTTTCCGTTTTTGCGGCTTGCTTATTCGAATCATATTCACTACAGAAATTATGACGACTCAGTTGCTTGCATCCAGATCCCCCACTTTGGTTTTGCTTTTCTAAGTACTTGGCAATTACAGAATTTCTGGCCACTGACATTTGCTGGGACATAAAGCCTTCCCTGGGCTGTTTGGTGAAAGTGGCCATCAGCCTGGTGCTATTAAGTGGGTCTTGGTAGCGATGTAGGAAACAAACTTAATATCCCGTGACATGGGAACGCTCTCCATTTGTGATGGGTTAGGCTATCGAAGACCCTGGCCCCCTCATTAAACACACAGTTCCTTGTAATGCTCTCCCCATTACAGATAAATTAGGTATGAAGTCAAGTCGCATTGTGAGGAGCCAGACAATGGATCTGTGTGCCCACGGTCCTGCACCACTTCGCTAAAACTCCTAATAGGTATTAAAACTTGAAGCACAGTTGTGGCATCTTTATTGCATTAATTTTCCTGAAATTAAATTTTGTCATGAATTGACTCATTTGTACCGTGGACTCATTCTTGAACTGACAGTACCCTGGTCATAAACCTTTTCGTATCTTAAAAATTGGGGGTATTTCTATTTTACAGGCCCAAGTAACCATGAAATTGTATTACATCTTTTGGCAATGAAAATACATAGTAATCACAGGATGGCATTCAGGTGATTACTCTCTCCTAAACTGGGATGTTTACCAGCTGGGCCATTACAGGTGTTTCCAAAGCTCTTTAACCCCTCGGAGGTAGCTTGAAGCCCTCTGGGGGCATGTGCCCACCAAGGGTTTTGGAGAGCAGCTACTCTGGCCCTGGCTCCCAACTAGGTTGTGGCGTGAAGATGAATGAGGTGCATCATCACAGGCGTGACAACAGACATTTAAGAAGCACAGACAATCCAGCAAGAGCCCGTGCTTCAAGAAGATGGCCCCTGCTCCTGGGGCATGTTGCACATTCGTTCTAAGCGGGACAGCCGGAGTGGGCAGTGTGGCTCCTGGGGAGCCTCGGCTGTGGGAACCGGTGCCAGGCCTCTAGGACTCGGCCACCAGCTTTGCGCTTGGCTCCCTGTCCCTGGGCTGTGGCAAGGGGGCATCCTGCCCTTCACCCATCGCATGGTTGCAGATTACCTCCAGCAGGAGAGACCCCTGAGCTTGTTTTCTGCCCTCACTGTGGTCCCAGCACAGAGGTGCGGCTGGGGAGCTGCTCCCTCTGCCCTCTCCTCCTGGAGGGATGACAGTGGAGGGGGGACGGCAGCATGCCGGCCCTTGGCCTCCAGCTGAGCAGAAGTTTCTTCCCTGAGTGCGCTTCTGTCCCAGTGGGACAGATGCAGGCGTGTAGAGAAACGAGCCCCTGGCAAATGCAAGGCTCTTGTTAGGTCGGGGTGTTTGCTGTGGAGAAAACAGTGAGGAGCACGGAGCCGGGTATGAGGGAGAGTGAGGGGAAGTGGCATGCTCAGATTGTCCTGCCAGGTGGAGGGGAAGAGCCCAGACCCCACAGGGGTCTGGGCCTGCAGTCCTCCTGGTGCCAGGGGAGCTGAGGCAGTGACGTGCAGGGCATGACCTGGGCGTCGGGAGCTGCCGTAATCTCTTGGGGATCACGTCCCATGGGCCTGGGGACGGCTGTTTTGTCGAGGTCTGAGCTGGGACCTGAGTAGGGGGTGGAGAGAGCCCCATGAACATCCAGGGAGAGAAGGTTTGGGACAGAGGGCGCGGCACATCAGGAGTAAGCACTGTCCCCTGCTCCTCGGGCCCCTCCTTGCAGCAGCAGAATCCTGGGGAGGGCACAGAGGTCGTTGTCTGCCTTCCCCCACCATTTCCCGTGGTTGCCCTTTAGTCCGGAGGCCTGTGGAAGGCCCTCGTCTGGCAGGTCCTGGGACAGAAGCTGCCATTGTGTCTGAGCCTGGCTGCTTGACCGCCCGAGATTATGGGAGAGGATGTGCCTTGTACCCTGTTGACCAGGGGTTCCTAACCCTCGAGATGCAGTCTGGGGTGAGCTCTGCCTCCCCGTGATGGGGTGTCCACCAGAAGGGGCCTTGCTGGGGAGAAGACGGGCCCAGAGGGGTTGGCGAACACAGGTTTCCCCAAGGGCACAGACTGAGGCCAAGTTTCTGGACTGTAATTCCTCTGCGCTAAATGGCATTAGAATGTCATCCAGCTCGGGATTGCTTTAGCTACTTGGGGTCTTTGGTGGTCCCATATGAATTTTAAGTTTGCTTTTCCATTTCTGTGAAAAATGTCACTGGAATTTTGATGGGGATTGCGCTGAGTCTGCAAGTGGCTTCGGGTAGTGTGGGCCTCCTGCCCCGTTAATTCCTCAGGTTCGCGAGCGCAGGACGTCTTCCCGTTTGTTGTCTCATATGCTCAGTTCTGTTCCTCGGTGCTTCAGTTGCCAGTGTGCAGGCCTGTCACCTCCGTGGTTGGATCTACTAAGTATTTTATTCTTTTCGAGGCACTTGTCCATGGGATAGTTCCCTATAGTTCACTGTTAGGGTAGAAAAATGCAAGTGATTTTTGTGTATTGATGTTTAACTTGCAACTTTAGTGAATTTGTTTATTCCAAGGAAATGAGATCAGTATCCCAAGAGGCACATGCACCCTCAACGCTCATTGCAGCATTATTCACAATGGCCAGGACACGGGAGTGACCCAGGGTGGGTGTGTAAGTATATGAAGGTGCCAGGGGGATGTGGCCAGGGTGCGACGGGGAGGGAGGGAGGAGAGGAAGCCCTGGCATGCTCGGAGCCAGTGGGAGGGATTCTGGAGCAGCGCATGCGGTAGAAGGTTCTAGGGTGATGGAAGTGCCCAGTGGGGTAGCCTGTGGTCATAGCGGCTTATTCGACATTGAAAAATGTGACTGAGGACCTGAAGTTTTAATTTTAATTTACTTAAATTTAAATTGAATTGGCCCACACAGTGAGTGCCTCTCCAGAGTGCCTTCTGTGGGGTGCAGCTCTGGGAAGGCAGGGGTGGGGTCAGTGGGTCACGGTGGGGAGCGGGCAGCTCTGTTTGGAAGGCCCATGTACACCGGGGCACAGTGCCCTGGCCGTTGATGGCTGTAGACAGGTGCACTTTGGGTGGGGTGGGCTGACCTCAGCTTGCGTTGAGGTGACCCCCATCTTCTGAGTAGTGTGGCTGTGAAGGGGAGAGGGAGGGGGACGGGGTGGGAAGGGGATGGAGGGCTGGTTGCTGGTTGTGCAGTGGGCAGTTCTGAGCATTTCCAAGCTCATGGAGTTGCCATTGGTGCAGTGGGGAAAGCTCTCTGGGTGGTGGGGACGTTGCCGCGGGCTGGGGTCCCTTCCTCCCCAGGGTCCTGCGAGGCTGATTCAGAAGTGAGTGTGCCGCCGGGGCGTGTCCTGAAATGAACACCACCGACAGCTTTCTGAAGGGAAATGGAAGAGCTGGGTCCCTAGGGGAAAGTCAGGGCTCTGCCTGGTGCTTGCGGAATGAGCTGCTGCGGAGCTGGCCCTTGGGTGGGCGGTGTGTTCTAGTGAATGCCACCTTCCACCTGCCTTCTCCAGCACCGCCCAGAGTCTCGTGGACATTTGTGGGGCCCCGCGTGTGGGGCTCTACTAAGGGCTCTTGTCCTCCATCCTGAGGCTAAGGACGGCTTTGGTAAATGGGGGTGGTGCCGACGGAGCCCTTGGAGGCCTTACGCTTCCTACAACCTGGTGATTTTGTTTTAAGAAAAGGAAAAATTTCCTGCTGCCAGGTGAGTATTGCAAGATGACTTCATGTGGCTTAAGGCATTTATTAAATTCCTTCTTCGTGTTATCCAAAGGCCACCTGAATTCTAACGAGGACACTTCTACTCTCCATACCCCAAAGAGTGTCTTCAGTCACACTCTCCACGGGCCTGGCGGTAAATCACGGGAGATGGACTGCTGAGCTCACCTTTGGATCTGGTCATTTGCACGCCGTCTGTCTTAGGTCGTGACCTCCTGAGGCAGGGCCGCTGTGCCCGGATGCTCAGAGCTGACTGTTGGTGCGCAAGGCCGGTGGCCCCAGGCCCCTGGTACACACGTGTTCGGGGAAGCGGCGTGAGGGCCGCCTGTCCCTAGGGTGTTGCTGTGCCAGTAAAGCGCTGAATGGTCCACCTGCAGCCAAATGGAGCTGGGTCCTTCCAGGAAAGGATCCCTGTGGAGCAGACGTCTCTGTGGCCTTCCGGACTCTGGCCGCATGGCCTCTCCACCCTAGCTCAGTGTTGTCCTTGGAGCCCGGGGCAGGGCATTTCCTGAAGCTTGTGTTGCGGGACCGTGTGGGGATCTGGTGCAGTGTTTCCAGTCTCGGACCGGCAGCTGTCCCCAGTGTAGGGCTCATCAGTCATGCGGAGGCCTGGGCATCGCAGAGCCTCAGGACTTGGCTAACGCCCTACTCCCCTCCCTTGCGCCACGTCATTGATGCACCTGCTTCCTGCGGACACGCTGGGGCTCCGTGCCCCGCATCAGACCGCGGTGAGAATGGGCCGGGCCTGTGTCTCTCCGGGCAGCGGGAGGGACGCTGGCTGGCTCACGGTGTTCCCTGAGCCCTGCAGTAGAGCTGCGGTGCGCACAGCTCCTCTGGGGTTCCGTGGGCTGGCTGTGCCCTTTCTGAGGCACGGCCCCACGTTGCACAGGCCCTGGGGGTGCCGGCCGGGGCAGCGGGTGGGAGTCAGGACCCCTGCGTGTCCGCTGCTGAGCAGGGGCTGCCACAGACCCCTGGATGCTCCCAGATACATCGCCTGAGGTCGTTCTGATCGGGAAACAGCCAAGTTTGCTGTGGGGAGCATAGCCTCATGGCACCTGGTCCTTTTGCAGCATTTTAGGTGAAATCTCTCCAGTTTTTTCACTTTCCTGCTACTTGGCCGGTGCCACCTTTGCTGTCCCTGGAGAGGGTGCGTCAGAGGTCATGAGCGGCGGGGCCTCCCTGTGTTTCAGAGGACTTGTCCGCACCTCTGGGGAAGAGCCTGATGGTTCAGTCGGGGCATGTTTGCTGAGCGCCTGTTCTGGGCCTGGGCCTGGTCTCAGCCCTGGGGGCACAGCAGTGGAGGACGGGGGCCCTGACCTCAAAGAGCCCACATGCCAGCGAGAGAGCCTGGCCCTTCCCGCACATCTCTGCGGAAGAAGGTACACTGGGACGTGTGGCCCCCGGGGCTGCCCAGCCAGTGGGCAGGGAGGCCATGGCGGGTCCCCGAAGGAGATATGCTCCTGGCAGCGAAAGCTTCTAGCAGAGAGTCTTGGGGAAGGAGTCCCAAGAGGCCCAGCCGGATGGAGCAGGAGGAAGGCTGCCAGGAACAGGGGCGGATGGGCAGCGGGTGTGCAGGACCTGGCATGCGGAGGAAGGGGCCTGAGGCTGTTGCCGTCCTGTAGGCAGGGTGCAGCCGTGCCTGGTCACAAATGGCCACTGTGGGGCCGGCGAGAAGACGCTGGATTTGCAGTAACCAGGCAGTGTGTGTGATTGTACCTGATGCCAAGGGTATGTATCTGGGGATCACCTGTATCCATCCGTCGTCCACCTACTCGTCTACCGTCTACCATGTGATCCCTGGTCTCTGTGGGACCCGACAAACGCCTCGGCTCCCTCGAGATGCCCGAGGTGGCATCCCTGCCCCGAGGCGTCCACTGCCTGGCGTGGGAGGTAGACATGTGGCTGTTATAGGAGGCGCCCGAGGTGACGAGATAGGGGACTTGGGGCATCTCACTCTGTCCAGGGCTGTTGAGGAGGCTTTCCCAGGGGACATTTCAGCGGGACCTTGAGCTGAGGACAGCCCTGGGCCAGAGCCAGATGCCAGGAAGTGCTTGCCGAGAGAAGGAGTGTGGTTTGGCCTGAAGGAAGAGTGAGTTTGGAGGCTGAAGAGGCAGGTGGGCACAGCCTGCTCTGTGGGAGGTGTGGTGGGCATGGCTGCATCAGTGTATTTGGGTGCCGGGGCAGAGCGGGGGCCATGGGCAGTGGGTGGCCTGGCTGGTGGGGGGCAGGTCCAGGTCCACGGTCTCATCTACCAGGCTGGGTCTCCCAGCTGTATTTCCAGAGGGTGACCTAGCTTCTACAGGTTTGGGGTTCCTGCCTGTACAAGAGCTTGCTGCTGGCTACCATGGCCAGTCATCCAGGCCTGCCTGTGACGGGGGCCTGTTGCCGTGGCTCGCCTGTGAGGACCTGGCATGTAGAGGAAGGGCTCCGAGGCTGTTGCCACGCTCCAGGCAGGGGACAGCCATGGCTTGGTCACAAATAGTCGCTGTGGAGCTGGCGAGAAGATGCTGGATCCTTCCCCGCTGCGGGAAGTCCTGAGTTGGGGGTGCTGGCCTGGCACACAGATCTTGTCAGTCGTCCTCGTGGGCCCCCGAGCTTGCTCCCACGGGGTGGTAGGCTGGATTAGTGAAGCCCAGAGGCCCAGAGGGAGGAGCTGGTGGGTGGGCGGGGTGGCCCAACTGAGCGGTTGGTTCCCTGGGGGGCCGGCAGAGGGCCAAGTGTGTGAGGGCTGGTGCGGGCTCTGCGCTTATGCGGGCTTATGCAGGTTCTGCCTGCCTTAGTGATTGGTGCCGAAGGTAAATCCTGCCCCGGGTTGCCCCCACGGCTTCCATCCTTTGTCCCAGGGGTCCTTCTGGATCTCTTCTCCCAGCTCCCCTGCTGGCTGCGCTGTAACTGCAGGAATGTCACTGGCCACCCTGGGTGGGGTGGAGAGCACCCTCTCAGTGCGGCGCCTGTGGGAGCTCTGCTCGGGGGGCAGGTGACAGCCATGCGGCGCTCCCGAACCCTCAGGGTGCCACAGCGCCTATTCGCCGTGAATCAGGTGGTGTTGAAGCTGATGGATTGGGTTAATCTAATAAAACTGGAGAAGCAGGTCTCCTTACAACATACTTTTTCATAAGCCCATTAAGATTTGAGGTCGTAAGCTTTTCATGTCTGCCCTCCTACGGGAGCAGGCATAGATCACTGTCAGCTGGGCAAGGATTTAGAAATGAGAATATTCAGCAAGACTGTGCTCACTGCTGATAACTTTGCAGGGAGGTCTCCACTCTTTCAGAGTGGCAATAAAGTCAGTGTCCTGGGGATTTAGAAGTAGTATTTAAAGAAGTATCTAGAATGTCCTTACCAACTCTAAGACTTTCATTCATATTTCAATCAGGTTGGGTTTTATCAGAGCTTATTCAGGGCTTGGACCCTAATGGGAAGACGCCTTCCCTCTGCAGGCCTGGTTTGTTGCAGCACAGTTGGCCAGGTGTGTGGGGCCCAGTCTGGTCCAGGTGCTTCCTGGGAACAAGTGACGTTCTGGATGGGGGCTTGGGACACCTGTCAGCTTCTACACAGTCGCTGATGGGCAGTAATCTCCTGCTTTTGTAGATAAAATTCTGAGTTGTCCTTGGAGCAAGAAGAGAAAGTTGCTCGACATTTTAGTCTCTGAGTTCTAAATTTGTAACAGATAAAATCTTTATTTCTGGGAAGTTAAGTGAGGAGGGACTGTCCAGTGCATTTGCCCAGCAACAGGCCAGACAGGGCAGCTCCTGTGGACAGTCACTCGTTCACTGCCGGAAAGAGCTATTGCAAAATGACATTCGGGCCTGGAGCTGGGATGAGGGACAGTTCCTGGTGAGAACTGGCTCAGCGGGGCAGAGTGCATGCTGTGGGCTGGGAGAGCCGGGACCCGCAAGTCTGAGAACCAACCAGGGGCTTTGCGTGACACCGTGGAAGTCAGCAGTGGTGTGTCCTCTCCAGAGTCCCCAGGTGTCAGCAGATTCTCTGACATCTGAGAGGCCCCAGCTCCTTCTGAGCCACGAAGGGGATGGCGGCTCACTGAGCACCGTGCGACTCCATCTTTGCCCCGGCTCTGCACGTCCTGTCACTTCTTTCTGGGGGACCATGGACCCCTGGGTCCTGGCAGGCTGTGGAGTCCTTGGGACAGACCCCTTAGTTCCTGAGTGTCCGGTTGGGATGCACACGGGGGTGACCAGGAATGCCTGTTGCATGAATGCATCACACAGACCAGCGGGGAGGGTGCTCCCACCTCCCGTGAAGAGTGAGGAGGGAGGAGGCAAGCTGGGGAGAGACACCTGGGGACACAATGCTGCCTGTGTCCAGGGGCTGGGCCTGGTATTGGCATCGGACTTGGTCTTTGTGGCCCTGGAGGAGGAACTAGAATACGTGGGTAGAAATAACGGGGCTTAATAATCAGTGTCTTCCTGCTGGAGCCGAGGCCGTCATAGGCACGGGTACCCCGGCCTTGTCCAAGTTCTAGTTCATGAGGAGCCAGAGAGCCAGAGAGCAGTGGCCGGGGCCCCGCAGCCCTGAGCCGGGTCTGCACATCCCCACAGCTGGGCTGCTGGAGCCCCTGGCTGGGAGTCTGAGTGACAAAGCTGGAGGCCTCACACAAGGTCACACCGCGGGTAATGGCTCGTCATGGCTTTACTGAGCTCTGAGGTGATATATTCATGAATATTTTATCTTCAGTGTGACCTTAAGCAGCCTGTCTAAGTTCTTTAGACCTCTGGACAGAAGGTTTAAGAAAACCAGGGGCTGTTAGAGGACACCCACGGGAGACCTGGCATCATCTGCCGCGTGAGGGAGGGCCATGTGCTCCTGGGGTGGCTGGCGAGGACGGCGGGGGTCAGGCCCCCCAGCCCCGGGCAGGGTGGGGGGCTGCTCCGTACGTGCACACAAGGCCAGGCCTGCGCTTGCTCAGTGCACAGCCCGCTCTGCAGTGAATGTGATGTGTTAGAGACACACGGTATGCTCGTCACCAGCGCAGCACGTCACCGTCCCCAGGGCTGCAGTGGTCGTTTGTGCGGGGTGTGTGCTCGGTACCGAGGGAGCGAATGCAGACGGTGCCTGCCTCCGGGGCCCAGGGGGAGCTGGGCCGGGAGAGCGGAGGGAGGAAAGCCGGAGGCAGGGCAGGGACCGAGGTGAGTGGCCAGACGGTGAGGAGACGCAGTGCTGGCACTGTTCACAGGACTGTGGGACAGACGCTTGGGAGGCCCGTCTGCTGAGCCGGCTGGAGGTTTGCAGACCATCCTGTTTGTAGGATGTGGAGTGGGGACATCATGTTGGCTGGGTCGTTACAGTCTCTCTCAGAGTTGGGGCTCTAGAAGAAGGGCATGTGAGGGAGGGGGCTGTTCTGCCGGCTGGTCATCAGCTCTGCGGGGTCGTGGGGTGGGTTCCCTGGGCCATGCCTTGCCTCAGCTCTGCCCACCCTTTACTGCAAAATCTGCTGATTCCCTTTGCTCACTTGCCCCCAGGAAGACTTCTGTCCAGAACCCTGGGCTTCGTTCCAGCCTGGTGGCCACGGTGGCATTCACCAGGTGGTGGGGTGCTAGCTGGACTTCCTCCATGGAAGTGTGTTGAAGGCAGAAGGAAGGACTCGTTCATTGGTCCCTTATACGAAAGGACTGTTGTCAGCCCAAAGGAAGAAAGAAAGAACAAGAAAACAGTGAGAGGAGGTCCCCACGGAGTCTCTCCCAAGCTGCCCTGACAGGAATGGTTCGTCTGGGGGCTGTCTCCCCGAGGGTAGGTGCACAGGGAAGCCCGTTTTATTAGTGAGCACTTCCTGAGGTCAGCCTAGACCGGAGCAGTATTGCCCCCGGACAAGGACAGATGTCGTCATGATCTTGGGGGGCGGGGGTGGTGTTGGCTCTCTGCTGGCCCTCAGTTACGGCACAGATAAGGACCTGGCCCTTCTGTGCTACCAAGGTGGGCGTCCTACAGTGGGACCAGCGAGGGGCCTGGGCCTGGACTTGTTCCCAAGCACGTCCGGTTACTCTGCCTCTTGCTGAGGTCGTGCCTCAGTGGCTGTGCCCTTGGTTACAGAGGCCTCCTTACCAGGCAGAGGGCAAAGTGTAAAGAGCAAAGGGCTGGTAGACTTGGCATGGTGGACATTCATGATGGGGGCAGGCAGAGGCAGGCACTGGGACACCTCCCTCCACCCCTGCCTCTCTCTTCTGGCTTGTGTCCTGACTCCATGCCCCTGCAGCACCCCTCACATGCACGGGGACACGGGACTAAAATTGTGGTCTGTACCCCCAACCTAGGAATGCCCTGGATGGGGTGGGATGGGGGCAGTTTAGTGCCTCCAGTGCGGGGGTGGCACCTGCTGGTCCTTACTAAGAAGCAGTCGCGGGTGGGGACACCCTGTGCTGGGGTGCAGAGAGCTCCTGCTGTCAGAGCTGCCCGTGCAGGGGTGCCCCTCTTGTCCACGTGTGTTCTGGATTTATAGACTCTTCTTTTGAGGTCCAGCATCTCCGGTAATTACCTTCCTTTTTACGTGCTCTGGAAGAAATTCAAAAAGCAAAAGTCAACCTAAGAATCGCTTTCAGGAGCTTGGCCTGGTGTGTCCCAAGCGTGGGATGTATTCTCAAGGTTTCCTGTCCAATTTTCTGTGACCTTTTGTTAATGACCATGAGGAGAAGGCTGCCAGCTGCCCAGGTACCTGTCGTGACCACTCAGAGCTGCGGCGGGGTTCGGCTCCCTCCTGGGTCCTTTGGGACCAGGCTTTGTGCTACTAGGACTGTGTCCTGGGCTGGCCCCTGGCTTCCTGTCACTGTGTGAGGATTGAGATTTCCATGTGTGAGCCTCCCAGCCCCTTGGCAGACCTGAATTCTAGGCCATGAGCTGGGCTTGCCACGTCCCAGCATGCCCCTGGCTGGTGCTGGTTGTGGATCCCAGTTCGGGTCCTAGCGGGCCCCTTCGCCACTTGCTGCAAAAATGCCATACTCTGATTTCCCCGGGAGGGAGAGGATGTGGTGGAAACTTTAGAGGAGAGGGGACGCCTCCCCCACACCATCTCCAACCCAACACAAGTGGCGCCTGTGGAAGAGCGTTAGTGTTTCTGTTGCACTCCGTCTGCAGCGTCTTAAACGTGATGACCCGGCGGCACATTCCGTGTTCACCCCCTGCGTTCGTCACGCTGTCCCATCGTGGTGTTTCACGGTCTTTATAGCCACCGGGTAGGTGGTTGTGGGATGCCCCGCCCGGCGGCCACGCTACAGTCTGCCTCACGGTGGTGGGCGGTCTTGTCATGGGATCACCACTGTGCTGGGGTCGCGTGGTGCGTAAAGCTGCTTCTGTCTCCATCATCCCTGAAAACAGATTTGCAGGAGTGGGTTACGGGGTGAACGGGTACCACTGTTTCCAAGCTACTGTAGATACATTGGGACCAGCCCGGAGCAAGAGGGATATTTTCTTCACCCTTGTCATCACCCAGCATTTTAACTGACATTGTTTTTCTTGATTCAACTGAGAAATAGATGGTAAGAGCTTGATTCTATATTTATTTCCGTGGTGGTTGCTGTTAAATTTCCAAAGTTTTGTGCATATTTAGTGGCTGGCTATGCCACTTTTACTTCATCCATCCATGTTTCTCCGTGGAATATTTTTAAGCTCTCGAGGTCAGGTGAGTGTGTTCGTGGCTGTAGCGTGCGTTCGTCTGGAACCTCAGCTGTGACCTGTAGGGTTCTAGGTGGTGAGTGGCGCCTAGAGAAGAGCACGTTCCTTGCTCTCTGTGTGCTCATAGTCTGTCCAAAATACAGAGTGGCTCCAGAGACAGTTCCTAAGGTCAGGGAGAGATGCGTGGGGGTTTAAGATGGGAAGAAGGTGCTCTGGGGAGGGGCTCGGGATGTGACAAGAAGAGGAGGCTGGATCGATGGGGTGAAGTGAAAGGTAATCCTTCGAGGAGAGAGGTGGTGAGGACGGCCTGGGGCAAGTGTGTGGCCCCCCCTGCCCCCGGATATGGTCAGGTGCAAGTTGTGCGGGGAGGCAGGGGGTCTGTGTGGGGGCCCTCTCCTCCCCCCCGGGCTGTGGCTTGTCGCAGAAGAGTCGGGGTGAGGGGAGCGGAGAGGAGTTCCATCTTGGCCTCAGCAGAAAATCCCAGTGATCTTGCTCAGTTGTAATCTATAAGCCTGCATCTTCCAGACTAGAGCAGAGTCCCATAGAATTATATTTCATCCTGGAAGGTGCTAGGTTATTGTGTAATTTCAGATGATTCCAGTTTTAAATCTTTGTCACTTTTTTCGTATTTCCAGATGCACACATTTGGAGAACATTCTCTTTCAGGCCTTGAAAACCATTTTAGGTTTGGAGACTGTGGTCCTTATAGCTTCCGCCGCCGTCTCCCCCGGACCTCCGTCGATGCTGACCCGGTTCTGTGCTCCCTGCCCAGAGCCACCCTCCCTATGGGTGTGGTTGAGGGGAGCTGGGATCCAGAGCGTTATTTCCTTTTTTATCTGAGAGGCTTGCCTTCCCCTGCCAGTGTGGAGGCTCCCGTGCAGGCTCAGCGGGTGTGTTCAGGGGCCCATGCCAGGGGCCTGGCACTGTGCTTGGCCGCAGGGGAGCAGATCCTGGAAAAGGAGGTTGCACTTGATGATGGACCAGGCGAGCCCAGCCAGGGGAGTCTCTTCTAAAGTAGGGCTGGAAGGCATAGGGAGGAGGAATTCATGCACGTCCTCATCAGAGGAACAGGGACTTTCTGAACTTGTCAGCCAGCTGCTGGCTGTGGGCCTGGACTCTGTCCTTGCCATGGCGACCAGATCGTCCGTGGTTTACACTTCCAGAGGAGCCAGTCCTGTGTAACAGCATCGGTCCCTCAGTTGCCTATCGACCCCACTAATCCCAGGTAACCTAGTTTCAGTCTGTTTTGTGTGGAGGACACATAAGGGGGACACTGTGACCCCTCGCCTTTATGACCCCGCACCCTCGTCCTCTTTGGGGCATGGGCCAGGTTCTACATGAATCACAGTTCTGATAACCCAAGTAAATGCCTGCTTGCTTAAGTTTTCAGTGAATTCTTTCTTGGTCCACACCCCTCTGATGCAGGAGGGGCCTGGTGAGCACAGGGCGGGGACACTGGATGGCCTCTGGCCAACGGAGGAGGTGGTACGGTTGATTTCCTGGCCCCCGTGCCTCTTGCTTTTCCTCCTAATCCCGATCCTTCTCTTGCTCTGTGTTGGGAGAGAAGGGGAGGAGTGTGTTCCAGAATGAGGCTTGCTTCTGCACTTCCGTCCGGGCTGCCTGGGACTGCACACACCCAGGCTTCAGCTTACACATGGTCTGGGGCTACCGTGGCCACAGGCGGAGCTGTTCTTCTGAGGGCCAACGTGCAGCACACAGCGCTTGGTTCCATGGCTTCGATGAGCATGAACTGGAAACACAGAGCTGGCGGGGCCCTTCTCATGCATCAGTGGGCTCTCCCCAGGGCCCCCTGGGTCCCCTTGACCCCAGAACGGTGTCCCAGCAGGCCGCATGTCATTTTGTTACCGTGAGCCTTTGCAAGCACACTCGGAGTCCTCATTTAGAGTCTCAAATGCCCTGGGGGCCAAATCTGGAGTTAGACTGGGATGCTTTTAATGTGATAACTTGTTTTTAGGAACATTTATTTTGAGCAGTTTGCATTCATCTTGAATACCTGGGCCCATTAGGTAGTATTAAATCGTTCATGAGCTCAGAGGTGGGGCCAGTGATTCAGCTGTGCTCTCCCAAGTAGGAGGCCTGTTGACCTGCTGCCCCTTGCTGCTGGCCGGGGTGCTGTGCGTGTGCGTGCGCGTGGGTGCACCACTGGTGGGGGATGGGCGGGCCCTGGGGCCCTCCGGACCGGGAGGTGGGAGGGCGTGAAGGAAGGGTTCGCTTCAGGGGATTAGAATGAGACCGGTTCTCTGATGGTGGAGGCTGGTCCCAGCCCCGCCCCCTTAGCAGGTGGCCTTCTGGGCCAATGAGTGGGGCGGGGCTCAGGAGGGGCCCTGTAGGCAGCATCCAGTGCCTCTTGTCCTCGCTGTTGGGGACCAGGAGAGCAGAGAGCCAAGAGACCCCGGTGAGGGGGACACCTCTGTGCAAAGGGAAGGCGGGGAGTCTGGTTTGGGGTGAATTCATGACGTCTCATCAAGCTAGTCCCTGGCTGGGGAACAGTACATGCATTCGGCTAAATCAGCAGGCAGCATGACATTTGCTGGCATTTACTGAGTGGTCCACGCTCCAGGCACGGGGGGCTTTCCTGTGCATCCCCTCCTGTGCTCGCCTGTGTGCTAGTGCATTCACCTCCCGGGGACACCCAGACAGAGGCTCCGGGCCACATCGCAGGCTGTCCTGACAGAAGGAAGGGTGAGCTGAGCCACACGTACCCGGGACACAAGCTGTCCATATGCGGCAGGTGTTCCTGCGGGACGGCCATTCTGCCGTGTCACGGAAGTTAAACTGAGGCTCAGAGAGACCCTGACTTGTCTGTGGTTGTCCGGCTTAGGAGCGAGAACACTGGTGTGTGCGCCGAGGCTCTTGGGCAGCGGCCACCTCTGCTGAGACACTCTGAGCAACGCCTGGTTCCCAAGGTCCAGCCCTGGGTTTTCGTGCCACGGCCTGAGGGGAGCAGTGGGGAGACGCGGGCGGGAGTGGGGAGTCTTCCAGCCATGACATGGGCGCCGCTTGCAGGGAAGAGCCTCATGCCCACGTGGGTCTGCAGGGCCTCCCACGAGCAGAGCTGGTGGGCAGTGAGCAGCTGCCCTCAGACTCACTTCTTCCTGGGAACACCACCCGAGCCACAGGGATGCCAGTGTTCTCTGTGGCATTCCTCCCACTGTCCACGTCCGCTCCCAGCTGCCTTCCCTGTGCGCCGAGCTCCCCCCGCTGCATTATTTATGTTCTGTAGATCTGCCTCTTGGCATCTGCTCTGGAGGGTCTGCTCGCGGCCTCGCCCTGTTCGCCGCCCGCGCGGCTGGGAGCCCTCTTGGAGGCCGCTGGAGCACACTCATTGCTATTCCGGCGTGCGGCGACACTTCTTCGAAGGCCTGTGGAATCCGGGCATCCGTCCCCCCTCACTGATGCGAGGACAGAAGACAGCCGCCGTGCCTCTGATTGAAGTCAAGTAGTTGCACAGCGGCGGGCGCCTGCCCAGATTGCCGAGGCGCGCTCTTCCGTGGGGAGGCTGGGCTGGGATTGTGCGCACAGCGCCGGAGGGTGGGAAGGGCCAGGGTGCTGCTGTTTTCCTGGCGTCCTTCCTGTCCTTACCTTTGTGAGAAGGGGGAACAGGACCGTGTGTTTGGCCTAGATCCGTCTCCCCGTCCTCAAAGCTCAGGCCTGGGTGTGGCCCGGGCTGCAGTTCTGAGCAGCCCTCTGCCGAGGGCAGGCGGCCTGAAGCAGAGCCGGGCACTGGGCCTCCACGGGCGGTGGCGGGTGAGGGTGGTGCTGTGTGCAGGGAGGACAGTGGCAGGCGGAGGTCTGGCCCAGGGGCACCCCGCTCTCCTTCTCTTGACCTAGTACTTTCTTCATCCACACGCTGAGCATCCTGGCGGCCCAGCCTAGGACTGGTGCTCGGAGGGTGGTCACACCCGCGCATCACTGGCAATCACGAATGCTGCCATGGACAGACGGACAGAGGGTTAGATAAAACTGGTCCCGATAGTTACTATGGTAATATACCTCTTTCTGTCTTTTCTCCAATAAACTAATAAGGACTTGATTCGGCACTCCTCCTGGGGTATTTTACATTCATAACATTTGGCAAAGATCGATCCTACAAGAACTTGGAGCCTGACCCTATTCTAACATTGGGGTCATGGGGCTGGGGGACACACTGCTCCTGGTCTGGAGGGTCTCACAGCTAGGAGGTATGGGGGTGCAGAGGGAGGCCCACCCATGCGAAGTAGAGGGCAGAGAGTGGGAGCAGGTGGGCAGGTGCTCCGGGTTGCTGGGGGAGAATTGTCCAGGCCATGTGGAGTGGGGAGGCTATGTAGAAGTCCCCTCCAGCGGGGTTGGGGGTGGGCTTGGTTGAAGGAGGTGGCCCTTGGTCTAGATGTCAGCCCCTACCCACGTAATGTGGATGGGAGCCATCTAGCCAGGGGTGACCCCCCTCCCTGCAATGGAGCCTTGCCTTGGAGCTGGTGAGGAGGGCACAGTCTGGAGTGAGTGGGCTCTGTCATGGGGTGGGGGCTCTCCTTTCTTCCTGAGGTGGGTGGGGCTCCCTGGCGTGGGGGCTTCTCGCCTTGCTTGCTCGTGCATGTTGTTTTCTTGTGTGCACCCGGGAGTATTGCTTTCAGATCTGTGGAGTGGATTTGATCGTGTGGCAGTGGCCTGAGAGAAGTTGCTGGTGGAACACGTGGTGATGGTCTACACTGCCCGAACTGACGGCAGTGTGGACTGATCCCTTCCCTCTGTGTGCTCCCAGTGCGTACCGGGGCTTGAGCTCACCCTTTAAGGACTCTTCCCTGCTGGGTGCTCCCAGGGATGGAGAACATGGTTAAGTGCAAGCCGGCTTTGAAGGCACAGGGCTGCTGGCGGGTGATTTGCCTTCACAGTGGAGCCTGGAGCCGTGTCCTTCAGAATGAGCCCACCACCCTTCCTGATCTGGAAGCTGGAGATAGGGGCATCCGTTTCCTGCCCTGTGTGTTCTGTCACCAGGCCCTCAGTCCAAAGCCCACTCCCATCCAGCCACCACTGTGGCTCCCAGTTGGACTTCTTGCTGCTGCCCTGGCCGTCTGCTGCTGGTTCCCAAGGACACCAGTCTGGCCTTTTCCTCATTGACAGCAGCCTTGGGGTCTTTCCCTGCGAGGACCGCTGCCTTCTCTCCAGCCCCTTGCTCCAGGTCTACGGGCTTCCCCTGCCCCAACCCCTGTCCCCAGCCCAGGCTGTCCAGTTCAGTCGTTTTAGAGTCTGCAGGTGAATTCCAGCTCGGATTGTCCGTGTGGTGTAGACTCCGGCAGAGGAGTGAGGGGCTCTCGCGCCGTGTTCTCTGGCCCCTCCCAGTTCTGATTCCATCAGCCAGCAGGTCCATCAGCCTTGTCTCTCTGCCCCTGAGCCCCTTCAGGCCACTGGCCCACTTCCCCTCCCCATTCTGTCCAGGCTTCTAGAAGGTTCCACTTGCCTCCTCCAGGTACAGGGAGCTAGGGCAGAGATGTGGGTCCATGTCCATTGGGGCCACGTTTTCTCTGGGAGAGGTGGGTGGGCACAATCTCTTACCTCGCTGTGTCTGAGCTTCCTTCCCTGTTGGGTGGAGATGGGAGCATCTGCCCAGGTGAGGGGAAGCCATACCTATAAAGGGCAGGTGAGCAGTGAAGACTGAGGCTTGCTGTCAGGTAGGCCAGCAGGCATCCCAGCTCCGCCATTGCCCCCGTGTGGCGCTGGCCCTGACGGCCACTGAGGACTGCAGACCAAGGGGCCAGGGCAGGAGGACCTGCTCCCGGGCTCTGAGCTCGTAACCCCACCCTCCCTTCTCCTGTCTGCTCATGGCTGTGACCACCGAGTCCGGCCGGGCTCGACCCCAGGGCCTCTCTCCTCTTAGCTCCCGCTGCCCCTCTGTTGTCCCTGTGCTTCCTGATGGCTCTTCAGAGAGAAGAGACGAGGCTCAGGGAGAGGCCGGCCTAGGAGACAGGCCGCATCCTGGAGACAGGGTTGGACGCTCTCCAGCCAGGCTCCCAGAGGCCTGGCCTTGGTGGGATTGGTCTCTAGGTCCCAGTGTGCAGATCAGTGTCTGACACAGGCGTGTTGCTCCGTCGCTCATGTTTCAGTGAAGTGGCATAAAGGAAATAACACCAAATAAGTGTGTGCCTGTGTGAGTGCCTGCTGGAGGTGCTGGATGAGCAAGGGGTCATGCTGTCGGGGGCTCGGAGGGAGGTTAGACCCTGGGGTAGCCTCCTCCCCTGCCCCCCAGCACTGCACCATGAGGGCAGACTGGTCACTCCAGAGCTGTGGCAGCTCCACCTTCCTCTCTCTTGTCCTCCCTGTAAAAGCCATGTGCAGCAGGCCTGGTTAAGACCACCAGATGAGAGAGCGGGGGCCCGGGCTGGTGCTCCGTGCAGAGCCACCCAGCCGGTAGGTAGCAAAGCCAGGAGACAGGCCTGCTCTGCGGGTGCCTTGGCCGCCTGTCACCTGAGCTCGCTGCTTTGGTCCCGGTGCATGTTCGTGAGTCCACCAAGCCGGGCCCGGGCCTGGTTGATACGTGGGGCCCCTTCTCAGGAGGAGCACTGGGCAGAGAGTGTAAGAAGCAGGTGAGGAAAGCAGGGAGTTTCACAGGTGGGTTCCCCCTCCACTTCCCCTTCCCACACTCATACAAACTGACTCACGGTCAGCTTTTGAGTGGGTATGTCCTTGCTGTTGAGACCGTTGGAGGTGCATATGGAACAGCGGTTTTCAAGTGCTTACCTGAATATTGGGTCTCGAGCGTGTCTTCCCCCCAGCACCTGTAGCAGGCCTGCATCCCTCACCTGGAGAACCCTGCTTGCTGCGCGGAGTGAACAGCGGCAGGGATCGTTAAAGACCATAGAGAGTCGTGCATTTCCTAGCAGGTGGTTTGTCCCCCGTGCCGCCCGGTGGGGAAGGACCAGAGCTCTTTCCTTCCTGTACGAACCGATGGCAGTGATATGCAGGTGTCATTCACGTCCGGGCCGAGGCCGCACCCTGCATGCTCTCAGGCCTGCACGTGCTTCTGTGGCCAAGCCAGCACAGGAAGGATCTTAATATTATTTTAAAAACCGTGTTTGAAGAGCACCTACTGCGCGCATGCAGTGAGTGTGCTGGTGGTTTTGTGTTCCGTTCACGCCCAGCTACGGGGAAGCATCGGCTCCTGGGTGCAGGGCTCCTGGGTGCAGGGCTCCGGGGCCATTGTGAGCTGCCGGGCCTCAAGGGAACTGCTGAGAAACGGCATCCGCATCCCTAAGTGGGACTCTGGGGGTTTGGGGATTCTGGAAAAAGGTGCTCATTTGGACAGGACTGTGGCAGTTTCTGCCTGATTGTCGGGTACATTCTATGCACTTGTCGGCCCTGTTTATCATTAAAACGAAGATGCCAGGAGCCGGCCCCCCGCGCGTTTCCGACAAGTGCAGTGGGGCTCCCTTAAGCTTTGCCGCTGTTGTTCAAGGTTTCTGACTCTGTTTTTGGTAAAGTTGCTGATAGCTTGGCAGGCAAATAATTGCCAAATTACATAGCAGGGAAATGCTGTCAGGGGCAAATGATTGGTTCTAAAACGGCTCAGCAGCCTGTGCTTTTTGGCTGCTTTCTGTTAAGTGTGAGTCACGCCTCTATCTTCCTTGGCGTAGAGCCTCTCAGATCCCGTCTTAAGGCCATGCGGAAGGCAGGTTGTGGTTGACGTTTTACTGTTAGAGGCCTTGTCTTTGCCCACTTGAAATATATTTGCAACCCCCAAAGTGACACTCACGATCATTTAAGGTAACCGTCAGAATCTATGGAATGTAAGCTCCTGAAAGCACAGCCTCGTATTGGTCTGCATCCCCCGACCTCCACCTGGGGCCCCCCCGACCTCCACCGAGGTCCCCCTGACCTCCACCTGGGGCCCCCTGACCTCCACCGGGGCTCCCCGACCTCCACCTGTGTCCCCCTGACCTCCACTGGGGGCCCCCGACCTCCACCTGTGGGGCTGCGGTCCTCTTTCCTGAGTCCTGTTCTCTTTGAAGGGCCTCAAGAGGCCTGTGAGCTTCAGGATGCTTGGGTGCGAGGCCCGTCTGCTAGCTCAGGGGTTCCAGGTGATTGGGGCCCCCCGGCCTCCTCCCACAGCTCCTTCCCCTGCCTGCTAGTGGCTTTGGGGGAGGGGTGTGTCCCACCTGCCCACGTCCCGCCACGTCCCACCGCTCGCACAGGCGTTGCCCTGGGGGGCAGGGAAGGAAGCCCGCAGGACAGACTGCAGGATTTCCCTTCGCCTCTTCTAGAAGTTCATACAAATGGAGCCCTTGCGATAGGGGCTCTTTTTGTTTGGCTTCCTTCACGCTTCGTAATGATTGGAGATTTATCCATAATTTTGTGTTATACATCCGTTGGTGCCGTTTCGTTGCTGAGGGATCCTTCGCTGTAAAGGACCATTTTCTAGAATCCACAGGCGGCTATTTTCTTCCCTCCCTCGAGGTTAGAAGTGTCACTGGGCCGGGGGCAGCCACGCGGACAGAGGAGGGGCTGCCTGGGCCCCATGGCTGCCAGGCACGGTGGGTCCCCCTGGAGCTGCGCCAGGGCCACCGGCTCCACTCAGGCGGCCTGCAGGTTCCGTCTGGGTTGCCTGCTGCTGGGACACGAACCGCTGTGAGCCTCGGGGACGAGAGCGAATGGTGCTTTTGCTCCTGGACGCACAGCTTCCCCAGGGCTCGGCAGGGGGCTCACCCCCCGGCTGGCAGGTTCATGCTGGCGCCGCCCAAGGCCCAGCAAGACCTGGGGCGCTTGGGCCTTCTCACAGCTCGCTGGCCAGACTCGGGCGCCAGCTGGAAACCAGCCTGGGAGGGCACTTGCACAGAGGCCACCCCGAGTCAGGGGAGGGACGGAGACTCTCCTGCCGGAGCAGTGGCAGCTTTTGGAAGAGCAGGTGGTGGGGAGGAGAGCTTCAGGGACCAGTGGTTCCCGTCCCGTGAGACCCACCCGCTTTCTCACCCCTTTTTCCATTGGAACGGCCCCGGGCTGCGTGGGAGCAGGGAGCGTGTGCTGGGTCATGGTGCTGGGACTCAGGGTGTGACGTTGCTCCGAGCTGCTCCTTGGACCTGCACGTGTGCCGCACACCTGGGTGCCGTCCACATGGCCCTGCAGCAGCGCGTCCTGATGCTTGTTTGTGGCTGAGAGTCATGTGTCAGCTCTGCGCAGAGGTGCCTGTGGGCTGGGAGCAGCCCTGCAGCGGTCCACACAGGTCAAGCGGCGGAGCTCCTGGGAGGTGAGACCCTTCCGGCCGAGCGTGTGAAGCCTCTGCAGCCCACAGCCCCACCCGTCTGCCCCTGCTGCAGCCCCCGGCCTGAGCCTCCGAGCCTGCAGTCCCAGGGCCAGGCCCGTAGCCAGGAGCCGCCTCTCGCCCTGCGGGACCCCACGCTTTTCTGAGTCAGGATTTCAGCAAATGAGAGCTGCCCTCCCTTCAGCCACACAGTGGCTCCCTAGTCACACAGGGATTTGGCAGATGGGGGTGCAGTCAGAGTTCCTTCCCTGCAGACGTTTGAGGAGCCTGTACTGTGCTCATGTTGGCTGGGGTCTCCCTTTCTTTGGGCGCCCTGCTCTGTGACATCTGGGTCCTGGACGTACCAGCTGCTGGCATTCTGTGTTCCTCGCCCCGCAGGGAAGCGGAGCCCGTCATGTGCTATGTGGGATTGGGGTCCCAGGGTCTCCTATCTGGGGGCCTGCAAGTGTGTGGCTAACCCTGCTGCCACCGAAGGGAGGGTGCAGGAAAACAGGGCTAACGGTTTCTCTTGGAATGATCTTTCAGTTGGATTATCAGCGTGAGCTCAAGCAAATTTGCGTTTCGCACTTTTAGTTTACAGGTGTGCCCCGCTGTATGTGCGCTCTCTGGTTCAGGGCCACCACACACCTGTCACACCTGTTTCACCAGGTGTCACGTCAAGCACTGGCGCCCTGGAGCCTGGGCAGCCTCTGGTCCCGTTGGCCGCACAGAGCCTCCCGTTGGAGCAGACGGGCGCGCTGGGTGACTGCGGGGTGAGCAGGAGCCCACCTTCCAGGGGCGTCTGTATGCTCTGCCACAGCTAGTGAGCACAGCAGCTGCACAAAGGACGATCTGCATGTGCATGAAGTCTGAGTTACCAAGGAAGGATTGCGAGTTCTGACTCTTGAATGTGAAAACCCAGGAACGCACATGCAGATGCAGCATAATCATCCTGTGTCCAGCTGCCGAGTGCTTGGTGGCGGCAGGCTTCCTCTCGGGAGGGGGACACGGAAGCTCAGCCAGGCCTCCCCGTCCTGCCGAGTGACCTCAGAGCCGTGCTGTTTCTTGGCTGAAGGGGAGGGACGTCAGTGGCCGGGAGTTTCTAACTGTTCAGCATTTGTGTCTTTGTCTCTCATAGGCCACTTTATAAATCCCTGATGTTTGCTCATGTTGGCTGTTAAAGGCTCACGAAGCAAAGGTGCTTGCCTTCTCCAGGCCTGGACTCAGATCCTGGCCCCTCTGGCTCATGGCAGAGCGGCTCTGCGTGAGTCTGTGGCCATGTCTGAGTCCCAGGGCCCTGGACATAGGGTGGGGTGGTGCGCCCCCCTCCTGGGCAGAGTATGGGCGACCGGTGCTTCTCTGGGACGTGGTGTGGTCCAGAGGCCGCCTTGCAGCGGCCGCCTTCCCAGGGTTAGGGCCTTGGCCGGTGAGTTCCCGTTTCTGACCCTCAGGATCCCCATCTGTAAAGGAGTGCCCGTCACGGCACCTGCTCCCAGGGCTGGCGGGGTCACCCTTCCGAGTTCCCCGTGCTGGGGTCTGTGTTCTGTCCTTTGGCACCCTAGCATGTCTGGTGTGTGAAACCTCTTTTCTCAGCTCTTGCCCGGGCCTGCACGTGGAGTCGCTCCTTTCTCCTGCTCTGACAGGTCGGCCTGCTCTGGGCTGACGAAGCCTCTGAAACGCTCTTAGGAGGCTTGGGGAGATGTAGGACGGACCCCTTCATGACCATGGTGCCCCATGGGGACGAAAGCGGGGACCTCATCTAACAGAAGGAGGGACAGCCTGCGGGCAGGGCTGCAGGCGCACTCCGGGAGGGGCAGGCGCGGGTGCCACTCAGCCTAAGTGACAAGCCTCTTTGGGGACCCCGGAAAGGTTTGGGGGAGCACGGGCTGAAAGAAAAGTCTGGGTATCGTTCTCGTCAGGCCCAGGGAGGTGGAGGATGAGATTGGGTGTTTCCTCGGGCTCGTGAACAAGGACCACAGACTGGAAGCTTCAAACCACAGGCCTCTCTCTCAGGCCAGAGGTCTGACAGCAAGGTGTGGGCAGGGTCGTCAGCTCCTGCTGGAGCTCTGAGGGAAACTCCGTCCCAGGCCTCTCTCCCAGCTCCTGGTGTGGCCAGCCATCCCTGGTGTCCTTGGCTTGTGGACGCACCACCTAGTCTCTGTGTCATTTACAACATTCTGTGTGTGTGTGTGTGTGTGTGTGTGTGTGTGTGTGTGCAGGCACGGTGTGCACGTGCAAATCCCCCTTCTTACAAGGACACCTGTCGCTGGACTGGGACCCATCCTGATCCAGTCTGATGTCCTCTTAACTATATCTGCGAACACCTTGTTCCCCAGCTTAGGGCTTGGCGATGTCTTTTGGGGGCATGCAGACCCACAGCATGGGCTCTCCTGGCTGGAGTGTCCAGCTGCGCTGGGGGGTGGCGTGGGGAGCAGTACCAGTGCCTGGCCCTCCTCCCCTGGTCACTGTGCACAGCAGACCCCGGCCACCCTAGTCCCCAGCCAGCTGTGTGGCCAGTCTTGTTGCTCTGCGCTGGGCAGCTTTGTCCACGGGAGGCCACTTATCCTTTAGTAAACACAGGACCAGGAAAATTGAAATCCCTGTTGAATGTCTGTGCAGATTGAGCTATTTGGCTCAATATGGTGAATGTCAGCAAGGATTAAATGGTTCAGTCTGATCCATTTCACCTGATGGTATTTTATTTTAAGTATAGCAGTGGTAGTACATTTTTAGAAAAAAGAGATTCCTTTTCTTATTGCTGTCATTAATGGCTTTGGGGACCACTCTGGCCCTGGGCCTGCCCCGCAGTGGGGCAGAGCTGGGCCCCTTTGTACTGTCACTGTCCCCGTAAAGCAGAATCCTGAGAGCGTGTGGGTATTCCTAAACTCTGAGATAGTCACTGCAAGGGTCTTTTGTCGTCCCTCCTACTCGGGGTCTCTGGCGTGTTAAGGTCACGTCAGGAATGAGCTGCTTTTAATTAAATTTCACAAAGAATAAATGTTAACTCTAGAAGTGTCTGATTTCTTCTCTGCTGCTGATAGTGTCTTTTGAAAAATGTGCTGTACACTTTAATCTCTGCCATTATGAAGAGGCAATTCTAAAGGATGTATCACTGTTTTCTTAAAGGAGAGGAATCTCAGTTATAAATTAGGGTGATTTTTCAGTCTATTTTTGGTCCTCACTAACATTAGTGAACGTTATTAGAGTCCCTGCTCCGGCTGCAGAGTTGTGCGGGCACGGATGTGGTTTCTACCCGGGTGGCGGTCCTTCTCCAACAGAGCAGGTGAGCTCTGGGGTCTGCGAGGGCTTCTCCTGGCACCTGGTGGGGCTCGTGGGGACCTGCTCCCGCGGGGTGGGGTGAGCAGTCGGGACCGTGGAAGGCTGCTTCTCCATGGGGACCCAGCGAGGTCTCCCAGTGGGAAGGGTTGGCCCAGTGGAATGGATCCCTCTTGCATTGGGGCTGACACAGTTAAAAGGTCTTTTTATTCTTGTCCTTTGCCCATATCTCACTGCAGATGAGCAGAGAGGGAGAGGCAGGGCCCGAGACTGCTTAGAGCCCTCCCCCACCGCCCCATCCCTGGGCGCAGCCTTCCGGACTCGTCCTCTGGTTCCCTGGTGCTCAGAGGAGCTGGGTTTTAGCGTTTCGTCTCATCTTTAGGGAGCGTCCTCAGGTCCTTTGGCGCACGGAGACTTATGGACTCCTTGCCACTTTCTGATCCCCCTTGGAGCTTCTTGGCCACTGCACTTGCCTGGCTGTGGTACTTGGGGTGGGAGGTAGAGGGGTTCTAGAGAAATGCTGAGCCCCATTTTGGGGCTTGAACCTGGGACACATTCCAGGAACCGTACCCAGGGGACTACTAGACACGGGGACCCAGGAAAAGAGGGCCTTGCTTCGTGGGCCACACGGCACTTGTTTACTTTAAGGAAAGGCTTTGATTGGGGACAGTTGGGGAAGACAATTGCCTTCATCAAAAGATTTGTCACTGTGGTGTGCCAACCACATTTTGGGAACTAAACCACTGGCATTTAAATAAACCAAGGCATACGTGTAAAGCACACGGTCACTCTCAAAGTGTTGGTGGCTTGGTTGAAAAGAGAAAAGCTCCCCGAAACTTGTGAGAGCAAGCACAAGGCCACCTTGCGCTCAGTGTGGGAAGGTGTGCTGTTCTTGAATCCCTAGCTGGGCGGGCAGCAGGAGGGGACTGGCCCTTCCGGTGAGTTCGTTGGAGGTTGGGGAGGGTTGACCTGCCACTCCCCAAAAGTGTCATGGCTCAGCTCTGCAGAAGAAAAGCTCACCCAGGGCGGCTCCCTCCCTTCTGCTCACATTGCTGTGGTGAGGGCTGGCCACGAGGGGGCCGGGGAGTGCAGTGCAGCCCTGCGCCTCGGTCTGTGGAATGGAAGAGGGAATTTCCATAGAGCTCTGATTGCCTCCATCACATGGTCGCCTGCACACCGGCGCCCAGATCTTGGGGGACTGAGCTTGCCTGGGGCAGCTGGCTTCTTTGAAGCTCGCCCACCTGGGAAGCTGGCCATGGAACAGGTGTCTCCTCGGGCGGACAGCCGCACTTGACCTCAGAGTGCATCTGTGTCTCTGTTCTCACTCTCCACTTCTTCAGCAGGTTGTTTTCATGCACTTCAGTGCTTGCATCTGGATAGGTAATCGCAAAGCTTTTTTTTCAGACTTTTTGAACAGGGGTAGCACTATTAATAAAAAGGTGAATTCTTGTAGGCCCCTGTTTGTGCCCGTGTGCCTGGCCCATCTCGTCTGATAGCAGGCATCTAAAAGAACTCCTTTTGACCACTCCATCTCTTTCCCAGTACTGTAGAGACAAAAGAAAACCACCGTAATGTGAATTCTGGTGTCAGTTCTTTCATTGTTTTTTAAATTAATCAGTCCCGCCTCTTCCTCTGTTCATCCTGGTAATGAGGAGGCGAACCTCGAAAATCGAAAATTGGAAGGGGGGGCAGGGCATTAACACACACATGGACGGACGGTTCTGTCTGCCCTCCTGAGTGACTTCCCTTTGTGCGAGCACAGTGAACTCTCGACGGTCGGCGCTCTGAGCGACCGAGCCAGCCAACAGAGGCCAGGGCCACGCACGCCCCATGCAGTATGGTGGTGAGGGTGCCGGTGTGTTCGGGGATCAGGCTGGAGCAGGCAGAGATGCTCAGGGCTGGAGCCAGGGTCCTCGG
The DNA here is from genome assembly GCF_009762305.2 of Zalophus californianus. Taxonomy (NCBI): domain Eukaryota; kingdom Metazoa; phylum Chordata; class Mammalia; order Carnivora; family Otariidae; genus Zalophus; species Zalophus californianus. The sequence goes on along the minus strand of NC_045603.1, from coordinate 3,063,169 downwards.
AAAGAACCATAGCCATTTACTTACTAACTTGAAAGAAACAGAGGATGACCACACACATCTAACCCACATCTAAAGGTGCTTTCCTCAGTGTTTGACCAACTGAGTGCTCCTCTTAAGGCTCTTCGGGGTCTGCCTACGACTGGCAGAAGGACGTCTGCTAGTCTCGTGTCTCTGAGCACACTTGGCTATCTGTCCATCTGCCCGGCCACGGATGTGTGACACTTGGAGCCCCTGCTGGAATATCTGGACCAGCCCCGGGGCTGCATGCTGGCCCTTAGCAGACCAGTGAGAAGTGCTTGCTGTCCGGAGCAGCCCTCAGCCGGGTGGGAGACAGAGTTGGTAGAAGGTGCTAGGAGGCTCTGGTGTCCTGGCTTTTGTTCTCGTGGCAGAGCCGCGGTGGGGGACCCACGGGCAGAAGACTGGGTGCCCGGTGTGGGTGTCAGGCTGCCCACTCCGGCAGGACACCTGCTGTGTGGCCCCACTGGCCTTGAGCCCCCATGTGTGGCCCATCACTGGGAGAGGGCCTGACTCCCCAGGGCCCTTCCTCGCCCCCTGCCAGCATCTCTGGGGTTAAAGCAGATGTCCGTGATGCTGGGCAGCCAGGGCAGCCAGCCTCATCCATGGATGCGTTTCTTCTCTGAAGTCAGTACAGCAGGCGACCGGGACACGGGACGTCTGCGGATGAAGGGGCTCTTCCGACGTGCACCTTGATGCGGCTGCACTTCGCAGCCTCCCCCTCCATAAGACCGGGAGTGCCTGCCTTTCATGTAGGGTCTTTCCTGGGCTCGAATAATCCCAAATCATTTCATCAAGTGGAATCTGCGGCAGAGTATTTAAATACCTGTCATATCTCTCAAACCCTGGGGCCAGAAACTCTAGTGGTTGCTCTATTCATGGACTCGTGTTGCAGTAAAATGTGATAATTGATGAATATCTGTGGGAATGGATATGATTGTGTCCTCTTTAATGAGCTAACAATTTCATGCCGAAATCTCAGCAGTGCTATTGTTTAGAATAAAGGAGACATGCAAATGAGGCCAGGGCTCAGATTGTGGTGGAACAATGCTGGCAGCCTCTTTATTGGACCCATTAATTAATTCCCCATCAGCCAGTTTCCCTGGGAATGAACTGGAAAAATAATTAAAATGATACATGAGGTAAGGAGTTTAGAAATTCAAAAGGTGAAGGCGAGAATTAGTTTAATACATAATTAGACATATTATTTGTGACTGTATATTTTTTTAAACGTGGTTCACTGAGGCAGTAGGGTCCTATTTTTAGTCCTGGATAGCTAATAAATACCATTTGGGGCTGTTTTTCAACTCATAAAGGCTCATAAATTTTCTTAATGACATTAAGTGCCTAATTATATTGTACATTGTTAAAATAACTCCTATTGCAAAATCTAATAATACAACAAAAGTTGCAAAAGCAAGTTTTTAAAGGAGTTAATTTGACTGAATTACCAAGAGAAATTCTGAGTGTTTAGGCCAAATTGAAAGAGTTTCAGCCAGAAACCTGCAGGTTCACATTATTTTTGTTGCACATTTGCTCAGAAGGTGAACCTCGAGCGCCAGCCTCCCGCTGGAGAGAGTGGTCCGGGTGGAAGGCTGAGCTCCGTGTGCTCGGGTCTTGTGAGCAGGTGAGTCTAGGGGAGCGTCGTTCCCACTGGCATAGCTGGCGTGCCTCAGCCCTGGTGGCCGTGCTGTCTCTGTCAGGCTCCCTGGATAGCTGCTGGATTAGGCTTTGCGTGGTGCAAAGGCATTTGAATTCCAGCAGGCCTACACTCGGGTAAACGTTGGCCCCCCAAGTAAGACCCTGGCGCATGGAGGGACCAGAGCCGCCCTAATTGAACCAGCACTGAACACCTGCCCTGTTACTCTGAGTCATACCCTGAGGACGCTCCGTCCAGCAGTTCTGTTTCTGGGAATCGCAGGGGACAGATATTTCCTGAGGTTATTGATATTAAATTTGAACTCTATCCTAGAAGTCAGTCTCCCATACTATTGGAGAAAAGAATAAAAACTAACAAAACAAGTAAATGAAAACCACGGATGAAGCCCCACCCCCCACGAGCCTGTCACCGTCGTAAATACTTAGTGCACGTTGGTGCGTGTCGCCGAGCAGTAGCTGACCAGGAGCAGGGCATTGTCTCCCTTTGTCTCCTGGTGCTCTTGAGGCTCTGAAGAGACATTCGCTGATGCAGGGTCTCCCTGCCAGGAAGCCCTGGCCACAGGCCTGCGTTCAGAACCCTGGCCTTCCCATGGGCGCTGCATGTGTGGCCCTCAGCCGGTCCCTGCCCACCCTCAGCCCCTTTTTGGTGGCATGCAGATTCCCTCCCTCCCCCAGATGGTGGACACTGGTGGTCTCCTCCAGGCCTGCGCTGCTCAGGGGTCGACTGCACCCCCTGTTTATGCTTTGTGTTTACAGTCAGAATTGAAATGGGAACCCCTTAGCTCAGGGACAGAGGGAAACCCTGCCATTTCCATCCATGCCTTTTAAATGGAACTCTGCCCGTCCATCATCCTGTGATTTGATCCACCAACAAGAAACACTTGCTCATGCTTTATGGCTATGGTTTGTGGAAGCTCTGGGAAAGAGGAAAACAAACAAGCCAGTCCTAATAAAAAAACAAGTTATTTCCTCATTTGAATTTCTGAGACCAGGGAGTCAATATGATGCAGACATCAATCTTCCTGTTCTTGCAGGGGAGGAGCATTTCGGACTGCGCCGTGCTGGGTTGGGATGAGCAGTGCGTGGTGTGCCTGGCTGGGCTCAGTCCTCCCCTGGGACTGCCTGCCTTTTTGTATTGCCATTGTGCATAGCCCCGTTGTTCCCTTGGTCTTTAAGAGTATTATTTTGTAAAACTTCACATTTCCAGGTGGGTAAGCACGGTGTGGGTAGCCAGAGACTCCTTTTTCTCTTTGAGCCCCCTGAGTGTGCTCAGAAAGGTGTGCTTGGGGAGGGTCCGCTGGGGCAGAGGCGTGGTGGGAAAGGGGGGCAGCACAACTTGCACTTCGGTGTCAGCTTCCCCTGGGCCAGGCCCTGGCTTTTCCCTGGTGGCCACTCGGCCTCATTCACTGACTCTGCAGCACTGGGCAATTGCGTGATTCTGAAAATAAGCCCATTAAGCTGTTTATCACCGTGTTCTTGGCTTTTAGCAGTGCAGTGCCTGGGCCTGCATTTGGCGGAAAGTGACATACCAAGTCAGGTTAGCGGAGCGGCCTTTCACCGCATTTCAGAGGTAGGGTCCCCTTCTCCGTGCACGTATAGCACTTTGCCGGGCCCTGTGAGCGCGCCGGCTGCATCATAGCACCGCTGTGTTCACACCTACTGTGCATAGGGGGCCAGGAAGTCCTTGAGAGTGGGGACCATCTGACTCAGCTCTGTGTCCCAGCACCTTGCACAGGACTGGGTGTGCTGGTGTATGCACATGGGCTTCCCTGATCTCATGGCTTCACTGATCTGATTTACCTGGTGTCCTGTTGGGCACACTCATACACACCTGCCGGACCTTGTTTAGGTGGAGGATAACGTGGCCCTGTCCCCCAGCCATCACCACTGGGCCTCTTGGCATTGTATATCGTGGGTCCCCTGGCAGCCAGGGCCAGCGGGGAGCCACCCTCTGGTTGCAGACTCACCCCACACTTCCGCATGAAGGATGGGTGGCTTCAGGCAGCATTTTGGTCCTAGGGTCAGATTCTAATGTAAAACTGAGAAGTCCTAAATTTATTAAAGGCTTTCTTTTGGGGTTGGAAATATGCAGATTTTCTATCCCTCTCAATTCTGTCTTAAAATTTAATGCTGCCATAAAAATGATGGATAACAAATTATTCCAGGAAAAATGATACTGAAAGACGCTTCTAACTGTTGAAGCAGAAGTATAGACTTGGTGCAGAAATATATGTGACCCAGAAAACTCACAAGGAAATAGGAAATCATGTGCGTTGTGGAAAGCACAACCACATAATGTTGTTCCAGGCGGTAGAAAACAACAATTTTTATTCAAGATATTGAAGGGCTGAATCTATTTTGTGCTGTTGGCACCTTTATTAACATAGTAACTCCGTGCCTTTCTAGAATTCATTATGCAGCCTTCCCTACTTGTAGCACTGCGGGATCCTCGCAAAGAGGTAGAAAAGCCCAAACCTGATAATGGATGTCAGAAAGGTCCCATACGATAAGCTGTGTCCATTACTTATGCAGGCATTCCTGGGCCCCCTCGGTGCATCTTTCCAGAGTCCCACCTGTATGGTTTTGAATGGTGTGAGGCCGTGGTTAAAACCACAGATGACTGGGTCCAGGCCCCCCCCCCCCCCCCCCCGCAGGCTCTCCCCCCGCCGCCCAAAGAAAAGAAACCCAGTAATGCTGGTGCCAGGGAGAACCGACAACCAGAGCACAGTCTGCACTGGTAGAAGGAGGAACAGATGTGAACAAATCAGACATAGGCCCTCAAGTCCCACAGCAGCCTGAGGCAGGTTAGTTCAGGCAGACAGCCCTTTATTCCTTGGGAGGCCTTGGGGACAGCACTCCATGGCAGGTCTTTAAAAAGCATAATACTAAAAGAATATGATGCAGATTTGAGATTCTCTTGTTTTTACTCCAGAGCAATGGGAGTGATGGTGCTGATGATGCTGGCGCCCTAGTCCCTGGTCCCCCTCCGACCGCTCACCCGGGCCCGCTCATGGCTTAGGTGGAGACCCAGGGGGCAGCCAGATGTCATGGCCTGTTTGTTCCCTGATGGGTGTCACCTCATTTTTTTAGGAGAACTTGTGAGAAAGGATGGGCTGTATCGATGACTTCTGGCTGGAAGTGTCACCATGACAACTCAGGAGGTGTTGGAAACAGGCACTTTGCTAATTTCAAATCTTAACCCTTCCCAGGCAGCTCTGAAATTTTTTCTCTGGAGAGAAGTGGGCTCATTGTGAAATGTGTCTCTCATTGTTCCTAAGCTACATCCATTCAAGTGAATAATTCACTTTTTTGTGTAGGTTCAGAGAAAAAGATGCACACAATCTAATTCCTTTCTTTAAGCATTTTAATGTTAACTTCTTTAGAGTTTCTTTGATAGCCATCTTCTCAGAGAAGAGGCAGGATTATGTGAACAGTGCTGCCTGAATTCTGTTGTTCTGTTGGTTCCCCAAGGCACAGAAGCCCCATGCCACCCGGCCAGCTGTCCTGCCTTCCTGCCTAATTGCCTTAGCTGGTATCTCTGTTGCCCATCAGATAAAGCCCAGACAGCTAAGGCTGACTGTTAGGGATCTTTACCATCCAGCCCCATCCAACACTTCTAGCCCCATTCATTAGGAGACCCATGTGCACCTACTCCAGCTTAGAGCCAGGCCAGCAAGGAAGAGAGCACAGAGGCAAGTAAGACATGGTCCTTGCTACTGAGCCTCTTGGAAATTAGACTGAACAGAGAGGAACTATTGAAGGCAAGGGCTAACCCCAGAGTTGGGGGGGGGGGACTCAGATCCCTATGTTACTTCCTATGTGAGTCAGCGGCAGCTTTATAGCATGCTGAGCTTTAAATATGACATATCACCTTAATACACCCAAGTGCTGATAGAGTATCAAAAACACAAGAACTTGTAAGTGCATGAAAGCTTGCAGGAAAGTCGAATCATCACCAGAGGCCCAAGTAAAAATTGGTGGAGGTGGGGGGGGTCTCTAGGGTTAGGTTCAAACACGCTCTTGAGACAAGATATAGATCTTGTGACCCTTACAGATAGGGAATGTGGAGCCAAGGCACTTAAGTCAAGCCAGAACATTGGAAGACTATACTCTTGGACAAAGGGTGAACTAGAAAAAAAAAATTCATTTGCTCGCTCTGGGAGCCAACTCTGTCTCAGCCTGGTCTTTCAGGTAGGGATGGAGAAAAGATGTTCTTCCGTGTTAACTTTTTACCCATGTTTAACATTTGAGTTTACAAAATCAGTAACTTGGGAACCCGCAAACAACAGTTAACATAAAAAGATAATCAGGACCATTAATATTACTGGAACATGTAGCACAAGTGTAGCTGGAGGTTTTAATTATTTTATCTCAGCGGTTGATAAAATGAATAGACCAAAGATCAGTGAAGATATACAGGAGACACGAAAATATCATCAAGCAACTTATTTGGTCTTGTTAACAATCTGACAACTAGAGATATCCAGCAGCATTCTTGTCATGTACACAATGACTAGTAACCAAAGTAGTTTACCTTGAAATTTAAAAAGATTGAAATAATATGGTTGAAATCAAACAGAGTATGATATCTAACCGTAATAATAGAATTAAGTTAGAAATCAGTAAGAATGGTGCCTAAAAATCTCTGAATTTTTGCAAAGTAAGCAGTACATTTCTAAAGAACCCTTGAGTCAAAGAAGTCAATGGAAAGCACATAATATTTGGAACTGAATGAATAATAAATACATAACATCTGAATTTGTGGGATGTAGCTAAAGCAGTGCTTAGAGTGCTAATATATTCTTATAAATGCATGCATCAGAAAAGAAGAAAGATTTAAAATAATTAATTTTAGTTTCTCCCTTCAGAGGAAAAGAAGAGGAAATTAATCCCAAGGAAGCAGAAGGAAGGAACCAAAAAATGAAAAAGACAGAAATCAATGAAATAGAAAATGGGCAAGATCTAGAGGAAACAAACAAGCGAAAAGTTGGTTTATTGAAAAGATCAGTAACACTGAAAAATCTCTAGTATAATAAAAAAAAGAAAAAAGAAAAAATTGACTAATATGAGTAAAGAGGAGAGAGGAGACATCACTATAGGTCCTACAGATATTTAAAATATAATAAGGAAACGTTATTAACAACTTTATAAGTTAACAACTTAGATGAAATGGACAAGTTCCTTGAAAGATACAAATGATCAAACTTTGCTCAAGAAGAAATAAGCCAGAAAAACCCTGTATCCGTTAAAGAAATGGCATTTGTAATTAAGAACTTTCCTACAAAGACAACTACAGGCTCAGATGACCTCTCTGGTGAATGTTCAAACATTTAAGGAAGAAGTGATAACCAGTCTTATACAGATTCTTTCAGAGAGTAGTGGAGGAGTGGGCACGTCTCAGCTCTTTTGGTTAACATAATTGAGATACCAAAATGAGACAAGGGCATTATAAGAAATGAAAATTATAAGCCAATATCCCTCATTAAAATAGATGCAAAAATCCTTGACAAAGCATTAGCAAATTGAATCAAGTAATATATAAAAATTGACAGTACATCGTGACTAAGTGGGATTTATCACAGGCATGCACAGTTGGTTGAACATTCAAAAATCAATCAATGTCATTGATCCATTAACAGAATAAAGGAGAAAACCATATGATCATGTCAAAAGATGCAGAAAACACATTTGAAGAAATTCATTACCCACTCATGAAGAGAACTCTCAGTCAACTGGAAATGGAAGGAAGCTCTCTCAGTGATGAAGGGCATCTACAAGATCTTGCAGCCCACATCATATTTAATGGTGAAGTTGGTAAATGCTTTCCCCCCTACGTTGGGAACAAGGCAAGAATATTTGCTCTCACCACTTCTGTTCAATATTTTACTTGAAGACCTAGCTAGGGAATCAGGAATGAAAATAAAATGAAAGGTCTAACAATTGAAAAGGGAAAAGTTAAACTGTCTATTGATTGCATGTGTAGAGACTACTAAGGAGTTATTTAAAAAAACAGTGATGAAGATGCTGGATATGAGGCTAATAAGTAAAAATCCATTGAATTTCTGTATATTAGCATTGAACAAATTGGAAGATGAAATCTAGAGACCAATACCAGTTATAATAACATGAATTCGTAAGAATACTTGGATAAATTTAGCTAAAAATACTTATCTTTACACTAAAAATTGCAAAACATTGCTGAGAGAAATGGAAGAGATATGTGGTAAGATATACCATGTTTATAAATTGAGGGACTCTTGCTATTAAGATATTCTCCCCATATTGATCTTAGGAGTTAATGTATTCCCAATCAAATTCCTATCAAGCTTTTTTTTTTTTGTAGAAACTATCAAGCTTATTTTGAAATTTATGTGGAAATGCAAAGGACCTAAGATAGCAAAATTCAAAAAATTTAATAAAGAACGAAGTTGGAGAATTTAACCTCTTCATTTCAAGATATGCTATAAAGCTGCAGTAACCAGGACAATTATAGATAGACTATAGAATAATGGAAGCAAGTAGAATCCAGAAGAGTTAAGAGACAGACAGGGAGGACATGTTCGTAATACATATACCTGATGAAGGACTCTATCTGGGATGCATACAAACTCCTATAGCTCAATATCACAAAGACAAAAAGCTCAATTAAAAAAACAGACAAAAGGTTCATACATATTATAACAGAAGATAGACAAATGGCCATTGAACGCTTGAAAAAGTACTCAACATCATTAGTCATCAGGGAAACACAAACTAAACCACAGCGAGGTACCACTGTGCTGTATGCACCAGAATCACTAAAATTAACAGAATGGACAGTGCTGAGCATTAACACATATGTGGAAAGGTCTTACGCAGGGCTGGTGGAAATGCTAAATGATACCACCGCTTTGGAAAACCGAGCATTAACACGTATGTGGAAAGGTCTTATGCAGGGCTGGTGGAAATGCTAAATGATACCACCACTTTGGAAAACCCAGTTTCTTGTAACACTGAACATGCATCTCTCCTCTGATTTAACAATTCCATTCCTAGATGTTTACACAGGATAAATGAACATTTGTGTATGTACACACACACACACACACACACACACACACACACACACGCACACACACGCTTGTGCAAGAATGTTCATAGCAGCTTTATTCACATTAGCCCAAACCAGAAACAACTCAAGTATCCATTAGCAGTAGAAAAATAAACAAATTCATACAGTGGAATGCCATTCAGGGACAGTGTGGATAAAACTTAAAAACATTATGCTAATCAACAGGAGCAAAACACAGAGTACATAGTGCATGAATTCATTTATATGAAGTTTTACAACTGACAGAATCAATCAGTAGTGATAAAAATCACAACAACAGTTTCCTCTGGTTTCGTCTGGCGGTACAGGATTCCTGGGGGAAGGACATGTTCTGTACTGATAGGGGTGTCAATCGCACTGGTGCATTCCTTTGTCAAAACTCATTAAACAGTATGATTATATCTCTCTAGCTTACCTTATAGAGATTATACATCAAAAAAGTCGATAAAATTTTTAAAAAAATACTGGCTAAGAATACTTGGAATCCAAAAAACCCCAAAACAAAACAGTCAAAATGGAAACCCAGAGTAAGTGGAACAGTGGAGTCCCATTTTTCAAATCTGTTTATCTTGATCTTCAGCGTTCAAGGCCTTACGAGGTAGTTGGGATGGAGGGAAGGTTCACCCTCTGGCAGTGAGCCTAACGGGGGAGCCCTCTGGATAAAGTAGTTCTCCCAAAGGGCTCTGTCCTCAGAGTCAGGCTGGTGAGCAGCAACTTTCGCCCGGCCCCAGGGCCCTTGAACTGAGCTGTGTGTGTGCTATCTGTGTCAGGGAGGGCTTGGGAACCCTCTGCACAAGGGTGAAGGATGAATTAGCATGTTTCGGGGGAGGGAGGCTGTAGGGCACTAAGAGCCGTGATAGACATGGGTAGGGGTGTAAACTAGCAAAAACTACTTAAAAAATGATTTGGCTTTCCCTGGGAAAGTTGAGGAGGTGCTTTCTCTGCCACCCAGGTTTCCACTACTGGGTCAGATGTACTCAGAGCTGCACTGTCCAGCCTGGTAGCCACGAGCCACACGTGGTTATTTAAGTCAGTGTTAACTGGGAGTAAAGGCATCGAAGGACTCAGCTCCTCAGTTGCACCGACTGCATGCTCAAGACGCCCTGTGGCCGGTGGCTGGCAGGTGGACAGTACAGACGCAAGACATTACTGTGACTGCATGATTTTATTGCAAGGTGCTCCTGTAGAGCATGGTTCTCAAAGTGTGGTCTTTGGCCCAGCAGCATCAGCACCACCCGTGAACTTGGAAGGAATGCAGACCCTTGGGCCCGATTCCTAAATCTACTAAATCAGAAATGCTGGGGTGGGCCCTCCGGGCGATTCTGGAGCATACCGCAGTTTGAGAGCCACCACTCTAGAAGGAGCCTCAAAATGCACAAGGATTACAGCAGAAAGTGGGGAAGAGCATAGTAAATATCTGTCGACAGAGTATGGATGAGGAAGTCGTGGCATAGTGGGGAAGGAATGGACATTCAAGGGTGTGATGGGCAGCTACGTGAGGCGTTTTGGGGACGTAAGATCGAATGAAGAAGTCCTTGATTCATTCATACCTTGTGCTACATTATCTGAAATTAAGATCCAGAAGGAAGCCAGTGTGGTGCAAAGATAAGGGAAATGAAGGGAAATGCCCACTTTAGGACTGCGCTGACCTTCAGAGCTCTGGGGTGTCACAGGCAGGGCTGGCTTGGCGAGAGCTACCCAGTGAGAGGTTCGTTTTCCTCTCCTTAAACCTAAGAGTTCTTGTTCTGTTGGCGTTTTTTTACTTTCATACATTTACAAAATTGTTTCTGTTTTTACTCAGTATTTAGTTAAGCAGTGTAAAAATAGTAGAATATCAATGTTTGGTTGGTCATGAATTAAGTTTTCCCCAAAAGCACCCAAACACATTACTTTAAATGCCTGCGGGTTAGATGGGTGTTTCCTTTATGTTCTCTTAAAACACGTTTGTCAGATTTTGCCTCAAGTTTCTCTCTTAGCAGTTATTCTTCCTTTGGGACATGGAAGGATTAGAAAGAAAATGCTGGGCAGCCTCCCAGTCAGAATCCAAGCAAAAACAAACTAGGAGTGATCAGATCAAGATGAAAAAAAGCCCAAGGAAAAGTATATTATGTTCACGAAAGACGGCCGTTTTGTTGTAGCAAGACAGTATTAAACGTGTATGTCCTAAGTCATGGAGGTAAGGAAACGTAAAGCCAAAATCTGGTACGAAGATTACAGCTGCGATGAACTTTTATTTTCTTATTGGTGTGTGGGTTACCAAAGAGAAAAAAAAAAGGGATCTGAACAGTGTAATTTTTATGGCTAGAATTAACATTTATTTACCAGGAACCCGGAGATGGGAGAATAGCTAGACTTTGTTTAGAAGAAGTCACACTGACGCCCACATCGTGCACACAGATACACGTACGTCCCACACCCACGCCCACGGGCACTGATGAATGCACCAAATGACATTTTTATTTCAACAGTAAAGTTAAAATCATGTGCCCACATGAGAAACGCTCAGCACAGCGGTGTGCACGGGGAGGAACGTGCCTTGGCTTAGTCGCGTGTGCCGAACACCTTGGCTGTGATGGGTGGGTCGGGCCGCCCGATGCTCCTCCATAAGTCCCGTGAAGAGCGCAGGCACGGGCCGTGCACGTGGTCACTGTCGTGTGCCGTAGATTAGGGTGGTACCTGGCTGGCTGAAGGGCACATGGAGCCCCTGTGCACTGTTTCTTCGAACTGAGTGCGAGACTGTGGTTATCTTAGGGTACAGAGCTTCAAGAAAGAAAGGCAGCACAGCTCCTCATTCTGGCACGCTTGCAGTGTGCACGCAGCCATGCTTGTGCTGGAGTTCTGTCATCTAGTGCCTGCCGAAGGTGCACCCTTGGCTCGTGGTGACCGGTCCCGCAAGCTGGCAGGAAAGGGGTGCAGGTGGCAGGGAGGTGGCAAATGCTTCAGCAGGTCGAGAGCAGGGACCCAGTGAGACTGAACACGGGGGTGTTTGGTGCCCTCTGGCAGCAAACGCCTGCTGCGACCTGTTGACCCAGGAGCCATCCAGAAGGTCCGTCGGAGAAAACACAAAATGCTGTACCCACAGGACTCTTCTCTGTGGAGCGTGCGGGGTTAGGAGGGCTGCAGGTGCTCTCCGTGGGCCGCTGCTGAGCTCTTGGCTGCACTGTTTCCTGGAAGACTGCACGTGTGCCGTTCCACCATTTACCTGTCGATCGGTTGCTTGGGAGAATCTGAGCGCATGCCAACACACACATGCACGCACCTTTCCCTGAACACACATGTATTTGCTTCTACTACAGACTAAACTGTCAGTGCCGGGGTGAAGCAGAAGGTACGGGCTCTGCGGGAGGGTGGGACCCGGCAGAGGGCGGGGAGGCAGCCTGGCTCCTCCCGATGCAGCCCGCTGCCCGTGGTCGCCTGGCAGTTATGTATTGCGTTACATAATTGTGAAACCCGGCTAAACCTAAATAAAAAAGCTGTCCTTAAAAAGCAAGAACAAAATTAAAACTTAAAAAAAATGAACGTAACTAGATCTCGAGTTGGTGGCTTAATCACACGGAGAAAAATTAGCTCAAAGAGGCTTTCAAACAATTAGAATGTACAGCCCTAGTAGGACGTATCTGAAGGACAAAAAGAATTGCAAAAAACATTTGAAACTCTATTCGGTAATCAGATTGTTAGTAATCATATTAGTGCTATCTTGAAATTAGTGTATATACACGTATTGAAATACATATATTACACATAAATACATATATTAGGATAAAGCAAGCAGGTAATTATGATAATGTTGTAGGAACTAAGAGTTTTAATGTAAGAGAGAATCAAGCGTAAAATCAAGAAGTAAAAACCCTATAATCTTAAATATGAATGAAAACTCAGTGTGAACCCATGCTTTATTCTTTTTAAAATCCTATCCTCGAGCCCTTGTCACTGTAAATTACTGGCCCAGCGACAAGCCCGGTGCAAAGGAGCGCCCCACGGAGTCTCACGCCGTTCCCCTCAGGAAAACCCGAGCCCAGGTCTGGGGTGGGTAGTGTTCCCAATGAGTCCAGAACACGTAGTCACCAGGAAAGCAGGGGGCCTCTTGGAGGAAGAGGAAGCCCGGCTTCAGGGGGCTCCCCCTGGCCAGATGTGGGAAGATTGTCAGGAAGAATTAGGATGGCAGCGGCTTAAAACATATCAAACATGTGAAAGTCTATGAATTCATAACGATGCCTAGATAGAACCTCACCAGGTTGCCTTTGAAGGCTGCTACGGCGTCAGCTGGCAAATAAAAGCAAGATTTGAGCAAGGGCTGCGCTTTTCTGGTGATCACTTAGTTTTCGAGGGGACGCTCCTTAGGGAGGAAACACAGTTGTAAATGCAGAGGGAATGGGGAACTGCATTGTCACCCTAATGAAGTCATGGGTGCAGGCGGCGCTCGCCAGTGGCTTTGGAAGCCGTCGGAGGTGGCTCTGTCGAGGGGTGGCTCCCGGGGGCTCCGTAGTGGACGGGTCCCTCTGGCAGCACCTGCTAATCAATCATCACATCCCAGGGGGAGACCACAGACACTGCGTGCCTCCTGACGTGCGGAACTGCAAAGGGCATCCTTCTCCATCCATCCTTGCAGACTCCAGTTGAGTCTCCAGATGGGAGTGTCCGCGGCTGGGAGACCCGGGGAAGGGGACAGCGGCTCAGCTCGCCACGGGAGTGCGGCAGCTGCAGCCAGAGTGCGAAACACCCACAGCGCAAGTGGCCAGCTCTCCTCAGCAAGCAGCGGAGGGAGAGAGGGAGGGAACCTAGAGCTCTCAAGACCAGAGGCCCTGGTTCTCGGAGGCCCGTGTGCACGTCTTTGGAGCCTGTGTGGAGCGAGGCAGCAGTGAAGAGGCCACGGTCTGGAGACGAAGGGGCAGAACCTCTCCTCCCTCTGTCGTAGGTTCTCAGCTGGGGCCCCATGGCCAAGGCCAGACCAGCAAGAGAAGGACACCCAGATTTATTTAATGTCAGTTTTATGTGGCACGGCTGCTGTCGTAAGGGAATGAGGCCCTGGAGAAACAGTGCCTCCTGGGTGTCTTTATGCTCGGTTTGATGAAGGGTGGGCAGTCGTGGAGGACACACGGGGACAGAGTGTGGGAGGCCTGTTCGTCCAGGGGCCTGTCCCTGGGCCTCGTCCACAGAGACGTGGACGCTCCTTTCCTCCAGGTGGAGGGAGGGGACCTCTCACGTGAGCACCTAAGGTCCCGCTTCCGGGGAAGGTCCGACAGTCCCTCCAGCACCTGCCGTTTGTCACCTCCTTCAGCTTAAAATACATGCTCCGCCGAGGTGCCGTATCTTGGGGTGCTGCGTCCTGAACCCCCTCAGGGACGTGCTCTCATCGCCGTAAGGAATTACTGTTCTCAGATACGATAATGGTCTTGTGGTGAGGCTTCTAGAAATAGCCCTTAGCTCTAAAAGAGTCTATTTGTGGGTGAAATGTGATGTTTGGGATTTTCTTTAGAATTTTCCAGCAGCATGTGGGCAGAGTGGGGGTCAGCAGATGAAACAGGCATGGCCACGTATGATCATGGTGGACCCTGGGTTGGGTGCCTGGGGTTCTTTATTCTGTGCTTTCTACTTTGGGGGACTTTTGACAAATCTTATTTTAAAATATTTTTTAAAAATCACACCCATACCTTCTGTGTGTGTGTGTGTGTGTGTGTGTGTGTAGGCGTGTATGTAGGCCTCACCCGGGGAGGGCGTTTGGGAGGAGCAGCAAGGCCTGGAGGGTGAAAAACATCAGAGTTGTCACGGGCTGGACAGCTGGACTGACTTCTCAGTGTGCTGTAGGGCCTGGATAATTTTACTTATTTTATCTCATAAATTCTTTTCACTGTTCTCTTTTCTGCTAAATCTGGGGATTCCCTAGGGAATGGCTAGTAGGTGAATGTGGATTCTTTTTGTTCAGATTCGTTGCAAAGTGGAAAAAGTCTTGTCTGCAGCCTCATTGACAGAGGGGCAGGTGTAAGTGCTGGCCCAGGGTTGGTGGCCTGAGGCCCTTTTAGATGTTTGGTCACCGGTGATGAGCAGGGGTCAGAACAGCCCGCTGGGGGGCTGCTCACTGAGTCAGTAACGCGAGATTTGAGCATAGCGCTCATCCACTCCCTTGTTACTTTTCTCATTTTCTCCGTCCCCGCTGTGTGTGGACACCGTGCTGGCTGCTGGGGACGCCCCGGTGAAGAGAGGGTGGCTCCTTCCCAGAAGCTCACAGCCCAGCACAGTGGTTCTGAGACTGCTTAACGTGACTGTCATCTTAGGAGCTTGTTACAAATGAAGAGTCCTGGGCTCGCCTCCGGAAGATTCTGCCTCTGCTTCGCGCTGAGAACATCTGCTGGTCCCTCGGCGCGTCACCCGCCCGACAGTGCCAGGCCCTGGGCTGGCCCAGGACCCAGGTGCTGTGCGGCGCGGCCGCCAGGAGCTCCGAGTCAGAGGTGGTGGGGTGCGTTCTGGAGGCCGGCTGAGCCGGCACCCACCTCTGTCTCAGACACGGTCCCGGGTGGGGGCTGTGGTGCTTGTTTCTCTGCTCCCACGTGTTTGGGTAGCTGAGTTACTGGGGGATCCCTGTCAAGGATGCTGGAAACCTAACATTTTGGACTAAGCACATGTCCTTGATTGCTCTGTGGGAGGAACCGAGTGAGTCTGTTCCCTGTCCGGTGGACACAGGTCCCGTAGATGCTCACCTGGGGCTGACAGGTGTCAGCCGAGGTTTCTTCTGCTCTCATGGCTCCTCCCGCTTCGGGTGCTACAAGGATGGGTTCTGAGGAAGCTACTAGTCACTAGGGAGGTGGACCAGAAGTGGCCTTTGGGGAGTGGCCTCGTGGCTTGGCCTTCGTGGCACGCTGCCTCCTGCGAGCCTGGTCTGGCAGTGTGCAGTGGGCTCCTGGTTGCGGATGCCGGGGCCACCCTTGTCAGCCTCGGAAATGGAGGCTGCCTCTTCTTAAAGTGGAAAAGGCGCTCTTGGGCCTTGTCATTCTCTGGCACACGGGCACTGGCGCTGCCGACTCTGGGGCGCCCTGGGCGGTGGTGGCCGGGGGGGCTGGGCTGACCATGCGGAGCTGTAGGCAAGGGCAGGCCCTCGTGGCCAGCACGGGGTGGGGGGGTGCTGCGCTACGTGGCCCGGAGGCAGCCTGGGGAGGGTGGGCTCCTCCTCCCCCCCTCATCCCCTGCATGGGCCGCCTCCTCCTGGTGTCAGCCTGCGAGTGGGGACTGAGTGCTGGTTCCCTCCCCAGAGCCGCGCTCACCTGCTCTGACCGTTACGCTCTTTGGGCCAAGTTCCGTCTACAGAGAGGATTGAGGCTTTGAGTTATTAACTGCTGTGATGTCATTTCTTGCTTCAAAGAGAAAATAATCAGGACCCACAGCAGGATCTCTTTCCTTTTAATTTGCCAGGAACATCCTTGACAAAGTTTAAAAAACGGTAGAGTTTATCAGCTTGGACAGGGCAGCAGAGATGCCCCTGGAGTGGTGCTCACAGACCAGACAGTGATCCATGGCCTCCCAGAATGCCAGGTCATCAGGTGTGCGATGTTAAATGTGGGACATGGGAGGGCCCATGGCAAGGGCAGCTGAGGCTGGTGACAGAGTTAATCCCTCTCACAATTCAGCACTGGCTCTGGCCCCCACAGTCCTTCAGAGCTTGTGTAATTCATGAAGTTTTGATAGAGCAGCATTAAAAGAATGCCTTTGATTCTGTCCATAAAGGAGACAGGACTTGGCTGGCAGCTCGGTCCTTGTGATGTGAACTTGTGATGTGAACTCATGATGTGCGGGCCCCCTCCTCCTCTGTTGGTGGTGACAGGCGCCACCGCCTGTCCTGAGACCCACCAATATAGTTAAATCAAGGCCATTGTTGGTTTGACTCTTAACCGGTCTTTGCTGAGTGCCTGTTTTGCGTTTAAGGATCAGCCCTTCCCTTAAGGGCCAGAAGCGGAGGTGGGTTGTGGGGAGCAGGTGCTGAAGAAGGGCAGAGAGCTGCCCCTGCCTCTTCAGGTTCCAGAACTCTCTCCGAACACCCCTGGAGAAACTTCTTATCGGTGAGCCTTAGGAGTTTGAGGCTCCTGCGGGAATGTTGATGGTTTTCTTGATTAAAAATTCAGACCGATTATTTGGCATCTGAAAAGACCTGGGAACGCAGCCCTGTACTGACGAGTGTCTTTCGAAGTTCAAGACATACCTTGGTCTGGGTGGTTATGAACTGTGATGGTTGATTTGGTGCGTCAGCCTAGCCTTTTGGTCAAATATTGTTCTGGATGTTTCTGTGAGGTGTTCTTGGATGGGCTTAACATTTAAATTGGTGGACTTTGATTAAAGCAGGTCACCCTCCACAATGTGGGTGAGCGACCCATCCAATGAGTTCTAGGCCTGAATACAACGAAGACTGCCCTCCCCGAGTGGGGAGGCTCGCTGCCTTCCTACCACAGGTGCACTGTGAACTCTTCTGGGGGCTCTGCGGCCACTTCCCCTCAGATTTTGGGCTCCCCAAGCCTCTACCAGCGTGTGAGCCGATTCCTTAAAATCAGTCAAGTGATCAGTCTCTCCCCCCCACCCCGTGTGTGTGTGTGTGTGTGTGTGTGTGTGTGTGTGTGTGTGTGTGTGTACACATACCCTGTGGGTTCGCTAGAGAGCTCTGACTAATAATACATCAACCTAAGAATAAACATTCATTAGGAACTGTAGAAATACTCCAGTATTTTTTATTGTTTTATGTTTTTCTTTTTCTTCTACATAGCTTTAAAATGTTCGTTTTGGTTAGGAATTATGGGTACGCTAGAGCAACGACCCATATCCCAGAACTGGGAGCAGACTGCAGGCCACCTCCCTTTCCCAGATCTGCCTTCTGGAGGCTGTGCAGGTCGGCATCCACCCGATGATACACGGAATGAGTTTGATTGGCTGTGACCTTTGTCATTTAACCATTTGGAACGTTCTCACACGTGGACAGACACATGCCAATAAGTATCTGGCAAAGGATAATAGAGATTGGCATAGAGATAATAGATCAGTCACTTGGAGGCCGGCCGGATGAGCACCAGGCTCATTTATGCTTCAGGATTTGGCTGCATAATGAAGTGTGATCTACAGTTCCATTACTAGCCCATGCCCCAAACACGGGGATGTGGGTGCGAATGTTAAAATGGCCGTGCTCTGCATGCCTGGTAGGTAATTGTGTAGTGCAGTGGCCTGGCGATGAATATTTCAAAGGAAATCATAGCAGAGATTTTGCTTGCACAGCTGAAGCTGGTGCACGTGAATCTGAACAAAGAATACGAAACAATTCCTGTCATTTGAATGGCCTCAAAAATACATCTACATAAATACGTGTACATAGGAAAATCTCCTGGCGCCAGAAAGCTATTCGTTTTTATTTCAGTGCCAAAAATTATAAGGAAGGCTTAATGATGCAATTAAAGGTGAAAAATTGTTCCTTTTATCACAGTTTCTCTGTTATAAAAAGTAAAAGGGAACCTGTTTCTTTGCCTTATTTCCTACATTTTAGAAAGTGTGTGTCACGTGTAAGTAATCTGCATTTAGCTAATCGTGTAGTCATTTTGAACTTGCATTCTGTCATCTCTTAAGCAAAACCAGACCTGCTGAGGAACTGAAATGCACTTTTAAGAAACTCATAATGTGAGGGGCGTCTGGATTTATCTCTTTCCACCAACCAGTAATGAAGCGGGGCGGATGGCCCAGTGTAATTGTTGTGCTGTGTTGCTCATCCTTCGGGCTTCGTACTGGGGCAGCCATGGCAGGGACTCGGCTCTGGCAAGGACGGAGGGTAGACCTCTGAGTGGAGGTCACAGGAAAGACGGGGCAGCGAGTGGCTTGCCTCACGCCTAAGCCTGTGGACCTGGGAGGAGACTCGGGGGGTCAGGATCCAGGGATGGGCTGCACCTGTGGCCACAGAGTCTGGATGCCGGCCCAGGGTTGGGCCAGATGGAGTCCTGCGCGGGGCTGAGCCAAACAGGTCCATGGGCCCTCCACACAGACGCATCTCCCAGCGCCTCTAGAAAAAACCATCTCCAGTAGTCCCCAATCTTCTTCTCTAATTATAAAAAATCTTAAATATACAAAAAAGTGTAGATAATCTAATGAATGCGTCTGTACCTACTACCCAGCTTGGTCAAATCTACCATTTAAAATAATTTTTTTTGTTTCAGATCTTTATTTCTTACTTAGGAATTAAATTTAACCTGTACCACTGAAGCTTCCTCCCTTCCTGTCTAGAAGTAACCACTACTTTGAATTTGGATTTTATCATTTCTAAGCATTCTTTTTGTTTTGTTTTTTATTGTTATGTTAATCACCATACATTACATCATTAGTTTTTGATGTAGTGTTCCATGATTCATTGTTTGTGCATAACACCCAGTGCTCCACGCAGAATGTGCCCTCTTTAATACCCATCACCAGGCTAACCCATCCCCCCACCCCCCTCCCCTCTAGAACCCTCAGTTTGTTTTTCAGAGTCCATCGTCTCTCATGGTTCCTCTCCCCCTCCGACTTACTCCCCTTCATTCTTCCCCTCCTGCTATCTTCTTCTTTTTCTTTTTTCTTAACGTATGTTGCATTATTTGTTTCAGAAGTACAGATCTGTGATTCAACAGTCTTGTACAATTCACAGCACTCACCATAGCACATACCCTCCCCAATGTCTATCACCCAGTCACCCCATCCCTCCCACCCCAAACCACTCCAGCAACACTCAGTGTGTTTCTTGAGATTAAGAATTCCCCATATCAGTGAGGTCATATGATACATGTCTTTCTCTGATTGACTCATTTCACTCAACATAACACCCTCCAGTTCCATCCACGTCGTTGCAAATGGCAAGATCTCATTCCTTTTGATGGCTGCATAATATTCCGTTGTGTGTGTGTGTGTGTGTGTGTGTGTGTGTGTGTGTGTGTGTGTGTGTGTGTGTATCACATCTTCTTTATCCATTCATCTGTCGATGGACATCTTGGCTCTTTCCACAGTTTGGCTATTGTGGACATTGCTGCTATAAACATCAGGGTGCACGTACCCCTTCAGATCCCTACATTTGTATCTTTGGGGTAAATACCCAGTAGTGCAATTGCTGGGTCGTTTGGTAGCTCTATTTTCAACTGTTTGAGGAACCTCCATACTGTTTTCCAGAGGGATTGCACCAGCTTGCATTCCCACCAACAGTGTAGGAGGGTTCCCCTTTCTCCACATCCCTGCCAACATCTGTCGTTTCCTGACTTGTTAATTCTAGCCATTCTGACTGGTGTGAGGTGGTATCTCATTGAGGTTTTGATTTGGATTTCCCTGATGCCGAGTGGTGGTGAGCACTTTTTCATGTGTCTGTTGGCCATTTGGATGTCTTCTTTGGAAAAATGTCTGTTCATGTCTTCTGCCCATTTCTTGATTGGATTATTTGTTCTTTGGGTGTTGAGTTTGATAAGCTCTTTATAGATTTTGGATACTAGCCCTTTATCTGATAGGTCATTTGCAAATATTTTCTCCCCTTCTGTCGGTTGTCTTTTGGTTTTGTGGACTGTTTCTTTTGCTGTGCAGAAGCTTTTTATCTTGATGAAATCCCAATACTTCATTTTTGCCCTTGCTACCCTTGCCTTTGGTGATGTTTCCAGGAAGAACTTGCTGCGGCTGAGGTCAAAGAGGTTGCTACCTGTGTTCTCCTTTAGGATTTTGATCGACTCCTGTCTCAGGTTTAGGTCTTTCAACCATTTGGAGTCTATTTTTGTGTGTGGTGTAAAGAAATGGTCCAGTTTCATTCTTCTGCACGTGGCTGTCCAATTTTCCCAACACCATCTGTCGAAGAGACTTTTTCCATTGGACATTCTTTCCTGCTTTGTCAAAGATTAGTTGACCATAGAGTTGAGGGTCCATTTCTGCGCTCTCTGTTCTGTTCCATTGATCTATGTGTCTGTTTTTGTGCCAGTACCATACTGTCTTGATGATGACAGCTTTGTAATAGAGCTGGAAGTCCGGAATTGTGATGCCGCCAGCTTTGCTTTTCTTTTTCAATATTCCTCTGGCTATTCGGGGTCTCTTCTGGTTCCATACAAATTTTAGGATTCTTTGTTCCATTTCTTTGAAAAAAGTGGATGGTATTTTGATGGGGATTGCATTGAATGTGTAGATTGCTCTAGGTAGCATTGACATCTTCACAATGTTTGTTCTTCCAGTCCATGAGCATGGAACGTTTTTCCATTTCTTTGTGTTTTCTTCAATTTCTTTCATGAGTATTTTATAGTTTTCTGAGTACATATCCTTTGCCTCTTTGATTAAATTTATTCCTAGGTGTCTTATGGTTTTGGGTGCAATTGTAAATGGGATCGTACTCCTTGATTTGTCTCTCTTCTGTCTTGTTGTTGGTGTATAGGAATGCCACTGATTTCTGTGCATTGATTTTATATCCTGCTACTTGACTGAATTCCTGTATGAGTTCTAGCAGTTTTGGGGTGGAGTCTTTTGGGTTTTCCACATACAGTATCATATCATCTGCAAAGAGTGAGAGTTTGACTTCTTCTTTGCCGATTTGGTTGCCTTTGATTTCTTTTTGTTGTCTGATTGCTGTGGCTAGGACTTCCAATACTATGTTGAATAGCAGTGGTGAGAGTGGACATCCCTGCCGCATTCCTGATCTTAGGGGAGAAGCTCTCAGCTTTTCCCCATTGCAAATGATATTGGCTGTAGGTTTTTCATAGATGGCTTTTATGATATTGAGGTATGTACCCTCTATCCCTATACTCTGAAGAGTTTTGATCAAGAAAGGATGCTGTACTTTGGCAAATGTTTTTTCTGCATCTATTGAGAGGAACATATGACTCTTGTTCTTTCTTTTGTTAATGTATTGTATCACGTTGATTGATTTGCGGATGTTGAACCCACCTTGCAGCCCAGGGATAAATCCCACTTGGTCATGGTGAATAATCCTTTTAATGTACTGTTGGATCCTATTGGCTAGTATTTTGGTGAGAATTTTTGCATCCATGTTCATCAAGGATATTGGTCTGTAATTCTCCTTTTTGATGGGGTCTTTGTCTGGTTTTGGGATCAAGGTAATGGTGGCCTCATAAAATGAGTTTGGAAGTTTTCCTTCCATTTCTATTTTTTGGAACACTTTCAGGAGAATAGGTATTAATTCTTCTTTAAATGTCTGATAGAATTCCCCTGGGAAGCCATCTGGCCCTGGGCTTTTGTTTCTTGGGAGATTTTTGATGACTGCTTCAATTTCCTTAGTGGTTCTAGGTCTGTTCAGGTTTTCTATTTCTTCCTGGTTCAGTTTTGGTAGTTGATACATCTCTAGGAATGCACCCATTTCTTCCAGGTTATCTAATTTGCTGGCATAGAGTTGCTCATAATATGTTCTTATAATTGTTTGTATTTCTTTGGTGTTGGTTGTGATCTCTCCTCTTTCATTCATGATGATGTTGATTTGGGTCATTTCTCTTTTCTTTTGGATAAGTCTGGCCAGGGGTTTATCAATCTTGTTAATTCTTTCAAAGAACCAGCTCCTAGTTTCATTGATCTCTTCTACTTTTCTTTTGGTTTCTATTTCATTGATTTCTGCTCTGATCTTTATGATTTCTCTTCTCCTGCTGGGTTTAGGCTTTATTTGCTGTTCTTTCTCCAGCTGCTTTAGGTGTAGGGTTAGGTTGTGTATTTGAGACCTTTCTTGTTTCTTGAGAAAGGCTTGTATTGCTATATACTTTCCTCTCAGGACTGCCTTTGCTGTATCCCAAAGATTTTGAACAGTTGTGTTTTCATTTTCATTGGTTTCCATGAAGTTTTTTAAACTTCTTTAATTTCCTGGTTGACCCATTCATTCTTTAGTAGGATGCTCTTTAGCCTCCATGTATTTGAGTTCTTTCCGACTTTCCTCTTGTGATTGAATTCTAGTTTCAAAGCATTGTGGTCTGAAAATATGCAGGGAATAATCCCAATCTTTTGGTATTGGTTGAGACCTGATTTGTGACCTAGGATGTGATCAATTCTGGAGAATGTTTCATGGGCACTAGAGAAGAATGTGTATTCCGTTGCTTTGGGATGGAATGTTCTGAATGTGTCTGTGAAGTCCATTTGGTCCAGTGTGTCATTTAAAGTCTTTATTTCCTTGTTGATCTTTTGCTTAGATGATCTGTCCATTTCAGTCAGGGGGGTGTTAAAGTCCCCCACTATGATTCTATTGTTGTCAGTGTGTTTCTTTGCTTTTGTTATTAATTGCCTTATATAATTGGCTGCTCCCACTTTAGGGGCATAGATATTTACAATTGTTAGATCTTCTTGTTGGATAGACCCTTTAAGTAGGATATAGTGTCCTTCCTCATCTCTTATTACAGTCTTTGTTTTAAAATCTAATTTGTCTGATATAAGGATTGCCACCCCAGCTTTCTTTTGGTGTCCATTAGCATGGTAAATGGTTTTCCATCCCCTCACTTTCAATCTGGGGTGTCTTTGGGTCTAAAATGAGTCTCTTGCAGACAGCGTATTGATGGGTCTTATTTTTTAATCCAATCTGATAGCCTGTGTCTTTTGATTGGGGCATTCAGCCCATTTACATTCAGGGTAACTATTGAAAGGTATGAATTTAGTGCCATTGTATTGCCTGTAAGGTGACTGTGACTGTATATTGTCTGTGTTCCTTTCTGATATATGCTGCTTTTAGGCTCTTTCCTTGCTTAGAGGACCCCTTTCAGTATTTCTTTTAGGGCTGGTTTTGTGTTTGCAAATTCCTTTAGTTTTTGTTTGTCCTGGAAGCTTTTTATCTCTCCTTCTATTTTCAATGACAGCCTAGCTGGATATAGTATTCTTGGCTGCATATTTTTCTTGTTTAGTGCTCTGGAGATATCATGCCAGTCCTTTCTGGCCTGCCAGGTCTCTGTGGATAGGTCTGTTGCCAATCTAATGTTTCTACCATTATAGGTTACATATGTCTTCTCCCGAGGTGCTCTCAGGATTTTTTCTTTGTCTCTGAGACTCGTAAGTTTTACTATTAGATGTCGGGGTGTTGACCTATTTTTATTGATTTTGAGAGGGGTTCTCTGTGCCTCCTGGATTTTGATGCCTGTTGCCTTCCTCACATTAGGGAAGTTGTCTGCTATAATTTGCTCCAATAGACCTTCTGCCCCTCTCTCTCTTTCTTCTTCTTCTGGGATCCCAATTATTCTAATGGTGTTTCGTCTTATTGTATCGCTTATTTCTCGAATTCTGCCCTCGTGATCCTGTAGTTGTTTCTCTCTCTTTTTCTCAGCCTCTTTATTTTCCATCATTCGGTCTTCTATATCACTGATTCTCTCTTCTGCCTCATTTATCCTAGCAGTTAGTGCCCCTATTTTTGATTGCACCTCATTAATAGCCTTTTTGATTTCGACTTGGTTAGATTTTAGTTCTTTTGTTTCTCCAGAAAGGGTTTCTCTAATAACTTCCACGCTTTTTTCAAGCCCAGCTAGTATCTTTAAAGTCATGATTCTGAACTCCAGGTCCAACATTGTACTAATGTCCGTATTGAGTAGGTCCCTGGCTGACGGTACTACCTCTTGTTCTTTTTGTTGAGGTGATTTTTTTCATCTTGTCATTTTGTCCAGAGGAGAATAGATGAATCAGAGAACAAAATGGTAACAGCTTAACAATGTCTTCAACAAATATACTCTATACAAATCAGAAAAGACTGAAACCAGGGGAAAAGAAAGGGAAAGAAAGAAGAAAGAAACAGAAAAGAAAGAAAAAGAAGAAGATTAAAATGAACAAAAACAGAACAAAACAAAAAAAAACAGAATATGATCAAATATGATCAGGCTAGTGCACAGATCAGTGCCACACACTAGATTTTGGGCGTATTTTGGTCTGTTTGAAGAAAGTGCCTCCTAAAATTTTAAAGGAAGAAAGACTTATATATGTACAAAATAAGGGTGATACAATGAAGGGATGGAAGATGACTGTAAAGATGAAAATTATAAAAGGTTTTATAAACGGAATTGATAAGAAGTTGGAAAGAAGAAAAGATTTAAGAAAAAAAAGAAAAAAATGGGAGAGGCTGTGATCAGGCAGGAGACTAGAACAAAGCCATACACTAGTGATTTAGGGTATATTTTAATATGTTAGAATAAACTGTATCTCAAAATTTTAAAGAGAGAAGAACTTATATATATATATGCCAAAAATAAGGGTAACTACTATGAAGGGATAAAATATGACTCTAAAAATGAAAAATAAAAAATGTTTTTTTAAAAAAGGATCGATAAGATGTTGGTTGAAAAAGGGAAAAAAATTCAAAAAAAAAAACCCCACAAAAAAACAGTTAAAAAAATTAACTTTGAAAGACTAAAGAATCATGGTAAAAAAGCCATGAATTCTATGTGCTGTATTCCCCTAGCGCTGGAGTTCTCCCGTTCTCGTTGATCGGTAAACTTGGTCTTGGCTTGCTGGCTGTTCGTGCTCATCTTCTGGGGGAGGGGCCTGTTGCCATGGTTCCCAAATGTCTTTGCCGGAGGCGGAATTGCCCCGCCCTTGTCGGTCCGGGCTAAGCAAGCTGCTCGGGTTTGCTCTCAGGAGCTTTTGTTCCCTGCAAGCTCTGGTACAGCTTTGGAGGATGAGAGTGAAAATGGTGGCCTCCCAATCTCCGCTGGGAGGAGCCGAGAACTCGGGGCCCCGCTCCTCAGTGCGCCTCCAGAGAAAAGCAGTCAGTCGCTCCCGTGTCCCCGGTCTCCGGCCGCACTCCGTGCTCACCCGGCCTGTGACCGAGCGTTTCTATCTCTGGCCCCCGACCCCGTGTGGAGTCTCCAAACCCAGCAGATCCCTGCGGTGCGCTCCCGCGCCGCTCCTCCCGAGGGACGGAGGGGAGTCTCCCCGGATCTGCCACTTGTTTGGGTCCCTGCTGGAGGCGCAGTGGCCCGACTGGGCCGCGGATCACAGTTTATGGCAACCCCGAGCTGAGAGCCCGCGCCTCGGCTCTGTCTCTGCAGCCGGCTTCCCCGCTCCGATACCCGGGAGCTCTGCCGCACTCAGGCACCCCCGGTCTTTCTGTGACCCCGAGGGTCCTGAGACCACACTGTCCCGCGAGGGTTCCACCCCCCGCTTAGCCACTGGAGCGACGTCCCTCCGCGGAGCCGACTTCTAAAAGTCCCGATTTTGTGCTCCGCGGCTCTAGCACTTGCCAGAAGCGGCCGACGGAGGCCCCTCCCCCGCCGTCTATCCTCCCGAATATCGCCTCGGATTCACTTCTCCGCACGTCCTACCTTCCAGCAAGTGGTTGCTTCTCTGTTCAGTCGTTGCTATTCTTTTCTTCGATCTCCTTTTGAGTTCCTAGGTGTTCAGAATGGTTTGATCCCTATTCAGCTGAATTCCTGAGACCAGACGAAATCCAGGTCTCCTACTCCTCTGCCGTCTTGCTCCGCCCCCTTCTAAGCATTGTTTAGTGCTTTTTCCACATGTGCATGTGTCCATGAGTACTACATAGTATGACAGTGAATGTTCTGAAACTTTTATTAAAGACATCTCACTTAATTCTTTTGGAATGTGCTTGTTTCGTTCCACTTTCTGTTTTAACATTTATTCATGTTGGTGCATGTAGCCATGTCCTCCTTGTCTTCATCCTTTGGGGTTTTTTGTCATATGAATGTGCTATAATTTATCCATTCCCCTGTTGAAAGATATTTGAGTTATTTGCAAGTTTTTTGAAATTACAAATGATGGTCAAACTAGCATTTTTGTACATGTCTCCTGACACGTGCCTGTGGGAGATGCTTTGTTTAAGACATTTCTGGATTACTGGGTGTGAACATCGGGATGTTACCAGGTTGCCCTCCAAAGTACCTGCACGCCCTCCACCCCCAGCATATGTAGGATTTCTTTCAGCTCATTTTTTCTCCCATACTCTGCATTCCTCATAATTTCTAGTTTTTGCCCGTAAACATGAACTGACCTCTTACTTTTCTCATTTTGCTCTGCACATCTGGGATTAACCAGTGTGCGTGAGCAGCTTTTCCTGTTTATACTGACCACTGTTCATATCTTGACCCATTTTTTCTTTAGGTAGTTTGTCCTTTTCTTACTGATTCTCAGAGAGATACTAAAATATGTACATATTCTAGATGCTAATCATACCGCAGTCATATATGCACTACAAATCGCCTCGGCTAGTCTGTGACCTCCATACTCTCCTTAATTATAGTGCCTTTGTCAAATATCAATGTGGAATTTTTGTGTTGTTGACTTTATTGATCTAAAGAATTTATGCTTGAAAGTTTTCCGCTTACATGTTGATTTGTAATGCACTTTGAATTTGGCTTCGTGTATGGCATGAGGTAGGCATCTGTTTTTTGCGTATGGATAGCCAGGTGTCTGAGCACCATTTATTGAGTGATCCTTTCTCCCCTTGTTGATCCGCACTACCCATGCTCCGTCGATGAATATCCACGTTAGCATGGGTGTATGTCTGAGTTCTCTGCTCCACTGGTCCGTCCGTCTGTCCTGTGCACACCTGGTCTTTATCAATCTCACGGAGTGTCTTGATATAGGATGTAAATCTTCACCTTATTTTTTCATCTCTGGGGTTGTATTGCTATTCTTGGCCATTTGCTCTTCAGGATTAGTTTTAAAATAAGCTTCATCTGCCACAAAATGTCCTGAGTTTTTATTAGAGATACATTGAATTTGTAAATTAAAATGGAAGACAATTGACGTCTTTTCAGTATTAAGTCTTTTTGTCCATTGACCTGGTAAAACTCCCATTTAATTAGGTTTTCTCTTACATCTTTGAGACAACTTCTGTGTCTTTTCCATAAAGACGCACTTATTTGGTGTTTTGCGTTCTTGGGTGCCCCCACTCCTCTCCCCAGTGAATGTTCTGCAGGGGTGGGCTCCACACCCCCAAGGGCTGCCCGCCCACCCATGGTTTGGGCCTGTCTGAATGTCCTTTCATCACCTCTGACCCGTGTGTGTGGGGGGTGGGGCGCTGAGTGCTTGGGGTCCCCCAGGAGTGACGTGGGCATCCTTCACAGCACAGCTTTCTTTTGGAGTGGCTTCTGTGGCACACTGCCCGGTTTATTAGACACAGTTTACTGGAGGCAGTAAAGCCTGAGGACCTGGAGAGTCTAGCTGTCTGATCCAATTGCAGTGGAATGGGGGCTTTTTTATCGTCATTTCCAAGTGCATCTGGGCTCTTACATGGATTGACTCTTCGTCAGCTAGAGAGATTTAGGATTTTTAAACATGTTATTGGTTATAGGAACAGTGTTTCTCCTTGACCTCCAGAATTCCCTGTCCTCCGAATCCTGACGTTATTCTGAGTGAGCATTTTAGGAGGAGACTTGTTTTCCAGAGAAGCTATGGGCCAGTGTGAAGCCTGTCCACACACAGCTGTGAGCTTGCTGTTCTGCTGGCCTGATGTTGCCGGGCTGCATGCAAACTGCAGGGCCGTGTGGTGCAGGGACTGGACATTTCCCTCGGGGCTAGTGCAGCAGACGCCAGACCTGCTTCACCCCTGCAGGTGCATCGTGCAGCTCAGGAGTGATCAGGTGCCACTCGTCGGTGGTCGCCTGGAGGTTCTGGTGGATTCCTCCCTGTTGTCCATCCCCTTCTCTGACAGTCCTGCCCTTCCTGAGGTGAAAATAGTTCCCATGGAGTCATGCCATCTGTGTGGACTGCTGTACCCTCCGCTCAGGCTAGGGCTCTGGGCAGGGGCGGGCTGTGGGCAGGGGCAGGGCTGTGGGCAGGGGCTGGGTGTGGGCAGGGGTGGGCTGTGGCCAGGGATGGGCTGTGGGCAGGGGCCGGCTGTGAGCAGGGGCAGGGCTGTGAGCAGGGGCTGGCTGTGAGCAGGGGCCGGCTGTGGCCAGGTGCAGGGGCGGGCTGTGGCCAGGGACGGGCTGTGGGCAGGGGCCGGCTGTGGCCAGGGGTAGAGGCAGGCTGTGGCCAGGGTGGAGCTGTGTGGCTCCTGGTCATTATTGTCTGGGTGAAGCTTCATTAAAGCAGAAGCTCTTTTGGACATTATGCTACAGGCAGTGGACCTTTAGAAACGGTACTGTGATGAGACAGGCATCTGCTTAGTTAGAGAGGGCATCCTGCTCACAGTGTGCAGGTGGGCTGGAGGGGCCTGAGGACAGACGGCGAGATCGGTGGGGTTGCTGTTAAGGACATCTTAGCAGCGTTTCACCAAGTTTGAATTGTTAGTTGGCTTTAGTTCCAACACAGACATTTTAAATGTTAATAGTTAATATTGATTTAAATAAAACAAATAGGGCAGAGCCTTTTGTGCTGGTGTCACAGAATATGCCCAAGGATGCCGGTGTAATGTTTAAAACCATAACCATTAAGGAAAGAATACTGTCATTGGCCAGAAATCATGAGAAAATGTAAGTCTAGAGTGATAAGGGGGCGATGTCAAAGCAGGTGCCCACCCAGGGGAATCTGCCGGTTCATTTCTAGGGTCTACACCTGGGTTGGAGTGAGCTACAGGCAGGAGACAAACCCCGGGGAGACTGTTTAGAGACTCAGCAGGTGCTGGTGATTGCCTTTCTTGGCTTTGGCCGTAGAAGTTAAAGGAAAAGGAAAGAAAACCCCTCCCCTCAGGGATGTCCCCCGAGTCCTGGATTCATAAGGGTTTGGTGCTCTAATTTACATGACCTATTTGTCCTAAAAAATTTTAAGCTGAAAATTTAATTGAAAGTAGTCTGGGGATAATAGTGCCCTTAGGTTCAGGTAGAAGTAAACACATTCCCCCCCCGCCAAAGAAAATCATTTTTGATGCAAGCTTCAAAGAATTCCGACAAAGTTTAAGGAATATAAGCTCCAAAAGGGAAACCCCACTACAGGACGAGGAAGCAGGCCACAAAGAGCAAGAATCAGCAGAGAAATACACTAGAGAGAGACCCGCAAAGACTGCGGATTGTAGGATTCTCTGAGACGTGCTAGACAGTAAGCTCCCTGGGATTAAGATAAAGGGAAGGAGCATACTGATTGCAAGCATAAGGGAAGGAGAACCATCACAGTGTTCAAGGCAGGTGCGAGAAAAGAGCCGGGATTCAGATTTACTGGGTGCTTTTTTTGCTCAGGAATTGTGATGTGAGCGCTGACTAGTGATCTAGAAGGGAGGCTTCCAGGAAGTACCTCTCCCAGGGAGACAGAGCTTTGGTAAAAAGGGGAGTAAAGACCTTAGCTTTACCCACCCCAGATTCTGAGAAATGAAAGAGAATGTGGAGGGGCAAGGATGACACCTCCCAGATTGACAGAAGTGGCCTACTCCGAGGACGCAGGCTGCCCGAGGGATCTCTCGTCAAACAATAGTGTAGGGAAACCTCAAAAGCAGGTGGAGAGAAAAGGCAGGGTTCCTGTGAAGGGAGGACAGGCCGACTTAGCATTCAACAGTGGAGGCCGGAAGACGGTGAGGTAATCTCTTTAAAAATAAGAGCCATCCTGGCATTGTGTATCCAGCAAAACTACCTTCCAGGGAAGAGAAGGACTAAAGACATTTTTAGACAAAGAAAAACTGAAAGGTTTACTACCAAGAGACCCTCTCATTGAAGGAGCAGCTAGAGGTTCCATTTCAAGAAGGAGAATGATTTCAGAAGAAAGGTTTAGCTACAAGAAGAAATAATCAGGAAGAGGTGAAGTTATGAGTAACTCTACACACTGATGTCTAAAACAATAATATCTGTATTTGTAATGTTAAAAAATCAAGATAGAATTAAAACTGGCCAAGGCCGGTATTAGCATTTCGCCAGGAAACACAAGATCTGTGTACGTCTTTGGTATGTGCCTGGAATTTAAATATCGCTCCCTTCTGTGCTGTTTGGGAAGGTAATAAAGATCATGATTAATCTTAGACCCTAAGTTAAATATGCATGTTAACATTTGTAGAGTAACTATTAAAATAATAGAAACAATTCAGTGACTTCCAGAATTGTTGGGGCTAGGGCTTTGGAATAAGGGGGAAAAGTAAATAAGTCTAGTTGTAGACAAGAAAGAAAAATAATAGAAATAGAATAACTATAAATTTAAATGTAAGAAGATGAAAATTATCCTGAGTGAATCAGGAATCATAGTTAGCAGGAGCTCAACTCCACAGGGACCATGTCTGGAGTTTTTAAAACCCAACATTGTACTGGTTATATGACAAATATAGTGACGCAGAAAGAGTACAAGTAAAGGATGAAAAAAATATGCCAGGCAAAGTATACCCCAACAACTAGCAACAATCAGAAATTAAAATTTTCAAATTACCGTTTTTATTTTTAAATTTAATTTAGTATTTTTTTATTCAGGTACAATTTACAGAGTGTTATATTAGTTTCAGGTATACAATATGTTTCCACAATTCTGTACATTTCTCAATGCTCGGCATGATAAGTGTGCACTTCCTGAGGCCCTTTACTTCACCCACCCTCCCACCCACCACCCTTCTGGCAACCTCTAGTTCTCTATATTTGAAGTTTTGTTTTTTTCTCTTTTATTCTTTCTTTCTTTGTTTTGTTTTTAAATTCCACACAAGTGAAATGTCTTTCTCTGACTTACTTCACTTGGCTTATGCCCTCTAGGTCTATCCATGTTGTTGCACACGGCAAGATCTCATTCTTTTCCATCCTATATATACACCACATCTTTATCTGTTCACCTATCGATGGACTCTTGGGTTGCTTCCATATCTTGGTTATTGTAAATAATGCTGCAGTAAACATAAGGGTGCATGTATCTTTTTGAACTAGTTTCTGTTTTCTTCGTGTAGTGGATTACCAGATCGTATGGTAATTCTATTTTTACTTTTTGAGGAACCTCCGTACTGTTTTCCACAGTGGCTGCACCCATTTGCATTCCCCTCAACAGTGCACGAGGGTTCCTTTTTCTCCACATCTTTGTCAACACTTGCTATTCCCGTGTTTTTGATTTAGCCATTTTAACAGGTGTGAGGTGATATCTCATTGTGCTTTGGGTTTGCATTTCCCTGATGATGAGTGATGTTGAGCATCTTTTCATGTCTCTGTTAGCCATCTGGATGTCTTCTTTGGAGAAATGTCTATTCAGTTCCTCTGACCATTTTTTAATTGGATTATTTGTGTTTTGGTGTTGAGTTGTATAAGTTCTTTATATATTTTGGATATTAACCTCTTATCATATATGCCATTTGCAAATATCTTCTCCCATTCTGTGGGCTGCCTTTTTGTTTTGTTGATGGTTTCCTTTGCTGTGCAGAAGCTTTTTATTTTGGTAGTCTCAATAGTTTAATTTTGCTTTTGTTTCCCTTGCCAGAGGAGACATGTCCAGAAAAATGTTTTTATGGCAGATGTCAAAAAGATTACTGCCTATGTTTTTTTCAAGGAATTTTATGGTTTCAGGTCTCAAATTTAGGTCTTTAATCGACTTTAAGTTTATTTTTGTTCAAAACACTATTTTTGATAGTGTCAAATAATATAAGCTGCTTTGGGAAAATCTAACAAAAGATACAACAGACTATACCCTGAAAACTATAAAACATTGTTACGAATAATTAAAGAAGAGCTAAGTCAGTGGTGAGCCTATACCATGTTCATGAGTCAGGACACTCAATGTTGTTAAGATACAATTCCCCCAAATTGATCTATACATTCAGTGCAACTCCAATAAAATCCCAGCAAGCTTTTGGAAAAATTGACAAATTGGCTCTAAAATTTTTATGGAAGTGCAAAACACTTAGAATGGACAAATCAACTTTGATAAAGAAGAACAAAAATAGAGGACTAACACTACCTGATTATTAACTCAGCAGAGAAAGGATAGTCTTTTCTACAAATTATTGGAACAGTTAGATCCATGTGCTTAAAAGGGAACTTCAACCCCTACCCTATAATATATACAAAATGTATAACATTTTCTTATAACATTTTTTTATAACTCAAAATATATCACAGAACTAAATGTAAAGCTTAAAACTATTTTAGAAGAAAACCTCTATGCCCTTAGGTTAGGCAAAAATTTCTTAGAAATGACACCAAAAGCAGGATCCGTATAAGAGCAAAGTAATAGATTGAACTTCATCAAACTTTAAAATTCATGTTCTTCAAGAGTCACTCTCAAGAGGATAAAAGACAAGTTATAGACAGAAGTGTTTGTAAAGCACATAGCTGATCAAAGACTTGTATTTAGAGTACATAGAAAGTCACTCATATCTCAACAATAAGAAACATACAACTCGGAAAAAAACTGAACATATTCCACCAAGAATGTCAAATAAGTACATTCAAGATCTTCAAAATCATTAGTCATTAGAGAAATGTAAGTATATAAATTAACGCCATAATGAGATCCTACCACTTGCCTATGAGAGGGGCTAATATTAAAAATACTGACTGTTTCGTATATTGGCAATGGGGTGACAGAGCTGGGACTCCATCTGCTGCTGGTGGGAATGAATGTCAAGCGGTGCAGCCACTTTGCAGATAGTTTGGCAGGGTCTCCAAAGTTAAAATACTGCTACCGTGGGATCCAGTTATTCCCCTCCTTGGCATCTACTGAAGCAAAGTGAAGGCCTATAGCCATACAGAGACTTGTCCGCAGACATTGACAGCAGCTGAGTTTGTCGTGGCCCCACACTGGAAACCACTCAGTGTCTATCAACAGGTAAACAGCTCTGGTGAACAAGCTCTTGCAGGTGTTAATGACATATTACTGAGCAGTCACAGGCAATGGCCATGCAGTGACGTGGCTGAGTCTCACAGTAATAGTGCTGAGGCAAGGTAGCTGGACAAAAGCACATGCCACATGGTTTTCTCTGTACAGAAGTATAGGAAGTGTGAACTCGTGTAGTGACAAAAGTGGATCAGTCGTCATTGCCTGGAGACTGAGGGGTCAGGGGGAGAGCATATAGAAGGGCATAAGGAAACCTGCGGGTGATGGATAGGTTCATTCTCTTGATTGTGATGGTGGTTTCACAAGTGTAGACATATCAAAATCTATGCAATTATATACTTTCAATATGCAAATTTATTGTATGTCAGTTATATCTCAAAAAGAGCTGCTTAAAATAAGAGCCCAACAAAAGTTGATAAGTAGTTATGGTCATATCACACCCCTGCCCCCCCTCCCAGAAGACTTTAAGGCAAAAGCATTACTTGACATAGAGGAGATCATGTATAATAATATTATTCAGTACCCCAGGAAGATAAAATAATTTAAAACTTGTATGCATCTAATAACATAGTTTCCAAATATATAAAACAAAGATTGGCAGAACTGTAAAGAGAAATCAGATCCACTGTTGTAATAGAATTTTTAACACACTTCTGTTATTGATAGCTCACAAAGTGACAAAGTCAATAGGATTTATAAGAGATCTGAGCAAGACTATCGATTAAATTTACCCAGTAGACACATACAGGATATTGTATCCAAGGAATCCAGAATATATACTCTTTTAACACACACCTGGTGACAATAGCTGGCATTTACATACTATTTACTATGCTCCAGGCATTATCCTAAGTACTTTATGTTGTTTAATTTATTTAGTCTTCCTAATATTTCACAGATGAGGAAACTGAGGCACAGGGAGGCCAGATACTTTGTCTTGATCACATAGCTAATAAGTGGCAGAACCAGGGCTCAAACCAGGCACTCTGGCTCCGGGTGTGTTTTTGATCTGTAACTGTGCGGCCTTATGGGGCTTTTGTGGAAGCTAATTCTCTTCCACTCCAAAAACCAAATCCAAACAAATGAAAGAATGAGCATCATGCAAATCACATTCTCTTTTTAAAGATTTATTTATTTGAGAGAGAGAGAGCTAGTGAGTGAGCACACAGGGGCGGGGGGGGGGGGGGCGGGGAGGAGCAGAGGGAGGGAGAGAATGAATCTTAAGCCGACTCAGGCTCCATCCCACGACCCTGAGATCATGACCGGAGCCGAAACCAAGAGTCAGACGCTTAACCTGCTATGCCACCCAGGCGCCCCTAGATCTTCTCTGGTAACACAGTTGAGCGACCAATCAATAACCAAAGAAAGCTCAAGAGTTAAAACAAAACATTTATGTTCATAGACTTTAAAAAACATGCTAGTAAGTAAGCTATGTTCAAACAAGTAAATCGTAACATAAGGCAGAAAATTCTTGGAACCTAAGGAGAGTAAAGATACTGTTCAGCTGTGGAACACATCAGAAGTGGGTCTCTTAGAATAAAGGTCATTACCTCAAATGCCTGCTTGTGTCAGAAATGAAGAAGAACCAAATATTAACGAGCTAATCGTCATCCATTTTATGTTAGAGAAAGGACCCGGATGATTTAAACATAATTTGAAGCCACTCTGCATTTGTGTGTATTAGTATCCACAGCAAAAAAGGGCAAGTCAGGAGTGGGAAGGCCACGGTGAGGGGTAACAGCCGAGGTGGGGGAAGTATAAAAGATTGGCAGATGGAACACGGACCCAGAAGTTGGTTCTGGGAAAACACTGACAAAATTAAGACTTTGAGCACCACTGGGGACGATGATGAGGAGAGGCATATGTAAATGTGGTACTAAGAATTTCCAGTAGGATCCAGCTACACATGCAGCAGGGATTTCAAGAAACATGGGATATTATGAACAAATTTGAAAAATTAGATGACAAATTCTTAAAGAAAATTCTTCAAAAATTTTGAAGGAGTCTGAGGAGTTAGAACTTGAATCAGGAATCCACATCTTTCCACAAGGAAAACATCAGGCCTGGTCTGTTTTCTAGGGCGTGCCTAGCAAGCCTGCCAAGGGGAGATGTCCCAGTCCTGTATGGACTCTGAGCATGGAAACAGGTAGAAAAAGGCAGGCACAGTCTTCATGCTTAAACTGCACAGGGGCAGTTCAACAAAGGATAACGGGAGGCCAGTCTCAGCGTGGACATGGAAATCCTCTAAATGAAGCATTAGCGAATGGGACCTAGCTGTGATGAAAAAATATAATACGTTGTGGCCAGATTGAGTTTCTCCGGGAAGGCACGGTTAGCACGATGTTAAGGAAATGAGTATGCTGATGTCACTCATCACCTGAACAGATGAAAGGGAAACGATCTTACCACCTTCACTGATGGAGGGAGAGCATCTGATGAAGTAAGAACTCCAGTGAGTCAGGGCGAGTGTTCTAACCTGCTCTGTGTTGTTATCCACCCGAAAGACTTAGGGCAAAGCCGACTTCGTTATCTGGGCTCGCCAAGCGTGCAGAGCAGCAGTCCCTGAGGACTGAGGTGAGGGCGTGTAGGGTGGGGATGCGCTTGCACCCTCAGCAGCTCCGGGCGGCGCGGTGAAGTGGGACTCCGGGCTCCAGCGACTCTCCTTCCCTCCTCCCTAGCACTGTGCCATCAGCCCACCTGCCTGCCAGGGACCTCAGTGCGGCCACATCCCCTGCTCTGCCTTCTTTTAGGATTTACTTGTTTGAACCATAGCTTACTTCTTAGCATGCTTTTTTAAAAATCTAGAAACGTGTGGTTCATTTTGATTTTGTTTTGTGTTTTGAGCTTTCTTTGGTTATTGATTTGTAACTCAGTTGTGTTGTAAGAGAATGGGAAAAACTGAGTTTTGAGAACCCTGGTTTCAGAAGTTGGGGGTACATGCTGAACTAAGGCCAGGCACGGGAGGAGGGAGCGCCCCTGAAGAGGGGGCGAGCTGAACCCATAGTGGGAAGGGAGCATTGGCCTGGTGAGGAGCCCGTGGGCTAGGAGCAGGTGTGCGCAGCCTCGCCCTACCTCACTGATTCCAGCTGGCTTCGTTTCCCTGGGGGCACCATCAGGGGAGCGAGGACCGCAGTTCAGCCCCTGCCAGTGACCCGGCCCCTGTGGGCAGGTGTCCTCCCCGGTTCGTGGCACAGAAGGCCTTCTCATGGTCTGCCTTCTGTTATTGCTGGCAGTCATCCGTGCAGGAGAGGTGGATGAACGAGCTGCTCACCTCCTCTTCATCAGAAGCCTGTATTGATGCGAAGGAGATGAGAAAAAGTAAAAGTGAGCAAGTCATGCACGCTTTGCGCTGTCTGAGAGCGCCTGGGGGGTCTGCCTGGTGGGGGGTAAGCTGGCCGCCGGGTGGCACGTGGTTGCGTGGGCGCACTCACGTCCCGTGTTCTCTCTTTTGCAGTCTGAACCTGACGGCTTCTCTCACTTCCACCTGTATGTCTGCGCTGCTTTTCTGGTGAGATGGAGGAAGGAAATTTTAGAAGAGCGGGATTTCCAGGTAAGTAAATGCCTTCTCTAAAGGCCCTGCACTTGATTTTCTCCTGGGGGAGGTTCATGACACTGTCGTTCCCAGGGCTGTCTGTGCCGGAGCTGCGAGCCCGACCTCCTGCTCTTGGCGAGCTCGGCCGACCCAGGAAAGTGGACTGGCCGCGCTCCCCTGGAGCCAGAAATTCAGCCCTTTCCTGGACTCCCGGGGGCGCTTCCTGAGCCTGTGTGTGTCCTCCACGGCATGGCCCCAAGGGGTGGCTCAGGGCTGCGATGCGTTAGGGGAGGTGCTGGTCTGTGAGCAGACGGGCTGGCCGCTTGGCAGCTGTGTGACTCGGACATGTTGCTTGGCCTCTCTGGGCAGTTTCCTCAGAGCCACATTGGCATCAGCTCTGTGCTCGCCTAGGGGCTCCATGGGTGCTGAGTCCCCAGCCCGTCCCCACCCCCAAGTGTGCCTCCATGTGGTGGCCTGAGTACCATGGCAGTGTTGACCCCTCCACAGGGTGCTGTCCACTGGGACCCCAGATGCCCGAGTCCTTCTGCCTGGTGACCCGGGAAGGTGGGGCCCCTCAGGTACACAGAAGAGGACACCATCGGTGGGGGCCGGGGACCGGGCTCTGCCCCACCTGGCTGGGGACACTCTGGCCACTTCACCTCCTCGAGCCCCTTGGCTTTTAGGTCAGGGACAAACTAGGAGGCCCTATGTCTGGGGTCACGGTGTGGTGGCTCTGGGCAGTCTGTTTGGCCCTGTGGCACCCTGGCTCCTTGTGGGAGGTTTGGGAGAACAGTGCTGGCTGAGCTGGACCCTGGCCCATGGAGAGCCTGGGTGTTCCTCTGAGGGAGATGGGCACAGCTTCCCCGGGGCACAGTGGCCCGCCGTGGTGTGACCCTGGTCGGCACACACCCCTGTGCTTGGGCTGACTCCCCGCGCGCCTCCTGGAGAACAGATGATACCAGGGGACTGTGGCTCTCTAGGCTGACCACGTGTGGGATTCTCATTGCCTCCCTCCTGGGGCTCTGCCTGCTGGGGGGAGGTGAGACAGAACTCGGGGCGACAGGAGTTCATGACCATGGGGTGCTGTGCATGAGAATGTGCTAAGGTGGGAGGCTTGTCACCACCCCAGAAATCACTCTTGAGCCCTGACCCTGGACAGCCCTGAGCCATGTGTGCCTGAGAAACGTCCCTCGCCCACTGGCCCTTGAGTTCTGGTTGGGGAGAGAGACTCGTAACAGACGAGCAACCTTACACAAGGGGCTTTGCCACTCTGTCCCCCGTTTCCCCCCTGCTCCCCAAATAGGGACAGTGCCACCGGGATCCCCTTTCCACAGGGTGGCTCACGTCATGGGGCGCATGCTTGTACCTTATGTTCGTTAGTGTGAAGTGCCAGGAAGGGGCTGACGTGGGGCTGTGACCCTGCTGGGCTGGAGGACGGCAGGTGGGAGCAGAGCCCTGCTCGCGAGGGACCTGAGCGAGGTCGGGGAAGGTGCCGGCCAGGAGGTCGGTGCTGGGCTGGTCCCGGCCCCTCCTCAGCCCGGGCCCGTTGGGGCCTCCCATCTCACTCCTCACACAAGAGCCCCCGTGAGGGGGCGGCTTGGGGCTCTGCCATGTGGCAGGTGACCCTGGGTGGCGGCGTTCCTGGGGGCTTGGAAGATGTGTTGCCAAGTCCCATGGTTCATTCGCCCGCCATGTCTTACCACCGTTTCTAGGAGCCCCGTGTGTTGCTGTTTGGCTGCAGACCTTGCCCGGTGCTGGCGAGAGGGTTTGCCTGGCAGCCGGAGGCGGCTTGCCGGCCTCTCAGAGTCCTGCGCACGAGCTTGAGGGTCACGAGGCCAGGACACCAGCAGAGCCCGTGCAGGGCGTGGGGGGCAGGGGAGGACCCAGGGCTTCAGCGTCACGGGCGTTGACCGAGTGCGTGGTACAAACACGGCAGTGAGTTGTGGAGGACTGAACTAGATGGGAGAGGAAATAGGAAAAGAGAAATTAAATAAAGAACCTTTGGAGTCCTGGTGAGCATGGGGGAATCGTGTTTGTAATTGTGACATTTTTGGACAATGAGTGCACCCAGGGAGGATGATGGCCTGAGTGACTGGGACCAAGAACCCAAGCCTCCAGCAGGAGGATGTTCCTGGGAAGAGGCTCTAAAAGTCCCCGTTCTCACTCTGTGCAGACTTGTGATGTGCCTCTTGGGAAATAGTGTTGCTTTAAGTCCTTTCCATAGGAACAGAATCCTTACCCGGGGAGAAAGGCTTCCCAGGAGCAAGAAGACTCCCCTGGTGTCCACCAGGCCCCCTGCTGCAGGTACCGGGGCAGAGGTGTTGGGCTCTGTCCCCGGGTTCAGTTCCCCCAAACTTGGGCAGGCAGTGCACCTTGGCTTCGGAGGCTCACCTAGGCCGGTGGTCTGGTTGTGTGTGGTTCCGTGAACATCCCCGAGGGCCTGCTGGGTCCTCTGGATGGAGGGAGGCACCTTCTGGAGTGGGCGTTC
This sequence comes from Zalophus californianus, assembly GCF_009762305.2. Lineage (NCBI taxonomy): Eukaryota > Metazoa > Chordata > Mammalia > Carnivora > Otariidae > Zalophus > Zalophus californianus. The sequence goes on along the minus strand of NC_045603.1, from coordinate 3,023,788 downwards.
GCTCCTGCCCTGAGCCTTAGCGCCCAGAAGCTTTGTACTTTAACTTGATGATTGGTTGTCCCGGCCAGAGCTTGCTCCACCCTTCCTGCAGATGACTCAGTTTCCCAGCCCTCCTGCGGGCGCCAGAGCACACCCCTTCCATGCACTGCCTGCTCCCATCTCCGCTGACTGCCGAGGTCTGAGCCTCTGTGCCGACAGCCCAGGTTCTGCCCTCCCTTTGCCTTGTTCTAATGAGCTTTTGTAGGGTCTTTGGGTGGAAGGACCTCCCTTGTGCACAAAGTCTTATGTCCCCTGGGGGTGCATCCAGCAGGCTCTGCCTCTTTCTGGGCCTCTGTGGGGGTTGTTTCCCCGGCAAGAGAGCTCACGGCAAGAGAGGGTGAGGGACTTGCTGTGCTGTGAGCAGCTGAGGTCCCCTCCGCCCCCCTTCAGGCACATGTGGCTGAATAAGCCATCCAGGGGCTGGCTCCAGTGTGTCCGGTGGCATGCAAACCTGGTGTGGCTCCCACTGCCGGGGCTCCAGCCCTGTTCCAGAACTGCAGGCTTGTCTGCGAGGCATTGTGCTCCCTCTGAGCATGCTCCATTCCAATGGGAGATGTGGTCAAGCTTCGGGTGTTGGCTTTACTGGGATCTCTGGCTGGGTTGTAAAGTTCAAGCATTACAAAATAGCTGCAAGTGAGCCACTCTAGAAAATCCTATCACTTTATCCCCTGAAGTCTAAGCTGCTTCGTTTGGCATCCCATGGTCGTGGGGGTCCGAGTGCAGCCCCGTGTGGCCCTGTGCCGCCCCCGCCCTGCTGGTCCTCCTTCACAGCCAGCCTTCCCTGCCTCCACGGCCCGGTGTGCCCCCCACCCAGGCTCTTCCTGTCCTGCCTCCTGGGACTGTGGCCCAGAGGCAGCATGGACACAGAGGTACTCTGTGAGACTGAGAAATTCTCCCCACGGAGGAATCGGCATCTTTGTTTTGATTTTGAGGAGAGTGAGTCCCTTAGACACACAGAGAAGGTGGTGGCATGCAGTTTTTCAGAGGAAGGAGAGAGTAAATGATTGATTGTGAACAGAGTGTGGAATTTGCAGCGGAAGCATGGGCCTTCCGTGGGGTCCTCAGGAGCGTAGAGGTCAGGAAATACTTCCAGTACGTGAATCTACTGCCTCATCTCTGTTGGTGGCTGGAGAGCCTCGTTAGTGGAAACGGGGCCTGTGAGCACAGGGCAGGACTGGGTGGGGTGGCTGTCATCTGAACCCCATTCATGCACAGAGACGAGCTCCATGTGAGCGGGTGCCTGGCTCTGTGCCCCACGTCATGGGGAGAGCTCCCGGCTGCTTTGTAGGTGGCATGAGAAGGCCCTCGGGGAGCTGGCCTGCTGTGCTTGGCCCAGGCGCCTGGCCCTTTGGCTCCTGTGGATGGCGGGTGGCCACTCCGTGGGACCAGGCGGGACCAGGTGAGGGCAGCACCTGTCAACAGGGCCTCTGTCTGCTCTGATGTTCCTGGTGGTCCAGCACAGCCCTCGGAGCCCTCTCTCTGGTCCAGGCCCTGTGCCATCTGTCCCCAGACTCTGTCTCCCCCCCATGTGTGCGGGCTGGCTGGGGGTGACAGACGAGTAGAGGGGCTGCTTGCAGCTCAGTGCAGGGCCTGGGACGGGGCCGTGGGGCCAGAGCAGGAGCCTGTAGCAGAGGCATAGAGCAGGGCAGGGCACCCAGGAGAGGGGCCCGTGCTGGACAAGCTGCTCTGCAACTGGGAGTAAGTCAGTGAGGCTGATGCTGAGCGTGCAGAGGGGCCAGGGGTGGGGGCTGGGGCGGGGCGGCAGTCAGGAGACAGCCCGAGAAGGACAGAGCCAGGGAGGCCTCCGGGCCTTTCCTAACTCCTAACACGGTGTCCCAAGGGCCAGGGACATGGGGAAGAGAGAGCTGGGACGCAGCAGCAGGATGGCCTTGGGGCAGGAGCCCCGAGGGAGAGGTGGGAGGGGGCAGCTCAGGGGACGGCAGCCAGGACCGGGGGGGGGGGGGGGGGGGGGGCTTCACGACATGCAGGGGAAGGGGCGGCCGCGGGCAGGTGGCGCAGGCGGGAAGCAAACAAGGCTGGCAGGACTCCCGTCAGGTCGTGAGGAGGAAATGTTCAACGGAACAGACGGGCTGATGTCAGAGGTGGTCCTAGCGGCGCCTCTGCGCCTAATAGTGGGCAGAAGCTTCTGGGAGCTTGGACATAGTGCTTCCTCACCGAGGTCTCGATTTGTGTGCTCTTCTGTCTGTATGTTAGACTTGAATTTAGCACTTTATAAAACCGACTCAAGTGAAGCAAGCGTAGGAGGAGACGCGGTGGATCTGATCAGGATGAAGGTGAGGTTATTGTGAATCTAGATGCAGAAACCAGGGCTGGCCTGAGAGCTTTGGGCAGCTTTAGCTGTACAGACCGCCACTGCATCTTCCAAGTTTCTGTGGAACGTTTACAAAATAAATCATCTGACCTAAGCCATAAATGTTGTCAGTCTGAAAAGCTGGAATAATATGGGCTATATTCCCTGAGCATGAGCCTTTACAGTGAGATACTAACAAAGTTAAAACTGAGTAATCAGGCATGTAGATATTAAGGAGCCTGCTCAAGAAGAAAGTGATCCTGTAGATACAGGATGGTTTTTAAGAACACAGGGGATGTGGGGCGCCTGGGTGGCTCAGGCGGCTGGGCGTTCGACTCTTGGTTTCGGCTCAGGTTGTGATCTCAGGGTCGTGAGATTGAGCCACACATCAGGCTCTGCTCTCAGCATGGAGTCTGCTGGAGATTCTCTCTCCCTCTCCCTCTGCCCCTCCCCCTGCTTGTCCTCGCTCGCTCTTTCAAATAATAAATAATATATTAAATCAATATATAAATCTAATAAATAAATTAAAAAAAAAGAACACATGGGAGGTGACCTGTGTTGGGCTTGAACACAGATTCTCAGCCAACATTTTTATTATGTAAAAACATTAAAAAAATACTAACGCTTTAACTCAAGAAGTTAGATGTGGAAAAATAAAGTCAACATATGATAAAGGTGGTAAAGGAATTAGTGAACATAAATGGAGGGGTCAGGAAATGGAGTTCCTGAGTAGAATTAACAACTTCTCACTTAGAAGGCATTTACAAATATCAGTAAAGCAGGCTGGCCTGCCTGTGGACCCAGAAATGCGGGCGGAAACATCTGTCCTCCTGCATTTTGGGGAGGGAGAACGCAGAGATTTAGGGAGAATATAAAATGCCAGAATTGCCACAAGATAAAGAAAAAAAACAACCCTCAGATGGATCCATAATTTTGGGGTAGGTTCCAACATTTTCAAAAGTCTTACCTTTAAATATGGTTCTGAGATCAGAAACTGTCTTTCCAGTGAGTTCCCTCAAACTTTCTAAGAACCTGTCGCCGTGTGACCTGGGACTTAGAGAAATGGGGAACTTGCCTGTGTTTCTCAGAGCTGCACGCCCAGGCACTTCCTTCACATCGGCCTGTCTCACTCTGAATTATCACTGGCCTGCGTCTGTTCTCGTGTGACTGTGTGCGGAGCTGACTGTGTGAGATGCCGTGCCGTCAGGGCCAGTCTCGGCCCTGCTCACCAGGCTCCCTTGGCCCTGGCCCAGTGCCTGACCCAGGAAGGCACAAACGTAAACATGGGTTGAGTAAAGGAATTTTTTATTTATTAATATGAAAGACAGCACCTATAAAAGTGAAATTAGAATCTAGTTTCACTTGTAGTAGAAATTACCAATATCCTTGATAAAGTACCAGCAGATTTAGCCCATTAATATATTAAATAAAAATGTTCCATAAAAAATTTCTTTCCCAGGAATTCTGAACTGGTTTACTCTTGACAAATCTCTTTGTGTCGGGACCCCACTCATGCAGGGCTTCCTTAGAAGGGCTCACGAGCCTCAGCATATGGTCCTACTCATGACTAAGATTTGTCACCACCACACGGCAGAGATGTGCTGCTGGGCCCGTGGGGGGAAGGTGCCCAGGAGGAGGGTAGGGGAGCCGGGTGCAGGTTCTTCGTGCCCTCCCCATGGGGGCCACGGAGAGCAGTGCCTTGTCTCAGCCCAGGGAAGCCCGGTAGATACCCAGAGCCCAAGGTTTTTACTGGGGGCGGGTCACCAAGATTGCAGATCCCAGAAGGAAAGCTGGTGTTCACCATGAATGCTGTACCAGCAGTGTCTGTGGGCTGGCACGGAGCCCCAGCTTTACCACGGAGGGGTCCTCTCAAGAGCATGTTCTAGATGCCAGCCAAGGGTCAACCCTGCGGCCGGGCCCCTTGAGAACCAGGTCTGCCGTGCTAACTCTTCCTGCTCACCGCTGAGGGAAGGTCCTAGTGCTCAGCTGAGGCGTTAAGTCACATGATCTCTTAAGAACTATAGGAGCATTTTCTGCATTTAATAGCGAAAAAGCAACTCTACCCTTTCTAACATAGAAATAAAAGAATCCTTATTTCAACATGCTGAAGACTATCTGTAGTCAGCAGCCAGCAATGTGTAGGGGGTACTCTGGGAACAGTCCCTCTGCACCCGCAGCATGCACCTGCCTCTGCGGTACGAGAGAGGCATGTTCGGCAAAGCCTCCCTGCTCCTGCCCGTGCAGTGCACGCGTACATACACACATGCCAGGGCCATTAAAAATAGGTTTTCTAGATGCGTGGACTCTCGGGGAGTGCGCTCGCACCATGCTTGTGTTTGCTGTGAAGGCCCCTGCTGCCTCCTGCTGGAGGAGGCTCAGAGCCTGGCACGGAGTGGAAGAGAAGGTGTCTGAGCAGGTGGGGGTGACTCAGAAACCCTTGCCTAAGTGCGGACCCCTAAACCCAAGCCCGTGAACCAGGATAGACAGACCTGGGTGTGTGGCTCCTGCTGGTCTGAGACCGGCTCTCAGTGGAGCAGGAATGAGAGAAAAGTGCCCCAGCTCTGGAGTCGGCCTTTTTGTGGCGGAAGCACCTCACACTAAGCTGTTCGTTTACAACGGCCAGAGTCCCGGGCATCTAACCCGAGAAAATGCCAGCTGTCTCTAGGGGGACGTGTAAACACAACCTCGCAACTGTAAACGTCCGTCCGTCTGAAACACCATCCACAAAGTTAAATGGCAGGTGGAACAAGGAAGAACTCACAAACGGGGTCCGATGTGGTCCACGTTTGTAATATGCACACAGCTCACGCGAACCACTGCCGGAGAGCGATCAGCAGTCAGTCTACAGAGGGATTTACACAGCTGCCTGGTAAGAGCGCGTGTACCTCCCAGTCGTTCGTGAAGAACTGAAAAGTGAAACGGAAGCCACCTGCGAAATTAGCGACGCTCTTTAGAGTGCACTTCTTTAACACCGATGGAGCCGGCGTGAGCAGGCATGGTCCTTCCTTCCTGCAGGGGTGAGAGCTGTTAGCAGTTTACGTCCGCAGCCTCACCCGGACCCAGTAGTTCCCCTTGTTCAAATTTTGTGAAAACAAACCGTCTACACCCTGAGCATCTGGTGTTAGGAGGACAGTCCTCTAGGTTATAGTACTTGCTGGTTAGGATATTCCACAACTGCCCCAAATCCTGTCTTCAAAGACTAGTTCCTGATGTGGGAAAGTGCTCCCAGCATGTTGCTGTGCAAGGGAAAAGCACAGTCTGAAATTATACACACCCATATGTGTCTATGTGTGTAGGTGTGTGTTTCATATGCACACGTGTACATATGCATGGGCGTGTGCAATGCTCCACATGCATCTACAGATGCACACATGGTCTGCACGTGCAGGATACACACAAATACCTGGCCACATATGAACACGCATGTAAAATGCATGTATGCATGTAGAATATACATCTGCGTGCTATGTGTGTAAGAACATGTCTGTATTCGTGCACACGCATGAGATACATATGTAGATTTACATGCATATATAGATATAAAGGTGACCCTGAGTTTGCTTGTGTCGTCTGCACAGAGAAAAGACTTAACAGAAACAGATCACAGTGTTAGCATCATTTAGTTTTGGTCAGTGGAATTATGCATAATTTAATTTTCTTCTTTGAACTTTTGAAACCTTTTCCACATCCTCTCACTGTGTGGTCAACATGGCTTTTCCCCTTGGGTTCATTCCCAGGTGAAGGAGGTGAGACCGCTCAGTGAGGGGTCCAGCCAGTGCTCTGTGACGCTGGCCTCCGCCATTCAGGCCCTTCTTGGTGCCACAGCTGGTGTCCCTCTATAGTGGGATCCCCTGTGCTCCCATGTGTCCCTCAGCTCACGCACACATGCAGACACATACGCACACCCATGTGGTCCTCAGAGGCGGTGCCCGTAGGCACCCGTGTGCAGTGGGATGGGAATGGATGCTTCCCGAAAGGAGGACTAAGGGGAGAAGGTGAAAGGTCAAAGGGTGGCATGAAGAGGAGGAGCATGGACTCTGGCCAAGCCCCTCCCCCCAACGGTGGCTCAGGCTGCACACAGGCTCTTGAGACCATCCCTTCCCTTTGGCCAAGCTGCCACAATGGGGACTTCTTGACCGCCCTGTGCAGCCAGCCTGCAGGTCACTCTCAGAGTCTTGTTTCAATCATTGGATGGAGCTTCTTTGTGCCCTGTCATCGGTCCCCTTCTGCGGGGGCGAGTTGGATGAAGTCGTCTCTCGTAACCATGCAGGATCCATGCACAGACTGGGCCGGATTCCAATACGTGACCTTGGAGCCCCTCCACGGGCACAGCCCTGCACTCGGCAGGCCTCCTGACTTGCACCCCTGCAGATCTCAGAGACCTGTGGTCAGGAAACAGCTTTGTGGGGCGTCTCCGACTTACAGACAGAAGTGCAACAGCACCCAAAGCCCGGGCCTCACGGAGACTGCGGGGCTCGGCGTGCAGGAGCGGGCTGAGGCCGCCTCACCGTGGGGGCCCATGTGCGTCCCTGTGCCACAGCCTCACGGGCGGCCTCAAAGCAAGCGCTCCGCAGCTCGAGCCTTTTTCTGCTCGGACTCCCGGCCTCTGAAGCTCAGCGTGGAATTCCGAGTGGAAGCGGTGGAGAGAAGCTGTGCTCACTCACCTGGGAGGGGCTTTGTCATCTCCAGTGCGCTCGCCCTCAGAAGGCTGTGCATGGATGACCGGGAGGTCGCAGCCCCTCCTGGGGGATGGCGAGTGTCCCCATAGAATCCTGCCAGCCCGGGCCTCTGGGAGGATGGGGCAGCACCTCTGCTCTGCTTTGGGCCACGCTGCTCTTTGCCCTGAAGCCAGAGGGGGTCAAAATCCGTGCAGACTTTCTGGCTGGTTTTCCTCCCCACGCGGGGCGGCATGGTGCAGACGGAAGGCCGCTTGTGGTCTGCTGCTCCGCACTTCACGTGGCGTTCCCGCGTGCTCTTGGACAAGTCCTCGCCGTGCCAGGCCCTGGTGTATGCACACGGCTGACAGCTGATGAGTTCGAGGTCCCAGAAATGGCCCCCTGGGCAGGGTGTCACGTCTTTGTCAAAGCAGACTAATTTTGCGGTGCCGAGCACCCGTCGGTGGGTTAATGGTTCTGTACAGTTTGAATTTCACCCTGTGTTCACTTGAAGCAGCAAATGTCACGAAATGCCAAAGTAAAGATCAGTTGTCTCTTTCTTTATCATCTTAAGACATTTTAAAGACAAAATCAGGTCAATTGAGAACTAATCTTTAAGTGGATTATTGTGCCGTCCCGTGCTCCTGTGGGTTGCCGTGGTGTTTAAGTGTGGGGTTTGTGTGGCCGCGTACCACGTACAGTGTGGGGTTTATGCTGTTGTGTGGGGTTTGCAGAGCTTTGTGTGGTGGAGGGCTTACGTGGCCACGTATAGTGGTGTGTGTGTGGCTGTGTGTGGTTGTGTGTAGTGTAGGGTTAGCGTGTCTGTGTCTGGTGCAGGGTTTGCATGGCTGTGTGTGCTCTGGAGCCATGCCCAGGCTGGGGGCCCCCCAAGGATTCCACCCAGCAATCCAGAAGGGGGTGCGGAACAATGAAGGGACAGTTTGGGAGCATCTGGCCTCAGTTTCCTCATTGGCAAGGGGAAATGGGGGCACCCCACTGAGCTCATGGGGTTGCTGGAGGGGTGCATGAGGTCATGGACAGAGGAGGGGCTCGGAGCTACTTTGCACGCGCACGTGCTCTCAGAATCTCTTACAAACCAGGGAAGAATGGATCCTGTTCTTCTGATCTCTGAACAACAGGCCCGTTCCTCGCTGCACGTGGAGAAGTTTGCTTAAATGATCATGAAGAAAACTCCTTTGCCTCTTGGGGAATTTGTTTGGATTTCTCTCCGCAGGAAGACCCCTTGTGCTTTCATTGTTGCAGAGGTGGCCCTATTTGTGTGGCATTGGCTTCCCTGCGTGGGCAAGCCGCACCCTCCCCACCACGAGGGTGGGTGGCACCGCCAGTGTCCTCCACGGGGACAAGTCCTGTGCAGCATCCTCGCGGGATGTGCCTGGTGGGCGTTCTCTCTGGGACAGGTGGTCCTCCCCGGCCCTTCTACCCTGAGCTGTGCGGGCTAGACTCAGGTCCCTGAGTGAAGGGGCTCAGGCCTCTCCTTGCCCACCCACCTGCCCATCCTGCTGCCCCGGCATCCACTCCACGGCTCCCCAGTGCCCCTTCCAGAAGGAGCCCCTGTGGGGGTGGCAGCCAGCTTTGGCAAGACTCAGTGGCGGGGGAGGGAAGAGGAGCGGGGGCCCTGTCCCGTGCCGTCGTGCCCACCCCCATCCCGTCCCCTCCTGCTGTCGCTGGGTCCTGCCCGCCCTGACCCAGCCCGTGATGCTCCTCCTGTGAGTGTTTCCTGTTCGCCACGATGGGAATTCACCAGGCATTTTTTGAGGGAAATGGGAGTCTGCACAAGACTGGAGAAAATCGATTTTGTCCTCCAACTGTCCTTAGACTTATCTATACTTTTATTAAATCGTCTCTCTCTGCGATGGGTTTCGCTCTCCTCGTGGGATTGGGCCGCTGGCACCTGAGCCTGCGAGACCCCGGTGACCACGGAGCAGCACGCGGGCCGCTCCCAGCCCCCGACCCTGGCTCCTGGAGAGAGCGCGCAAGCCCCAGCCAGTGTGCTCCTCAGTTCCCTGCGTTCAGGGAGCTCAGATGGCAGTACGTGCGACAGGCAAACTATGTGACTCTCGGTCCGTGTGGAAACGTGCATCCCTGACCCGCCAGCCCGAGAGCAGAGCCAGGGACGTGTCCACACCTCTCCTCTGGACGTCCCGGTTTAAGGGACATTCTGTGTTCTTTCTCTTTCCTGAAGTTATGCTCTGATGAATACTGTGGCCTCTTAGGAGGTGGTGCTTAGACTCTATGTTGGGGTCCTGTCGATGAGGGGTCTCTGCACGCTTCCTGAGAGCCACACGTCCTGTGGTGGTTTAGTAGGAGCCTAATGTACCCCAAGGTAAGCCAGTGTTGGCTTATTACATGACCCTCGCTGCCGTCGGTTGAGGCCCTAAGAGCCTGAGGTTATGGCTCCTTGGGTCCAGCAGTTCCCTTCATGATGTGGAATCTCAAATTCATGGAAATGAGCTCGGCAGAGAGGCCTCTGGAACTGAGAGGAGGGGGTGCGGTGGGACTGTTCCCAAATAGTCTTTCCCTAGACACATACCTTTTGTGGTGGTTTTTATGATATTAAAGGTATTCGTGTATGTGATTTTTACTTTTATTTTTATTTTATTGTAAGCGGACTCCATGCCCAGCATAGAGCCCAGCGCAGGGCTCCATCTCACAACCCCGAGATCAGCACCTGAGCTGAGATCAGCAGTCGGACGCTTAACCGACGGAGCTACCCAGGCGCCCCCATGTGTGTGATTTTTAAAGACAAGAAGTTCGAAAAGCCTTTTTACCAAGCGTGCCCCTCTCCCCACCTCCTCCCAGATCAAGAGGTGGCCAATTTCAGCCTTTTAAGTTGTTTTGTTTGTTGTGTTTAATTCTGCCGATCTAAGTAGCTGTTTCTTGATTTTTTTAACTTCAGTTACTTTCTGCAGCAGAAAGACCTGCCTTCTTACCCTCCACTGGCCACCCATCCTCCTTGGGGACCCTCCTCCCAGAGGCCTTGCCTGGACACTGGCACACACACACACACGCACGCACGCACACACACGACCCTGTGGGACACCCCCACTCCCGAGGGGGGGGCCCAGCCACACTCACCAGGGTGGGGCTGCTCCTCGGGGCCTTGCAGATGTCACTCATGCGGAGTCACCTAGTTCTGCCCTGCTCGCATTCTGTCAGCCTTGCCGTTCGCAGTGGTCCTGGTTCCCGCGAACCTCACTGACTCCTCCCGGCAGCTTCCGAGAAGTGCTGTCTTCCGGGAGGTCGATGGCGGGTGTTCTGCACATAGTCGCCCCGGGGACCGGGGTCCCTGCACTTCGGGAGAGCCCCCTTCCCTCGGAGCCTGGCGCTCCTGGTGCTGCTTTGTTTCCTCCTTTGGCAGAGCTGGGCCTCTGGGCCTCCCGATGGGGGCCGCGGGGAGGGAGGCTCGAGAGGAGCGTGTCTGTGCACACTCAGCCAGGGCGCGGAGCAGTGGTCGGCCTCTGCGGCCGCCGCCTCCTCTCCGTGTGCCCCGTGCTGCCACCTGACGGCAGCAGTGTCCGTGGACTCCAGCTCTTTACCTGGCACCTTTCTGCCAGCCCCGCCCCCCACCGGAGCTGCTCTTTGTTCCCAGGTTGGGCGTCGGGGGACGTGTTTGTCATCGTCCTGCCGAAGCAGCAGTGGGCCCGTGTGCTCTGGAAGGCTCCAGCTTTTCTCCTCTGAAAGCTTTCATACGTTACGAAGGCCTGCCAGATTTCTCTCTGGGAGGCTGATCGGAAGGTGGGCTTCGGTTTGGCCCCTCATCCTCGATCTTCAGTGTTCAATCTGTTCTGTTTCCATCTGTTCCATCATGGCAGAGAATCCAAACACACAGGAACCTTTGAAAGCCCAGGTGCCTGGCCCTCAGCCCCAGCAGTCCTGGTCCAGGGGGCTTGCAGGGGCCCCCAGTGATATGGAGCCTCTGCCCCATGGGGAGCCACTGGGCGGGTGTCTCCTCGGCTCCTTCTGGCTCCAATATCCTGACCCCACTTACCTGCACGTGTTGAAGATCTCACTGTGCCCTCGTACATCCCGCAGGGGAGCATCCCGACGGGCACCGCCGTGGGGCCTCCTGCGCTGGAGGAGGTCAGGGCTTGGCCCTGCCATCACAGCACCTGCTGGAGCCCAGTTGGTGAGACTGAATCCCCCCCACCCCCAACCAGTCAGGCCTCGAGGCCCCACTGCCCTGCTGAGCTGGAGTGTCGCGTCGTGTCCCGGGGTCCCTGCGGCAGCCACAGCTCTGGCACCAGGAGGCTGTCAGGGTATGCCTCTGCTATGGGGCCTCCACGACCTGGCCAGGACGAGTGCGCCCTTCTGGCCTGTGTCTCCTGCTTCACCCCCACCCGAGTGGCCTTCTTTCCTCTGCACCTGGCTGAGCACCTCATCCCCGTGACTGGGGCCTCGGGCCTCCTTGGGAGGCCTGCCCGGGCTGCTGGTTGTCATTGCCCCTGGTGGCTCTTATGCAGCATGCTGGGAGAGGTGTCACTCCCCTCCTTGACGGCCTTGTCGGGGGTCTGGGCTGTCACCACCCAGCCATGCTGGATGTGTCAGGGATGCAGGAGAATATGCAGCATTCGTGGAAATGCCACGTTACCTAAGTGACACATGTCAAGATAAGCAAGTGGTCGTGTTTCAGTTTGAACCAAGCCCTTGACCTCCCCGGCATGGACACTGAGTTCACCTGGAGACCTGGCCTCTTTCAGGGTCCATTTTGTTTGTGAGCTTGGGGCCCGGCGGCCACTGCGGCCTCAGGAAGCTGTGTGTACTCTTTGGGACTAGAGAAAATTGGGCTCTGGAAAGTGACAATAGCAAATGTTTAGGTGCTGTCTGTAGCAAGTGGCGTCCTGTCCACTTCACTAACCGCGCAGCCTTGCGGTCCCCCAGATCCGCTGGTACTTGAGCACTGACTGTGGGTTCGAACCCTTCCCTGCACAGCAGACAGGTGCGCACAGGACATCTTGGAAACCACAGCCGGGTTTCACCAGAGCCCGTGGCAGCTAAATAATCTCAAAGCAAAATCACAAAAATCCTTCCATGTTTTCATTTAAAAACTGTGTTTGATGTGGATGATGGCTGCTTGTGAGCAGCGGAGCCTCTGCAGGTCCTTGGGACACGTCCGTGGGGAAGTCCCTGGGGAAGTGGCTGGCCCTGCGGGCTGCTCCCAGGACACTCCGTCTCTTCCTCCAGGCCGTGCTGTGCAGGCTGCTCCGGGCCCGCCTGGAACCCCCTCCTGCTGTGGGCAGGAGACACGAGGATGGCGAACCTCCGTGCCCACACTCGCGCCACCGCGGTGCTCTCGCTGAGCGGGCAGCAGCTCAGGCCGGCCGCACGGGACACACCCTCCGTGCCCCGTCATAATCCCCTGGGTCGTCAAGCCGACCTGGGACATGGGCCGTGCTCCCCCCTCCCTCTTTGACAAAGGAGGGACCTCCCGTCTAGGGGAGGGTGGCATCTCAGCCCCAGGTCTCAACCCCCCTCCTCTGGGCCTGGATCGCGTGCCTGTGCCCGCCCGAGCCTCCGTCAGAATAGCCACCTGCAGGTGGGGCGGAGGACAGCCAGGGTCGCGGGTTTGCCAGGGACTCTCTCCCTCTGCTCATTTCTGCCTGTGAATTAGTTTTGCCATTAAGGAAAAAATTACACCCACCATTCAAATCATTAATTGAAAGGCCCTTATTATCTCATTAATGGTGTTTGATATCTGAGGCAGATAAACTTGGAGAAGCTCGTCTGTTCAGTCCCTGAAGAAATGTAATTACATCTTGGGCCTTATTGAAACGTCTCGCTCTCAGCTGTCACGCCTGCCTGCCGCGGCCACGCGCCCACGGACCCCCGTTGGATCTGGTGCAGAAATACCGTTACGCGGGCGGGCGCGGGGGTGTGAGGCCCTGAGTAGTCACTCAGCTTCTCCCAGTGTGACTGGCGCTGGCGAGTTGCTCAGGTAGAGTCAGTGAGCAGGAATCCTGCGGGAATCCTGTGGGTGGCCCGCACACCTCGGGCCTCGTGGTGGGACCTGCTGTTGTCCAGACAGAGCGACAACGGTAGCGCACAACCCCCCTCCCACCAGAGCCCTCCACCCGGACTCCCCCCTTCCCTGCCCCTGCAGGGAGCCCCAGGGGCCTGGTGTCGCCACAGGTCACCTGTCAGAGCCGCCTGTGTCTCTGCAGTGTCCAGCAGGAGGTACACACACTTGGCCGCAGTGTCCTGGCTGAGGCCTCACCCCACGTGCCAGCACAGAAGGTCTGTAAAGGGACACAGAGTGAGATGAGTGGACAAGCGGGAGGAGAGGGCGGGCTGCCTCACCACCCACGTCCAATTCAGAAAGCCCTTGGACTGCGTGGGAGGTTCACCCTCTTACCCTAATTGCTTTGAGGACTTCAGGGCGAGCAGAATAGGATTTCTCAGTTCAGTTTTGGGGTGTTTGTTTTTTGCAGTAATGCACGTGGAGGACGTTGCGTTGACCTTTAATTCCTCACACAAAGAGGAACTATTTACTCCCAGCTTGTTTCGTGTGTCTGAATCTCAGCTGGGCTGGTGGGGGTGGCGGTGTCCAGCCAGACCTGGAGCGCTGTGGATGCCCAGTGTGGATGCCCGGTGTGGATGCCCGGTGTGGATGCCCGGTGTGATTGCCTGGTGTGGATGCCCGGTGTGGATGCCCAGTGTGATTGCCCGGTGTGGATGCCCGGTGTGGTTGCCCGGTGTGGATGCCCGGTGTGGTTGCCCGGTGTGGATGCCCGGTGTGGATGCCCGGTGTGATTGCCCGGTGTGGATGCCCGGTGTGATTGCCCGGTGTGGTTGCCCGGTGTGGATGCCCGGTGTGATTGCCCGGTGTGGTTGCCCGGTGTGGTTGCCCGGTGTGGATGCCCGGTGTGGATGCCCGGTGTGGATGCCCGGTGTGATTGCCCGGTGTGGATGCCCGGTGTGGTTGCCCGGTGTGGTTGCCCGGTGTGGATGCCCGGTGTGGTTGCCCGGTGTGGATGCCCGGTGTGGATGCCCGGTGTGATTGCCCGGTGTGGTTGCCCGGTGTGGATGCCCGGTGTGGATGCCCGGTGTGGATGCCCGGTGTGGTTGCCCGGTGTGGATGCCCGGTGTGGATGCCCGGTGTGGTTGCCCGGTGTGGATGCCCGGTGTGGTTGCCCGGTGTGGATGCCCGGTGTGGGTGCCCGGTGTGGTTGCCCGGTGTGGATGCCCGGTGTGGATGCCCGGTGTGGACGGGCTGCTGCTGAGCCTCTGTGGCTGTGGTCACTGTGCCGGCCCTCACGGCCCCAGGTGGGACACTTGCCGGCCCTTATCAGGGGCGGAGGGCCCCCACTGTGCCCCCATCTTTCCTTCTGTACTGGGGCAGCCATTCCTGGGGCTCCATCTGACCATGGGGGGGCTGGGGTGCCTCTGCCACAAGCCCCACGCTCTGTGCCCTCAGCGAACCTCATAGCCGAGACCAGATTGCTTCCTGTCTGGGGCTCAGTGTGTCCACCAGTCGGAGGGTGCCAGCCCCCTCTCAGGGTGCATGCAGAGGAGGGGGTGCTCTGCGGAGTGCAGTCATCAGCGTCATGGTCACCTAATGGGATTCCTAATCCCTTGTACTTCAGGGGCTCTGGGTCCCCAGGGACACGGTAGTGAAGGGACTGGGTAGGTGGAGCCTGTCCGGGGTCACTCCCAGCCCCTCACTTGCTGAGAAAGAATGGCCGGAGTTAAGCTTGTGAAAGTGGCTGTGAACGTATGTGGCCCCGCCCACTGCTGGGCCCCTTGTGTGTTCTGACTAAGCCTCAGGCTCCTGACCCTGGACGCGCTCCCCTTGGGGATGGGTCAGGCAGCGGACGCAGTTAACCTGCAGCTGGGCACCGTGTGTCTGCCTGGCACACTGTTTTTCTGGGGGGCCTTTGTCTTTCCCCCCTTGACCTGGTTGGTACGTCCTTGGAGTGCCTCCCTGGGGGCTTTTCAGGGTTGTAGGGGACAGCTCTGTCCCTCCGGCTGCCTTGTTTGACAGAAGCCTGGGACACACACAGGGCTGGCTCAGTCTGCCTGTCCCAGCTGGTGGCCCTGCCTGGATTTGGGCCCTTTGACTTAGCGAAGGCTGCCTAGGCCCTGGGTGCACGTGGCTCAGGGCTTGTGGGCTGCCCTGCGGGGGTCCGGCTCCTGCGTTTCCTGCCAGTGGGGTCGCTGCCCTCTTGCCCTCTGCAGGCGGCATCAAGACCCGTGCTCCCACAGTGTTCCCGTGGGAGGCTTCGCAGAGAGGGAAACTGCCTTTCTCGGGGCTCTCAGGCTGGCGAGCCTGCCCCGTGGCTGCAGGACTCTGTCGCCTGCTCTCTGGTCAGCTTCCCGGCACAAGGGGCCGGCGCTCGCCGCGGTGCGCCCACGCTGGGGCTGCCTCCGCCAGGGTGCACATTTGTATTCAGGTGTTGCCATGGGAGAAGCCGCACTCTCAGTGCCGTGTTTTATGTCTCCAAATAATCCCATTGTAATAAACTTAATTCCTGCCCGAACATGCGTACCAGCCTGTGCACCTGTCACAAAGTCAAATAATGTGACATCTCCTATTACATTATCACTCTTGATTAGAATCTCACTCCTAAATACCAGCCTGTGATTCTGTCTGCACTCCCTGCCACATTAATATCTTTTTATAATCATTATCAGATGACACCTCTGTCACTCTGGAGATGGGTAGCTGGGAGCAGCAATGACACCCCAAATGAAGTCCAGCAATTTTTAACACGGGCTCTCCTCCTTGGGAGCAGCGGACATAATTCTGAGCAGAAACCAAGCTGTATGTATTTAGAAATCAATTGAAAAAATCAAATTGCTCAGGCTCCAAGTGGTGTGTGCTGAATTGTCTCTTCTTTCCTAGGCTCTGCTTCCCAGGTGGCTCCACTTATTTTAAGATGGATCTCCTCCATCACGGGAAGTGCTACCGAGCAGGGTCATTTCAGGAAGTGGGCAGTTTCCCTGGGAGCTGCCCTTGCTTGGCAGCGAGCCAGGCCTGGGGGAGGGTGCTCCTGCCTGGCTTTCCCTCCACCTGCAGCCCCAGCAGCCCGTTGGTGGTGGCTCAGCCCTGGGGAGAGCTGCTTGGGGGTCTCTGTGGCTGCTCTGGCCCAAGCCCGGTGATGCGCCACTTGCCATGTGGTTCTCTGTGCTGGGGCGCCTCATCAGTGCAGTGAAAACTCGACCTCCCTGGACAATTGCTGGCCCGTGGGCAGCCTGAACAGGTGCTGATCTGCAGGGGCTTGGGGTTCAGACTCCAGCACTTTGGGTTAGGGCCAGCTCTGTCACTCCGCAGCTCAGGCCTTGATCAAATTGCCTTGTTCTCACTGCTATAGTCTCCAGAGTGAGGGGCTCATTGTAGGTGTCTTAGGAGCTGTCCACCTGCTTTGGCTGGCTTCTGTGGAGCTCATGCGCTCTTTGCAGGCATACTTTTAATCCTTGAAACAGCCCTACCAGAGGGCTGTTGTCCCCAGATCTGGAGTTCCAAGAGATTGCCCTGGCGAGGGTCACACAGCTAATCCTGACCCCAGGGCAGTCGCTCCATACCCGGGCCCTCCTGGCCTCCCCAATGAGAAGTGGGCCCCAGGATTCTGCAAGAAGAAATGGAACCAGAGGAGATTTTACCAAATGTCTGCTCCAAGGGGCTTGATGTTTCTTTTGTTGCTTGTGTCTAGTGGGGGTTTCTTTGAAAAGTTGGGTTGTTTGTGATACTTTCTGAAGGAGGGAGGGAGGGAGGAAATGGTTAGGCTAATGCCTTGAAGACGACAGTTTTAGTGCCAGTTTCCAGTGATTCCTGTGTAGAACCCAACTGGGTAGTGCTCTGAATGGCACTACAGCTTCTGTTCTGCAGTGGTTCCTGACGCGTAGTGTGTTCATTTTTATGCATCAGTTTTATAAGTAATGGTGCTAATTGAACATAAGCAACATAAGCTTCCTGTGCACCAGGCCCTCTGCTAGGCCCTGGGAATGCATACCTGAATCCGCCATAGCTATGGCCGATTGGCTGCTCGACAGAGAGCTAGCTTCCAGGTTCTGGAAGGGGAAAGAATAGAGCCGTGGAGACTACTTTCAGGCCCGTCCCAGAAGTTTTATGCTCCCGTCTGTCCACCTGCCTGCCACCCACCTATCTGCCCATCTGTCTTTTCATCTACCCACGCACCCCTCCATCTGCCCACCCATTCACTCATCCACCCATCATCCCTCTACTCACCTGCCTGTCCATTCACCCCTCCACTCATCTGCTCATCCCTTCACCCACCCACCCGTCTGTCTGCCCATCCACATCCATCCACTTACCCACGTGCCCATCCACCCATCATCCATCATCCATCCACCCATCCACCCATCATCCATCTATCATCCATCCACCCATCATCCATCATCCATCCACCCATCCACCCATCATCCATCTATCATCCATCCACCCATCCATCCATTATCCATCCATCTATCCACCCATCCACCCATCCCTCTGTTCACCTTCCCATCCACCCATCATCCCTCTACTCACCTACGTATCCACCTGCCCATCCACCCATCCCTCCATTCACCCACCCATTCATCTCTCCGTCCACATCCATCCACTTACCCACGTGCCCATCCACCCCAGCCATCCACCTATTCCTCCCTCTGTCCATCTACTTACTCATCTACCCATCCCTCCGTCCATCTGTCCATCCATCCACTTATCCATTCACTCACCCACCCATCCACTCATCCAGCCACTCATGCACCTATCCCTCTATCCATCTACCCATCCACCTGCCCTTCCACTCATCCCTTCACCCACCCACCCATCCATCTGTCTGCCCTTCCACCCATCCACCCATCCATCCACCCATCCATCCATCCCTCCATCCATCCCTCCATCCACCCATCCACCATCCATCCACCCATCCATCCACCCATCCATCCATCCCTCCATCCACCCATCCATCCACCCATCCATCCACCCATCCATCCACCCATCCATCCATCTCTCCATCCACCCACCTACCCATCCAGAACTAGCATTTATTTGGACACACGCCCTACTGCTCTCAGTTGAGCACTGTGAAGTTTGAGCCCTGTGGGGCCTAGGCTGTCTGAGTCTTTGCCCTCAAGGATCTCCGTCAGGTGATAAGGGCTGTGGTTGATTCCTACATAGATCCTGAAGCTGGCTGCCCTGTGGAGATGTTGTAAGGAACTTCACATCTCCCCAGAAGAATGTGCTGGGGGAATAGAGTGCTCTGACCCAAGCCTTGGCCTCCAGAAGGACCTCTTTTCCTGGAAACCCTAGCTCTGCCTCCCCAGGGAGGGGCACAATGCAGGTGGTCATGACCAGGAGCCACCTCTGTCCCTGCCCCCCCCCCCCCACCTGGCCAGCTTGAGCCAGGCAGTGTCCTCTCTGTCACTGAGGACCTCAGCGGAGCACATGGGAGGTGGGGAGAATCTACTCTGTAAACACCGCTGTGGATTGGTGAAGACCTCCTTCAAGCCCATAGATCACAGGTCTGGAGCATTTGGCAGTGACCCTTGAACATTCCTGAGACATTCCTGAAAAGGTCAGTGTCCTAACAGCAGTGTGCAGCCAGTGTTCCTGGAATCAGGAGCTAAGAACCCGGCCGTGCGGTCCAGTTAGTTTTGAACTGCTTCCAGGAATAAGCTTGCATTTTCAGTATCGCCGTCTGGCACTGCACCCGGGACAATGGGAACTCCGTAACCACTGTATGGAAAGCAAGGGATTTAAATAACAGCCGGGCCCCGGGCTGCGTGGAGTCCCTTCCCAGCTGCGCTGCCTGCTGTATCCCTGTCCTCTGCCCCCTGGGCCCTCTGACAGACCCTTGTGGGCCTGTGCATGCACTGTGCATCCAGCCTGACTGCTGGACTGTGGAAGGCCCTGTCGGGAGGAGGCTGCCGAGGGTAGGGCCCTAGAGACCTGGCAGCGACCAGGGAGGAGGTGTGGGGGCCTGTTGCATCCTGGTTGCATGGGGCGGGCTTTCTGTCTCTTGGCGCCCTGCACCATGCTCTCCTCCTGGCCTCATGTAAGTCAGGCCTTCAGGCAGAGACTTCCTGAAAGCCCCTGGCCTGCCCCACACTCCCGGTAAGGCCAGTTGCCCCTGGACGACGGTGTCACAGCACACTGCATGCTTGCAGAGACAGGCACAGAACCTTCCCACACACCCAGGTTAAGGATGTTAGAACACTGTCACTGCCTTTGGCTTCTGTAGAAGGAGAGTCTGACCCTGCATCCCCCACACCCGCCCCTTGCAGCCTTCCTGAGCTGGGCCTTTCATCCCCGGGCCTTTGGTAGCTGCCAAAGTGTTACTGGGGCGCCATCGGCCTTCAGTGGAACTGCAGTTACGTGGGCTCTAACGGGGCACTTGCGTTCCCAAAGCTCCTTTCTCAGAATGTGTCTGTTCATTCTAGAAGGTTCTTTATGTTTGGGCGGGACCCTCGGGCCCTTCTCCAAAGGTGTGAGGGCCCTTTTCTGATGCAGGCTTAGCATAAACACAAAGAAGGGTGAGGTGCTGGCTTCTACTCTCCACCCAGAGACAACCAGCCCCGCCTCGTACGCCCTGCTGAAGGTCTCAGGAAATGATGCCCAGCCCGGCCCCAGGAAGGCAGCCACGGGGACCAGGGAGCCAC
This sequence comes from Zalophus californianus, assembly GCF_009762305.2. Classification (NCBI taxonomy): domain Eukaryota; kingdom Metazoa; phylum Chordata; class Mammalia; order Carnivora; family Otariidae; genus Zalophus; species Zalophus californianus. Next base: position 3,004,162 of record NC_045603.1, on the reverse strand, counting down.
GTGCCTCCGGCTGGCTCTGCTCCCATGTGCAGTGCACAGACCCGCCTGCTAGCCCCAGCTCGCTTGCTCTTGGGCACGAGGGTTGGTGCCCGTAGCCCCGGGCGGGCCCCAGGTCCCTGCAGGGGGACGGGGTGTGGGCCTGTGAAGGTCCTGTCCTTGAGACTACTACTGTAGTGGCTGAGACCTGGTGTCTTGGGTTCGGGGAGATGGAGCAGCTTGGCACAGCCAAAGCCTGGCCGTGCGGATGGTGACTGCAGCCAGAGCTGCTGTGAGTAGGGTCCTAGACCAGGGAAGTCCACGTGCATGGCAGCCTTGTTCTGCAGCAGCACCATGGGGTCACGCTGTCGGGATGCCCTTTTACAGCTGGGGCAGGCCAGGTACCAAGCCGTTCGCGGTAGTGAGGGACAGAGCTGGCCCAGGGCCCCCGGCTGCGTCCCCTGCCGCAACGCTCCTGGGCAAGCTGGTGAGCACCGTCTCTCACACCCCCAGGGACAGCTGGGGGCTCATGCGGGGACTGGTCCTGCAAGGTCCAGGAGGCAGGATCTCTGTACTCTGAGGACCTCTCGGCCCGCGGTCCTGCTCGTCGCAGGTGGTGTGACAACCACAAAGGCCCAATTTGTTTCCAAACGCCCCCCCCCCCACCAGAGAGTCGGTACCCCTGGCATGAGCATCGATTTCGGGTGAAAGATGGTGCAGTCTCTTCATTCTCCCCGAAAGCAGGCTGTTCCAAGAGCATTTACTCGTACTTCTTTATGCGGGCCGTGGCAGAGCAGGGGCTCCCTGGGGACCCAGCATGCCAGCGAGCCCTGGGGGTGTGCAGAGCCTGCATTTAAAGCTCGAGAACAGAAGCTGGTCTGAACTGATGAAAGAGAGACAGACCAAGGCTGACCTGCGATGCCCCCCCCCCCCCCCACCGGGACAGAAGAACCCTCCTGAAGGCAGCGCACGGCCCACCACGCCATCGGCTGCACAGCTGTCGCACCAGAGGTCACACCCCCAACATGGGGACCGCGGCTCCTGCCCACGAGGAGTCCTAGAACGATCCAGGAGAGGTTTAACAACAAACATGTGCCAAAAAGCAACTGTATGATAGGGCACAAGAAAGAAGGGAAAGTCGGGTGAGATCATTTGGTTCTCGTGGGTGCACCTCTCCTGGCTGTGATACACACGGGCGGGTCAGACGGACCGCAGGACCTGGAAGGACCGCAGGACCTCTGTCTCTGAGCTGGGGGTCTCCCCCAGGGTTCCTGCGCCCACTTGCCCCTGCTCCCAGGGAGCGTTCTTGTTCCATGCCTTCTCCAGGACTCTAACTCGACTTTGCTGCCCTGGCCCAGGGTCTCAGCATGGGCTCTTAGGGACCAAGCAAGCAGGGGATGCGAGGGGCAGGGGACAGAACAGGTGAACGGCCAGATGGTTTGAGGTCTCACCTGTCTCCAGTCAGCAGGTGATTCATGTCCATCCCTTGTCCTGTCACCTGGGGGGCGGGTCACGCAGCACCGGGGCCCCTCTCAGGGGCTGTGGGAGGGCTGATGGTAATGGATGCGTCCAGGAGCATCACCACCCTGAACAACACACCTGTGACCTGGTGGGAACAGCCTCTAACTGGCTCTTGTGACATGAAGCTCAGAAAGTGTGGGAGCCGGTGGAGGTGCATTCCAGGCCTCATTGCACCTGCTTGATGGCCTTGCGGGTGACCTCCACTTAGCTCTCTCGGATGCTTTTCAGAAGGTTTTGAAAGTAAGACCTTAATTATGAGATTATTAGCACAATGCCAGAGCATTTATCCCTGCTCTGGGCCACATTGTTAATTCAGAAGGAGGAGCTGTGCCGCATACACAGAGCACCCAGGCCTGGCTGGTTCCCAAGGCCTTCTGCAGGTGGGCGGGGCTGGAGACAGACCCTCGGGTCAGGGCAGCTCTGTGGCCCAGGTGGGAAGCTTGCATTGGATGCTTCGTAGGGGCTCATTCATTCAGCACAGGGCTGGGCAGCGGAGGGTATAGAGGTGAGGTTGGGTAGCCCCGCCTCCCCGGGGGCGCAAGGCTTGGAGCAAGGGCAGGGCTAGCCTGGGGGTCCCAGGAGCCCCCTGCAGACGCGAGAGCTGCCGTGTGCCCGGTGCAGAGTCAGGGAGCAATGACGCTGGAGCTGAAGCTCTGTGGGCTCAGGGCACCTGGGCTTTTAGACATTGATTCTTTGGAGGATGTGAAGACTGCCCTGGGGATTTCCAGGAGTTTGGTGAGGCTTGTAATGTGGACCTTGGGTGATCACAATCTCCAGGTTCAAGGACATTGTGAACCCTTTGGCCCCGCCCCTTCCCTGTCCACTGCATAGTACAGATCCTTACCAGTCTCAGATGAACCCCTTCGGGGTGGGGGTCCCCATCTCCCTGGGCTGCACACAGCAGACACCCTACATTTATACTGCTCCTCTTTCCACCGTCTGCCTCCTTCTCAGGCGGTGAGGGTAGGTCTGTGCACCAGAGTAGAGAGAAGTGGCCTCCTTCAGCCTGCTGGGTGCTGAGCCCAGGCTTACCACCTGCATCCCCAGCACCCCTGAGCATGCCCTTGGCACAGCATGGACATGGCCGTGTGGACCCAGCCCATGACCAACCCTGAGTGAGCACCATGGCGCCTGAGAGAGTGTGGCCTGGGTCCTGCTGACTTTGTGGGGAGCATAGTCTGCTGGCTTTGTCATCTGCTGCCTCGAGCATGACCGTGAAAAGCCACTGTACCTCTCTGTTCTTAGGCTACTCGTCTGTGAAATGGATATGTTTCTCTAAGCTTGTTGGATTAAGTGAGAAAACGGTGGGGGGCACCGAGCAGGGACTCTGTAAATACCCCGAGATCAGCATCGGCCGAGGTGGCATCGCTGGTGCTTGCATCTCCGGATCTGGACTGCGAGGGACATGGAAGGACCAGAGGTAGGGGGTGCCCAGGCCCCTCTTGGTTGTCCTCACTGGTGTCTGCAGCCCATGCTGGGAGTGGGGCCTGCCTCTCAGCTGCAGATGGCACGGGAGCGGCCGGCGGTCAGCACGGATGGGAGCTTCGCCTCTGGGGCTCCGTGAGCTCACCTTCTCATAATCTCAGAAGTCGACAAACGGCCCAGCAAGTTGTTTTATGGGTATCGGCAAACCGATTCTAGAGGGCCTACGGAGCACAAGACCCCAAACAGTGAACACAGTATCAAAGAACAACACGGAGGACAGAGGCTACCTGGTAGCAGGACCTCCCGCGAGACTGGGCGGTGCTGCCAAAAGAAGAGACAAATAGATCATGGAGCAGAAGTGAGAGAACACAGATAGAACTGCTGATCTTGACAAAGGAGCAGAGACACGTGATGGAGCCAGGACAGGCTCTTGAACAAAGGGCCCTGGGACACCTGGGCGTCCCGTGCGAAACAGAGAATCCAGACACAGACCTTCTGGTCTCCGTGAAAATCAACTCAAAACGGGTCATAGAACTACATGTCAAATGCAAAACTTTACATAAACTCCTAGAAGTAGTTCACGGAGGAGAAAACCTAGGTGACCTTGGATTTGGTGATGACGTCGTAGACACATCGCCAAAGGCCTGGTCCGTGAGGGAAAGAATGGACAAGCCAGACACGTTACAACTAGAAACTTCTGCTCTGTGGAAGACACGGTCACGCGAGTGAGGAGACAAGCCGCAGATGGGGAGGAAACCATCAGCTAAAGGACCGCTGTCCTAAGTACACAGGAACTCTTAAAACTCCATGATAAAACAAACAACCCAATTAAAAATGGGCAAAAGAGGGGCGCCTGGGTGGCTCAGTCGTTAAGCGTCTGCCTTCGGCTCAGGTCATGATCCCAGGGTCCTGGGAACGAGCCCCACGTCGGGCTCCCTGCTCCGCGGGAAGGCTGCTTCTCCCTCTCCCACTCCCCCTGCTTGTGTTCCATCTCTCGCTGTCTCTCTCTGTCAAATAAATAAAATCTTTAAAAAAAAATGGGCAAAAGATCTGTACAGACACCTTATTAAAGAAGGTGTACACGTGGCAAGAAGACATATGACAAGATGCCCCACATCATATGTCACCAGGGAATATTGCAGATTCAAATGGTGAGATGCACACCTATGAGAAGGGCTAACGTCTGGAATGCGCATCCGTGGCTGGTGGGCACGCAGAAGGGTGCAGCCACTGTGGAGACGGTGGCTTCTTCCAAAGGTAGACAAACTCTTAACCATATGACCCATAGCTGCTCTCTGTGGTATTGACCCAATGGAGTGGAAAATTTATGTCCATGCAGAAACCTGCGGGTGAGCGTTCATTCATAATTTTCAAAACTTGGAGCCCACCAAGATGGCCTTCAGTGGATGAATGGAGAAAGAAACTGTGGTCCATCCAGATCGTGGAATATTACCCAGCCCTAGAAAGCAGGGAGCTACCAAGCCCTGAAGAGACATGAGGAACCTTACACGCACATCAGTCAGTGACAGAGGCCAGTATGGAAGGCCACACGCCATGCGATTCCAGCTCTACGGCATCTGGGAAAGCAAACTGTGCCGACGGTCAAAGGACCGTGGTGGCAGGGGTGAGGGGGCGGAAGGATGAGCAGGGGGAGCCCAGAGGGGGTTCAGGTCAGTGAAACTCCCCGTCTGGTGTTACAGGGGCGGCCACACATCATCACACATCTGTCCAAGCCTACGGCACATACAGCGTCCGGAGAGGGTCCTGCTGTCAGACCGCGGACTCTGGGGAATGTGATGTTTCGATGTAGCTGCACCAGTCATAACAAATGCACCATCTGCTGGGGGATGTTGATAGTGGGGGAGGCTGTGGGGAGTGCAGAGGGCGTATGTGGGAACTCTCTGTACGTTCTGCTCAATTTTACTGTGAACCCAAAAGTACACAGTACTTTGCTCTAAAAGTATTTTCTTTTTAGTACATAAACATGGCCCAGGACTCACCCTGCACTCTGGTCTCATCCTCAAGCATACCCAGTTCGTCCAGTGTGTCCAGTGGACACTGGAGGCTTCTCTGTCCAATTCAGTTGTGGGGGGGGGTCTGCCGGGGCTCCCTGTGCTTTGGCCCTCCTGCACCTGCAGTATTGGTGCCCCCTTGTGTCTTGGCCTGCCCATCTGGCTCCCGTATGTATTCAGCAGGCACGGGGATTCAGCCCCATGATGACCACTGGGCACACATGAGTGAGCTGTGCCGCTGACCTCCAGGTCCCTAGTGCAGTGCCCCAGCCTCCACCAGCCTCGTGGCCTCCTTGCCTCCCTCTCTTGAGTGGGCCCTTCCCTCCCAGGTCACTGAGTCACCCCCAGCCAGCTTAGGATGCTGTGTGCCCTCTGCACAGCCCCTGAATCCACGTGGGACCAGGACACAGGAGACCCATTGGTGGAAGGACTTTGGTGACAGTGGTGGCCATGTGACATGCGTCAGGGATTACATGGTCACTGCACAGTCCCTCCCCTTCCATTGTCTTATATTAGACCTTGCTGTGCCCAGTGAGGCAGATAACTTGTCCTCCCCAATTTCATGCTGCAGGAAATGGGGCCCAGGATGCAGGACGCCCCAGGGTGACACTGTGTGTAGAGGCATCCCCAGGGGTCGACCCAGCACCAGCTTGCCTGGTGCACACCGTGGGAGTCGGTGCATGTGCCACAGCCTCTGTCAGGAGCCGTATGGTCAGGCAGAAGATGCTGGTTTCGTTCACACCGATTCCTCACCAGGAGCCAGTTTTGGGGACCTGCAACCTCACGGTGGTGTCACTCTGAACCCAGTCTGTGACATGTGCTGCACTCACGCGCTGGTGGTTCCAAGCCCACTGTCTGTGGCCCCCCAGCAGGAGGCCGGTCAGGAGCCCCTGGTGCGCACCAGCGCACAAACTGGCCTTGGCGGAGCTGAGCTGCACCGTGCGTCTTCCCTCCTGGCCTCCCAGGCAGCAGGGAAATCAGTGTGAGAACGTGCCCCTGAACAGGTTGGGAAATTTAACAGTTTTTATGATGCACATTACAAGGAAAATACCGTTTTGTTCATGAGCCTATGAAACCAGCTTTGCTGAATGTCAATATTACCACCTGTTCAGACACAGCCTTCGGAAGTGTGGTGCATTGTTGCGGATGTGCTGGTGCCCTGGCTGGAGGCCCTCCTCCCTGGTGGGGCGAAGGCCTCTGGGTCTCAGCAGCAGTCTGGGGCTGAGGAGGTCATGTGGGCGTCTTAGTGTTGCTCCCAGTTAAGTGCAAGGGGGTGGGGGGAAGACGGGAGGGCAGAGCCAGCGCAGTGGGCCGACGCTCAGTTGGAAATGCCTTAAGTGCCATGTGGAAGCCAGGGGCTCGCAGGTGTTCAGGCAACCATCAGACACACAGGGCCGAGTTCGGGGGTGTCATGGTGAGGGCAGAGACGACTGGCGACTTTGACCCCAGAGGATATCCCCTGGGGAGGGCTGCAGGGGTGGAGGCAGAGAGACTTGTCATCAAGAGAGTGGAAGGGTGGCCAGGCACCTGGAGGGGAGCTTCAGGCAGATGGGGCTGGGGGCGGGGGGGCTTTAGGAAGTGGGGCGGACCAACAGGGAATCCATTGGAGCTGGTGGGCGGGACCAGCGTGTGAGTTCTGGAGGGGCTGCCCTGTTCCCCCCATCCTTTTGTCACCTGCAGCCTGCTGGACGGCAGTGGCCATGGTGCTCAGACACGGGTCCCCAGTCCTCCAGCCCCTGGCAGCTGGGAGCCCTCCCTTCCTGCACCCCTGCCGTCCCTCCTGAGCTTTCGCCCAGGTAGCACCTGGTGCTGCCTCCAGGCTCCTGCAGCTTCACGAAGGCGCCCTCCCTGTCACTTTGTAGCTGGACGCGTGGCACGTGGGACGGGTCCTCCCTCCTGTCTGTGGGCCTCCTTTCCGACCGGGCCCTTCTTGAGGATGCCTTGGTGGGCAGCATCTCGCTGTGCCTCGCCCGCGGGAGGCTGCCTGGCCCCACGTCCTGCAAAGCAGAAACGTCTTCACAGGAGGAAGCCGACTCTTAATTGCTGTGCCAGGATTTAAAATACTCTGTGTGCTGGTGAGACGTCCCTCAGCGTGTGCAGAGACATGAGGCGGAAAGGCTGGCCGACTGGGGCACTCGCGCCAAGCCCACGTTTTCAGGACCCAAAGGTGTTTTTCTGTTTAGCGTTCCTCTTTGGAAAAGAAATACGAAATTAATTACAAGGACAGCGTACCTCGCTGAGCCATCACCGGCCCTCAGATCACTCTGTCACAGTGTCACCTTCTATTCCCCACCTTCCGGAGTGCTGTCACCAGCGGGCTGGCTGGCCTGGCCGCTGGCTGTCCGTCCCGGCTGGCTGTCACCAGCCTTCTATTTTTAGCCGTGGTTTGGTCCAGAACTTGACAAGATTTTCAAACTAATAACTGGATTGTCAAAGAAATCAGCTGTCGTAGGATGGTCCGGGAGGGAGCGCCGAGGGGGAAGCGGCCTCAGGGATGGTCGGACGCCGGGGGCTGCCTAGTCACTCGCCCCTCCCGGAGGGCTTGAGGGCCAGCGCGCCTCCCTGTGACCGTGAGGACATCACAGCGGAGCTGCTGCACTGGAGGGAGCAGGGAGTCTCCCTTCTTGGGCTGGGTCGATGTCTGGTGGGGACACAGGAGTGGACTTGGTGGGTCAGATGCCGTCCCTGGGTGAAGGGTCCCCTGGGCCAGGTGGGCTGAACGCTGGTGGAGAGGTTCTGACAGCGGACCTGAGAGAACCACGCAGGAGAAGAGCAGCACCGTCCCAGAAAGAATGGCCAGATGCATCCCAGCTTGCTCACCCTGCCGTGCCTGCCCCGTCCCCTTTCCCCAGCCCCGGGGGGTGGTTGGCGAGGCCCCGCCAGGAGTCCCCGAGATCCGCTAGAACTCCCCCAGTGCCCTCCGCACTGCTAGCTGACGCCTCAAACCCTTCTGGTATAATTTAATCTTGGCTGCTTTTTTATCTTCCATTTTACACGTGTACTTAGCAAGAACAGGTACTTTATGTTGGATATGGATTTCAACCCCAGCAGCTCCTGCACAGGCAGGAATACAAATGACCTGTTCCCTTTGCCGGCTGTCAGGGGCCATGGCTTTGGGCTGGGACCGTGACCCTCGACCCCTGCCCCGCATGGTCCCTGGAGACTGGCCCAGGTGGGCCGCTGGACCGATGCTGAGGCGCTGCCCCAGGGGCCGGCCGGAGTGGCCCCCCAGCATCGTGCTCGCAGAGGGTGCACGTCAACACTGGGAGGGCCCAGGTGCTGTTCCGGCTCCAGCTGGGACTAGCGTGGTGGCCAGCGCCCACGTGCCGGGCATTGTGCCACGTGTGTGTGCACAGTCTCCTCCGTCCTCAGCACAGCCGTGAAGGGGCTGCTCCTGTTACCAGGGTGTCAGTAGCGCACGGGGGGCCCAGGTGTGGATGGGGTGATGCTGAAGCCACGGGCGCCTTCCCGCATCACCTGCTCTGCCACCAGCTTAGCTGTAAGCCACTGACCCTCCGACCCTGGCAGCCCGGAGGTGGCCGCCGTCACGGTCCCCGTCTCATAGATGAGGGACTCAGCTCTCAGGGGCCTGGCCGCCTGTGCTCTGGCCTCACCTACCTGGGGCCCTCGGGCTCCTCCCCTAAAAGGCAAGCTGGGAGGTGCTGGAGGCCCACCCACCAGGAGCCCCGTGCTGCTGCCCTGCACCCCCGATGCCCAGGCAGACGGCCGAGCGCCTGAGCCGTTGGTTTTCTAGCCAGGCTGCACAAATCGAACGTCAGAATGTGGACAGAAAAGTGGATTAAACCAATTAGGCCTCCTACCTGACTTGTGTGTCAGCGAGGCTCCTGTTTCTTCCTTCTTGGTTAAGGAGAGGAAATAATAAGAGTCAGCAAATGGGCCCTTTTAGCCCCGTCATGATTAATTTATTCATGTCTGCAAGTTGGCAATTTGTAAAGCCCCGACTTGAGCAGCTTTTTAGCCGACCTCTGTGTGCTCAGTGCCACTTGGAGGAGCAGGCACTGGGGGGTTCCGGGATGTTCTGTTTGCCAGAGGGTCCCGGGGAGGGAGGCCCTGGTGTAACGCCGTCTGCCGGCCAGGCTGCCCAGGCTGGGAGGCAGTGCTCTTCGTGTTCCTTAGAGGAGCACCCTCAGATGCAGTGTAACCCCTGCCATGTGGGAAACCCTAAATTTTCTGGTAGCCTCATGGAAGTGGAAAGGAACTAGGTGAAATTAATGAATATTGTATTTAACCCAGGAATCCCAAATACTGTCTTTCAACCTGTAATCCACATAAAAGCTATGAAGAAGCATTCTGTGGTGTTTTGTGCAGACTTACTGGAAGTCTGGGGTGCACCCTCCCTGACACGCACCCCGCGGGGGCTCTGCGGTGGCTGGGCAGACAGGAGGCTTGGCCGTGACTCTGTGCAGGGCCACGTGTCATCTGCTTCGCGGTCAGTGACCTGTCTGTTGCCCGACACCCACCTCTGCTCACACCGGCACAGGTGCTTCTGCAGGCCGGGTTCCCGGGGGGAAAACTGCTGCTGGCTTCCGCTGTATTGTGCCCACGGTGCACAGCCACGCCTGGCACGCAGCCCACGGCTTGGTGCGCACTCACGAGCCGACGGACGGACAGGCGCAGAGGTCAGTAGCATTTGCCCTTCCTGGGGTCTCTTCTGTGCCTTTCCCTCCTGCTTACCCCGCCACCGGTGCTGGCCACACCACCTCCTCTCTTCCGCAGACAAACCTACTTCCTGTCACCCAGGGGAGCGCCAGTCACCTTCCCTGGGATGGAGGTGTGTTCCTGGACCTGGGGTGCAGAGTCTGGGGCCTGCACGGCGAGGGCGCGGGGGCTGGCACACGGTTAGGGGAGGCCCTGCAGCTTGCAGAGCGGCACCTGGTGGTCAGCCGTGACCCCGGACGTAGGCGTGTGATGCTGCTCAGTGACGGGAGGTCCTGGCACAGAGGCAGAATGATGGAGGGGCCTTTCTTTTGATGCTCCTCGCAGCTTGTGTGCAGTCAGATCTTTGGGAGTATTTTGAGTTAAATACAGTTCATTTTGTGTCTGACATTAGAACTTGAAAATCCGGCCAAAGAGGCTAAAAAGCAGCATCCTCTTGGGTTCGCTAGCAGCCTCTCAGAAGGAGCAGCCTCGGTGCCACCACAGGGGCTCGGGTGCTCGCCAGGTGGGGACCCCGTCCATATGCCTGCGGGTTCCCACTCCCACACCTGCTGCAGGTCATCATGCCCCTCTGGGCGCACCGTCCACTAGGAGTTCGATTTCTTATTAAATTTGTCTGCTCAACTATCTGTTTCCCAGGGATGATCGTTTATTTATCAGAAACACACCTGCCGCTGGGACTGTCGCTTTGGTCACTAACAGTAATTATGATAATAATGATCGAATCTTGGTAATGACTGAATAACAGTGATTGGGGACGAGCAGCAGCGGGGACACGGGCACTTTGCACATGGTAACAGCTCAATGAGGGAGGGATGCTCTTGTCCCCATTTACAGATGAGGAAACTGAGGTACAGCGCTAGGAGGCTTGCCCAGGGTCCCATGACCAATCGAGGCAGGCCTAGGATTTGAACCCTGGTGCTTTAGCAGCATTTGAAAGTGCAGACTTTTTCGCTGACTCACTGGGCTGCCAAGCAGACTCTTCACTGACGGCCACCACGTACCGGCCTTTTTGTTTCAGTGATGCAGGGATGCAAGGGTCTGTAGATGTTACAGAGGAGACAGATGATCCCGTGATAGAGGGCTGTTCGGTCGTGGTGGCAGTGCAGCCGGGGCTCGGGGCTCACTGCCCCCCTCACTGCTGCCCATGCTCCCAGCAGCTTCTGCAAGGGACCAACCAGACAGACAGCTCTGGGATCGTGGGAAGGGACCCTCGCGCTGGAGCCTGAGGATACTGGTGTGTCCCCATTTCATCCTTCGTGGGAGGGTGTACACGCACAGAGAGAATCCTGCTTTGTAGATGGCCACGTCCTTCATCTGACTGGGAAAATACAACGTTTTTGGCGTGAAGCACAAAACATCATTTGATCTTTAACATTAGAAGGCTTCTCTTGGAACCCACCCAGAGGCAAGAGTCCGCAGCCGCAGATTTCCTTCTAGAAGGTGTCCGGCACAGCAGAATTTGTGGTGGTGAGCTGCTGACCCTCACGCCAAGCCCACGTCCCCAGGGGCTTTCGACAACACCTTTGTCTGCACCGGGGCCACGTGAGTGTGGGCCTCCCTGGGGGACTGGTCAGAGGGAAGACTGCCTCCGACCCACACGCTCGGGATGGATCGTCCGCATGCAGAATCCACGCCGCTTATCTTACTGAGAGGTGGGACAGCATGTCTGGGCCCCTGCGATGCTGGGCCAGCTGTGCCATGCTTGGGCGCGGGTACCAGCAGCTCTCCAGAGCTTCTGGAGGATTCTGACACGTGGATGGGGCTCAGCGCTGCAGGCCTCCCACCGTCCAGGAGGGGCAGCTTCTGCTACTTGTGGCCATCACGACAGTTCGTGTCACTATGGACAGCGTGGTAACGGACTGATGGCGAGCGGCAGGGGCAGGGACCAGAATGCACTCTTGCCATGGCCTTGCTGACGTGGAGCAGGGTGAGAAGAGCTTTAGAAGGACTGGACACGACTGACTTCTGACATCAGTGCCCTGGGCAGACCTTCCTCTGCTTTTTATGTCTGTGGATGGGGCAGAGCACTGCTTGTGTACCTCAGTATCCCCCTAGGTTTGCGGGACTGGGCTGTTGATGGGGCCCCGACTCGGCCCCTCTGCCCCACTGTTGTTCCGTAGGCAGACCCGTCCCCGGGAGGGCGGACCCCCTGGGATGTGACGCGGTGACCGCTTCATGAGCAATGGCCCTTTACCCGAACGGCATGGGCAATGCAGAATAGTGCATGGCTAACCGCCGGGCCGTGGTTCCCATGTTGGAGACGCCTCTGCCCGGTGCATATATAAGACAGCCCCTTTTAAAAAAGAAATCTGTATTTAAGGACGCGTTTGGCTGTGTTCTTTGCCTCCCATAAAGGTCACCCAGATAGATTTTTCCTTCTTTAGCATTGCAGGCTGTGAAGCGCTGGGCATTTCTATTCTCCCTCCATCCAGTGAACCTGGGGGACTAAATTAGATTCTGAAATTGAGTGTGCAGGGGAGTCAGTGAGTTACCGTAATGGGAGGGTATTGCTTCTCACCTTGCAAGTAGCGAGGTCATGATAATATGAAGCGAAGTGGATTAAAATAAAACCAAAGGTATTTATTTACGACCTGCTCAGAATTGGATTGGCGTCCGTGTAAGTTGCATCTAATGGTAAAAGACAGCAGATTGATGTTCATCTGTCCCTGGGGACATTCTGCCAGTGAAATTTGCTCCGCGAATTCAATTTAAAGGCCCCCAGAAAGTATCCAAAATGCAAAAGGAAATGGAGTTGAGGAAGGGGATAAAGCAGCTGCGGCAAGCCGACAGCGGAGGACAGCCCTGGTGCACGTCTCGGGTGGGGGAGGGCTCTGCACAGCTCACGGACCCGAGGTGCCGCGTCACTCCATGCCGGGCCCTGGCCGCCCCTGGCCGCCCCTCGTGGGAACTGGGACCCCATTCTGCAGATGAGGAGCCTGAGGCTGCGAGGCAGTCAGTGGCTGGCCCATCTCCGCAGCCAGATGGCCGCACAGCCAGGGTCTGAGCCCAGACCTCCTGCCAAGTCCATGGCCCGAGTGCTCCCAGTGGCCGGCTCCCAGATGGCGCAGCCACCCCCAGCCTTCAGAGAAAGGGCGTGGGGCTCAGGAGTTCCATTAAGGGCTGGACTGGGATGTGAACGCATCGCCTGCCCCCTCAGCACGCCCTCCTTGGGTCCCCTGTCCCAGCCTTGCGGGGCCAGGAGGCTCAGTGGTTGGTGCCTGTGTGAGTCTCCCCGAGCTGCCCCTTTCCAGGCAGGCAGGGTGGGGCAGCCTGAGTCTGATGCCCTGCCCGTCCCCTGTCTTCTGCTGGGACCCTCGGGGGGGCCAGCACCAGCACCCTGAAACCCCTGCCACCCTTCAGGCTTACCCAGATCCAGTCATGGGTGGGATGGGAGGTGGGAGGGAAGGCCCTGGGGGCCACCTTCTCCAGAACCAGAGCCAGCCGGGCTATCTATGCAGTGTTGGCCCACTTCCTGAGAAGGAGTCTGGCCTCAGGCCTTGCCCTGACCTGACGGCCCAGTCCCCCATTTCTCCTCCTCTGAGACCCCCAACCCGGGAAGCTGTCCTGGCCACACAGCCCTATATCCACTCCAGCCAGAGCCCCGGGGGTGCCGGGGCCCGTGCTCCCCGAGACCCACCCCACCCTTGGTGGTGTCGCAGGTTGCTCTGGATGAGGGCCACGGTCCCTCAGACGGGCTGGTCAGAGTGCAGGACTGGGTGTCATGCATCACTATGGCCCCGGTCATGTTTTCCTTTCCAGCACTTTCTTTAGTATCCCTCTCTCTGGTTTCTAAACGGTGAGCTCTTGAGACAGTTCCTGTGTCCTGTGTGGGGTGAGCTCAGTGCCCAGCCCAGCGAGCTGAGACATGGCCCACATGCTTGGCTGGGGTCAGCTGAGGGTCCCTAGCTTGGTCGTCCCTGGACACACTGAATATGGACCGAGGGACAGTGACAGGGGCTGCCTGACATGTCCCGCCCCTCCAGCATGTGCCCACCTGGAGGATACCTGCCCCTGGTGCGCCCAGTGTCCCTGCTGAAGGAGCTGGTGCCTGGAGGAGTGTCACCAGATGCACAGAAATCTGTGTCTAAAGTCAGCCCTGGCCGGGGTGGATGGGGGCGCTTTCCTTGTGGATTCTGCAGAGCCTTGCGGGGAGTGGGGGTCCTGGGCTGAGGCAGCACACTTGCAGCCGGGCCCCTCCGGACCAGCACCAGGACCCTGGAGCCCCAGGGAGCCGGTTCGGTGAGGTCACAGTGTGGGCGGCTCTGCCCTCAGCATCCCAGCAGCGTTGCCTGAAAGTATGCGGAGCCGGGCGAGGGCCTTCCTCCTGGCTGTAGGGGCTCTGGGCCTTTCGGAGTCCGGAAGGGAGGGAACACAATTCGTGGGATCTGGGAGGCCGTAGAGCCCCGTCTGGCTCACCCCCACTGCTGGTCAGTCCCCACCCGGGGGAGCCCCTGGTCTGCAGCCCCCTGCCTCGTGGCTGGTCACCTGCTCTGACCCGGGCTTGTCTCTTTTCCCCCAGGAGCTGCTGCTCTTCCTTCAGAACCTGCCCACAGCCCACTGGGGCAACGAAGACATCAGCCTGCTGCTGGCTGAGGCCTACCGCCTGAAGTTTGCCTTCGCGGATGCCCCCAATCACTACAAGAAATGAGCCGGGGCCAGCGCAGCTGGCCTCACCCCGCCCCGGGGTGGCGCCCCAGCGCCCATGGCTGCAGGCCGGTGGCCAAGGAGGGGCCTTGCTGGGCGACCCTGCCCTCCAGGGAGCGGGCCAGGACTGGGCATCAGGTGAGGGCCAGGGCCTGGCTGGGGGCCGCCTCTGTTTCCTAAGATACCAAAGAGAGCCGGGGGAGGGTCTTGGCCCTTCAGGGGGCCAGGAGCGGGTGGGCTTCTCCCTGCCCTGTCCCTGGAGCATCCTTGCCAAATGCCCGCCTCCTGGAGCCCCCAGGGCACAGCGGCCCGAGAGCCTGACCCTCTTGGAGGGGCCTGCTGTCTGGTGCCGGGACCAGGAGGAGGTGGTGGTCATCTCATACCTGCTTTGAAATGCAAAAGCCCTATTCTGTTGAGTGAAAGAGAATAAAATGTAGACAAAATAAGAAGTGAACCATTGCCCTCACCTGTGAAGTCTCTGTCCCCACAGGGCTTCTTGAAGTTGGCCTTATTCCTGTAACTGTCCAGCCCCTGGGCTCTACTGTGTCCCTTCTCTCTTGCTCTCTCCTGGACTGGGGACCGCTCTGTGTGTCAGCTGAGCAGCCGGGAGCTGTGGCTATAGCAGGCTGGGGCAGGGTGAGGAGCTGAGCAGCCGCCGTGCTTTTCCAGCCTCTTGAAAGCGAGGACTGCGCCCCCGCCAGCCTGCATGCTGCTCTGCCCAGGGGGAGCTGGGGGGACACACCGCACACGCTGCCACTGAGGACATAGCTCCCTGCACCAGGCCATTGGCACAGGTGGGGTTCAGCCTCTGTAATCGGAGTCCTCCAGGCCTACTGCTTGGCCTCCCCCCACCTCCCGGGTCTCCGGAGGGTTACAGAGCTGATGGCTTCCTGCGGTCTGTGGGTCACCGGGGCTGAGCGCCCAGGCTCAGCAGGTCCTGGACTGGCCTGCCTGGAGCTCCGTGGGGGCCAGACACGCTTCCACACGCCCCCCCACCCTTGCGGAGGTGCACCTGTCCCAGGCGCGTGGCTGGCCCATGCTGACCCCTGAGCCATGACAGGCTCCTGTCCTCAGCTCCTCCTCCTGCTCCCAGACTCGTGTGTTTGCAAGCGCCTCTTGCCCACCGTGTGTGCCTGTCCTGGGGCAGCCAGGCCAGTGCCCCTGCCTTTGCACGCTCGGCGTGAGGACGCTGCGGGAAGCCTACGAACAGGGGATAGGAATACGTACGCATGTGTGATGTGTGTATCCTTCTTTTTTGTTAAAAAGATTCTCGGGTCATTACACGTGGCGTGGAAATCAGCACAAAATACTGTGCAAATGTACGGTGTTCCCAGATCAGCCGAGGGACCGGCCTCAGACCGGCTAGACAGAACTCCCCCAGCCCCGGGGTTGGGGGCTCCTCTCATCCGGCGCCCGGCTGCCCAGCAGCTCTTCTCCAGCCAGAGCGCTGGGTTCCAGGAGAGCTGCCTGCAACCGCGTGTGGGAAGCCCCATCCTGCTTGAAGCTCCGTCCCCCCCCCTCCCCGGAACCGCTGGCACAGAGCACTCTGCACCAGGCCAAGATGTTGGGTACACAAAACATCTGCCTCTGGAGGCAGTTAATTTTTCAGGTAGGAGGATCTGCGAAGTTAAATGAGGCTCCACGTGTATTTTCCTGTGTCTGTGAACCTGAAATTGAATGCTAGGGCTGTTGACACGCATCCTAGGAGCCTAGCCCATCGATCTGAAAGGATGGAAGGTGTTCTGTCTGGAAAATGATGTGCTGGAATGGGAGTAAAGATGCAGTGAATCCCCCAGCCTTGGCCTAATTCAAGGACTCTCCTAAGGGAACGGGGCTGCCCTGGGCATCTTTGGTCCTTGGAGGCCGGGTGACAGCCAAGGGTGGGGGCACTGGGCTGAGTCCTGGCCTTTCCATACAGGCCTGACATGGGGCACAGCACCCACAGTCTTGCTGAAGCTGAGGAGTACCTCTGGGGGAGATGGAGGTGCAAGGCAGAGCAGGAGTCACGCTCGGGCTGCACCCCAAACCCTGATTCTGCACGGCTAGGGGTCAGATCCAAGCTGGCCCCTTGTTGGGCCATCTGCCAGGCCCGGGACCGGAGGGGCCTCCTTACCTGGCCACACCCAGTCAAGTGCCTCCTGGGACCCAGGACATCCCTGGGTCCGAGCCCTGGGTTCCCACCCTCCTGGGGTCATTGAAACAAGGCCCCATGCACCCCAGCTCCTCAGGGCTGCTTCCATGGTGCCCCACGCCGCTCGGACACCCCATATCTGCACATCCCTGCACAGTGGGGACTCCCCAGGGCAGCACTTTGCTCTCTGCCATCTTGCGCTGTCCACTGATGGGGTAGGGTGAGCTGCTGTCCCCGTGGGTGGGCAGGAGATGCCACAGGGTGGGAACGCTCCCCTCTCTTCCCACCGTGACCAAGCGCCGTGCTGAGCTGGGCTGACGCCCAGACCTTGTTGCCGGCTTGGGCTCGTGGGGTAGGGAGGCGCCGGGTCAGAGCTCAGAGCTGGTGACCACTGGCATTTGCAGCCATGATTTGTTGGTGTTTGTGGCCTGGCCATTGGCTCCTCAGGCCCACGTTGGGGTCCCACAGCCCCCATAGGTGGCTCAAACCCCAGGGGTCCTGAGACGAGCCCCTGACCCCTTATTCCCGTGGGCCTCAGCCTGCCAGGCTACCTGGAGTAGCTTTGCCTGTTGGTGCTGCTGCCAAATGGAAAGCGCCAGAGACAGGTTCACGGGGCGGCCAGGCCCCAACCAGGTCACATGTGCCAGGGAGGGGGTGGAGTGGAGTGATTCGGGCTTTGGAAAGGACTAACTGGTGGGCAGGGCTTCTGTGCTGGTGTTACCTGTGGCTCTGAACCGGGAGAACCCCCTCCTCCCACACCCCATGTTTCAACGGGCTGATTCCATCTCTAATGCAGGGCGAGTTCTGGCCGCACCAAGCCTGGGCTTCTGGGAGCTGCCTACCTTGACCGCAGGCTGGTGGGCCTGCTGTCAGAACCACTGTTCAGTGAGGCTTGCTCAAGACGTGGGGAGACACTGCTCCCAGGGTCAGGCAGCAGGGCCCTCCCTGAGCCTCCCCGATCCTGCCCCACCCCAGCTGACCCTCTCCATTTTCCCCTTCCACCTCATGCTCTGTGAGCACCACAGGGTCATGGCTGCTCAGGGGTCCACCCTGCTCAGCTTTGAGGCTTCTCACCCTCGTCCTGTAGCCCGACCGATCTTTAACAAAGAACAGCCAGGGGCTGCTCACAGCGACCGTGCACCAAGGATCTAACCCCCGAGTCCATTTCATTGACAATTTGAGGCTGATTATTCACTTAGGAAAAAAATATACATATCTAAATACTTTCCCGATAATGGATTTAAACATAAAAATTAACATTCCTCAAAATGCTCAAAATAGAAATAGATATTTTTAGTAACAGGGAGTGGAAAAAGGCTTTTTGAGCATGATTCCAGTGACCAAACGACCCGGAGAAAGGCTGATGTACCACGTGCACTGTGGAGTAGCCGCGAGGACCCCCAGCACCTGCCCCGGTAGGCAGAGATGAGTGATAGCAAGCTGAGCAAACATATTTGCAGCCTGAGTGAGATACTCGTGTTCCTGAAGATGTATGGAGTTCTTGGAAATAACTCTTGGAAACAAAAATGGGCACAAGACAGAAACAGGCAATTCTCAAAAAGGAGGGGCAGGAGTGGTCAGTAATGCCCTCACATCATTAACATTTGAGTGGGAGGCAAGGCATGAGATGTGGGGCTCCAGCAGCACTAGCTGCCTGGCCTTGGGCTGAGTTTGTGGCGATTCCTTACACGTCAGTGGAAGACCAATATGCTCTCTCTCAGTCTTTATATTTTTCTCCGAAGATCTAGCAATGATTTTTGTTGTTTTTTATTTTTAAACTGAAGTATAATACTCACAGAAGAGGGCACCCCGCAAATCTAGTGCCCAGTGAATCATCCAAAGCAAACACCCGGGCTCCACAGCCAAGGTCAAGGACAGCCCCTGGCCCGCACGCGCCCCGGGTCTCCCCGAGCGTGATGCTTTGTGTCTTTCAAAACTGTGTCCTGTAACAGATCAGCACGGGATCTACTTCTGTGAACAACTTACTTTGCTAGCTTTCTGCTTGTGAGGATGTCCGTGTCTGGGGTAGCTGTGTTTTGGTCCTTTCTGTCGCTGCCCCTTTCCCCCTTAGATAAATGGCTTACAGTTTATTTGGGTGGTTGCCAGGTTGGGGCTGTCACAAACACGGCTGCTCTGAACATCACGTGTGTGACCCTTGGCGGACACGTGCCCGCCATTCCGTGGGGTGTTCATCGAGACGTGCGAATTAAAGGGCTGTATAGTGCTTCTGTCACTCTACAAGATGATGGTGGACTGTTTGCCAGAGTGGTTTCCCAGTTTACATTTCCACCGCAGGCCTCGAGGGCCCTCATCCCCCCACATCCCCACCCACACGGATGACCTTGGCTGCTGGGGGCGGGGGGTGCCGTGTCATTTCCCTGCACTCCGGCCTCCCTCACCTCTCCCCATGCAGGGCAATGTCTGCCGCAGACAGAAAGAGCCCTGCTTAGGACATCTTGTTGTACTAATATCCTAAGTGCTTTCTCATGTCATTAAAATTCTTCAAAAACGTGATTTTAATGACTGCACAATATTCTGTTGCGTGGATTAACATAATTCGTGTATTCCCTGGCTGTACATTAAGCTGCTTCCATTTCTTTCCTGTCGCAAATGTTGCTGTGATCAACACTGATGGTCCCGGGCCCTTTTTCATCATGGATTTCTAGGAGAGGTGTCCCCTAACTTTCCGAAGTTTGCATTATCCCACCGCACTTTTATGAAAAACACAACATTAGTATCTGTTTTCACTAACTGAAAGAAATCTAGAGAGGATTTTCCCTTTTGTGAAAAGAGGTGAAGAGGGAAAATGGCCTCCAGTGTTGGTTCCACAGCGAGCCAGTTTAGATGCAGTGAGAATGGCATCACCCCACCCATCCTTCCCTGGGACTCCACTCAGGATCCTGGCGCCTGCCGCCACAACTCTGAACCATGTCTGTGAGCATCGATACTTTACCTCGTTTTATTTTGTGCATCTATTAGCGAGATGTGTCTGTCCCAAGGTATCAGAAAAGCCTAAGAGAGGTGATTTTTTGGGGGTCTGGGAGCACTCACACATCTTTTCATATAAATTAATGGTAATTGCCTCTTTGCTTTATGCCATTTTGGCTTAGGGAAGATTTTAGGAATGTTCCACTTTCAGATAGTGGGGGAACCCTGTAGTGGATTCTCCAGTCATTACTGGGGAATGGGTAAGTTGGCATTCCCCCCATCTTCAGTGAGCAGCAGCAGGTGACTGCAGATCTTGGGAATGTCTTAGCCAATGCAAATTTAAGAAAAACCATTTAAAATTTAAGGGTAACTTTAAAAAAAACTAGAAATAGAGTGTATAACTTCCAGGAGAGGGGAAAAGAGAGTGAATGAACAAAACTGATCAAGAGAAGCTAGGAAAGAGGGTGGGGGAAACACAAAGGAAAAATGTGGTAAATGGGAGCATGGCCCGTGTAAGTCCAGATGAGATTGTGATCATGATAACTTAAACTCATCTATTCAAAGAGATTCACATTATACTTTTTAAAACCTCATAAAGTCCAGTAACATACTATTTATAAGAGATACACCTAAAACAAAATGACACAATGTTTGAAATAAAAGGATGAAAAAAATTAATGTGAGATATACTAACCATAAGAAAGCATGACCAAGAATATCTACGTTTCCCTAAAATGTATTTGAAGAGCACTCACAGGACAAAGGGGTACATATGTCCTATCATCAAAGAGCTGCGGGTCTGTATAAATAGCAATATAGCCCCAACTGAAAGCAAAGACTGACACAATTAGGGTTAAAGATTGACCTTTCCACAGCACATGGGACATGGGAACACATCTCTTGGAGAAAATATGGTTAAGCAGGGGAAAAGTTTAAAAAACAGAAATTTGAAGAAAAATGATTGATATAAGAGAATTTTGCTCTCCATAAACAGAATGTGCATTTATTTCCAACGAGGGAGGCCGGGGTGCAGGGAAAGGGGGTTGGTGGGGGGGGGAGGGTGTCACAGATCTGTCCCTTTCCAAAGGCATCAAGCCCAAATGGTATTACAGCACGTTTTACCAAACCACAGCGATCAGAATTTAGAGGACAACATACTGCAGGAGGCGGGGGCTCCGGGTCCTTGAGCACCTGGAAAGACTAGCTGCGAGGGCTGGCATGGAGGATGGCCCCGGGGCTTGTTGGGCGTGGAGTCTGGCCGCAGCTTGACCTTGGCCCGCACCCAGCAGGCTGGGGGAAGCTGAGGCCAGAATGCAGCCACAGAGGGGGTTATTCGCTGCTTTTGTAGATCTGCTCATTTTTCCTGTAAGGTCTGCAGGCTGAGAGTTCATGGTCACCCAGCCCCCCTCTGTGCTTTGGGGCTGATACTGCAGCTTTTACCTACAACTCCTTAGGGCCAGGCTGCCCGTTGCACCTGTTCATGCAAGTTTAGAATGGGGTTTAGGACCCAGGGAAGAGGATGTGGAGATTCAGATTATTCTGGTCAGCTCATCGTGCAGCAACCCTATCTTGGGGTAGATTCTATTTAAAAACAAAATGAGAAGAGCATCCTACTAAAGAATGAATGGGTCAACCAGGAAATTAAAGAAGAATTAAAAAAATTCATGGAAACCAATGAAAATGAAAACACAACTGTCCAAAATCTTTGGGATACAGCAAAGGCAGTCCTGAGAGGAAAGTATATAGCAATACAAGCCTTTCTCAAGAAACAAGAAAGGTCTCAAATACACAACCTAACCCTACACCTAAAGCAGCTGGAGAAAGAACAGCAAATAAAGCCTAAACCCAGCAGGAGAAGAGAAATCATAAAGATCAGAGCAGAAATCAATGAACTAGAAACCAAAAGAACAGTAGAACAGATCAACGAAACTAGGAGCTGGTTCTTTGAAAGAATTAACAAGATTGATAAACCCCTGGCCAGACTGATCCAAAAGAAAAGAGAAGTGACCCAAATCAACATCATCATGAATGAAAGAGGAGAGATCACAACCAACACCAAAGAAATACAAACAATTATAAGAACATATTATGAGCAACTCTATGCCAGCAAATTAGATAACCTGGAAGAAATGGGTGCATTCCTAGAGATGTATCAACTAGCAAAACTGAACCAGGAAGAAATAGAAAACCTGAACAGACCTAGAACCACTAAAGAATTTGAGGCAGTCATCAAAAATCTCCCAAGAAACAAAAGCCCAGGGCCAGATGGCTTCCCAGGGGAATTCTATCAGACATTTAAAGAAGAATTAATACCTATTCTCCTGAAACTGTTCCAAAAAATGGAAATGGAAGGAAAACTTCCAAACTCATTTTATGAGGCCACCATTACCTTGATCCCAAAACCAGACAAAGACCCCATCAAAAAGGAGAATTACAGACCAATATCCTTGATGAACATGGATGCAAAAATTCTCACCAAAATACTAGCCAGTAGGATCCAACAGTACATTAAAAGGATTATTCACCACGACCAAGTGGGATTTATCCCTGGGCTGCAAGGCTGGTTCAACATCCGCAAATCAATCAACGTGATACAATACATTAACAAAAGAAAGAACAATCATATGATCCTCTCAATAGATGCAGAAAAAGCATTTGACAAAGTACAGCATCCTTTCTTGATCAAAACTCTTCAGAGTATAGGGATAGAGGGTACATACCTCAATATCATAAAAGCCATCTACGAAAAACCTACAGCGAATATCATTCTCAATGGGGAAAAGCTGAGAGCTTTTCCCCTAAGGTCAGGAACGCGGCAGGGATGTCCACTCTCACCACTGCTATTCAACATAGTATTGGAAGTCCTAGCCACAGCAATCAGACAACAAAAAGAAATCAAAGGCATCCAAATCGGCAAAGAGGAAGTCAAACTCTCACTCTTTGCAGATGATATGATACTTTATGTGGAAAACCCAAAAGACTCCACTCCAAAACTGCTAGAACTCATACAGGAATTCAGTCAAGTAGCAGGCTATAAAATCAATGCACAGAAATTAGTGGCATTCCTATACACCAACAACAAGACAGAAGAGAGACAAATCAAGGAGTCGATCCCATTCACAATTGCACCCAAAACCATAAGATACCTAGGAATAAATCTAACCAAAGAGGCAAAGGATCTGTACTCAGAAAACTATAAAATACTCAGGAAAGAAATTGAAGAAGACACAAAGAAATGGAAAAACGTTCCATGCTCATGGATTGGGAGAACCAACATTGTGAGGATGTCAATGCTACCTAGAGCAATCTACACATTCAATGCAATCCCCATCAAAATACCATCCACTTTTTTAAAAGAAATGGAACAAATAATCCTAAAATTTGTATGGAACCAGGGGAGACCCCGAATAGCCAGAGGAATATTGAAAAAGAAAAGCAAAGCTGGCGGCATCACAATTCCGGACTTCCAGCTCTATTACAAAGCTGTCATCCTCAAGACAGTATGGTACTGGCACAAACACAGACACATAGATCAATGGAACAGAATTGAGAGCCCAGAAATGGACCCTCAACTCTATGGTCAACTTATCTTTGACAAAGCAGGAAAGAATGTCCAATGGCAAAAAGACAGTCTCTTCAACAAATGGTGTTGGGAAAATTGGACAGCCACATGCAGAAGAATGAAACTGGACCATTTCCTTACACCACACACAAAAATAGACTCCAAATGGTTGAAAGACCTAAACGTGAGACAGGAGTTCATCAAAATCCTAAAGGAGAACACAGGTAGCAACCTCTTCTACCTCAGCCGCAGCAACTTCTTCCTAGAAACATCGCCAAAGGCACGGGAAGCCAGGGCAAAAATGAACTATTGGGATTTCATCAAGATAAAAAGCTTTTGCACAGCAAAAGAAACAGTCCACAAAACCAAAAGACAACCGACAGAATGGGAGAAAATATTTGCAAATGACCTATCAGATAAAGGGCTAGTATCCAAAATCTATAAAGAGCTTATCAAACTCAACACCCAAAGAACAAATAATCCAATCAAGAAATGGGCAGAAGACATGAACAGACATTTCTCCAAAGAAGACATCCAAATGGCCAACAGGCACATGAAAAAGTGCTCAACATCGCTCGGCATCAGGGAAATCCAAATCAAAACCTCAATGAGATACCACCTCACACCCGTCAGAATGGCTAAAATTAACAAGTCAGGAAACGACAGATGTTGGCGGGGATGTGGAGAAAGGGAACCCTCCTACACTGTTGGTGGGAAGGCAAGCCGGTGCAACCACTCTGGAAAACAGTATGGAGGTTCCTCAAACAGTTGAAATTAGAGCTACCATACGATCCAGCAATTGCACTATTGGGTATTTACCCCAAAGATACAAATGTAGGGATCCGAAGGGGTACGTGCACCCCAATGTTTATAGCAGCAATGTCCACAATAGCCAAACTGTGGAAAGAGCCAAGATGTCCATCGACAGATGAATGGATAAAGAAGATGTGGTATATATACACAATGGAATATTATGCAGCCATCCAAAGGAATGAGATCTTGCCATTTGCAACGACGTGGATGGAACTGGGGGGTGTTATGCTGAGCGAAATAAGTCAATCAGAGAAAGACATGTGTCATATGACCTCACTGATATGAGGAATTCTTAATCTCAGGAACAAACTGAGGGTTGCTGGAGTGGTGGGGGGTGGGAGGGATGGGGTGGCTGGGTGATGGACATTGGGGAGGGTATGTGCTATGGTGAACGCTGTGAATTGGGCAAGGTTGTTGAATCACAGATCTGCACCTCTGAAATAAGTAATGCAATATATGTTAAGAAAAAAGAAAAAGAAGAAGATAACAGGAGAGGAAGAAAAGGGGAGTATGTCAGAGGGGGAGACGAACCAGGAGAGATGATGGACTCTGAAAAACAAACTGAGGTTTCTAGAGGGGAGGAGGGTAGGGGGATGGGTTAGCCTGGTGATGGGTATTAAAGAGGGCACGTTCTGCATGGAGCACTGGGTGTTATGAACAAACAATGAATCATGGAACACTACATCAAAAACTAATGATGTAATGTATGGTGATTAACATAACAATAAAAAATTAAAAAAAACAAAAAAATGAGAGTACTGTTGGGCGCCTGGGTGGCTCAGTCGGTTAAGTGTCTGCCTTCGGCTCAGGTCATGATCCTGGAGTCCCGGGATCAAGTCCCGCATCGGGCTCCCTGCTCAGCGGGGAGTCTGCTTCTCCCTCCGACCCTCTTCCCTCTCATGCTCTCTGTCTCTCATTCTCTCCCTCTCAAATAAATAAATAAAGTATTTTAAAAAAAATGAGAGTACTGTTGAGAATATGGCGTCTTGAGTGGAGGTGGGGAGACACCCAGCAGCACTGTGGCCAGCTCAGAGTTTGGGGGGGCCATGGCAGCAGGCTCAGGAAGTTGGGGAGCTGGGTGTGAAGGGAGGGAAGCAGGAGACACGTCTGAGCAGAAAAGAGAGGTCTCCATGGGGCCCCAGTTCCATCCAAAATGGAGCGGCATCCGGAGGCGGAGATGCACCCCGACTGTCTATCCGAGAAGGGGTGTCGGGTCAGGGCCAGAAGCTAACGGGGCCGGGGGAGTGGAGGGCCTCTCTAGCTCTGCAGGGCAGAGGGGCAGCCACACCCTCGGGGCCACTGCCGAGTCCACGTGGCAATGAGTCTGGGAGAACAGCGGCCACCCCAGCAGCCAAGGGGCCTGAGAACGCTTGTCCATCTGTCTTTAGACTCAGGACATGAGTCAGGGGCAGCCACCGTGGAGGGCAGCTGGGGTCAGCCTGGAAAAGCATAGAGGCCGGCTTGGAAGGGTGTCATTGGTCCGCAGGGAGGCCGCCCACCACTGTGCCCAGGTGCCCTCGATCGGTCTCCCCCTTCTCCCTCAACCCCGTTTGTTCTTTCCAGAGCCCAGACCATGATCACTTGTTTATGAGCTCAGGGTCGCCTCTCACTGGGCCTCTGACTCGTCCTTGATAATATTTGAGGCCTCCTAGAGAGGCCAAGAACCTCAGCTAGTGGGCCCTGGACTGGCCTGGACCCCAAGTCCACCACGCAGGGACCTAGCCCCTCGGGCTCCCCTGGAGTGGCATGATGGGGCTGGCCTGGCCACGTGGAGGTTGAGTGGCTTGGTCCTTCCACTCATAAGCATTTATGGGACACCTACTGTGTCCCAGGCCCTGTGATCTGTGGAGACACTGATGGCCCTGAGGGCAGGTGTTAAGAGTTCACTCTAGGGGTCAACATCCTGAGGGTCAGAGAGCAGAAAGGACATTCAGGGTCACCCCAGTGAGTGACGACAGCAGTGTCTGAGCCCAGGGAGACCCAGGAGACTGCATCTCCCCAGTGGGCCCTTGATCGTCCCAGCAGAGTCCCCGGAGAGGCTGACCCTGGTCTCCCAGGTGAATAGTGGCAGGAAGCGCGTCCCTGCTCCCCACCCCAGGCTAGAGTGTCTCAATAAGCCCTCGGTGGCCACCGTCCTCACGAGGCTGCTGCCTGGGGAGGCTAATGGGGGGACGGGACCCAGGGACAGCCTCCCTGACCTGGCTATTAAAAATAATTGGCCACCCACAACGCGAGGAAGAATGTGTTCTCCTTCAGCTTGGCTGGGAAATGTGAATTATTCTCATGTTGCCATAGAAACCAAGGTAAGTTCCCATCTTTTAGATACTTAATTTTGTGAGCCCAGTGATGACCCTGTGATCTCTGCAGAGAAGCAGGAGACTGAGGGAGGCTGGGAGGGAGAGAAACGGGGTGGGAGAGACCACTGTATGTGTACACGCGTGTGCATTTGTGTGCGTGTGTGTGCACACGCATGTGTGTGTACACACGTGTGCATGCATGTGTTCAGGGCTGGTGGATCTGAGCGCCCGCCATGCGAGTTGCCACAGGTCAGTGGTCACAGGGCAGCTTAAGCTCTGGGATTGGAGGCTGGGCCCCCGGGGCGGGTGGATCCTGGGGTCCTGGACAGTCAGGGGCGCGGGGCCAGCCCGGCGGGGACACAGACTCTGGCCCGGCTCCGCCTCCTTCTGAACAGCTGCCTGCCAGGTCTGGGCCCTGGAGTCCCCACACTCTCCTGGCCTGGCCCCAGACCCCTGTGCTGCTGCTCTCCACCCTCGGCCCAAAACGTCCTTCTCTGGCCCGGAAATCAGCGTCTGTTTGCATCTGTAAGGTCTGCACGCCGTGGCCCCATGGCAGACGGACCTGGAGAGCCACCGCCCCTCCTGGGGTGCCACGCCAGCGCCCGCCCCCACGCTTGCCTTCGGGGACAGGAAAGGGCCCGCAGCTTCCGTCCCCTCCTGCTGGCCCGGACTGGCCTCAGCCTCGGCTGCCCCCAGGCCCAGGTGGCCTCCGAGGGGGGCTAGGGTGAGTGGAAGGAAATGCGTAAATCCAGCCGTTGTCAGCAGCCTTTCTAAGTGAGGGGCAGACTTAAGGTAGACACTTCAGTCACTGGATTTCCGTGGGAGGGAGGCCGGGAGGCGGGCCTGCCCCGTGGCCCAGGGCTGTGTCCTGGGGTCTGTGGGCTGGGGGGGGGGGTCTCCTGACCTCAAGTCTTGTCTGTATCTGTCTCCCCGCGGGCATTTCCCCACCATGGGCACCTTGAGGCCATGAAGGAACCATGGCCTTCGTTCTGGACCACAGAGGAAGACGGGGGAGGCCCGTGAGTCCCCAGGAGGCATGGGGGGTGGGGGGGCCGTCTCCCCGGGGTCTCCTCTGGATGTCACCCCCTCAGCTCTGCCCGACTGCACCCTCTGCGTGCCCAGCCGGGGGACCCCTGGGCAGGTGCGGCATCCCCTCCCTTGCTCGTCCCTGTGGGGACCCCCGGGGTGGAGTGGGAGAGCAGCAGGGCGGCCCCTTTTCTGCCAGTGCCCCTGCTCGGCGTGGCACCCCTTGTACAGATGAGGAGACTGAGCCACGGGGAGGTCAGGCCGCCCACGGATCTCACAGCACTTTCCTTTCTCACCCTGTCCCCGCCCCGTGACGGCCCGACCTGTTACCGTCACTGCCCCCTGTGAATGTGGTGGTGGAGGGGCCCCGTGACCGACTCGAGGTCACGCATCCAGCGCTGGGCAGGGCGTGGTGACACCTGGCCCAGGTGTGCGCTGAGGGAGCCCTGCGGGGTGTCCTGTACCCCCGCGGGCTGACTGCACGCCCGGCCGTGGCCTTTGCCCTGCGTGTCACCAGGGCCACGGGGGCTAGGCTGGGAAACCGCGCTCCTTGCTTTGACGAGTGATTCACGCTCCGCGTCGCGGGAGTGTGGTGAAGCGTCAGCGGGTGCGAGGGTGCCCAATGAACGAGCAAGTGTCCTTAATGTCCTCACTGGACTTTCAGAATAAGATTTACTTGTCAGCTGGAAATGTAGTCACGTGATGCAGCAGCCTGGGAGGATGCACGGATGGAGCCTCCAGGGGTCATCATCGCCCCGGAAAGGTCCCGGCGCTCTCTCCTCCACACCCTCGGGCCCCTGGCTGCCCCCAGCCCTGTAGGAGGGCACTGGGCAGGCCCCTTGCCCCCGACTGAAGAGGGGAGTTGGATGCAGCTGGGTGTGCAGGGCTGGGGCATGACCCCCCACACCCCCGGTCCCTGGATCAAGGCTCCCTCTGGTCGTCCCTGGGGCACGCCGCGTGCCCAGCCCTGAGCTGGGGCCTAAGGGAGCCACAGGGACGCATCACGACCCTGGCTCTGTCTGACTCCCAGCCCAGAGGGTGAATGATGGGGATGGAGGGGCTCAGGGCTGGACACAGGCACCCGGGGGGCTTGTCCAACCTGGGAGGGCCGGGGACTTCTCCAGAGGATGGGACGTTTCAGCTGGGCCTTGGAGGAGGAGGAGGAGGAGTTTGTTGGCTGGATGAGGGCGTTCTGGGAAGAAAGAACACGAGCAAGGGTGACGGAGGGACGGCCTGGAGCCGAGCATGGCAGAGAGTGTGGGGCTGGGTCAGGAGGGGCGGGAGGAAGGGCTGGAGAAAGAGGCAGGGACCAGCCCTTGGGGGGCTCGGACACCATGCTCGGGAGTGGGTCCTGTTGTGACCGTGCAAACAGGGCCGCGAATGTGTTCTCCTGGGGATGGCGAGGGAACTGGGGGCAGCTCTGAGCTCCCCGGTCAGCCCTTGTCCTGCCGCCGTGCCTCTGGGGTGACCAGCCCGGCCCTCCCCACTGCCTCCGTGCTGCGCGGCGGGCGGGCGGCTCTGGTCCTCCCTCCCGCCGGCTGGGGCTGACCGCGAGGGCTCAGTCAGACACCCGTGATTCCAGGGGCAGCTTTGCGAGCAGCGACCAAAGCCAGGACCGGCGGGAATGTGATGGAACGCTCCCGCCGATCCCGGGAAAGGCTCCGCCACGTCTTTGCAGATGAGGGCTTGTGCTCACAGGCACGGTGGCCGTCCCGAGGCCACAGAGCTAGGCCCAGATTTCAGGACTCAGGCCCACAAGCATGTGCTCTTTCTCCAAACCTGCCACCCGTAGTCAGACCCACCGGTTTCGTAGACAAGTCCAGTCCGGAGAGGAGAAGGAATTTGTCCGCGGTTATCCTGGCGGGGCGGGGGGGGGGGGGTTCCTGGCTCCTGACCTCCAGGCAGACATTCCGGGATTGGAACTCTGGAGTTGGTGGGTGTTAGAGACCCCTGCCCTCCTTTCGCACATGGGCACACGGGGCCTTGGGGCCGTGACCCTGGCCTGAGGTGACACAGTGTGTCCGAGGCAGGATGACAAGCCTTTGCCTCTGGGCCCTGGGGCCGTGCTCAGCCGAACACGGGTAGAGCAAGACACAGAGTCTGGGTGGGTAGGAAGGCCTCGACCCCTCAGCCCTGTCACCCATGTTCCCGTGAGCCCCGTGGGGGAGTGGGGGTACCCCACCCTGCCCTCCTGGGGCCCTCTGCTGCAAGCCCTTGTTTGATGGGATCATTTTAGGCACCTGGGCAGAGGCTGGCTGTGGCTTGGGGACAGTTGGGCACAGTTCAAGCGGACCCTACTGGGCAGCCCAGCTCTGTCTGATGGTTTGCAGTCAGTGGGGACAGGCTGGGCCTTTGGCGGCTCTCCCAGCGCCTGGGTGGAAGGAAGGAAGGTGCTCTCCCTGTACCATGGGCGGGGGGGGGGGGTGCTGGGCTGGTCCTGCCCATGGCTGTTGCCCCCCCTAGTTCCTTCCACCCCTCCGTGAGGTGCACTTTCCTTCTGCTTACCCGTACCCGGGAATCTGGCAGGAGGGGAGGGGCCCTCCGTTTCTTCACATGCAGGGCACCTGTTTACATCCTGTGCAGAGAAAAGACTCGTGGGCCCTGCACCCCTGGGACGCGTGGCCAGGCCCGGAGAAGCAGGAGCGAGCCCGAGGACAGGCCCGGCCCTGCTCACAGCTCCTCAGGAGCAGAGCGGGCTGCAGGTTCCGGGGGCAAAATTTTCCTCCAGGTTCCAGCTGGACCCAGATCTGGGTGGGGACTGGTGGTGGTGGCCAGAGCATCAGCAGAGGCCTGGGGACCAGAGGGCCACCCAGCCAATCCCAGAGGTGACCCCACGCCCCTGGCTCCAGCCACCACCACCATCCGCACCCCCTTGCCCTCAGGGTGCTCTTGGTGCCGGATGCTGGGTGCGTCTGAGCAGCGGGACAGGGTGCCCAGGGCTCATCCTTGGCAGCCGGGCTCCCCCGCCAGGCGCAGGGGCGGTCAGAGGCTTGTGCTGCGGCTGCCCACACAGGGCCCCCCCGTGGACCGCATGGCTGAGAGTCATTTCTGCAGCCTGGTGTCCGCGAGGGCGTTTTTGCTGACTCGTGGAATTTCTGGCGGCGATGGATCCCATCTGAGGTCACTAATTTCTGTGGCCCCAGGGCTTTGTCAGGGGTGACCAGAGCAGACCACGAACATCTGCGGCGGGAAGGCGAGGACTCTGTCTGCCTTCCTGGGGTGGCAGGGGCGCCGGGCCAGCTGGTCTTTCAGCTCTGGGGGCGCACGGGGCACGTGGCTCTGCCCCCCGGGCCTGCGTGCAGGTGAACAACATCCTTCAGAGCCAGAGCGGCTGATTCTCCGGCCATATCCTGCAGGGGACGGGGCTCGCCGCCATGGCCCAGGCTCCACTCCATGCGCCCAGGCCGAGGGGAGGTGAGAACAAGGCTTGGGGTGTCCAGAGCCCGTGGCCGCGCCCAAGAGCTCCCAGCCCATGGGCCAGGCCCTGCATTCCAGGAAGAGGGTGAGCTGGGGCCCCCACGCCCATCCTTGGCCTGGAGCCCTGGAGGCGGCCTTCCCAGTGACCTGAATGTTCTCTCACATCGAGAGCCGGGCACAGTGGACACCAAGGTTCTTTTCTAGGTGGGGAGTTGGCCCCTAGTGTGGAAGTGGGACTGAGGGGCCATCTGTGCGTTTGTTCAGTGCTTTTCCATGGCACCAGTGGCCGCGAGGCCATGCTCCCTCTGGGCGCTCACTTCTCCTTGGCCCTGGTCCCCTTCCCCGGAGGGGGCACCGTGGCCACACTGACCCCAGCTTGGCGAGCCGGAGGCCTCCCCTGCGCTGCCACCAGCACTGGCCAGCGAATGTGCCAGGGACGGTGGGAGGGCCACGGCCTCTCCCCAGGGAGCTCACCTGCAGGTGGCCTTCCTTCCTGCCCCCTGGGGGGGCCTGCGAGCACCCCTCCTGGTGCACATCCGTGCAGGGCTAGGCAGGGGTGTGGTGCTCCCAGATCCTGATGAGGAGGCAGGGCTGCACCCCAGCGCTGTCGAGAAGTCAAGGAGGTCAAGGGCAGACGTTCCGTGGGCCTCCACGTGTGGGTGCTGTCCTCTCTCCAGGACCCAGGGGCTGTGCAGGCAGGCGGTGGGGCTCTCCGTCGTCCACCCTCCGGGGCCGGCACAGAGTCACGCCAAGTCTTGTCCTCTTGTGAATCCAAACGCTCTGCTCAAAGGCCACGGGGCCTCGCTGCTGACTCCCGGCACCTGAAATGTGTGAAATTGTAAGTTATAACAGACCAAGAGGATGATAAAATAACAAATTTGACTTGAATTTCCTAAGGGCCAGTCCCTCCGGGTCCTAGTGCACAGGAACGATGCCCTTGACCCTTTGAAAGCTCGTGGCAGCTTTGCCTCTGTCTCCGCGAATGATTCCTTTAAAAAGCAGACGGTACACGGACCCTCATGTGTGAGGGGCAGCCGGGAGAACTTGCTAATGTTGGTGAGCGCAAATGCAGGAGCTGTGCGCCCCGTGGGGGGATCGTCATCACCGCCCCGGCTTCACGCCGTGCAGGGGCCACACTCCTCACCTCCCTGCAGGCAGCTCTGGGTCCATCCATGGTCGCCTGGGAAGGACGGGCGGCTCCGGGTGGGCCTGCGGGCTCAGGAATGAGTCACTGCCGGCCCCGAGCAGAGGTGAGCTTGCCCGGCCGCCCATTGGCCAGAGGGCGCGGGCTCCGTGCGCACGGACACCGGTCGCTTCCCCGGGCTGCTCCTGTCTGGGTTCCTGGGTCCCTCCCAGGCCTCCCTCGCTGCTCTGGTGGGTCTGACCCCGGCAGGTGGGAGCGTGCAACCTGGCTTCCCCATCCCAGCACCCGCTCTGCTGGCTCAGGATGGCTCTGGGTTCTGGGGGGTCCAGCGCCAAAGCCTGCCCTCTCCTTGACCTCGCTGCTGCTGGCTCCCAGCATCCGCCGAGGGCCAGTGGGAAGGAGAAGAGGCAGAAGCTTCTTGGATGGTTAGCTGCTGAGACTCGGGGGCCGTCTGCACCCTTCCCAGATGTGGGAATGATTGGCCCATGCTGGTTCCGGAGCTGCTGGTCCAACTCGGGTTTCGGCCCCCGGCAACCACACACCCAGTGTACGCGCTCCTGCCCTCCCCTCCCTCCTCCTTCACTTGCGCGGTGAACTCCTTCAGTAAATGTCCCAGAGACCCAGAGGCGCGTCCTGGGTCACAGCCCGACCTCCAGGGCTGGTTGCTTGGCTGGTGGTCTGTCCACCCCCAACTCCACAGCTGACCCCCACGGTCTCCGCGGACTCTGTGTCTCCTGAAGACAGGACCTGATCCCGCCCCCGTGGTAGAGGACCGCGCTCCATCCCGCTGACTGCCGCGCGCCCACCCCGAGGGCCTCTGATCTCGGGGTCCCAGTGAGGACGCCATCCAATCCTGGAGAAATGGTCACGAATACCTGGCATGTGCCGGGCTGTGGGGAGGTTTGCTGAGTCATCTCGGGGTTCCCAGAGACACTGGCCATCTGTGCACAGATATGCACGGGCCGGACCGACCTGCTCGCAGCCACTGTGACCTGCTCGCGTGCCCTCCTCTGTGCTCAGTGTTCGCCTCTAGACCCCACGTGCCCGTGCGACAGAGCAGGGCCCTCTGTCTGTATCCTCCACCGTGCAGCCCCCCGGCTTGATGTGAACAGCGTGTCCCACCCCTCAAGGCATCGGGGGAGCAAAACACAGTCCCAGGAGCAGAGAGGGGACACTGTGGGTTGTGTGTGGAGAGAGGTTTCGTCTTCGGGACCTCCCGCGAGCGCGTGGGCTCCTACACGTCCTCCCCTGGCCGCTGCCTCCCATCCGCCTGCTAACGTCTGCAGAGACCGTCATTTCGCACGTGTGATGGTCATGTGCTCACAGCCAACCGCGTGGCGCTCAGGGCCACCAGCCGGGCCCCACGGCAGCGTCCTGGGCTCCGGTCAAGGCCGGGAGACGCGTGGGGGGTCTTCCAGAGAAATGCAGGGTCCTCAGAAGGAGCGCCGCCCGTCCGTGGGCCTGGAAAGGGCCACCGGGAGAATGCGCACGTGAGGAGGGCGCGGGGTCGGCGAGCGGGGAGCTCGGGCGGGCCGGCGGGAGACCTCCCCCAGGGATGGTGACCGGGGCAGCTCCGGCGAGCCCTACAGCCCCGGGTGAGCACTCGGCCGCCACGCTCCCGTTCACGCATCTTCGGCTTGCGTTCTGTTCGTGGACCGTTGCTTGCCAGGCCGGTGTCGGAGGACCCCCCAACATCTGACTGAGCTCCTCTCCCTTCACCCCGGGACCCAGGTCTGTGCCTGCCGGTATCGTGGGGGCCGTGGGGCCAGTTTGGCAAGAATCCGCCCCCCCCGGAGGCGATGCGCGTTCCTCCTGGTCTCCCTCCCGCCCGCTGACGCCCACTGTGCTCTGGCGGTCAGTCCCCAGCGTCCTTGGGCACGTGGACTCGAGCTCCGTTCTGTGCGGAAGTCTGTCCTCTCCTGCAGAAGCCTGTGTAAGATCTGCCTGTTGTGCCGTTTCTAACAAGATAATTTATCTTTCACAGTATTTAAGGACTCCTTCCCGGCCACCATCCCCTCCCCGTCCTGCGGCATCAACTTGTCCCCTTCCATCGGCCCCCCCATGGCGGGGAGTGGCCCACGGCAGAAAGCCCCCCGCCTCACCGCTCTCTAGCCCTCCCTGTTCCGTGCCCCCCGCTGGCCATCCTGCCGTTCGTCAGACACACCAGACATCCCTGCCCCAGGGCCTTTGCTCTTCCCTCTGCCAGGACTGCTCCTCCCCAGACACCTGCCAGGGTGCCCTTTCCTCTCCCGAAGTTCTTCACTGAGTTCTGTGGTTGGCGCTCCTGAGTGAGCCCCCGTCTGTGTCCACGTACGTGCCGTCCTCCTCCCTGCGCGGCTGTGGTCAGCCGACACGTGGGTTTGCTCCCGTGTCTCCCACCGGAGTGCTGGCCTTGCCGTGCTCCCTGTCATAGTCGAGTGTCCGGCACACGTAGGCGCACGCGACATGTCTTCCGACTGGGTTGAGTGCTCTCACGTGGGAATTCCAACGGGACATGTGAGCCATGGGTCGTTGGCGGCAGGGTTAGCTATGGAATGTTCTAGAGAAAGCGGAGGTGCGGAGAGATGCTGAGCCACCGCCAGTGCGCGGGTGGAGGGAGCGGGAATCTGTCACAGCATGTCCCCTGGGGCTGGCCCGCACGGCCGGGTCCCGAGACACTCTGGAGAGTTCCACGTCCAGCCACAATGGCTCTGGGAACTCAGGAGTCCAGACAGCGTCTCCCCTCCTGGCAGCCTGCGGTGCACCTCGCTGCGCGCTCCCCGCCCTCGGGCACACCCTCCTGCGGAGTCGGCTCTCCCTGAAATCTGCTCCTGGCTAATTTCTACCTAATGTCCCCCGCGGCCCAGCTCTGCAGCTGGGGCCAGAGAGCACCGCCCGTTCCTCTGTCCCACACACCCGCGGGCTGGACCCCCGGCCCCCAAACTCTCCTTCTCCCCAGGCTCAGCTGGCTCCACCCCTGTGCCCCGACTCAGGTCCCCAAGGACAATTCTCTTCATTCCAGGCCTCCCACCTCGTCCGTCCTGCCTGACCTGGACCCCGGGGAGACCCCTTCTGTGGGCACACTGCTCACGGTTATTTGGCCCAGGACCCTCCCCGGGGCCTGCGAGGCTCACGGTGACCCACGGAGTGCCTGATCAGCATTTCCGTAGTGACGCCGGCTACGTAGGGAGTCGCTCCAATTGTCAGTCATTTACTTTGGGGCGGGGACCCGGGAAGAGCTAGTTTTCTCCCCTGTTTATTTTATAGTCTGCCATTTAGCTGGATCCCTTGCTATGGAATTCCTTAGGCATCTGGTCAACTATGTGGGGACTTGTCTTCAAGGAGGACGGTTTCCCGTTCACTGCTGCTTGGTTGGTCTCCAAGCTGCCCTGCGCGTCCTCGGGACGGCCCGCCTGCTGTGGGGACGCGGTACTGACCCACGGACACGGAGGGCGGGGCCACAGACAACGACGAGGCTTGAGCCTCTTGGGGTCTATGGATTTACTCTTACAAGCGTCTGAGAGAGAAACCACATTTTATTATATATGCGAAGGCTCATCTTTCTTGGAGGGGAAACTCATGCAGTTTGGGCTGAATTGTACCTTTGGGGGCAACTACAGGATCGGAAACTGGCCAAGGGCATCGGCTTTGGAGGCAGACGGATCAGGGTGAAGTTTGTGTCCCCCCCCCGACCCGCCGTGGGGCGCGGGGCCCTCAGCACCTGTCATCACCCAATGGCAAGGAGGCGGTTTGTCTGGGAGAGAGGGCGAGGGCAGCGTCTGGTCACATAGGCCGCTGATGTGGTTTGCTACCAGGATTTGAGCTGAAGGAGATACTAACTGGGTGGTTTTATGGGGTGTGCATGGGGGGACGCGTGTGTATAGGCGTGTGTGCCCCCGAGTGTGATTGTGGGTGGGTGTGACTGGGGAGCTAGTTGCCTTTTCATCTTTTTTACTTATATACATCCCTCGGTGTTCGTCAGGTAAGTGCCCTCTTGCCCCCTTCCCTGGTCCACCCATCCCCCGACCCGCCTCCCCTCAGGCAGCCTCCCCTCTCTTCTGTCTCTTATAGAAGAATCTGGTTTGTTTTGCTTTGTCTCTTTTCTCCTTTGTTCATGTGTTTTGTTTCTTAAATTCCATGTAGGAGTGAAATCGTATGGTATTTGTCTTTCTCTTGCATGACTGACTTTGCTTAGCGTTATTCCCTCTAGCTCCACCCATGTTGAAAATGGTAAGATTTCGTCCTTTCTGATGGCTGAGTAGTATTCCATCGTATATATGCCACATCTTTATCCATGCATCAGTCAGTGGACACGGGGGCTGCGCCCCGATCTTGGCTGTTGTAGAGGTCACTGCAATGAACACAGGGAGCATGCGTCCATCTGTGTCCTGTGCGTAAATACCCAGTAGCTGGATTGCTGGATCGAAGGCTAGTTCTATTTTTAACTTTTTGAGGAACCTCTGTTCTGTTGTCCACAGTGACTGCATCAGTTTGCATTCCCACCAACAGTGCACGAGGGTTCCCCTTTTTCCACATCCTCGCCAACACCTGTTGTTTCTGGTGTTGTTGATTTTAGCCATTCTGACGGGTGTGAGGTCCTATCTCACTGTGATTTGCATTTCCCTGACGATGGGTGATGCGGAGCATCTTTTCCATGTATCTGTTGGCATCTGTGTGTCTTCTTTGGAGAAATGTCTGTTCTTGTCTTCTGCCCATTTTTAATTTGTGTTTTTTGGGTGTTGAATTGTATAAGTTTTTTATATATTTTGGATACTAACCCTTTATCAGATATGTCGTTTGCAAATATCTTCTCCCATTCTGTAGGTTGTCTCTTAGTTTCATTGATGGTTTCTGTTACTGTGCAGAAGCTTTTCATATTGATGAAGTCCCAATAGTTTATTTTTGCTTTTGTTTCCTTTGCCTCAGAGACGTGTATAGAAAGATATTACCACGGCTGACGTCAGAGACATTACTGCCTGTGCTCTGTTCCAGGATTTTTATGGTTGCAGGTCTCGCATTTAGGTCTTTACTCCACTTTGAATTTATCTGTGTTTGGTGTAAGGAAGTGGTCCAGCTTCTTCTGCATGTGGCTGTCCAGTTTTCCCGACACCATTTGTTGAAGAGACTGTCTTTTCCCCACTGGGTATTTCCCTATGGATATTCTCACCTCCTTTGTTGTAAGTTAATTGACCATGTAAGCATGGGTTCATTGCTGGGCTCTCTCTTCTATTCCATTGTTACTTTTAGGTTAAAAATAAAACCACTCTGGGCGCCTGGGTGGCTCAGATGGTTAAGCGTCTGCCTTCGGCTCAGGTCATGATCCCAGGGTCCTGGGATTGAGTCCCGCATCGGGTTCCCTGCTCCTTGGGAGCCTGCTTCTCCCTCTGCCTCTCTCTCTCTCTCTCTCTCTGTCTCTCATGAATAAATAAATAAAATCTTAAAAAGAAAAAGAATATCCTTATATTAAAAAAAAATAAAAATAAATAAAGCCACTCTGCACTGGGAATGGTGGGGCCAGAGCGTTTCCCCTGGTCCCAGGCTGAGGAGAGTCTATATGTCATCTCATCTTATCTCAGCCTCCAAGGCTGCCCATTGCTGGCCCAGCTCACAGACGGGGAAGTCAAGGCCCACAGGGGCGAGGGCCACACAGCGAGGGCATGGTGAAGCCAGGGTTGGAGTTGGGTCACGCGGCCCCAGAGCATGCAGAAACTAAGTTTGAGTCAATATGCCAATATAAGTGTATTTCTTCACTTATAAATGGCACACACGGAAGTGTTTTATGCAATATTTATAATGGGATGAGAAATGCTAAAATAAAGATGAAGTCACATGTTGCTAAAGCAACTTTAAAATCATCTATATACACTGCTCAGGCCCTTTTGCTTTCACTAAAATATTTCATTTAAACATATCCTTTTAATGAGTTCAATCCGATTGTCTGCACTTCTCTATTTTGGGGAATCTTGGCTGAGAATTTTGTGCTACTGCGATTCGAAGGTCTGGTTCTCAGTGTTGTTATTTCTGTACTTGGTTTAATGATCATCGATGATGAAAAGATTCGGCGCAAAGATCGCAGGACCAAAGGTGCTGGAGCTCTGCCAGCTGGGCCCTCACATCTGACTCAAGTTCCATCCTCTTTCCACGCGGGAGATCCGCCCGCCGGGCGCGTGGCTGAACCGGGGCCCTTGGGGGCGTGGTGGGGGTGTCCCTGGACCCCACTGCGACCCCTCCCGGGCCAGGGCAGGCCTATCCGGGGTATCCTGCGAGGTCAGCATGGGGGGCCCAGCGTGGGTGCCCACAGGCCTGACTCTTGGAGTCATGCAGCTGTGGACAATTTGCTGACCCTTTTGACCTGTTTTCTCATCTGTGAAATGGGTGGATGGCACCTACCTCCCAGGCCGGTGCCACAGTTCAAAGAACACCACTCCTGGTGGCGTGACCTCTGTGTGTCTGAGTTTCTGCCCCTGGCATTCGGGGATTCTTCCGAGATGCTCCCGGGCTCCCTCCACCCCGACACCCTGTGACCTTTGTTCGTTTCTGCTGAGAAGGCAGAGGAACAGAGAGGAGGCAGCCTAGAACCAGAGCGCCCGTGCCGTGCCGCCGGAGCCTTGGGGCAAGGGCTCTGAAACGGGGGAGTATGCCGCAGGGTTTGGGGAGGGCACGAGACAGCGCCCTGGCAGGGTTTTGGACTCATCTGAGACCCAGCTGCTGACTTAGCTCCGGAGGATTTTGTCCTCCGGGAAAGGTTTGGGGTGACCGAAGGGGCCAGCCCAGGCCCAGCGGCAGTGGGCCAGGAGAACCACGTGCTCTTGGCCAGAAGGCAGAGAAGATGGCAAGCTGCCCTTAGTCACCCTCTGGCTCCTGTGTCAGCCTCTGCCGACTGTTTCCTTGCCCCCACCCCCCAAGACCTGAGTCTTGCAGCAATGGCTTTTGGCGGAAGTAAGATATGCCCGCCGATTCTCTGGCACTCCTCCCTTCAAAAGGTGGGGCCGGACCTCCCGCCTTGAGTGTGGCTGAGCTTGGTGACTGGCTTCTAACGGCGGGAATGTGGCAGGAGGGACACATGTGACCCCGAGGCCGGGTCCCCTCCGCCCTCTCTTGGGAAGCTCTGGCGCTGGGGTGGGGGCAGTTCCCAGGGGGGAGGCCCGCGCAGGGGGTAGGGGGAGGCCTCCCGCTAGTGGCCTTGGAAGCAGATCCCTGGTCCCAGCGGGGCCCTCGGGTGATGGTGGCCCCCTGGAGACCCTGAGCCAGAACTGCTGGCCACGCCGCCCTGAATTCCTGACCCCTGGACACGGTGAGATGACCCGTGTTTGTGGTGGTTTTAAGCTGCTAAGTTTCGGGATCATATGTTACACAGCAGGAGCTAAGTAATACCAATAATAGGAGTCGAGAACCCTCACTGAGCATTTTCCGCGTGTTGGGGCCTGAGCTAAGCTGCCTGAGCCCCCCTCATCCTCCCACGGCCCCATGAGGGGCAGATGCGCCCAGTAACATCTTCCCCAGATGGAGCAGTTGAGGCACAGAAAGGCTGAGAAGCTTCTCCGGGCCACACAGCAGTGAGGCTGGCATTTGAACTCGGGGCCAACCAGTGCTGGAGCCCTTGTTTGGAAACCAACACGTGACCTGTGTGCCTGACTCTGGGCTTAGCGTTCCCCATCCGCTTTAGGGACATCCCCGAGGAGTTTCCCAAAAGGAATATGAGAAGACACCCATCCACCCCGGAGACGCACGTAACTGGCTGGTGTGTGTGTCCACACCGACGTTGCCTGAGGGTCTGGGGCATGGATTTAAACCCAGGGATGGCTCTGACAGCTCTCTGTCCTGCTGGACCTCGAGGCACAGGAGCGTCTGTTCTGCTCACGGTCCTTCACTGGCCTCCAGCCTGGGGCACAGTGACGCTCCTCCGGGCTCTGGCCCAAGGAGCCGGCTACCAGGTGACGCCCAAGGTCCCCCCCAGCGCCTGCGCCCGCCGCTGCCTGGACACCTGAATGAGCCAATCCCTGCGCTAATTTTGGGCCACCGTCCTTGAGCGCAGAGCTTTCAGGGGAGGGAAAATTTGAACTCTGTGTGGGAAAGAATTATACGTGCATGTGGGTGAGAGGGAGCTCATCTGATGGGGCAGCCCGGGGGGCAGGCTGGAGTGTCACGGCCGGGCTGGCATGCCCAGCACCCATCTTCCAGGGCCTGGCTGCCCCCCTCAACCTCATCGTGCATCTGTATCAGCCATGGAAACCATGTGGCCTTGCCCTGTGGCCCCAGCTGATTGATTCTGCAGCGGGCACGTGACCCAAGCTCTGCCCATTAGCGTCTTTCCATGAGGTTTGAGAGGGAATTTCACGTTGTGTTGAGTGTCGGTGCAACGTGGCCGTGTTTTGCCCCAGTGGATCTCAGAAGTGGAGGGAGCGTCTACGCAGAGAGAAGGATGCACATGGGTGGGAAGGAGGGACACAGCCAGCGTTGGCGTCTGGGCCCCAGCCCCCCCAGGTGGGCCTGAGGTCCCACCACCTCTGCTCCTCGGCATCCAAGGTCCCCGCAAAACGCTCACACTGTTTAAGCTGGGTTGAGTTGCGTTTCTGTTCCGTGCAACCCAAAGAGTCCTAATCGATAAAATATTAAAACACATATTTCTATCAACCCTAAGAATTAATCCGTATCCATAAATTACCGCTTGAATATGACAAGACATTTGGCATCATTTTATTGCAATCATTCAGAATTTTAGTTCCAGAATGCTATTAATTTTCTGTCGCATTATGTCAATTACTTTAGGAACATTCTGTCCTGTCTGTTTGGGGAATTATTCCCTAACAACTGCATTAAACCTCATTTTCTCAGTAATTATTTGGACGTAACTGTAAATTTTAATTATCTCTTCGCTCACGATTGTTTCTTGTGCCCGATGCCGTCTTTTACTTTTGTTTCTTTCCTCCCGCTGAATTGCACCCCACAGTTATCTTCCCCCAGGGAAGATGAGGCGGTATGCCCTCCGAGTCCTTGGGAAATCGGTAACTCTGTGTATTTTCCCCCACAATGGAACTGTACGTTGCATGGACATGGAATTCTGGTTCTGAAGCTCGGGATTCCTTGAGGCCTGCGGCCAGTGCACCAACATTGCTTCTGGCATTCCTGTCTTGCAGATGGAAACGACCAGTGCCGAGTGCATCTGTGTTCTTTTTGCTGGCAATCGATGTATTCATTTATTTTTACTCTGTAAACGTAAAGGTCTTTGTAGCCCTTTGACTTAGGAGTCGCACCGGGATAGGCGCACATACGCGGAGAGTGCCGTCTTCCCAGCATCCCTCCCTCGTGCACCCGGCCCAAGCCCTTCCGATGTGGGAGGAAACGTTCTTCCCTTTGTGCCGTGATCACCTCCCGCCCGCCCGCGCTCTCGTCCGGCACCCCCCGGACGGACGGCGTCCCACTCACAGCTGTCGCCCACCATGTCCCCGCCGCATTCTACGCGCCCCACCCGTCCTTGCTCCTGAGGCTCCAAGAGACTTCGGTGGCTTTGCCTCTGACTCACCAGTTCCGGGCTCAGCCGTGTGACCCCAGCTCCTCTCGAGTTTTATTATTTTAGTAATCATGGGTTGTTTTATTTATTTTTTTTAATTTCAAAGACCTCTTTTTGGTCCTTTAATCTCCCATTTAAACAACTGTGGCCAGTACTTACTTCATGGACGTGGTTCCCCCTTTTGAGTCGCTCTGTGGATGCTAATTAGAAATTTAAAATTCCCTTCTGTTTCCTGCATTAATCCTGTTTCATCACGGATTAGTTGAGCACTGGGTCATTTTGGAGATGTGATTTAGAGGATTTAACTGCCCCAAGGAACCACTTTTTCTGTAGATAAGTCTATTTTTACCCGTGTCTGATGAAGTGGCCTGGAGTGGCCCTGTTAGCTGCCACCACGCTTTTCCTTAACCCAGGGGCTGATGACTTCTCCGTGAGCGTTTTCAGCGGAGTGGGCCACGCGGCCTCTGCCAGCCGCTGGAGCGGGAGTGCGCCTCGACGGGTCACCAGGTATGGGGTGAGGCTGGGCGCCCACAGAGCTTGAGAGAACCGGCCACAGGGCCTCCGCCCTAGCCCTGGGGCGCACCTGGCGTCACTGGGTTAATGGTTTGCACCTGCCGTGCCCAGCCCAGGCTAGGGGCCACCCCAGCGGGGCCAGGGGACGGCCAGCTCCCTCTGTCCCTAGCAGCTCTTTTTCCCACCAGGTGCTTGTGGTTCTGGGGTCTTGAGGGCCTACTTCGGAGTCGGTACACTGGCAGTTCAGATCATCCGTGTGTGTTTCACAGTTTTCTCAGAATTTCTGCCTCTTCATCTTTTTTCTGCTTCCTGGGGCTGCTGTTGACTTCGGTATTTTTAAACCATTTATGTGGGATTTGGGGAGGAAAAAGAGCTCAGTCTGTGAGTTCAGACCCCCATCCTGATCAGGACGTCTCCTGGAACACTTTTTTTTTTCCCCACTTAAAAAAGTAGCTTTATGGAGGCGTATTTTGCATGGCACACAGCTCACCCTTTGCAAGGGCGCAATGCAATGATTTCAGTTACTTTCCCAAGTTGTGCAACCATCACCACAAATCAGTTCTAGGACATTTTCGTGACCTCCTACAATCGGTTTTGATAGTTCACCTACTGTGTACCAAGTCTCCGGGTCCATGAGGGCCTGTCTCAGGTCTGCAGACGCTGGCTCATTGATCCGCCTGTGATGGTGCGGAGATGTCTTATTCCTGGTGCTTTAAATATGTATTTCGGGAGCTGGTAGGGAAAGTTATTTCTCATTTCCCTTCCCTCCCAAGTTCTCTTTGCAATGATCTGCTGGTATTCCAGGGCACACTATAGCGACTCAACGATTCTCTACATCGCCCGGCGCCCGGCAAGGTCAGGGTCCTTTCTGTCCCCTTTGTCCGAATCAGGACTTCAGTCCTGTGTCCGGATGTTTTGGGAGAAGGGGCATGTTTACGGCCTTCAGATCTCCATCGGGATGGCACATCCTTCCGCATCCTTAAATATTTTCTCAGCAGAGCTTATGGCTTCCTCTCCAGACAAGTACTGAAGATTTCCGTTGCAGTTATTTCTAGGTGTTACGTTGAAAAAAATCTGTTGCTATTTTGAGTAGAATCCGTTTTTTCCCCCCATTATAGGCACTCACTGGTCACTGCTACCCTATAGGAAAACGACAGATTTTAAAATACTCCTTTAGAATCTGAGCTGCCATCCACGTAGTTGTGTTACGCTTTTCTGTTGACGTTACTTCTCTCAGGGTTTTCTGGGTGTTAATCTCTGTGTCCTTTTGGTAACGAGAAGCTCTTCTTCCCTCCTTTCTGGTCCTTATAGTTGTTAGGTCTGTTTTAGGCTCTGAAGCATCTGCTGAAGCTTCAGGAAATGGCAAAATAATCGTGGTGAGAGTAGCTCTCTCGCTTTGCCCCCGTGGTCCGTGGGGAGGCCTCTGGCGCGCCGATGTGAGGGAAGGCGGAACGTGGGTCCGGCTGGAGAGTCCGAGCTCCCAAGAGGCCTCCGAGGCCTTGCAGTGGTGCCTTCCAGAGCATCTGTGGGGGACGCAGGCACAAAGATGTCCTTACTGGCCTGTGGATGTGGCTGGGGGGGCGGTGCGCTGACAGGCATCCTGCCTGAGCCTCCTTGGGTATGCCGCGTGTCCGTGCCCACAGGGGCTTACTTCAGGGGCTGAGGTCTCTTCCTTTGCAACAGGAGGGTCCCATCCGTCCCAGCCTCTCAGGGACTTTGGCTGGTTATTCTCTCTCCCGAATCTTTGGCCTCCACAGAAGGCCCCTGTGACCTCGGGTCTCCAAAGCCCATGAGCGCTCTGAGCCCTCCTCTTTCTCAGGACATAATAGGGGCTCCGTCAGAAAGCGGGTCCCCTCTGGCTCGCCCGGCCCCGTGTTTGCCCGCAAGTCACTCGGCAGCCCGTGCGTGGCCTCTGTGCCTGGGCGCTCGTGTGGGAGCCTCCCGAGGCGCCCCCCCCGCCTCCCCTAACAGCTCATCCTTTCCGCTCGCGTTGCGCCAACGCCTGTGGTGGAAGGGCCGTCCGCGCGCATGTGGGTGCCGGGGTGGCCCGCACCCAGAGCTTCTCCCAGCCTCTGTCCCGTGCCTGTGTCTGCCCAGCCCACCCCTCCCTGTGGAAGGACCAAAGGCTCCTCATGCTCACAATGCCCCCCAGAGTCAGAGGCTTGCTGTCCCACCTGCCCTTCTACCCGCCCAAGCGTGGCCCCTCCAGGGAAAGTCTCCACGGGACTCTGCATTCACCCGCGCCTCCTCTGCCTGCCCTCCCCGCCCGCCCCCGGGCTCCTGCCTCAGCATCCCTCGTGCCATCCACACCCCGCCTCCCTCTCCTGGACAGCCCCGGCTCGGCAACTGGGGCCAGGCCTGCCAGCCCCGTCCTTCACCCCCTTGGAGGTCACGGCCATCTTGGTGGGGGTCAAATCTGACCTGTCACCCTCCCACCCCTACATACGGACAGGTGCAGGCACGCACACACACAC
The DNA here is from genome assembly GCF_009762305.2 of Zalophus californianus. NCBI lineage: Eukaryota > Metazoa > Chordata > Mammalia > Carnivora > Otariidae > Zalophus > Zalophus californianus. Next base: position 2,960,109 of record NC_045603.1, on the reverse strand, counting down.
ACGTGCACTCATAGGCACACAGGTGTGCATCCGTAGACTCCTTGCGGTGGCTTCTGTCCTCAGGCTCCTCGGGCTTTCTTTCTCCGGGGTGCCCACCCCCCAACACGATACATTCAAGTCCTAACCCTGGTCCCTGTGAGTGTGACCTCACACGGAAACCAGGTCTTTGCAGACGTGATCAAATCAAGGTGAGGTCATTCAGGCCAGCTGGAATCCCGGGACGGGTGTCCCTGCCAGCATCGGGAGATTTGGATACTGGACCACACGGCGAGAAGGCCAGGCGACATGGAGGCAGAGACTAGAGTGCCACCGACCAGGGAACGCCATGGATTGCCGGGGCCGCCAGGAGCAGAGCAGACACGGAAGGATCCCCACCCCTGCGGCCTTCGGAGACAGACGCCTCGATTCGGGGCCTCTGCCCTCACTGTGAGTGAGCAATGTCTGTTGTTTTGAGCCTCCAGGACTGTGGTGCTTTGTTACAGTGGCCCCAGGACCCTGCCCTCGCCTCCAGCCCGTATACTCTGCACGCGCCCCACGCCCTCCTGCCTCAGCTCCTCCAACCCTTCCCCGTCTCAGGGCTGCTTGGGCAGGTGCTGCAGGCCTCACACACCGGCGCCCTGGGGGGCTCTTTCCTTGCTGTCAACGCTGCCTTCACGTGCGCGAGAGTCTGCTCGCTGCTGTGTCCCGGGCAGAGCCCGCCGCGCGGGGCCTGCTCGCTCTTCAGTCAGGAAAGGGACTCCGCACCTCCTGGGGAGTGGGATCGGCCCGTGGTTTCGTTCACTCTCCCGCTCCGAGGGCTCGACTCCAGGTTCAATGTCGTCCCAACAAGTGGGGGCACAGTTTATAATGCTCAGGAGCTGCTTATCTGGCCCTGGAGGGATCTGCTATTTGAAGCCATCTGAGCCGAGAACAATTTAGAGGCTTTTATGCTATGTTTTAGCATTCCCTTGCATTGTTATTCTTCATGGAGACATTCTAGAATTTTTATAATATATATTTTCCTAGGAAAATGTCCCATTTTGTGGAGCGCTCCAACGACATTCACATAAAAGTATGTGTAGTATTCTTATAATTTATGTACTTTTGTTTGTTTTCTTTCCCACTTTTTGCATTGCATTTTCCAGACACTGATCTATTTTGTCATACAGAACAAAAACAATGGAAGTCATTGTGTTAATTTATTGGTGCTTTTTCCTGCTTTTCCAGTTCAGTACTCTCTGCTTTTTCCTTCCTTGGTTCTTCCTGGACTGGTCTTATTTCGTCTCTAATTCCCCTTATGTGGGTGTCTGGCAATGCGCTCGCCAGTCCGGAGTGAGGACTTCAGAGGGGGGCTGCTCCGAATGTGCTTTCTGGGCACCCGCCAGGCGCGGGCACGTCTGTGGTCCAAGTGCTGTTCGGAGGCCGTCTGCGTTTCTGATTTTAATAGGTTCTTTCTTTCTCTGCCGGATTTGTGCCGGTTTGCATCTCCTTCAGCAATATATTTATTTCATTTTAGTGTGCATTGTGTTAACACATACTCTGTACCAGGCGCACGACAAAGTTTGACTCACTGAATCCTCAGAACAGCCCATTTCACGGAGGAGAAGATTGAGGCTTGAGAGAGTAAGCCATGTTCTCAAGTTTGTTAAGCCATAAAACTGAAAGCCAGACCTTAGACATTCTGGCCCCGGAGCTTGTGCTCTTAACTAACACCCAAGCTGCCTGCTTTCTCTCAACCTCCTTGTCATGCGGTTGACAAATGTTTTCATCTTTGCAAAATAAAACTCATGTTTGTTTTCATGTGAATTGTCGTTGCTATGAGTAAGGCTGAGCATTGCTTCAAATGTTGAAGAGACGTGAATTTTCCCCTTTCTGTGAACAGTTTGTTCATTTTGGCTGTTGACCTTCTTACTGATTTATAGAAACTCTTTACATATTAAAGTAATGCATTCCTTTTCTGATATGAAATGCGTATCTCTCTCTACCCTTTCACATGTCTTTCAACTTTTTTTTTTTTAAGATTTTATTTATTTATTTGACAGAGAGAGACACAGCGAGAGAGGGAACACAAGCAGGGGGAGTGGGAGAGGGAGAAGCAGGCTTCCTTCCAAGTAGGGAGCCCGCCGCGGTGCTCGATCCCAGGACCCTGGGATCATGACCTGAGCCGAAGGCAGACGCTTAACGACTGAGCCACCCAGGCACCCTGTCTTTCAACTTTCTTGATATAGTTTTTATGGTACATAATTTAAAAACATTTAAGTCATCAAAATTTTCAAGTTGTGTGTGTGTGCATGTGTGTATGTGTGCCTGTTTTAACATACTCAGAAGGCATGGCCATCCCGAGATTTAAATAATCCTCATATTTTCTTTTAGTACCTTTATGGTTCCATTTTTCATATTAAATCTTTGATACATCTGTAAATTATTTTCCTGTAAGACGTAAGGTCAGGATTAAACTTTTTTCCAGACACCATTTGTTGTGTAATTCATCTTGTTTTTAAATTGGATTTCCCACCTTTGTCAGGTAGTAAACTCCCACATGCATTTGAGGTTTTCTTTATTCCCCTCTTGGTCTGTGTATGAATGCACCTGTACTACTATTTTAAAATTATTATAATTTTAACATATTTTACTGTCTGGCCAGGCTAATAACACATTCCTTTGTCATGAGAACTTTTGCATCAGCTTATCTGGTTTTCAAAACATTCCACTGATGTTCTTCATGAGATAATTGACATCCTGATGTCTGTCTTTCCTGCCCCCAAACATGTTATGTGATTTTACATATACTTGTCATCTTTTATGTTCATTTTTATTTTAGATTTTTCTTTTTTTTAAACAGTGCTTGTATATTTCTTAGGTTTATTTGTAGGTATTTTAATCTTTTCATTGTTGCTTCCAGTGAATTTTTGTTTTAATACCTAAAAGCTGCTGACTTCCAAATACCAGCTTTATGTCAATACCTTTGATGAATTCTTTCTTTGTTTGTAATTGTTTTTCAGTTCATTTTATTGGAATTTCCAGATATATAATCCTATCATCTGCAGGCAGTAATAATTTCATCTCTCTCTAATCTTTGTATACCTTATTTCTTCGTTTTGTTTAATTGTATTGGTGAGTATCTCTAGGACAATATTCAGTAATAGTGGCAAGAGTAGATACCTTTATCTTGTCTTCAGTGGGAGGATGTTTATAAGTATTTTCCTATTAAACATAATGTTGACCTTTCAGATGAGATAGATATACTTTATCACATTTAAGTATTAATCCAGTCCTTACTGAGAGATTTTAAAAATAAAATGTGGATGTTGTGTTTTATTAATGCTTTCCAGCATAGAGATGATCATATGATTTGTTTTCTGACCTACTAATATGTTGAATTCTATTACTAAATTCCAAATATTGAAACATCCATGCATTTCTGGGCAGAGGTGAATTGTGTTCCTCTCTATTTTCCTTGAATTTCCTAAAGATATTGCTTAATGAATGCTATTGCTTTTTTGTTTGGTGTGAAGGTATATGTAGATGTGAGATCTTCATTGTGGGTAGCTTCCTTTATCATTATAATGGGCTGTGACTCTCCCTTTAATGCTTTTTGTCCTGAAATCAATCTCATCTGATAGTAAGATTTTAAGATCAAGTCCCCTGTTTTATTTTCTCTTTATTTTAATTTTTACCCCCAACTTCTCTGAATCACTTTCAGTGTGTTTCTTATATGTAGCATAGTTACGGGTTTTGTTTTGTCATCTAATCTTAGAATCATTTTGTTTTTTTTATGAGTGAACACCACACCCTTCGAGGCAGGCCATCGGTTATCAGCGAAGGGTGCCTGGCAGCCCCCATCACTGCCTGGTGTGGGCAGTTCCCTGGGGGGCGACCGCACATGGAGTTTCTAAGCAATTTCTTTTAGCCATTTTCTTTTAATATGTATGTTTAGCTAATATAAGTATCAATATATAGATATATTAATAGAACAGTTTGATTTTAATTGTCATGCTTTTTAGTTTTGCCTTCTGTTCAAACCTTACATATCTTTTAGTATCCAGTCTGTTTTTTGTTTTATGTGTCCCTATTACTTTTGATAATTTAGAATGTGTGTGTTTTATTTGAATGGTCACCTTCCTTTTTCATTGAGGTAAAACTCACTTGACGTAAAGTTAACTATTAGCCATTTTAAAGTGTATATAAGTCAGGGGTGGTTACAATTTTTAACTGTGCATTTATAGATTATCCATAATCATTCTGTTTGTTTTAGACCAGCAGTTCTCAAGTTTCAGGGCCCTTTTCACTCTTAAAAACCATTGAGGACCCCAAAGAGCTTTTGTTTATGTTGGCAATATCTATTTATTCTGTTTTTTTTTTTTTTTTAAGATTTTATTTATTTATTTGACAGAGAGAGACACAGAGAGAGAGGGAACACAAGCAGGGGGAGTGGGAGAGGGAGAAGCAGGCTTCCCATGGAGCAGGGAGCCCGATGAGGGACTTGATCCCAGGACCCCAGGACCCCAGGACCATGACCTGAGCTGAGAGGGCAGACGCTTAACGACTGAGCCACCCAGGCGCCCTAGGGCAATATCTATTGATTCTTACTGCATTTAGAAACAAAAACTGAGAAATTTTGAAAATATGAATTATTTCATTTGAAATCACAATGATAAACCCATTACATGTGAATGTAAATAACATATTTTAATGAAATATAACTATATTTCTAAAACAAAGAAAAACTTAGTAAGAAGAATGGCATTGCTTTACGTTTTTGCAAATCTTTTTAATGTTTGACTTAAGAAGACAGATGGAGTCTCATTTCTGCTTCTGTACTCAATCCATTGTAATATACTCTTTGTTTTGAATTTCGAAGAAAATCTGGCGTACCACAGATCTGTAATTGGAAAAAGGAAAAGTATTTGAATACTCTTTTCAGGTAATTGGAGGTATTCTTTAGCAAGTGGTGTTTTTTTGTTTTTTTTTAAAGGTTGTCTGCATTGTGGAATCTGAGACCATATCAATGACCTTTTTGTACTCTGTCACGTTAAAATCTGTTCATTTATTTTGTATTTTGATTGGACTATTTACCTCTTTGTGATTTTGTGACACCATGAATCGGCCATTTGGAAAATGACCCTGAGTTATGCAGAGATCCCACATGGGGCCCGTCACATCATACATTGGCAAATATCACATTTGTTAACCTAACCGAGGAGATGAAAGACACACACTGAAAACTATAAAACATTGCTGAAAGAAATTAAAGAAGACACAAATAAATAAAAAGACATCTCATGTTCATGGATGGGAAGACTTAATGGTGTTAAGATGTTAATATTATCCAAAGCAATCTACAGGTTCAACACAACCCCTGTCAAAATCCCAATGGCATTTTTTTTTGCAGAAATAGAAAAATTCATCTTAAAATTCATTTGGAACCTAAGAGATCCCCAAGTAGACAAAAATAATTTTGAAAAAGAACAAAGTTGGAGGACTCAAACTTCCTGTTTTCAAAACATAGTATAAAGCTACAGTAATCAAAACAGTGTGGCCCTGGCATAAAGATAGGCAAATAGACCAATGTAATAGAATAGAGAGCCCGGAAATAAACTCTTGTGTATATGGTCAAGTGGTCTTCAACAAGGGAGCCAGGACCACTCAATGGGGAAAAGAAAATCTCTTCAACAAATGGTGTTAGGAAAACTGGATGTCCAATGCAAAAGAATGAAGTTAGATCCTTATCTCACACCATACACAAAAATTAACTAGAAAATGATTAAAGACCTAAGCATAAGATCTAAACTACAAAAATCCTAGAAGAAAACATAGGTCAAAAACTTTATGAAATTGTAGGCTTGGCAATGATTTCTTGGCTATGACACCACAAGCACAGTTGACAAAAGCAAAAAATAGACGGAGGGGACTAAAACAAACTTAAAAACGTTGGTGCATCAAAGGACCTGAACAACAGAGAAGAAATGCAACCTATGGAGTGGGAGAAAATGCAAATCATGTATCTGAAAAGGGGTTAATATCCAGAATATATAAACAACACCTACAACTCAACAACAACAGCAAAAGTCAAATAGCCCAATTAAAAGTGGGCAAAGGACTTGAATAGACATGTCTCCAAAGATGATACACAAATGCCAACAGGGATATGAAAAGATGCTCAATGTTAATCATCAGAGAAATGCAGAGCAAAACCACAGCGAGATTATCATCTCACACCCATTAGGATGGCTAATATTTAAAGAAAAAGAACAGCAGCAGGAAAAAAAAAGAAAAAATCCACAAGTGATGGTGATGATACAGAGAAATTAGAACCCTTGTGTACTTTTGGTGGGGTTGTTAAATGGTGCCACCTCTATAGAAAACAGGATGGCAGTTCCTCAAAAAATAAAAAAAGAGAACTATATGATCCAGCAATCCCACTTCTGGGTGTATATCCAAGACAACTGAAAACAAGGACTCGAAGAGTGATGACACGCCCATGTTGATAGCAGCGGTGTTCATGATGGCCGGGAGCTGACGGCAACCCAAATTTCCACGAGTAGATGGATGGATAAACAAAATGTGGAACATACATACAGTGGAGTATTTTTAGTGTCAGAAAGGAAGGAAATGCCATCACACACATGGGTGAACCTTGAAGACATCATGCCAAGACATCACGTGATGTGAACCAGTCACAAAAAGACAAATACTGCGTTTGTCTTCCACTAATATGAGGTGTCTAGCGTAGTCAAATTCATAGAAACAGAAAAATAGAGTGGTGGTCCCCAGGGGCTGGGGAAGGAGGAATATTTAATGGGTATAGATGTTTCAGATTGGCAAGATATAAATGTTCTGGAATCTGTTTCACGACAATGTGAATGTGCTTACCGCCCCTGAGCTGCGCACTTAAAATTGATCAAGATGGTGAATTTTATGTCATGTGGTTTTTACCTCAATAAAAACAGTCCAATTTGTTCATATCACCACTGATCTCATCAGAAAAATTGTTGCTGAGAAGCTGTTAATCACAGTGCTGGTGGCGAATTTTCTAAAATTCAGATTTTCACACAAAACTCAAATGTTATTATTGGCAATGACTATTGACAGCTGTTTTCCTTGAATGACAGGCTTATCTTGTTCACTTCTGAACAAACAAAACATCTGCCAAACGCCGGTATCTGGACAACCATATTTTGTCGGTTGTCCCTTTTAAGTAAAAATTGCATTCCACCAAAAAGGAGCTAGTTCAGCTCATAACTCAAATACCTGCATGAGAGCTTTTCCCCGAAGATGAGGAGAGCGCTTGGCATGTGGCAGAGGTGCTCTCAGCACTTCCCATTTGTCACCTAGAGTCTCGGTTGGTTCCGGTCCCCAGACTGCGAGGCTCATTAACGGCAGGGATTTCTGCAGGCTGGAAGTCTGAGATCAGGGTGCCCGTGTGGTTGCGTTCTCTGGTAGGAGCTTCGTTCCTGGTTGATAGCTGGCATCTTCTCGATATGCCCTCATGTGGTGGAAGGGCTAGGGAGCCCTGTGGGGTCCCTTTCCTCCAGGCACTAACCCCATTCATGAGGTCTCCACCCACATGACCTCAGCACGCCCAAAACTCCCAGCTCCTAATGCTCTCACTTTTGGGGGTTTGGATTTCCACATTTGAATATCGGGGGAACACAAACATTCAGACTGTAACACACAGAATGGCAAAAAGATGTATAGTCATTGGAACTTCATAAAATTAATGATTTGTGCTGTGCATCAAGGACATCCTTTTCTCTTCCCTTGCCTGCAGCGTGGGGGCCAGCAGCACGCTGGTGGTGGGGGTGGCTTGGCGGCAGGGCCTCGACCGCACCAGCCCTGGGCCAGTTCTGCTGGCACCTCCGCTGTGAATGTCCCCATAGTGGTCCCCGCATAAACGACGGGGCTCACGGAGGCGGTCCGCATGTGTTTGCTGTCAAGAAGCCGCACAAGAGAAGATCGTCTTCGACGGTCAGCTGGTGGTCATAAGGGGACGTCTGCAAGCCCACCGCGAGTCCAGCCATGCCTGTAGGCTCCTCTAGAAGCAAAGCGAAAGTACAATTCTGCCCCCGAACTGATAACTCAATTTTCATGTTTGGGGTTGGTTATTTAGGTGACGAGTTGCCGATCATTGGGAGGTGGCAATGATGTGAATTCTTTCCTGACTTTTTCTCTGGAAGCCATTCAGCGCTGCCAACTGCTCTGGTTTTATTAGTCTCTGAGCCCGTGTCCACCTGCGCCCTCCAGCCCACGTGTGAGGGAGGGCGACTCTGGAAGACGCTTCAGTGGCTTTTCCACTTCGACTTTGAAAAACTGTAACAAGCAAACTCTGGCTTCTAAGGCTCTCATCACATCTCTGTTTAAAACACTCCATTCTTTTTCCTTTATGCTGAATGATTGGTCTCAAGAGGCTGCTGTAAGCTAACCTATATTATTGGACCATTTGAAAGCATTCTGTTGCACGAGAAACAGTGAAGGAAACCAGCATTTGTAAAGCCAAGAAAATAGCCCTCGTACCTTTGCTTCTTACTTACACTTTCACCCTGTTTCCTTGGAGTGCATTCCTCTCGTTCCTTCATCATGTTCCGTGTTTTTAGGCATTGACAGAGGGCAGATGGGAGCTGAGAACGTGAATCTCCTGATCTTCCTTATTAAGCCAGCAACCCATCGTTAAATATAAGACAAATATTTTATCAATAAATTTTGATTTTGAAATAGAATATTATCATTACTTTTTAAAGATTTATATATTTATTTGAGAGAGAGAGAGAGAGAGGGAGAGCACAAGCAGGGGTGAGGGGCAGAGGGAGAGGGAGAGAGAACCTCACAGACTGCCCGCTGAGTGCAGAGCCTGATGTGGGGCTCGATCCCATGACCCTGAGATCATGACCTGAGCTGAAATCAAGAGTCAGACACTCAAAAGACTGAGCCACCCAGGCGCCCTGAAATAGAATATTACTGAATTCTAAAAGAATACGTTTTTGATAAAATTTGGAAAAATTCCCAAGAAATTAAAATATTATTGCAAAACAAGTCAACCAAGAGAAACAGATTTGACTTCAGGGGAAAGGAAAATCCTTCTGAGAACTGATTAGAGTTGTCCAACAAGAGGCAAGGAGGGGTGAACTGCCCATCGTTAGAGGTAATCAAGCATTAACTAGACAACCATGGGCTGGGTACTGTGGAGAGAGTCATCTTCCAGTGGAACGAGGCTCAGTGCCCTGGAAGTTTCCCTAGCCCTGGGGGGTCTACTTTCTGGGGCCGCTGTACACCAGTCCTCCCAGGGTCTTCTCCCCCTCCCCAGGCTGTAGGCCTTCCTCAAACTGGGCACGCAGGCCTTCTCCTCCTTCCCCCACTCGCCTCTGAGATCTCGGCTTCCCTCTGACTGGAGCTTCCCAAGTGGCTGCGGAGAAACAGAAGTCAGGTCTTCACCTTCTCGGGCTGAAACCCAGCCAGCAATGGAAGCTGCTTGCGATGGGGAGGGAGACCCTCGTGGGCACCACTTCCCGCCAGAAGGTACGGGATTGTGATACCAGCACTACCGCTCAGCAGCACCACACGGTGCCATCGCTGTGAACAGTCTTGTGTGCGCATTACCTCAACACTCTCGGCTGCCCCAGCAGGTCAGTGCTCCATTATCTTTGTAGCGCTAAGGACTAGAGGTTCCCAGGATTCGAGAATTTGCTCCTGATCCCCAGCCAGAGGGGGCAAAGCTGGGACTTCACCACGGGGGTGGTGGGAATCCCTTCCTGCTGGTTAATGGCTGCTGATTTGGCGTGAGTTACATCTTGTCTCCTGGCGCTCACCGGTGAGCCTCAGAGGGTTGCTGTGGGGATGAGATGTCGCCAAAAGATGCAGGAGGCACCCAGGGCTCAGGAGGGCAGGCACACAGACCAGGGCTGCCTCCCTCCTGCCTTGGAATGTTTTCCTCCAGGACACGGTCTTCCTTTGCAGGATCTGAGCATCCTGCATATAAGTGACAGCCAACATGGGATTTCTCTTGCTTTAGCAATGAGAAAAATCGCCTTCCTTACTCCGAGTACATTTCCATTCAAAATACATAGTTGCTATAGCAAAGTTCAGCGACCCAGAACTTGGGCACACGTGCTGGATATCAGCCTCTCTCAGCACACGATGACACCTCTGCTGTTGATGGCCCCACTGGGGGCTGCTTGGAGCCAGGGCCAGAGCTGACCCAAGAGGCTCCGCAGGCGGGCACATAGCGTGAATGAGGAAGTGGGCTGAAGCTTCAGAGCCACCACGTTCCCTCACCCCAGCCACCTCCTGGAAAGTGGACTGTTGGTATTCAGTCTTCCCTGATGTTCCCACTGGCTTGGCAGTGGCCTGAAAACAGTACATTCAATACTTTTTCTACAAAGGAAGGAGTCAAAAGATAAAGATTCATTCTTGTCTTTGACCTACAGAGACTTGGAGACTAAAGAATACTATTACCAACATAAAGGCAAGCTCTCACATAATTAAAAACAGGATTGATATTTTCAGAATCACTGGTTAAGAGTGAAAGCCCAAGATCACTATATTAATGCATACAAAACACTTTTAAGAGAAGAAAGAACACAAGACATAAGCACAAAACTCCAAACATAAATAAAGATATAGCAGATCAAGCATCTTTGTTTGGTTCCTAAATAGCTAATCTTAATGTCTTTACTAGAGAAAAAACACTCTCAACTTGGGTGTAAAGACATTCACCTACATATTTACCCACCCACCCACCCATCCACTGGTGCATCCATTCATCAACCTATCTATACAGGAATCTATCCATCTATGTACCCATCTGTCCATCCACCCACCCACCCACCCACCACCCAACTATCCCTCCATCCACCCACTCACCCTTCCACCCATGAGTCCCACCAAAGCAGCACTGTGACCCAGCTCTAGCCCTACTCTACTGTGGTCCGAGGCAGTCATGACTTGCCTGTCTATGTTCCCAGTAACACGAATCCATCCGTCCATCCATAGATGGATCTATCAATCCTTTCATGAATCCATCTATCCATCCATCTATCCTTCCATCCATCCATCCATCCATCCATCCATCCATCCATCCATCCATCCATCCTTCCATCCATCCATCCATCCATCCATCCATCCATCCATCCATCCATCCTTCCATCCATCCATCCATCCATCCATCCATCCATCCATCCATCCATCCATCCTTCCATCCATTCATCCTTCCATCCATCCATCCATCCATCCATCCAACACTTTCCAAGCATCCCACTGTGCCAGGGGCCCGGATTCAGGGATGGTTCTACTGTGCTTCTTACCCTTGATTTTGTCAGCATGTACTTAGTGAAGACCAATCTGTCAAATAGGGACACAATATTGAGCTAAAGGGAATATTATTGTTGCCTTCATTTGGGGGAAGTAGCATCAATTACAAGTTTACATTAATAAATGTGTGATAGTTAATATCCTAGCTGTAATCTTATTAATTCACATTAACAAGATACAGCTGGTGTAGTGGGGGTCCAACAAAGGGCATGTCTGCAGGGGAATCAGGAGAGCTTCCCAGAAGAGGTGCATCACGTAAGCTGTTATTTAAGAGACGATGGAATGCTGGTTTGTAAGCAGAGGGGGTGTGAAAGAGAGCCTCCCCATCAGAGGGAAGAGAATGCTTACATCCTGTGGGCAGGGACTGTGGAAGGAACCTGATATGGGCAAGAAATATTAGAAGACAAGGCTGAAAAAGTTGGAGTTGAGGGACAGATCCTAGCGGTCACTGGGTTTCAGGCCAAGTATTTTGGACTTTATCTTGTGGGCAGTGGGGAGCTCTGACGTCTTTGAACATGGAGTGACCCAATCGTGTTTGCCTTTTATAAATGTTGCCGGGACAGTGTTGGTGTGGAGGATGGGCTGAAGGAGGCAAGTCTGGAGCCTAGGAGGTTGAGAGGAGATGATTGCAGTGGCCCAGGTGAGAGATGGTGGGGCCTGGGTCATGGCCTGACAGTGAGGGTCCCAAATCCTCTAGCAAAGCCTGTGAACATAAGGGTCAGAAGGTTGCTATGGAAACATCAGATGTTTCCCTTCCTGTCTGAGCAGGGTGGACTTGGAGCAGACCAACAACTTGGGTTTTATAGGCATGAAGGTGGACTTGGGCTTCCCTAAATGAATACTGCTAATGAGATGTGTATTACCACCCTCCCCCGAGTGACACTTCGCCCAGAGAAGGCCACTGTGTCAGGGATGAGCAGAGATGGAGCAGCCCTTTCTATCCTGAGGGCGGGATGGGAAGACATCGAGTTCATTAAGGCTGTTTAGGTCAATTACACCAATGGGATGAATGACCTTACATAAGTCTGCAATGCAGCCATCGCTTGGCAGCAGAAACATGCGACTGAGAGCAAGAGCTAGAGAGACTCTTAATTCTAGTGCAGGAGCATCCTTTTCAGAACACTTACTGCAGTCTAACCTGCTGGGGATGGAAAATGCTAACAATAGGAAAGTGATGGTAACCGTGGTGCTAATGGTGGTGATGACTATGATGGGGATGGTGGTGGTGATGGTGGTGATGCTGATGATCTTGATGGTGATGGTGAGGATGGTGTTGATGCTGCTGATCATGATGGTGGTGGTGGGGATGGTGGTGATGATGGTGATTCTGATGGTGGTGATGGTGATGATTGTAATGGGGATGGTTGTGATGGTGGTGGTGGTGGTGGTGATGATGATGCTGCTGATGATCTTGATGTGATGTTGACGAGGGTGGTAATGGTGGTGATGATGCTAGTGATGCTGTTGATGCTGATGATCATGATGGTGATGGTGATGGTGGCAGTGATGGTGATGGTGGTGATGGTGGTGATGATGATGGTGGTGGTGGTGGTGGTGATGGGGTGGTGGTGGTGATGGTGTTGGTGATGGTGATGATGGTGGCAGTGATGACAATGGTGGTCGTGATGGTGGTGATGCTGATGATCATGATGGTGACAGTGACCATGGTGGTGATGATGGTGTTGATGCTGCTGCTGATGGTGGTGATGGTGGCAGTGATGACGATGGTGGTCACAATGGTGATGGGGTGGACGACTAACATTATGTTGTGTCTATTTGCTAGTTTCTGTCCTAAACACTGTACCTAATTAACTCCTTTAAGCTCCACAAAAGTCCTATGAGGAGGTATTCTAATTCCCACTCTACCGGTGGGGAACCTGTGGCACAGAGAGGCCTATGTGACTTTCCCAATGTTACACACGCAGCTCACTGGGGGTAGAGCAAGGGCTGGACATCATCCAGCGTTCTCATTACTCAGTAGTTGATGCAGAAAGCAGAAAACATTTTGGAAAAAATTGCTAGCCCTCAGGATCGGACAAGAAGTGGGCTTACTCCAAGTGATTGGTGACTCTGCAGGGATTACTTGTCTTTGCTGTGTGCTTAGGCTGGGTGCCCCAGGCACTGTGTGGGAGACAGAGGGAGAGGCAGTGAGGATGTGAAAGCTCAGAGAGGCTGCTCCAAGCGACACACCTTCTGTGTGATTCCAGGGGAAGAAAGGGAGCTCAAGGCTCAGTATGAATGAAAACTCTTGTCCCTGCAGACCTGGGGTGAAGACTTAGGGATATAGTGAACTTCCCACCTCGAGAGGTGTGCAAGTAGAGCCTCATGGTCCTGGTCTAAGGGGTTGGGCTTGGGTGACTTCTGTGGCCTCTTCCAACTTTGGGAATCTATTGTTTCCATTACACAGATGGGAAAGCTGAGGCTCAATGAGGCAACTTGTCCATGGATGCAGAGACAGTGGGAGGTGGATGCCATAGCCAGGGCTCTTTCCATTTAGCCAACATTCAGAGCTGGTAGGGGGGAACACTTCTTTCCCACCCGTCACATTTCCATGTGGAGGAACATCTTTCTGTGTAATACTCCTGGACCCAGGTGGGGAAGGCCGTGGTTGGTCTGCAACCTGAACCCACCAGGTCTGAAGTGCCTGCTTGGCATCACCTGGCCTCTGCCAGGTCTCAGGGGCCAAGTGGCTCATCAGCGAGGGCATCCAGGCAGGTCATGGGGTAGGAAGGGGCAGATGCCGTGTGGCCTTGGGTAGACCAGTTACCACGCTGAGCATGGGTTCCTCACCTATAAAGCAGTGCTGTCATGAGGCTGAGGTACAGGTTGTGGGTGTTCATGGAGTTTTGGGCAGATCACTAGACCGTGGCTCAGAGATGAGTCCGCACTGCAGAGCTCTGGCTGGGGGATTTCCCCAAAGACTTTCTGCTAGCTGGAGGTCCCCCAAGGGCATCCCAGGCGGAGGGGCCGGACGGTCCCTCTGTGCTCCCTCTTCAGGGCATCTCTGCCCGCCTGCTGCACCCCCTGCTGGCCCTGTCCATCCTGCACGTTTCCTGGCTCCTCTGTTCATCTGAACAGCTGGTGCTATTTGTTCTGGGTGATTTCCCTTATTTATTGCCACATTTTCAGGAGGCATATAACTCTGTCTTCCAACCATTTTACTGCAGCCTCTTTAAATTGAAATAATTGATCAGGCCTTTGGTTTTCTCCCTTTTGTTGCAACTCCTCCTCCCCAGCTGCCCCACCCCACCCCTTCTCTTTCAAGAAGCAATTACATTTAAATCCATTTTCTCTGAAGAAAAAAATTAATCTCAGTCTCAGGCCCAGGACCGCCCCAGAGTCGGGGGACGTTGCTGGACACACAGGGCCAGACAGGAGGGCAGCTGAATCTGTTCTTTCCAGGGGGCACGGGGCCCCAGCACCGTTCCGACCGTGGCAAAGTCCAACCAAGGTGGGTTAAGTCCCCACAGGTCTCAGGGAGTGTGACCAGCGTTTTGCTGGAATCATGATGGTAGAATGCCCTTGAAGTGGGGCTGGGGATCAGGGCAAGATATGTAGGTAGTGCACTGGCCTTTAGAAATGAAGTTGAGGTCATCGCCTTGGCAAGGGTCAGGCTCCTGTGTGAAAATTCTCCTGGGTATCTGAGTATCAGACAAGGCACTGACAGGGGGGGATGGACGTATCCTTGGCATAAGGACAGTGAGAGTCTTGTCCCTGCTCATCTTTCCCTCTGTGAGCTATGAGGAAGCTAAGGGCCAAGTTTACAGTCAAAATTCAAGAACTGCTGTGCCCTTGAGCCATGGCCAGCCCCCTAGGTAGGGCCAGGCTGCCTGCTACGCACTCAACCACAGCTCCTTTCACAAGGACGTTGATTGTTTGCTTAATGTCCCAAAGTGGTGGCGTCTCCTTTGACCTGCCCAGAGCCCTGGTGAGCTAGTGAACTCCTCCTCACTGGTGCATTTCCAAAGGAAGCAGTGATGTGGCTGGGAGCGTCAGTCCTGTTTGGAGGCCCTACCAGTTGGTGATGGCCAAGGAGAAAGGCCCCAGACAAGGGAGAAGCAGTCCTAAGGGACCAGGCTCTGGAGGCCTAGCAGGTGGAGGTCGCAGCCAGGGGTCTGCTGCCTACCCGAGTGTGAGGCGGAGGAGGGTGCCCCTCCCTCCACCACTCATGGTGAGGCAGGTGCTGGCTTCCAGGCTCTTCTAAAGAACTCCTCCTCTGAGGACCACCCTGGGGGGGGGGCACTGGCTCCTATGAACAGGCACGAACGTCAGCATCTGATAAGGCCCTGGATGCTTCGTCCTTTGCAGAACAGAGGATGGGAGGAAATCCTTCACATGGACTTGTAAGCAGAGCCCACCTCTGCACCAGAGTCTGCACATGGAGAGGTCCTCCCCAAACTGCCTCTCACTGCCCACTACCCGCTGCCCACTCCCCATGAGTGTCCCAGCATCAGCTCCTTCCTTCGCTGGAGATGGAGGGCCGCCCCAGGAGCTGGCCGCAGCCCTGGTTGGCAAGAAGGGGGAGACTGGAGACGAAAGGCAGGTTTTGGAGAAGCACAGAGCACAGGAGTCAGCTGACTGGCCCCATTTTAGAGGTGGGGAAACTGAGGCCCAGAGAGTTTCAGTAACACTCAAGGACATGGAACCCAAAGTGCCCAAAACAGCTCTTCTGACATGAGGCATGGCCTCATTTTGCCCCCACCCTACAAGGCCCTAGTGACCACAAGAGCCCACCTTGTGATGACTGCCCTGGGAGCACCCCAGGGAAACATCTGAGAATAACACTGGCTAGACTTTTGGCCACATGGCGGGCTGCCTGCTTTGAAGGGTCCCTTCCCGACCGTTCCCTGCCCTCCACCGCTGATCTGACGCTCTCACCATAGCTTAGTTCCACGGGCCCTGAACTGAATATGGGTGGAAGTGTGCTGTGTGCATTCTTGCCTGCCTGGCTTCTCTCAGTCAACATACGCTCTGTGAGATGCACCCATGTCGTTGCGTGTACACGAGATCTGATCCTTTTTACTGCTGAGTGTATTCCACTCTGCTGGTGTTTGGCAGCTTATTTATCTCCCATTGAATGGCATTGGGATTATTCTCAGTTTCTAGCTAATATCATGACTTTTTTTTCTTTGGGATCCCTATGCATCCCCTTAGGTATATTCCCAGGTGTGGAATGGCTGGGTCGATGGTTAATGTATGCTTAATTTCAGTATACACTGCCAGACGGTTTTCCAAAGTGGTTTTGCCATTTCACCTGCTCAGCGACAGGGCACGAGAGCTCCCATGCTTCCACATCACCCATGCTTGTCACGGTTGACCTTTCCATTCTTAACCTTTCCGGTAAGCATGAGATGGTGTCTTGTGGTTTTAATTCATTTCCCTGATGAGTAATGAGCTTGAGCATTGGGCATATCCTTACTGGCCTTGAGTATCTCTGTTTTTGTGAGTTGCCTATTCAAATCTTTTGCCCATTTTTAATTGGATTGTCTTTTTATTATTGATTTTTGCTTTTCGTTTAATGGTGACTTTGATGAATAAACGTTTTAAATCTCCATGAAGTTAAATTTATATTTTTCTTTATGATTACCTCTTTGTGTCCTCTCTAAAAATATCTGCTCACCCCAAAATAGTGATATTTTTTTCTTCCAGAAGATTCATCGTTACACCTTTCAGCTTTTGGCCAATGATGTACCTTGAGTTAATATTTGTGTATGGTGTGAGGGAGGGGTCAAAGTTTACTTTTTTCCAAACAGTTAGCTAGTTCTTCCACTCCCCTTTATTGAAAAGACTTCCTCTTGTCTATTGAATTGTCCTAGTACCTCAGTTGACTGAGTATCTGTGAATCTATACTGGACTCTATTCTCTGCCATTTGATCTCTTTGTCTTTGCATGAATATCACACAGTCTTAATAATTGCTGCTTTATGGTAAATCTTGAAATCAGAGAGTGTCCTCCAACTTTATTCTTTTTTCCCAATATTTTCTTGGATATTCTAAGCCCTTTACATTTCCAGATTAATTTTAGATTTACTTTGAAATTTCTTTAAAAAGTTGCTGGGATTTTATTGGGATTAGATGGACTCTATAGACCAATTTAGGGAGAATTGACATCTTCACAATATTACATTTTCTAATCTATGAATATTGTATACCTATTCATGTATTTGAAAAAAATAATTTCTCTCAATATGTTTTGTAGTTTATAATGTAAAGGCCTTGCACATCTTTAATTAGATGGATTCTTAGGCATTGGATATGTTTTGATCCTGTTATAAATGGTATTTAAATTTTCATTTTGCAATCGTTCATTACTAACATATAAAAATAAAATTGATTTTTGTATACTCGCTTTATATTTTGTAATTTTGCTAAATTTGTTTGTTAATTTTAGTAATTCTTCTCATAGATTCCTTAGGATTTCTGTATACACAGTCATGTCTGCACATAAAGACAATTTTACCTCTTCCTGTTCAATCTTTTTTCCTTTTGTTTCATTTTTTAGCCTTACTGAACCTCCCCGGTAATGCTGAATAGAGGTAGTGAAGGAGGATATCTTGCCTTGTTCCTAATCTTAAAGTGAAAGTGTCCAATATTTTATCATTAAGTTTGATGTTAATTGTAGGGTTTTTGTTTTTTTCTTTTTTGTTTTTGGTGGATACTTTTTATTAGATTGAGAAGTTTCTTCTAGTTCATTTTTCTGAGAGTTTCCTTTTCAATCATGAATGAGAATTGACTTTTATCACGTGCTTTCTTTGCATTTATTGAGATGATAATGTTTTGTCTCCTTTGTTCTATTGATATGGTAAATTACATTGAGTTTTAAATGTTAAACTAACCTTGCACCTTGAATAAATCCCATTTGTTATCACACACACACACACACACACACACACACACACACACACACACACACAGGTTTTGATTTGCTAATACTTTGTTCAAAATTTTTACATCTATAATTTTAAAAGATATTGGTCTGTAATTTTATCTTGTTTTATTTTTAAAATTTTTTATTTTATTTAAATTCAATTAGTTAACATATAGTGTATCATTAGTTTCAGATGTAGAGTTCAGTTATTCATCAGTTGTATATAACACCCAGTGCTCATTACATCACATGCCCTCCTTCATGCCCATCACCCAGTTACCCATCCCCTGACCTGCCTCCCCTCCAGCAACCCTCAGTTTGTTTCCTACAGTTAAGAGTCTCTTATGGTTTGTCTCCCTCTCTGATTTCATCTTGTTTTATTTTTCCCTTTCTTCCCCTATGATCCTCTGTTTTGTTTCTTAAATTCCACATGTAAGTGGAACCATATGATAATTGTCATTCTCTGATCGACTTATTTGCTTAGCATAATACCCCCCAGTTCCCTCCACGTCATTGTAAATGGTAAGATTCCATCCTTTTTGTTGGCTGAGTAATCTTCAACAAAGCAGGAAAGAATGTCCAATGGAAAAAGATAGTCACCTCAACAAATGGTGTTGGGAATATTTTATTTTAATTTTATACCATCTGACAGTCTTGCTTGCTCATTGGAGTATTTATTCCATACACATTTAAATAAATTGCTGATAAAGTTGAGTTTAAGTCCACTTTCTTGGTATTTATTTTCTATTTGTGCTATTTGTTCTCTGATTATTTACTGTTTCTCTTGAGCTAACTGAGAATTTTTAAATATTCCATTATATGTCTTCTCTTGGCCTGTTAGTACCTCTTTTCTTTAAATTAGTTGCTCTAGGTTGCTCTGTTACAACATGAATCTTTAAATGATCGCCATCCACCTTGTGTTAATACTATACCACCTCAAACATGATATAAAAATATTACAGCTCTATAATTCCCTTTAACTTTTATACCCTTTATGTTCTTGTAATGTTGTATATTTTATTCCTACATGTTATAAACCCCATAATGTTATAATAATTTTGTAAGCAGTCAATAATCTTTGTTCATTCATTCTCATCATATTTTCCTTTAAATTAGTTAACAAAATTATAATAAAAATTTAAGGTTGTTGTGTGCTAATTCCAATATCTGGGTCATCTGTGCATCTACTTCTATCAGCTGTTTTTTCTCTTGGTTATTGGTCATATTTTCAACCAAGAGTTCAACTGAGCTGGGGCTGGCCTCACTGCTGGTTAGTTTTAGTTTATCTCTGATTTCAAATGTGTTGATGTAGGATCAGACCCTTTCCTTCTGCAAGGCCCAGGAGACTATGTTAATCTCTCTTTGCCCTCAACCCTAAACTCCAATTTCTCTTGCAACTTCCATGGAGGGGCTAATCGGTGTGGTTTTATCAGGAGTTGAGCTTGTTGGGAATTCAGCTAGAGCTTTGATTATTTTAGTTTGTCCAGGGCTTCAACTGTTTTGAGAGTAAAGTCAGACACCCGGTCATCCCCAGTAGGACCCTGGACCATAAACATCATGAAACTTCAAGGTCTCTCTATGCTTTCCAACCTCACCCCCATCTGCCTCTAACTTAGCAGTGTCAGGTGGTAGGGATTATTTTTACCGTTGGGGCTCTTTCAAATTCCAGTCTGTCAGTTAACCCCACAGTGCTTTAAAAATTTGGCTAGTTTCTCCTTGAGCTTGAAGTCTCTGCCTTCAAGACATGACAGTTAGAGGGATGAGGTCCCAGACTTGGTGGCCACCCCAGATAGGATGGCAGACATTGGTCTTGGCTCACCTATGAAGGCCTTGTCTTTCTCTGGAATTCGGTTCATTTAGACTCCCCCCCCCCCCCATTTATAGCTCGTTGAAGACTTATAAAGCACAATTTTGTGGTGTGTGTGGTGTTTTCTTGCTACTATGGTAGAGTAATGGTCATCTTTATACCCTAACTTGAAGCTGAATTCTGCTGCAGAGGTAGTTTTGGTGCACGGCCGGAAAGTGTGAGGCATCACTGGGGGGGAAATATAGGAGGAAAAGGGCTTGCGAGCATGAATGGAGAGTGAGCCTGAGGACAAAGTATGCAGGAAACGGCTGCCCCAAGGGTCCATGCCCCATGGGCCTCTGCGCTCTGGAAAGTCCTTGAGTCCCCAGCAAGGTGGGGGAGCTGCACCTGACCTCTTCTCAGCAAGCCTGGGACCCCTAAGGCGCTGTTACGGTCTCAGGCCAGAATCAACCCCAGGCTTTTGGGCAAAGAAAAAAACCCCTTTTGGGACTGCATCCCCAACTGAAGCCCGCAGGACACCCAAATAGTTACATCAAGAGAATGTGAACTCGCAATGAAGATTTTACCAACACATCCTGAAACAGGCTTCCGTGAGCAAGAGGTAGCAAGAATAACAAGCAATGGATATGATACCCCAGGATTTTATGTATTGGGATTCTTGTGCAGAATGTTTAACCAATATGTCCAAAATGTTTTAAAAAATGAAAGCTGGAATCTGTCAGTGAGAACCTGTCACTGATGCCTGGAAGCAGGGAGCGGCATTTTTTTGCCTGCCTGGCGGCTGCCAAGAAAACCAAAGAAAAAACTTTGCTGTCTCTGGAGCTCGGGGAGCAAGCCTTCCAGGGGTGCTCAGGGAGCTGGATGCTTGTCACAAGGGGTGTGACCTGGGCGTGCTGCCCTCCTAGACAAGCTAAGGACTATGCAGCCCCACTGGACCCTGCCTCAGAACTCTCTGAGCCAGCATACCCCTGCCTGCTACTCGGAGAAGAGTCTGGGGTCACAGCTGTGTTTATGAATGCCCCCTGGCCCCCACTTCCAAAGTTGTTTCCTTTTACACTGAACTCTTATAGCTTGAGAGATCCATCTCTCATGGGGATCTGGATGCTGCTCTCAAGAGGTCTTCACCCCGAAGAGGTCTAGGTGGGTCTGAGGGGCCAGGAGAGAGGGACTGTGCTCTTGGCCCTGTGACAGGTTGGCAGGGACAGTAGTCCAGGTGAGATCCCTGCTGGCCAGCCCAGGCTCTTGACCATGATTCATGTGCGCATGGCTAAGAAGGCTGGTGTCAGTGTGGCCTAAAGCAGGTTATGGCAGGGGCCAGCCGGCAAGTCCAGGCATCCTAGGCTCCTGTGTCCTGGGGAGTAAGATGTCCTTCCTTGTGGCCATGGGTGGGACCGGGTGAAGTGAGCCAGGTGCTGAGGGTGCCAGGTTCAAGGATGTGCTTCTTTTAAGGTCACTCAGGGTCTGTGCTGTTTCGACCCTGAGAGGTAGGTCCCCCTTCCACTTTGAGCCCTGGTTAGCTCCCTCTCTTGACCCTGGACCCGGCCCTGCACTGGAGTCTCAGCCCAGATGTCCTTACTGTCGCCAGAGGGTGGAAGGAGTAGCTGGGGTGAGTTGGGCCCTGTGCCTTCTTCGTGCACGGTCCTTGGGGGTCCTGACCCTCCTGAGGCCACCAGCCCATCTTCCACATGCAGATGATGCTATCCCATTTGCTAGACAGGGGGTGTGTGCGGAGCTGGCACCACCAAGGCATAGCAAGTCGGAGTAGTTTCCTTAAACGGGATGACCGGAGCCTAAAGGAGGACCTGCCGTGTGGGGAAGGGAGTGCCCACCCCATTTCACAGGTGAGGAAGCTAAGGCCCGGAGAGCTTGACTCTTGACACCTGCTGTCAGTGGGAGGGTTGGTGACCCTCTCAGCAGACAGGGACTGCCAGTGAGGACAACGGTGGATTCAAATCTAACCAGAATCACTTGAAATCAGTAGAGACATGGGCCAGGCCTTCAGAGGGACACTCAGAATGTGCCCTTTGGGCCAGTTTTCAGGTTCTTTGAGACTGACTTTTTTGGAGGAGGCATGAAGGGCCCACCCGAGAGTCCTGGGAACGTCCTGTTCCCAGACTAAGCTCCTTCCCTCACCTGGGGCTGCCTGAGGTGGGGCCTGGCGGGCCACGTCCTTGACTACGGTCCAGTGGGAGAGCCTGAATTTGGGGCTAAAGATAGGCCTTGGGGACCATGCCTGTCCTTCACAGGACCGTGGTGGCAGCATTTATGCCAAGTCGTGTTCTCTCACCTCCTCTGACAGCCCCACAAAGTGGGGGCTTCATCTCGGGTTGCAGTCCTGGGCAAAGTCTGCGAACTGCCACCTCACAGAGGGAGGCGGACCTCGAACCCAGGTCTCTGTGGCTGATTTCTGTGGCCTGATTTCTGTGGCCTGGTAGTCAGCAGGACTGTCCAGAATTTGATAGGAGGGCAGTGTTCCAGAACAAACGGGGCTCATAAATGCAGTGTGCTGCAGAGCATCCAGGAAATGGTCTTAGAAATGCAGATCTTCAGTTGCCTCTTATGCTCAGGGGTGCCCCCAGGCTGTGTCCCGAGGCCCCTGCTCTGCTTCCCATGAGACTCCCGAGCTAGCCCAGCACTGGGCAGCTCCCTTCTTCTGAGGCTGTCAGAAGGGCTTGGGGCTCAGGTATGAGCAGACATGACCTTGGCCACGCCAGAGTTTCAGCAAACCCAATGCAAATACCTGTCTTGAAGGTTTGAGGGGCATAAAGGGAGTAGGAAGGGTCCCCAGACCCCAGAGAACTGAGGATATTTCCTGGTGGAAGGGAAGTCAATATGGCATGAAGCGTGGGAAATTGGGCTCTGCCATTTTTATCTGCGGTGTCTTGGGTGAGTCATGTAACTCTATGCACCCCGTTCCTCAGCCATCAAACGGAAATACTACCTCTGTGTTGGTCTGAATTGGAAGTAAGTTCTCTAAAGCAGCTCACACAGACTCTGGCCTTGGTATTGTTGTTTCCATAATAATAATAATAATAACGATAACTATGACTTTATTATTTTGTTCAGTGCTCACAGCTCTTTGTGCGGAGAGCATGGCTGAGCTTGGCCGTACCCACTTTGCAGACGAGAACACTGAGGCACGGAGGAGAGCGTGTACAGAGGCGGGCAGCCAGTGGGTGGCAGGGGAACCATGGGCCCTTGGAGTCCCGGGTCCCGGTGCCGCCTCTGTCCTCCAGGGAGCATTCTATCTAAGCCATGCTGGGCCGGCCCTGTCGTGGAGCCTTGGGGTCTGAGCCATGCACGCAGAAAGCATCCCAAAGAGGGCACTGGAAGCATTTTAACTCTGCTGCCAGATGCAGCCTGGTTGTGTGTGGACCTGTTGATTTGTTTGGGGGCAGGGGCAGGGGCTCCTGGGGGCATGGCCCGCCACGCCAGCCGTCATGACGGGAGCCAAGACAGGGCCGTCAGGAGAAACAGCTCTTCCTGAGCAGTCAGATGGAGACGCGGGGCCCAGCCTCCCGTTAAGAGGGAAGCTCCGGGCCCGCTGATTAGCTTTCTGCCAGTTGCCGTCAGTGAGCTGGGAAGGGAGCTCAGGCAGAGCTGACGGGAGGCAGGGGGAGAGTTAGGAGGCGCGGGACCCAGGGCGGGAGGACTGTCTCCTCCCTCTGCACCAGCCCAGAGTCTGATTTATTTCTGCAGAAGCGCATTCCAGGGACGAGATGTACCAAATGAGCAGCAGCGAGAATGCAGAGACTCGGGGCCGCCCCGGACTTGCAAATAGCCTGCGCTCTGAATAGACCTTTTGTTCAGAGTGGCCATCATGAAGGAGGGGGATTGGCGGCAGATGCCCACAGGGGGCCGTAACTAAGAGTCCATTCTAAGTGGAGCATTTTAATCGAAAATCTATGGACTTTATTTGAATAAAAATGTGCATTCGCTCACAACTCAGCCCTCTCCCCAGCTTTCCGTGTTAATAGATCATTAATACTCCATGAATGGGTAATCATCTTCTTGGAAAACAAATGCAAGGGCGTAAAAGGAAAATTTTGGCTGTTTAAACTTAAAAAAAAAAAGATCATCGGGAAGGGAGAGCTGTGCTCACAAAAACAGCCTTCTGCGGTCCGAAGCTTTGGGAGTGGGGAGCTTGGCAGAGCCCCCCTGAGAGCCCGACATGCCCCGACGGCGCTCCAGGACCCCTGCGGCAGGGGTGGGTTGGGTGTGTGGTCAGCCACCCCGACAGGGCGTGCCCGGGCAGGTGCCGGTGAGCAGGCTCTGCAGGAGGGGAATGTGGGGAGGCTCACGTTACCGCGGACGGGGCGTCCGCTTTCTTGGATTCCCGTCTTGTGCTGCGCCTGTGCCCTGCAGCACGGGCTCTGTCGCGAAGGTGACCCGAAGACTTGCCCAGATCCAACTCTTGTGAAAAATTCTCTGTGACTCTGGATAAGATTTCCACGTCCGGGCCTCTGTACACCACGGTGGTGGGGCCGGATGACGCATTTGTTGGCTCATTCATTCATTGCCCCACAGTCAAACCAGCTCCCAGCTAGGCAGCGGGGTGGTTCTCATGCGGATGTCTCTGCAGCCATGACTTTACCAGTGGGCACGTTATGTTTGAGAATAAGAAGGGCGAGTTTCAAGCTCACGTGCCGTGTTTCTCATTAGCCTGGCGTTGGTCAACCTAACTCACTATTCTCTTTGAACAAAAATACATCTGCTCAACGGTCCGGTCGTTTGGCGGCAACTTCGAACACCAGGTGTGCGCAGTCCCATGAGAACGTGGCGTGTGCCCTGTGAACTCTGCATGTGGAGCAGGAAGAGGGTCTGCTGAGCCTTCACTCCCACGGGCCTACAACTCTGAGCCTTGGCTGCGCCGTGCAGGGAACATCCAGCAGCTGAGGATGAGAGCACCTTGCCCGCTGGGTCAGATTCTTCTTCCTGAGCATCTCTGGGCCATCTGCATGGGGCAGGGCAGGGGGGCCAGAACACGAGCTGCAGGCGTAAGGGCCGGGTCTGCCTGCTTTGCTCGTGCTGTGTAGTAAGCACCTAGAACAGTGCCTGGTGCCCAGTGGGTGCTAAGTGAACACTGTGAATGAATGAATGAGTGAGTGAATAAGACCCTGTTCCTGCCCTCCAGACCATCCAGCACTGAGCAGGAACCACAGTACTGTGTGATGCAGGGGCTGGTGCTCAAAGCCCAAGTCTCTGTCCCTCCCCCTCCCACCCAGGGGTCTCTCCCCTCTCCTCCTCTGCTCTCTTCTGCTCCCCCTCCCTCCCTCCCCCTTCCTTTGTCCTCCCCTCCAGCTCTCCTACTTGCTCCCCCTTTGAGGATCCCACCAGATTCGGTGTCTGGCTGGGCACACCATGCAGCCCCATGCATGGTCGCTTGTCCCTCTGTGTGTTTGTCCCCAGAGCGAGGCTCCCCCAGGGCAGGTCCCACATCTAACGGGTTTCCTTGGCCCAGCACCTGGCACAGAGTCGGGATGAGTGCTTTACCAAAGATTTGTCTCGGGAAGGAAGTGGGCAGGGACGGCTTCCTGGAGGAGGGGTATGCATGTGCTGTTCCCATACCACAAGCTGGGGCTGATAGCAGCATACGAGGCCGCGCGAGCCTTTCTGGGGGTTGAGCGCAGAACGGTTCTGAGCAAGCTGCAGTCATCCAACATATTTGGATTTATTGGTGGTGAATATTTATGTAGTCTGGATACACAAATTAATGAGGTTCTGGTCCCGGCTGCTAAGGCATCAAATATGGACTGGCCCCTTCTTGTCTGGAATAGTGTTTTCTCTCGAAACACATCATCCAATCTCTGCAGTGAAGCGTGAGCAGGGGGATCTAGGCCAGCCGGGGCCTCGGCATCCTGCTTCCCAATCCATCTCCACAGTAGCCCTCTGAGGACGGTGATGTCGGCATTTACAGGAGAGAAACTGAGGCACAGGGAGGCACATCAGTGGCTGGAAGGAACAGGGACAGGGGTCACCACCGAGTTGCCCGGATGAAGAGCACCCCTTTACCCTTGGCAGCAGGGCCCATGGGGTGGGGGCCAGGGGTGGGTCCTGGCTCTGCCATTAGGCCCACAGTGACTCAGGTTCACATCTATAAAAAGGGGAGACGGTGCTTCCTTCACAGGGTTGTTGTGAGGATCCAGTTTCGTTAATGCAGGTGGACGCTTAAAATAAGCCTGGTGGGTGGTTAGTGCTCCCCAAGGGCTGACCTCCATCAGCGGTCCTCGGGAATGGAGAGGCAAGTGGGGATCGCTGGGCGCCAGGCACTCGGCCACGTGTGCACACTGGCCTTCAGTTACACACACCCCAACCCTCCTGCGAAGTATTATTAGCTCCATTTTGCAGAGGAGAATGCTGAGGCTCAGATATAGTGGGAAGGCAGTGGAGATTAAAAAAAAAGCAAACCACGTCTTGTTTTAAAACACGATCCGGCTGTTTCTCAACAGAGATGCAGCTGCTGTGCTCTGGGCTACAAGGCACCTGCCGTCCAGCCTGGGAGCCGACACACGAGAATTCAGGGCAGAAGGGAGTTTCCAGTCAAGTTCTGGGGGGAAGAGATCAGTTTCCCCAGGGGACGTCTGAGTTGCATCACCAAGGAGGGCTGTGACCATGCGCCCTCAGGCCTGGCCCCCTCACTCCTCTGGTGCTAGGACCCTGCTTCTGGAAGCTTCCCTGGGTGCCGGGCCCTCTCAGCAATAAGGGATAAGGCTCTTCTCCCTTTCCTGATCTGAGGGGCAGAGCCATCTCAGAGTGACATTTGGAGCCTCCGTCTGAGGGGAGGAGACGTCGGGTGAGGGTTTCTGGGAGGACTTCTTCTCCTGGAGCATCTGGGCCTGGCTGGGCAGCCTCTAGGCAGCTCCAGGTGCTGGGCTCACCCTGGTGCAGCCTGACCACTGGCCGCCCCCTGGGCTCCACGCTGCCTGGGCACCCTCCTTGTTTTCCTGTGTGCGTCCCGTGTGCAGCGGGGCCTGGGGCTCCTCGTTGCAGGGGCTGGGCCTGGCTAGTCTCAGCCAGAGGCGGCTCCGACCTGGTGCCGTTCACTAGGCTGTGTGACCTCTGCCAGGTTACTTAGCCTCTCTGTGGCTCAGCTTCTCTGTCTGTACTATGGGTTCTACTGTCCGCTCTTCAGGGAAACTGTTCGCTAACGTTCAATGACGTTCGAGGCACAGCCCTTGGGAGAGTGCCTGGTTCTCGGTACAGGTGAAACATTACCCCTGTGTGGTCTCCTGGGGCTGCCATCCAAAGCACCACAGCCCCGGGGGCTTTACCACAGCAGGAATTTACTCTCTCATGGTGGGGGCCACAGTCCCCGGGCAGGGCTCTGGAGGGTGGGCCCGGCACAGGCACGCCCAGCCCCACCTGCAGGTGGCTCCCCTGTTGAGACGGGCGGACGGTCACATGGACACGCAGCCTGGAAAGGCAGGGCCGCGTGCCTTGAGCACAGAGGTGGATGTCGTGTCAGGAGCCTTCCAGGAGGAGGCGACCCCCTTGACCTGAGTTTTGAAGGCAGGTCCTAGGGTCGGGTAAGAAGCGGAGGGAGTGCCTTCCCACCAGAGGGAACAGCATGTTCAAAGGTCCCGTGGGAAAGGCACAGTGGGGTGTGTTCGTGTGTTCTGCCGCCCAGGCGGGCCTGGGCCTGGAGGCCGCGGGCTGGAGGCCGGGCTGAGGAGCTGGACTTCCCCGGGAGGGTGGGGTGAGCACGAAGGCTCTTTGTCTCCGGGAGGGGCTGCGGCGCGGCCCCAGGGGAGAGGCGGGAGGGTCCAGCCCCGCGGCAGGAGGCCTGAGGCGAGGCCCACGCAGCACAGGCGGGGTCCCCAGCACCCTGGTCGCCTCTGCCGGAGCCTCCTGGGCCTCCCGCGGCACCTGCCCCGCGGCCCCCTCGGCCCCAGGCCCGGCCTCGCCTCTGAGCGCCTCTCTGTTATGTGGGATCCCACGCGGGGAGACAGGCTGGCCTGCGGCCGTGCGGACGGATGCATCTGCGGGTGCTTTTGATAAATTGTGTCGGGAAGGCGGCGGCAGCACATGAAAAGCAGGGAGGTCAGACGGCAGTGTCTGACAGGAGGGGATGAGAGGCCTCGCTCCCGGCTGGGCGCCCGTCAGGAGGAGCCGGGCCTTGATCATACGTCGGCTTTCAGCTCTCAGCCGTGCTCTCTCCTGTCGCCGCCGCCGAGAGGCGAGGTTTGATCTGGTCAGACACTGCTTTCTGGGAAGTGACACCGTTCCCACAGGAGATGGGGCTCCAGGGTCCCTCGGGCTCAGGGGAAGGCGCATTTTGTGGCCGGAGTGGACCGCGGAGCCGGGGCAGTGGGGGGGAGGGGGCGTGAGCGCCGAGCAGTGAGGCCGTGTCCGGCCTGTGCCACCATAGCCGGGAAGGCCACTCGCGGGCAGGGGACACACGACACGCACGCACTGTCGCACACGGTGGGACACGGAGCAGAGGAGGGCCGGGTGCTTCAAACACTACAGAGCGGCCGGGAGAAGCAGCCTCTGGCTTTGTAGCTCGGTCCGTATCGCGCTCGGGCCGGTGCCGCAGGCCTACGGAGAGCCAGCCCTCCTCCTCCCGAGGGGACAGCTGGCCGCCCCTTAGGACCTGCACCCGCCGCAGGGAGGGCTGTGTGCGAGGGGGCCCGCAGGGCCGTCACGCCCAGGCTCGGCACCCGTGGCAGTCCCGTCTCGGCTCAAACCCAGGCTCCCCGGCTAAGTTGTCCCGCCTCGTGGGGGCCGCAGAGCTTGGGCTGCGGGACGGACAGGGGCCGCGGGGAGAGACCGAGGCCCCTGGGTGTGCGGGTCTTTCTGTGCCGGACTCTCCACCAGGACTGTGGGTTCACAGAGTCTTTCCTTCCTGCCCCTTCCTGCCTGGTGGCCTGCGCACTCCCTATAACGCGGTCTGGGGCCACGAGACTCCCGATGGACCTGGGTTGAACCCCGACTCTGTCTCCTGCTAGCTCCGTGGCCTCCAGTCCTGGGCCCTAGGTCCCCAGCAAGGCCGGGCCCCCGTGCAGGGTAGAAATGACTTGGGGGCCGGTGGTGGGGGGCTCGTCGGGCTCAGCGAGCAGTCCTGTCGTCGACCAGCCATGCCATTACCGCCATTCTCAACAGCACCCCAAACTCCTGCCTTAACATTCAAAGGATCTCTCAGTGGTCCTCAGAGTGTGCCCGGGATGGGAACGGTCATGGCTGGCGTTGCCCCCGGCTTCCCTTAGCCTCCGACCCCTTGGTCCCCGATGCGGGCTCCCCAGGGCGGGCGGCACGTGGGGCCGGTCACGGTGGCCAGGCGGTGGCCACGCTCCCTGCCGTGGGCAGCACGTCTTTTCCTCGAGGGGATGGCTGGCAGAGTTTGGAATGGACCAAATTATCCCAGTTTTATGTCATTTTTACCAGATGCTTCAAAGAGAAAATCAGTTAGTTCCAATGATGGTTTGATCATTTTCATCTAATTCCTGGAATCAAAGTAAAGCTTTTGAAGTTCCTTCCGTGGCTGCTGAAACGGTGTGATTTGGAGGAGGCTGGTGTCCTGGTAAAGACTGTGATCTTTGTACATGAAGCGCAGAAACACGCTCGGGTCCCGGCGGAGCCTCGAAGGAGCCGCGTTGTGGACCAACCTACACAGAGGCTGTCCTTGTGGAGAGTTGCAAGTGTTGTGTGTGCACCCAGGATAACGGGAAACCACACTTTTTTTGTGACGACGTTAACGTTAGATATGAAAGAACCTGCGGCTTAAATTTTTCTGTGTGGTGGTGCTTCTTTCTCTCTTGTTTTTCGTGTCAATCGGATTTGAGAAATGTTGGAGGCTCGGCTCAATTCCTTGGTAAATCAACTTGCGTGTCCTACAATGGTACCAAACTTTGCGTGAACAAACCCTCTAAATTTTGGGCGCAGTTGTATAAAATCCGTTGGAAATCTGTAATGGATTCAGTTAGTGGGTGAAAGCTGCAAAATATCAGTTATTGACAGGTTTTATTTCCCATCCCCCTGTGCAAATTGTAATTATTGGAACCAAAGTTTGCAAGCAGGAAGACATTGAAGTCTATCCCTCCAAAAGCAAAGGAGAGGAATAAACGTGTTGCCTGATGAAGCTCAGGACACTGGGTCGTGATTTGAAATTTCTGTTTAAACGTGGGCATCTCTTCACACACGGGAAGAGTCTAGATGAAGCTCCTTCGCTTCACTGGATGAATCCCCGACGTGGGCGCGGACGGTACCGGGTGGGGGAAGCCTAGAGTGCTGCACCATATCTATATTTGATAAAACATTCACAAGAATCACAAACAGGGACGTCCGGCTGGTTCGGTGGGTGGACTGTGCGGCTCTGGATCTCCGGGTCCTGGGTTGGAGCCCCATGTGGGGCATAGAGATTACTTAAAAATACAATAAAGATAAAAATGTTAAGAAGAGACAAGACTAAAGATGATGTATTTGACATAGTTTGTCATGAAAAACTACATCAAAACAAAGTGCCCTGAATATGGAGGCAAAAGGCAGTGTCTATGACCACGTTTCTGAGATCTTTATACATTTCAGTACAAAAGTATTAGGATTGGAAGGGCTGTCTATTTAACAGAATTTATTCTGAGCTTACCAGGACCTCTATTCCTGTGGAGGTCGTATTTTCTAAATTAAAAAGATCATGCCCTATCGAGAAGAGGCAGTTTGCATGTTAACAATTTAAAAATGCAATTCAAGGACCATTACATGCAATTATAGGAAAAACGTAAAATAATCAAAATACATTCCCCTGAAAAATACCACTGGCGCTCGAGTGAAGACGTACATATAGGAAGCGAAATGACCACAGCATGTAAACGTGCACCAAGAAGAATAATTTTATGTTCACGTTTTCACGTTTAGATAATAAAATAATTACAACATTTTGCTTTAACGTACATAGGTATATTTTCATTCTTAACATTGAAGAACAGCTTCTGAATAAAACTATTTTAGGCCCACCAACATAATGAAACTAATTTACTGGTCAATGAACCTATCATTTGAATCACACACATGAACATATATGTGTATAACATCGAACATATACGTGTCCATAATTTAAATTTCAGTAGCACCGTGAGGCCAAGGCTACCGTGCTGTAAGGGCAGGTGGGGGCTGCAGAAGCGAAGCCACTTACCGGGGCACCTGGGGGGCTCCGTTGGTTGGGCATCTGCCTTCGGCTCAGGTCATGATCCTGGGGTCCTGGGATTGAGTCCCATGCAGGGAGCCCGCTTCTCCCTCTGCCTCTGTCTCTCTCTCTCAAATAAATAAATAAAATCCTAAAAAAAAGAGAGAGAGAAGCCACTTACTGAAAACTACGTGACCAGCAAGTGGAGCAGTATTTTGTTGCATGTGTGTTTTTTTAAAGATTTTATTTATTTAAGAGAGAGTGAGAGAGAGTGTGTGAACGGTGGGAGGGGCAGAGGGAGAGAATCTCAAGCAGACTCCCCACTGAGCGAGGAACCCCATGCGGGGCTCGATCCCACCGCCCCGAGATCACGACCTGAGCCGAAATCAAGAATTGGACACTCAACAGCCTGAGCCACCCAGGCGCCCCCGTGTTGTGTGTGTGTGTGTGTGTGTGTGTGTGTGTGTGTGTGTTTCTGTATTATTGTCAAATCTTTTAAAATGTATCATTGATAAAATTTTTGCGAATCTAACTTTACACCTGGGGAACAATAGCTGCTCGAGTCTGGGGTGCTCTGCCGTACAGCACGGCGCCCACGGATAACGATACGGCTCCGCGCATCCAAATTTGTTAAGAGAGTAGATCTCCTAAGTGTTCTTACCAAAACCAAAAGCCAAACCAAAACAAACCCAAAACAGAACATATGACAGACAAACACACAAAAGTCCCATAGGGACTCGGAGGAGCCGAGGATTGGATTGGTTGGATTTCCCCAGGGCCTTGCCGGTGGTGATGGCCTCCCAGGTGTCTGCGCGCCCACACTCACCACGCGCTCACCTGACGGGCTGCTTTTATACTGATGTAGCTAAAGAGCCCCCTTCTTTTCTCTACCCTCCCCATGTTTCTGTCATTTCCCCCCTTATTTCTTTTCCTTTGTTGCTGTTTCTAAGTTAGATATTGAGTAAACTAAAAATATTTATCAATTATCTGCAGAGGACGCAGACAAGTCCTGCACCCTGGCCACGGCCGTGACCTTAGGAGATGCCGTGTTACCTTGGCAGCCTTGGGGGGGCCCTCGCCTCCGTCTGCTGCATCCCCTGGAAGCGCCCTCTGCCCCGGGGTTTTGTAGCAACGGTTCTCCTGTTTTGCTCTTAAGTGGTAACACAAGCCTGTGTCTGTCTACAGGGGTTCACATGGTTTTGCACATTTTGGATGGTACGTACGTGGAGCAGAAGGGCTGTCGTGGTGTTGGACCCACCCCGCGCTCCCGAGGGCCACCATTCTGTGGTGCCCGTGGTTCCTCCATCCTCCCTCGGGAGCAGGTCCCGCCCGGGGACATAGTGGCTACCGTGCCCTTTCTCCTACCCACCGGCCCTCTGGCCGACTCTAGCTTTGCTTTTGGTTTCATACTGGGAACCGGGCATCCTGGTCACTTGTGGGAGAGTCCCCACAGGATACACCCCTGGGTGTCACTGTGACCTAGGTGAGGGTCTTCAAGGTCACCGGATAAGGCCAACTGCAGAGCGGAGACGCTGTTCCATGTCCTACCCGACACTTGGTATCGTCAGATCCTTGCATTTCTTTTTTGTTTCCTTGGTGTGAAATGACATATTGTGGCTGTTTTGACTTAGGGTCTCATGATTTTTGTTTTAAAGATTTTATTTATTAGAAAGAATGAGAGAGAGAGAGAGAGAGCGAGCATGAGAGCAGGGAGGGTCAGAGGGAGAAGCAGACTCTCCGCCGAGCAGGGAGCCCGATGTGGGGCTCGATCCTAAGACTCCAGGGGTCATGACCTGAGCCGAAGGCAGTCGCTTAACCAACTGAGCCACCCAGGCGCCCCGGGTCTCATGATTTTTTAATGAAGCCACATTTTTTCCCCAAATGTTCAGTGTCCAATTTGACACTCCCCGCCCTCCCCTGGAGGCCCCAGTGGCTCCTCAGCTGTCTAACAAATTTACATCCAGCATTAAGGGACACCTTTTGTTCCAACTCATCTCTCCCTCCCGTCCTTAACTCATGCACCAGAAAGTGGCCATTCCCCATGTGCCGTGTTATTTTTGCCCGCCTACCCTATGCCTGTGTTGCTTGCTCTCCCAGAAACCCCCTTCCTGAATGCATCCCTCACGTCTCATTTCAAGGACCACCTCCTCCAGGAAGCCTTCCTCGAATGCGCTCTTGGTTTTCCTCCTCCTAAGTCTTGATCTTAGTCGGCTCAGGCCTCCGTAACAAGACGCCACAGGCTGGGGGTTGGGGGGGGCTTTAAATAGCAGACACTTCTCACGATTCTGGAGGCAGAAGTCCCAGACCCAAGCCCAGCTGGTTCTGTTCCTGGTGCAAGCTCTCTTCCTGGCTTACAGGTGGCCCCCTTCTTGCTGCCTCTTCACATGGCGAGAGAGAGAGGCAGAGAAAGCTCCCGTATATCTTCTCACAAGGACAGTGATCCTATCGGATCAGGGCCTCACCCTCATGACCTCATTTAACCCGAATTGCCCCCTTAAAGGCCCCTCTCCACATGCAGCCATTCAGGGGGTGAATGCTTCAGCGCCTGGACCTGAGAGGACACAGACATGCAGCTGGTGCTCGCCTGGACCCCGGCCCTCTGGACTCAGCTCCCCGGGGGCAGGCCCGTCTGATTCATCCCGGACCCCGAGGGGCTTCCCAGCAGGTGCAGGGCCATTATTCCCACGTCCAGGTGACTCTACAGAGCCAAGTTCGCTCTGACGCTCTGAGTCACCACTGGCCCTTTAGGTGCAACCAGCCTAGCTCATCAGGGTGCCAGACAGGACGGGACCCGGGGCCAGTGACCTCCAGCACCAGTGGTCAGCAGCTGGGGCCGTGGATCTGCTGGGCTGCTGGGATCGCCGCTCCCTGAGCTCATCACCCTGATTCCTGGATCCTCAGCAGGCTCTTGGGGGCTGTGTCCACCTTTTCTCTGTGCTTCCCAGCTTGGGCCATCCCTGCTGGGCTCCCACGAGGACAGAAACCATGTTACCATTGTTCACGGTTGTCTTCAGATGACCGCCCAGCGCCAGGGACACAGGGGGCTCAAGTAGCAGGTGCTGCAAAGATTTACAGAAACCTCTGTGACCTTGGCGAGTGAGAGACGAGGAAGATGCACTTGCCCCGCCCACCTCCACATGCAGCAGTGCGCCTGGGACCCAGCTGGCCGTCACAGAGGGGCCGACCTTGATAGACCCTGAAGGAAGCCGCTGGCTGGGTGGAGGTGATGAAGCCTGGGGAGTGGGGAGCCGAACGCCGTCGCCGTGCCTCCTGGTGGAGGAGCTGGGGTGGGGCAGTGCATGCTGGGCCCCTTCTCAGCCCCGGGAGCCTTGCCTGCACTTGACACCGGGCGCCTTTGTGGGCGTAGGGGGAGTCCCGGAACCGCCCGGCCTCCTCGCCTCCTCACCCCTGCCTGTGCGGATGGAAGGACTTGTGCTGGCGATCCCCCGCATGCAGCCCTCCAGAGAGGGCACGCGGCACGCACAGCCCCGGGGCTGGGGAGAAGAGACATTTTATCATGCCCCTTCCGTGCCGGCTCACATCTTGTTGAAAAATTCTAGTCGCCTCAGAAGACTCATTCCCATTTGTGGTGCAAATGACGCCTGTCCTCGAGGGGGGACGGATGGGCGGGCAGCGGTGCAGAGCCATGTTTCAGGGGACGGCGCTGGCCTCGGCAGGGCCTATGGCCTTGCACACGGGAGGGGCCTCCTGGGGGGAGCAGGAGCTTAGAGTCCTGCAAAGCACCCCCACGCCCCAAGGTTGCACCAACTTGTGACAAGGACGGAGCCCTGAGGTGGCTGGTGAGTGGGGAGCACGGCCTGGCCCCAGCTCAGGCGACAGGCACATGGTCCTCCCGTGCAGGGAGAGGAGCCTGCAGGGGCCCGAGGTGGCTCAGCCCGCAGGTGTGGCCAGCCGTCCGTGCTGGTGGGCCCCTGGACTGGCTGAGCATCGGAGTCACCTGGGGCACTTGACGGAGATGCAGCTTCCCCGGCCTGTCCCTGGGAGTCTGATTCTCGGGCTGGGCGGGGCCAGGGTCTTGGCTTGCTCCTCCTCCCCGAGCTCAGGGCCCTGGCATCCGGGGGCGACCTGACCCGTCCTCTGCACTGCCCAGCCCCCCGGCCCCAGGAAGGTTAGTTGTCCCTTGCCTGGGTGCCCGTGGCCCTTATCTCTCCCCTGTAGAGCCTTGCTTGTCAGGTTGTGTGTGTGTGTGTGTGTGTGTGTGTGTGTGTGGATGCACCTGTGTCTCTCAAGGGCCCTCTTGCCTGGTCCCGCAGAGGCTAGCAGGGACTCCTGGCCTGCAGCGTGGGGGCCGCACTCCATCTGAATCCCCAGTCTGAGCCGAGTCCAGATCAGGCTTGCGTATTTCTGCCGGTTTCTGTGCCTTGGTGGCTCTGTGCTTCCAGCGACCACACTTTGTGCTTAGATGCCACCGGAGCTCCTTGAGCCCCGGGTCCGAGCCCGCCGCCGGTTCCGGAAGCTCCCCCGGCCAGGCGTTCATGAGGGCTCTGACGCCGGGTCCCGGCTGGGGCTGTGGGGTGGCCAGCTGGCTCATCCCGTGGTGCCGCTGGGGCAGGAGTGTGGCTCGTTCTCGGCGCTGCGAGCCTGGCCGCTGCCCCGACTCTCATGCACACAGACGCAGAGGGACTCCGGTGACTGGATCTGCTCCCTGTGGACCCACTGCCCCCGCTCCCGGCCCAGGCTCTGGCACCAGGCAGGCGCAGGGGTGCTAGGGGTGTCCTGCGGCCACGATGGCCCCCCCCCATGAGGGTCCTGCCGCCGCGGAGAGCAGCCTGTGAGCAGAGCCTTGCTGGTCACAGAGAGGGACCAAGAAGAGGCTTTGGGAGGGCAAAGGCCACAGGGATGAGGACGCCCAGTAAAGTCCCTGGAGAGTCTCCCTGAGTGACGGCACCCGCGTCAGGTTGGTGCATGGCCTGGCGCTTCCTTCTGCAGCCGTGTGGCTGAGGTGTCGGTGGTGCTCAGAGCCACGTGGGTGCGCGTTCATGAGGCACGGCAGACATTTCAAAGTGAATCTCACGTAGTATGGATATTTGTGTAGCAGAACTTTCGTTCCAGTGGGATGTGGTGTGTGCACATGTGTGTATGTGTGTAGATACATGTGCGTATGTGTGTATGCGTGTAGATACACGTGTGTATGCGTGTAGATCCGTGTGTGGTGCGTGTAGATCCGTGTGTGGTGTGTGTATGCGTGTAAATATGTGTGTATGCGTGTAGATCCGTGTGTGGTGCGTGTAGATCCGTGTGTGGTGTGTGTATGCGTGTAAATATGTGTGTATGCGTGTAGATACGCGTGTGTGGTGTGTGTATGCGTGTAGACACGTGCGTGGCATGTGTATGCATGTAGACACGTGTGTGCGGTGTGTGTATGCGTGCGGACACGTGTGTGCAGTGTGTATGCGTGCAGACACGTGTGTGTGGCGTGTGTATCCTTGTAGACACGTGTGTGTGGTGTGTGTATGTGTGTAGATGCGTGTGTGGCGTGTATGCGCGTAGACACGCGTGTGGCATGTGTATGCGTGTAGGCACGTGCGTGGCATGTGTATGCATGTAGATGTGTGTGGCGTGTGTATGCGTGTAGATATGTGTGTGTGGTGTGTGGATCCATGTGTGCATGTGTGTACGTGTGTGGACATGTGTATGTATGTGTGTAGATGTGCATGTGTGTGTGTATTGGGCTGTGACACAAAATTCTGTTTCACAGTGAGGGTGATTGTTAATGTCCTGTTACCACTGTGACGTGTGACCACAAATGTCGTCTTCCGGTCTCTTGGTCAGAGGTCTGCAGCGAGTCTCACTGGATTAGAGCCAAGGTGGGGATGGGGCTTTCCAGAGACTCTGGGCACCTCGGAGGGGGGCGCAGACCAGCCAGAGTCAGCAGGGCCACCCCTGCCCACCTGCCAACGCTGAGCAACCAACACGCACTGTTCACAGCCTACTGGGTCTTGGGGTGCCTTGGCTTTAACAGAAGCGGCTATACATTCCCCTTTCCTACTTGTCTTTATGTCTTGAAACTGAGAAGATGGGGCGCCTGGGTGGCACAGTCGGTTGAGCCTCCGACTCTTGATTTCTGCTCAGATTGTGATCTCAGGGTCGTGAGATCAAGCCCCGCATCAGTCTCGGTGCTCAGCATGGCGTCTGCTTGAGATGCTGTCTCCCTCTCCTTCTGCTCCTTCCCCTGCTCGCACGCTCGTACTCTGTCTCTCTAAAATAAATAAACAAAATCTTTAAACTGAGAAGATACTGTACTCACAGTCTTTTAGATTCAACTGTGTGAGATGCCCTTCCAAGCGCTGCCGAGAGCCCCGCTCTCCATCCGGGCACTGCCGGGCTAGACTTGGGGACTCTGGTGGCTAGGCCCCCCCATCTCCTTGCCCTCAGCATGTGTTGGGTTCACCAAGTGGCTGCGAAGTCAGTGAGCCGTGGGCCTGAGCAACTCATTTTCACTTCTAATTTAATTATTGATTGATTCTACCTTCATGGCAAAAGGGTCTCATGAAGTGCAATTACCTCCTTGTACCCAAGCATTTTGAGTGTCTAATGATCACCTCCAACACGGGCAAGCATCCATCCTGCTTTTAATTAACCTAATCTGTGAGAGATGAGCCAGCCTGCTCCCGCCCCGATGACGGACTTCAGCCACACCTGGGGGCCAGAGCGCTCCGCTCCCCGAGCACAGGCCGCGGGGATCGGGACCCCGCGTGGCCCTCAGGAGCCACAGTAACATCCTGCAATCGAGACCCCACATGGACAGGTCAGCTTGATTGTCCTGCCCCCGTCCCTTTGGAAATGCAGCCTGTCGTCTTCACAAATGTGCGGCACTCAGGGAGTTCTCGAGGCCCCCCAACTCACAAGCCAGGGGACCCGTCGTGTGGCATTAAGAGTCAGGGCTGAGGCACAAAGAGGCCCGGGTCAGGAGCACAGGCTTGGGGGCAGAGGGGAATGTCTTGCTGTGTTGTCCAGGGTGAATACCCCCAAATCCAGTCTGTCCTTTCAGTAGCAAAACTTGATTACTGAAACTAAGGTGGTCAACAAAGGGGATATAAGTGATCTTCTGGGAATGCAGCTGAGATTTTGTTGCCAAATGAATTATGAAAAATCTGTCCAATTTTTGAGCTCATTGGATGTTGGAATCTGGGGGTTCCCCTTGGCCCCTTGGATCACCCCTAGATTATCCTGGATCGATCACCCATGTGGGCTCAATGTAAACACAAGGACCGTCGTTAAAAGGAGGCAGGAGGGTCCGAGGCAGAGGGAGAGATGACCATGGAAGCACAGGTCAAAATTAGGTGGGGTCTCAAACCAAGGAAAGTGGGTGACCCCAGGAGCTCGAAACGGCAAGGAAATGGCCTTGTCCTGAGCCTCCAGAAGGAACGTGCGCCCTGCCGACCCACTTTGGACTTCTGGCCCCAGAGCCATAGGATAAGAAATCTGTGTCTGAGCCACAGAAGATTGATGAAGGGACATCCAGCCAGAACCATGTCCAGGTGAGGCTGGGGGCGCTGAATCTGAGTGGAACGGGGGGGTCAGCCAGACTACCCAGGGCCATGGGCAAGTCACGTGCTGCCCCAGCCTGGGTTCTCACCTACGATGGGGGCTGATGGCTCAGGGCTGCGGCAAGGCTACAAGGGAATGGGAATGTTGCAGTAACTTTCCAAGAACTGGGCATTGTCACCTCCAGGTTGCTGGCTGGGACAAGGGCTTGGCGGGGGCCCAAAGGGCCAGGCTTCCATCTGCTGGAGTTCCTGGAGTTCTAGCACCTTCTGCTGCTGCCGGGCCTTAGCCCTGCTCTGGCTGGCCTGGAGGGAGACCCAGCACCTCCTCCGCGCTGGGGGCCCTGCTCTGTTCTGCCCCCTGTCGGTTCTCAGGAGGGGTGGCCAGGAGCCTTTCCTGCTCCGCCGGATTGCGTGGCTCCCTCCCCAGGGTCACTCTCACCGTGACTCGGTCGGGCCTGTCCACTGCTGCCCCTCTCACCCAGGGGCTTGCTGTCCAGGATGCTGCGCTGTCTGCCCAGCCCGGGTAGTTCTTTCCTTCTGGAGCCAGAGGCCCTAGATCCATCCTGGTTCATCATCATGGCCCTCACCCATGCTTGTCCCATTCTCGTGGGCTGTCAGCTCCTCGGGGACTGGGCTCAGCTGTCTGAGCTGTGCTCACATCTCCTGCACAAGGTGGGTGCTCCATGAATATCTACGGAGTGGCTGAATGAGCGTATTCTTGGACTCGCCTGTCCCTCTTGTTAAAATCTCCTTGATCGCCCGAGGGCTGGATGAGGGGCTCCCATTGCTCCCTGCACCATAGCCCCCTTGGCAAAGAGCGCTCGCCTGGAGGATCTCGGCCGCTTTGCGCACTGTTGTTGCGTCCCCTGCGGCGAGCGTGTAGTAGGAGTGATGGGTGCATGTGTTGGGTAAGTCATGGCTTATTTCATTGGTTAGTATTGCTCTGGGCCAGGGGCTGCGTACATGCCTGGGACACGGCCGTGACCCAAACACCGGCTCTTGAGGTCCCGCTTCTCTGATGGGTGGACAGGTTGCTCCTGCCCGCCTGGCCACCGTGGGGCCTCTGCTGGTGCACGGCATCAGCAGACGTGACCCAAATATGGACAGAACTTCTGTTTTATCACTCTGTCTCGTTGTAAAAAGCTACCTTTTGATATATTTCCACTGGCTAAAGATTTAAGATAAAATTAGTCTGCCAGCTCCAAGTCTGGGTGACTGTCAAGTTGTAAATAATGGACAGTGGCAAGTGGCAGGGGCTGATTTGCCAGGGGTGGACGGGCTCTGCTGCCATCCCGGCTCCGCCATCCGAAAACCCCGGGGCCAGTGCGACGGCCCCTAGGCCGCCCAGGCGCTGGCCTCCTTCCCCTGTGTCTGGAGGACGCGGACGGACGGAACTTGCCCCGCATGCCTGAGCCTGCAGTACCGCCCCGCCGCCCAGAACCCGCCCCGCGGCGCCCACGGCGGCCAGCAGGAGCCCGGCCGTCTCCGTCCACTTTTCTCCCCCGATGGCTTCTGTCTGTCTTTGAAGTTGGCAGACTTTTGATTTCCACTTTGCGACTCCGCCAAGGAATGGGCCAAACGGGCAAATTCCAGCATCCCCTTTTTACAGTTTTTCTAACCAAACCCTTAAAGGGAATGCTAACTTGAGGTGTCCTCATGATCGTGCTGGGATGTTGGATGAAAGGGAGGAAAAGCTCTTGGAGATGGGCCCCGGGGAGATGCATAGGCTCTCCTGAACTGAGTCCTGGCTGGAAGGCCCACGCCACCTGGGCGTCAGTTTCCCCATCTGTCGAAGTTGGTGGTGGGCGAGAAGACCCTGAAGGCCCTTCCTGCCCTACCTTCTACAGTTTGTGGCTCCAGGAAGGAGTGGTCGGGCAAAGCTGAGTCTGACCGTGTTGTAACAGGGCTACAGGCCCGTCCAGGGACGGTCCTGCCTTCGGCGGGAGGAAGTGAGCAGCCGAGTGTTGGCAGTTCCTCCTGCTCTGGCCCAGTGGGCCTCCAGGGACTGAGCCTTAGAAGGCCCAGGCGGGCTTGGGCCAACCGGGCTGAGGGCTTTCCTTTGTGCATTTGTGTCCAAACTGACCTCGGTCGGAGGACCTAGCCTCCAAGGAGTCGCCCCTCCCTGCTGGCCGGGAGGGCTCTGTGGCCCCTGGGCCCAGGTGGCCGGGGTGGAGGTGGGAGCGGGGACCCAGGTCGGAGCCTCCTGGAGGCCCGTCTTTCTGTGCCGAGGGCATCGTTTGTGGCAGGTACATCGACGTGTGCGGGACCACTAGTTCCGGTCCCCTCTACACGTCGTCAGGGAGCTTTACAAAAACCAGTCCCCAAGAATTCTAGGTCCACTTCTTCTGGATCAAAACACCTGCGTTTGGGTCTGGACGTCCAAGGCTTTCTTATCTTCTGTCAGGGGCTTGGAGCCATGCACAGGCTGGCCCAGC
Source organism: Zalophus californianus (assembly GCF_009762305.2). Classification (NCBI taxonomy): domain Eukaryota; kingdom Metazoa; phylum Chordata; class Mammalia; order Carnivora; family Otariidae; genus Zalophus; species Zalophus californianus. The sequence goes on along the minus strand of NC_045603.1, from coordinate 2,919,087 downwards.
TCGTCTTGTCCATCACTGGGGCACCGGTCATGCTGAGTTAGCTGAGAATTTGCCTCCCTCACGCTGCGACCTGGCACCGGGGACATGGAGCTGGGAGGCCTCCTGGGGTCATAGGTAAGCCCCCCAGCAGCTGTAATGTGGTGTGATGTGCCCGCGATGGAGGAGCACAATGGGAAGACGGGCATCTGGGGGTCGGCGGAGACTCCTCCCCTGCACTCGGGCTCCTCGGCGCCCTGCTCTCGACTAGGCCTCAGCCTCGGCCTCGACCTGAAAGAACTGCAGACTCAGCGTAAATCACTGTCTCTCCCCCGGGAGACTTGAATGAGCACAGGCATTGAAGAGCAGCTCAAGGCCCCTTCAGGGCCTGCCCGTGCAAGCGGGCCACAGCCAGGAGAACTCACGGTTTGTTCCGGCCAACACACAGGCTGCGTGGGCAGGTAGGAGCCTAACCTGGATGAGGGCTGCTCAGCAGACCCCGCTGGGCTCCGCATGGACCGCCCTTCCCAGCCTCCCTGCCCTCATCCTCCCCTTGAAACGCAGGTCCCCTCTGTACCTGCGGATGGTGAGCTCGGTGTACGCCCGACTCTCCCCTCCACTGCAACCCGTGGGGTAAAGGCTGCTGCACTGCCTTTGTCTAGCGCCGGGCACTGTTTGCCTGTGACGGGGGCCGGGCAGCCTCTTAGAGGAGGGGCTGGGGCTGTGGGTCCTCGCAGTGGAGGCTCCGTCTCTGACTCCCTGTTGGAGCATGGGCTTTTCCTGGGCCGCAAAGCCCCGCCTCCTCAGCTTGGTGAGCCCGCCCCTTTCCTAGACCAGCCTGTGGTTTCTGTCTTCCAAGGTCGGGGAGGTTTTCAAGGTCAGTGGGCTCCACTTCCGTCCAGGTCTTCAGAACCCTCGTGGTCACCGTGGATTTCTTCATGACTGTCTTGTTTTGTTTTGTTTTTCCCTCCCCGTATGAAGACACACGGTGCAATGTCTCTCCCAAGCCCACGTGGTCTTGCGACCCCAGCCTTTTCCCAAGAAAGCATCTTTAGAGATGCCCAGGATGTCTGTTGTCCAGCCCCTTTTTCCCTTCTGGCAGCAGACTCTCTTCCTTGGGGACCCATGATTCTTGGTTCTGACGGTTCAGGTGTGGCCGACGCCACGCCACCTCCCCTTCCAGGACCAGCAAGACTCCCAGTGCCGGCCCATCAGAGCCCACCGTGACTGGCTCAGAGAAGGGCACTTAACTTCAGGCTGGCCAATCAGAGTCTGCCCTGGGACCTTCTTCTGGAGTGATTAGAAAAGAGGCACTTAAAAAAATTTTAATGTTCTCACCATTTATGGAGAACCTGCTGTGTGCCGGGCATTGGGCTACGTGTTTACCTACCTTGTTTATAAGCCTTCCAAGTATGCCGAGATGTGATTCAAGGCTGCCTGCCTCTACATGGCTTTTAGGCCCACTTAGCAACTAGTACTGCACACCAGGGTGACAGGGAAAGGTCAGCGACACGTGCATCAACGTCTTCAGTAGCTGTATCCGGAATCTTAAAAACCCTCAAGGCCATTTCTAGGTATTGACCCTAAGAAAAGCACTGGAGGTCGGCACGGAGACGTCGGAAGCATGCGGCGTGTTCATGAGCTGTGTGAGTGAGGCGCTAGACCCCTGAGCGTCCTATAATGAGCTCATGATGAGGTAAATCACGGAGCCAAAGGTGCTTACAATGAGTCTGTAATAACACGGGGAAACGTCTAGCATATTAAATGAGAAAACCAACAAGGTAAAAAGGGATATCTGGACGCTGATCTCAACCACACAAAATTACAGATGGAAAGATAGACATGTCTTTTTTTTTTTTTTTTTTTAAATGCTGAACTCTGCCAATGTTTCTGCCGGGGTTTTGTTTCAGGAGTGAGACAGATCCTTGCTTTGTATTGTCAGATTCCACTTTTTCCAAAATGGGCAAGTCTCGTGTTTGGAGTCAGTACAAAGGGAAATGTGTTATTAAAAATTCTGGTAAGGAAAATGTCAACAGGATTTTCATTCTCGGTGGAGCTCATAGTGTTCAACCGCCCAGGCCAGAGCCGGATAAACAGTGAAGACAGTCCGCACCGAAGCCAGGCTTTTGGTTTATAATGTGCTTTCCTATATATGACCTTGTCTGGGAAACAGATGACCTCTGCGTGGTTTATGGGGCAAATTCTTTCTTTCAACTTAATTTTAATCTTACTCATTTCTGCCTTAGATACCACACATAAAAAAGAATGCATAAAATATAAATACGGTTTACAGAAAAGTAGTATGATAAACACCTACACACCTACCCCTTGGAGGAGAGGTGGACTATTCCAGTACCTTGGAGCCTCTGTGTGCTCCTTGCCAATTCTGTCTTCCTCCCTTCCTGACTCACCCCGGCCCGCCTCTAACATTTGTGGGGCTCGAAGCAATGATAGAAACACAGCCCCACATACCATATGTCAAAATATTTATAAATTATAAATCAAGTTAACGAACTGCTAAATAAAAAATGTTCCAGCCTCCTGCTTTGACAAATATACCTTCATAATAACAAAATTGAAAAAAATCTATAAAATTATGGGTTATATTTTGCTAACTGAAAGCTGGCAAAATATCAAAGAGAAGTGCATTTAATTATATAATCGCATATGCCTGGGTGTTCTGTTGATGGGCCAATAATGCCTGGATGAGTAATAAAACAAAAACATGCATAATTTATAAATTATCGTATGTTTATTCTATAAAATTTATTTTCTTGCCTTCATTTCAGCAATATCACTAATTATATTGTTATAATTAAGATTTTCACATAATTTGTGTCGTATTGACAGTAGTGACAAATTAGACACCCTTTCTTGAGTTACTGTAGTTCTTAGATAGTTTCTAAAAATTAATTTCAGTTTGGAGAAACTTTGATCTGCCAAGGCCCTAGCAGCTGGGATTGTCAATAAAATTTTATTTTTTAGAGCAGGGGGAGGGGCAGAGGGAGAGAATCTCAAGCAGATCGTGGAGCCCGACGTGGGGGCTCGATCTCACAACCCTGAGATCATGACCTGAGTCGAAACCAAGAGTCGGACGTTCAAATGACGCCTGAGCCACCCAGGCGCCCCTGCCAATAAAATTCTTAAAGTAATACACTGATTTGGAAATTAACCAAATTTCTGTGAAATTTTGCTTATAATGTTTTATCATCGTAATGGGGGTGGGTGTTACATGTTCTCATTCACAGAAGGAAAATCATATGGTATTTAATTTCACCGGAGACAGTCACCATCACACTTCACAGAGAGTGGATACCGTGCATTGTTACATGGAATTCTCCCGCAGCTACAAATGCATGAAGGTCCGAGGAGTGACCTAATGTTGCAGATGGTCCCCAGCTTTTGTAACTCGTGCAGGCACTTTGCCGCCCTGAGGACCTTTGGGACCACGGAGCGCTGCCCAAGGCCAAGTGGGACAATGGACCCTCAGCACCGCGGGGGAAGGGGGCCTGACGAGCAACGCAGTCTAGATGGATAAAACGGTTGTGCGAGAATCTGCTACGTCCGTGCCTCGAGGGGAAGAATTTGACAAGTACTAAGGCTTTTCTCGAACCTGGTGCTGGCTCCTGAGGTCAGCGTGTGCCTGTAACAGAGTTGGTGGCACAACCACTAACTGGGGCGCAGAGGGAGAGGGGCAGGACGCACGTCCCTGGCTGCTTGGGGCACTGGTCTTGCTGGGCGCAGGTTGCGGGCTGGGTGGGAGGGTGGCACCCAGGGATTCTTTAATGGTTGGCTTTGGGGGAAGTTTAGAGTATCTGGGGTCTAGTGGAGGGAGCCCATGGCTCTGGAGGCAGGAGCCTGACTTGTCTCAGTCTTTCCTGAGCGTTGCTGGATGGTTCAGGAGGGTCCGCTGTGCAGAGCTGATGACCTGCGGGCCAGCACGGTGTGATGCGTGAGCAAGGGCGTATGGTGCCACCAGACAGTTCTGGACAAGACAAGCCAACAGCCTCCTGTCTCACTATCTGGCTTCAGCTCCCCCAGGGGTTTGCAAGTTCCTCTCGGGGAGATCAGTGGGCACGATCTGTCTGGAGAGCCCAGGGTTCCCCACATTCACGGCATCTGGAACCGCTGCGGGGTGGCCCATTGTTGTCTCATGGTTTCAGAACTGCAGGGAGGGCGATGAGTCTGGAGGGGAAACAGGGCTCCTTCCGTACGTGGCCAAGCCCAGCACGGGTCACCACTCCGGCCGGTGTCACCAGAGCCCCTGTCCTCGCATTAGCGGACGGCAGGAAAGCAGCGAGCCCCTCGGTGCTGCCCATCCTAGCATGTCTGTCTCTCGGGTCACGCCATTCCAGCCTGTTCTATCCCCCCCATGCCCCATGCCCACCTCCCTTCACACCCCTCCGGGGGGTGGGGTGTCTCTGCGTTGATCCCCTGCTTCCCCTTCCTCTCCCCTTTTAAGCTTTAATTTTGGTGGCATCATCTCCTGGGACTTGCTTGAGGAATGGTGCAAGGAAGTTAAAGCATTGAGACCTTGTGTATCTGCAGATGTCATTATTTTACCCTCTTGCTTGACCAGTAGTTCTCATGGGTAACGAATTCCAGGTGGGAAGGATTTCTCCGGAGGATCTGGAAGCTTGCCTTTGCTACATTCTGGATTTCAGGCTTCCACGGAGGTGTGCTGACCCATTTTGCTTTCTGATTCCTTGTATGTTACCTGTTTCTTCCTGTTTCTGGAAGGAAGGCTGAAGACTCTCAGGCTCTGCAATTTCCCAGGGATGTGAGCTGCTGTGGACCCGCTCTCATCTGTTGCGCGGGGCACTAGGTGGCCTTTGCAATTTGTCCATGATCTTTCCTTCCTGGGAGATGTTTATGCCTTTTAAATGATATCCTCTCCTCCTCCATTTCTTTTTTGGAACTCCCGACTTTATTTCGCGGAGGTAACATTTTCTTTCTCTAAGGATATTAAGGGTGTTGTTGAGAAATCTCTTCTCCCTCTGTAGTCCTTGCGTGCTCCCTGTGGATCTTTTCTGGGTTTGGCTTCGGTGTCTGCATGCTGTGCTGGAGGCAGGTGATCTGCTAATCCTTGGCCCTCGGCTCAGAATAGGAATGGGGGCCTAAGGAGCATCTGGAAGTTCTGAGGGCAGGTGGGGCTGGTCAGGGCTGAGCCTCACTGCAGGGCAGTCCGGGTGGGCTGTGTTTCAGGGGACGTCCCCTGTTGGACTGGTCAGATTCCCTGGGGTGGCTCTTCCAGGCTCCTTTCCTCAGGAAGCAGGGCTGGTGGCCAGCCTCTTGGGCAGCGTGGGGATTTCTGCATTCAGAGTCCTGTGTTCGTGTCGCCCCAGAGCCCACGGCCAAAACCAAACACCCAACCCTGTCAGCTCTGCCAGGAGGGCCCCCTCCGGAATCTGTTTTCCTTTGTGAAGACTAAAGCTCCAACCTGCCGCGGGGGTGGCGTGCAGGTGTGCTGGGATGGGGGTTTGGCTGCTCTTCACACAGTTTTTGCTGAGTTCTCTTCGTTTTTGTCACCCTTCCCCTCATCTCTGGTTCCAGAGGTGCCTGGGTCCCTCGGTTGCTGGCTGTTGAGTGTCGTGGTTCCGGATTTTCAGCTGCAGGACTGGAACCTGCCTTCCTCAGGGCAGCTAAGCCGCTTACCCACCACAGCCGCTGCTGCGGCTTCAGCAGTTGGCTCTGGTGCCTCCTTTCTTGTTCTTTGGACCTTAGGACTTCTCTTGACTGGCGTTTTGGTGGAGTGTGGGAGGGAGACAAGTGCTTCCTTGCTCTTCGAAACTTCGGTTGCAGTCCACTTGTCCTCACTGAGAATACTGGCAAGGACGAAGCACGTCCAGAGCTTTGGTGGCCGGCCTCTCTGGGATGCAAAGACAGTCTGATGGACGATGCAAAGTGGAGCCAGCAGCTGGAGAAAGGAGACAGATTTCTAGCAAGCTGCTGGATCCAACCGCTCGTGAAGCCATGCAACATCTTCAATGTGCCAGAGATGGGAGCCAATGAATCCTGTGTTTGTGCTGGCTGTTGTTTATTTAGTCTAGTTTGGCCTGGAATTCTGCCACATACAACGGAATGAGCTCTGACCAGTACTTGAAGTCTTCTCTCAATTTTATCTGTCCGTATGCCCTTCTCTCCCTCTTCTCCCCCAGGGCACTTCAAACAACCCCTTCTCAGAGGGAAGGGGAAGTAGCACCCTGGCTCTAGTCTGTCTCCTGATGCCTCCGGACTCCGCTTTATTTTTCACAGCCCCCCCTCCAACCGAGCCAGAACCCCTCCAGAGATGCCACGCACTTTCAGAGACTTGCAAATGGTAGGAGAAGAGGGTAGAGCAGGGGGGCTGGCCATCTACCGCCCATGGTCTATTTTGTTAATAAAGTTTTATTGGAACCTTCCCATGTTCCTCCGATTGCATACTATCTCTACTCCTTTTACCCTATAATGGCAGAGCTGTGGCAGAAATAACGTGGCCCCAAAAGCATGAAATATTTACTACCTGGGCCTTTATGGAACGAGAGTGCCGATCCCTGGTGTAGAGTGGCTGGGCACACAGCAGACAGGCGTGGGTTCACGACTCGGCATGATCACACGTGCTGTGTGGCCTCAGGCAAGGGATGCAGCCTCTCTGAGCCATGGTCTCATTTGCTTGCTCATTTTAAGGAGGTACCTTCCTTGTGTGCGCCGAGAGGGTTCAGTCTTTTGGTAACAGTTCTGTAACCTGGCCGTCTGGTCTGGAGCCCCTCAGCCCGAGGGGCCAACCTCTTCTTTTGTCCCCAGTGAAGTTTCCAGGAACGCCTGCCCCACGTGGGCGGCACCTCTGCCTCAGTGTGTGTGACTCGTTTTCGGAGTAAATCGGTGGAAGCGCCCAGCTGGCCAGGCCTCCCGTGTCCCTCGCTGCGGGTTCCAGGCCCCCAGTGGGGATAAGATCCAGATCTTCTCCCGCGGCTTGCAGGCCTGGCCCCGCCCCAGGGCCCGGGCAGGTGTTTCCTCTCTGCGGGCTGAGGCCCGACCCGGACACCCCCGGGTGGGGCTGTTTGGGCAGCGGGGAGAGGGCTCTGCAGGGCTCTGCAGCCCGGGACCGCCAGCCTGCGGGACCAGCCAGCGCGGCGGGCTCTGAGCGGTACTCAGGCAGGACAGCCGACCCCAGGCGGTAAGGAAGTGGTGCAAACTGTGTCCCTGCTGGACCCCCACTGTCACCCTTTCTCTCCACTTCCCAGAGTGCTCAGAACTCGCAGCGTCCCCTCCTGCGTGCGCTGTGTGCCCAGTGAGAATGGCTTTCCGGGGAGACCAGGCCTTCAGGGTCCCCCGGTGGTGGCTCACGGGAGCTCAGGATCCCCACAGCTTTGCCACCGGCCATGGAAGGTCCTATATGCCTGGTGCCGTGACTCAGTGGCTGGGCCTCGGCCTGCGCAGGGTCCCCAGCGGCGTCTGCGTCCACCCCCCCCGGGCACCCGGGCACCCGGGCACGGCTGTCTATCAGAGGCGGCCTCCCAGGCCCGCAGCACGGCTCCCATTTACTAGCAGTTTTCCTGGCAGGTACCGTTCATTCTCTGTCGGCTTCCCCACCAGCCTCTCCGTGGTGCAGAACGGGGGCCTGACTGCACATGTAGTTACGCTTTGGTTATTCTTTGCTGTTGTTATCTTCCTGCGGCTTTAATTTTCTTATTCTTTTCTTCCAAATAAGACTGAAACCGGTTTAAGAAATTAGTCATTAAGGGAGTGGTGTCAGTGTTTGGTATTGGAGCCACCTAAAGTCAATTAGGGAGCAACAGAATTAATAATTCTCCCCAGGCTGAGATCAGGAAGTGGGAACCGAGAGACATGGGTCTCCTTAAGTCACGGCAGGGAAGAGTTGAGTTTCAAAGACCCCAGTGGCCCGGCCCCATAACACTATGTTATTAGCTTCCTGCTTAGTGGCCGTGGTAAATTTCAAGCCAACCTGTGAGCCGGCTGTGGGGGCGGGGGGGCTGGTGGTCCTCATGAGTGTGCTCCAAAGGGGAAAACAGCATCTGCAGGGAGCCCCCACTTGGGGTTTCTGCACCCCGACTGGGATCCCGAGACGTGTACACATCATGGGGCCTGGAAGGGTGATGAGCTATCCCGGGATTGGGATTCGGGAGTGGGGGGCATGCACCTCAGGCACGAAATGTAAGAGGGTCATAAAACTTACTCATCAGGATACATAATATTTCAATGCCATATCTTCCTAGGTGTTGGCGAGGATGTAGGGACGTTGGAAGCTCTGTGTGAACCTTTGTGCACGTTGGTGGGAATGGTGCAGCCGCTGTGGAAAACAGCACGGAGGTTCCTTAAAAAATTAAAAATAGAACTGCCCTATGATCCCGTAATCGCATGTATACACATTTCTCCAGAAGCATTGAAATCAGGATCTCAAAGAGATGTCTGCCCTGCTGCGTTCAGTAGCCATCTACGGGGGCCAAGATGTGAACCCACTTGTCCATCAGCAGACGGATGGGTGAAGGGGATGTGGTCTAGCCTGTGGTTAGGAATCCGGGGACCAAGCGTCAGTGCTGTTGTGGGATTAGGTGACGGGCAGGACGGTGGGAGGATGGTTAAGGCAAAGACGATATTGCTGGACCCTGGTACCAAGCCCGGCGCGCCTGGTCCTGGCTGGGACGACGGGCTGGGCTCAGAGCAGGCCTGCTGAGGGCGAGCTCGGGCTGTGGCCGACCTCCCAGGATGGTCCTGTCACCTCTCACAGAGCTGGGCACTTGGCCACAGCCCTGTGCCCCTGGGCGGCTGGGGGGGACACCGCAGGCGGCCGGCACCTGGCCTGGCACCGGGGGGAAGGTTAAGACCTCGGAGGCTGTTTACCTAAGTAGACAGGGAAGTGGCCTTGCAGAGGGCGGGGGGCTCCGTGTGTCTGCGCGGAGTGCGCTCTGGGCGGGCTCTAGGGGAGGGTGCCATGGGACACGGGGGCTGGGGATTGGCGTGTGGCTGGGGGAGATGCCGAGGAGTTCCTCCCTCCCCCCCCCTCCCTCCTCCCTCCCTCCTCCCTCCTCCCTCCTCCCTCCCTCCCTCCCCCCCTCCTCCCTCCCTCCCTCCTCCCTCCCTCCCTCCCTCCCTCCCTCCTCCCTCCCTCCCTCCTTCCCTCCCTCCCCCCTCCCTCCCTCCCTCCTCCCTCCCCCCCTCCTCCCTCCCTCCCTCCTCCCTTCCTCCCTCCCTCCCTCCGTCCTCCCTCCCTCCTCCCTCCTCCCTCCCTCCTCCCTCCCTCCCTCCTCCCTCCCTCCCTCCTTCCCTCCCTCCCCCCTCCCTCCCTCCCTCCCTCCTCCCTCCCTCCCTCTCTCTCGGTGGTTCCTTCTGCCTGTGTTAGGATCCCACCTCTATCCTGGGTCTCTCTGCGGTGTGCCCTGGGGAGGCCATGGGCAGTGCTCGTCCGCATGCCCTGGATTGTCATGGAGGCCCCACCCACGGACCAGGGGCAGAAATGTACCCTCCTGGAGTAACAGGAGGCCTCAGGAAGGTCTGACTCCCACCAGGGCTCCCAGGCCTTGGAGTGGGCATTGCCGAGGGCTGAGTCTGCGGTCTGCAGGGGGATGTGGGCGGCATGGGGGACCCACCTTCCCCTCTGAGCAGAGATTCTGAGGACTTAGCTTTTGAGGACTTTCTTTGGGACTTTTGTGGCGCACGGGGAACTCTTGCTTAGGGAGTAGCTTGTTTGACTCCTGTGAAGAAATGCTGGGAGCCCGGAAGGGTTCTGAGTGACAACCACCGTCTTTCTGCAATTGGCTGGGCTTCTGTCACCAGTCTCATTTGGGAAGGCTTTCTGGAAAGTGGCAAACGTCCGTGTAGGAGCGGGATACAGACACCTGCTGGAAGCATTAGGAAGATGCTTGTCCCATGAGCAGAGCAGGCCCCCCAAGGATTTGAACAAGCTAGTGGAACGCACCTACCAGGGTCTGGACTCCAAACCGACTTGGGCCACATTCCTCGCAGTTAAAGGGGGGCAGCTTCCTCTGGTCTTGGGGAGGGTGGGGGTGGCTTCCCTGAGCCTTGGTCCCCCGCGGCTGATTATGGAGAACTCGCTGTCTGCCGAGCATTGTGCCAAGTACTTTGCACAAAATACGGAGGCTTCATCGCCCTTATGTCACAGAGCTGGGGACTGAGGCTCAGAGGGGGGATCGTGCCTCATCCAAGGCACAGAGATGGTAAGTGTCACATCCAGGTCTCGAACCCATTTCTGTCTGACCATGAAACTCAGGCTCATCTACAACCGTTTTCTTTAGGACTCTAAGGCGGTATCCTGGATACAAATGAAACCCCAAACGTAGTCATATCTGTTGAAGCCACTGCTGTTCATGCATTCATTCAAAAATATTCAAGTGTATTCTGGAACGTTCAAGACAAGCCCCAGCCCTCAGTGGTGAGTCTGAGCAGGAGTCCAACCCCTGCTGGGTGGTCATGGTCCAGGTCTACTGCTTCCAGACTGTAGGGTGTCCTGCCGGCTTCTTAACCTCTTCTGCCTCAGTTTCTCCTCTGCCCGCGGGGCCAGGACGGCTTCTGTCTCATAGGAGGTGTGACCCCTAGACCACGTAGAACAGCCCTCGGTTACTCCTGGGGCTGGCAAGGATAAAATGCTAGCATGGTCGTTTGCCCTGCACAGAGCCCCACGTGATAAATCCCTCTCAGAATTCAGAACCACGAGGCAGCTCCCTGATCCTAAAAAATCAGCCAGCTTCCTTGTTCTTCCATATAACAGTTAAATACAAGGAAGTATTTCTCTTTTTGCCCTGACTGCCAGTAAGCTTAGACCTAGACCTTGGCAACCTCAAAGTGAGCCAAATTTTTTTTACAGTTTTTATTTCTTTACTCATCGACGGATTTTGATATTTTCAAAAGGCTTACATGAAGATCGCTCCCTGATACTCAGCCTCAAGCCCTTCTCAGAAGTCCTTGACTATGCACATCTGCAGGTCCTTCTTACACAGAAATGGGTAAATAACGTGCAATTATTCAAATTTTGGTAGTTTGCTGACCAGGCGGGATATGTGGGTGGCCCCTCGTCTGGCTGAGTGGAGCCTGCTGGAGATAGAGGGTTATGGCCCCGCTCACTGCCCCAGCCTCGCCTACGTTTTATCTGCATCTAAATCAACTTTGGAAGTATCTGAACTACCAGGAGGAAAGAAGAGACTTAAAAAGACAAAGTGTATTACAGGAAAGCAATGATTTCTCAGGCTATTTGTCACTTCAAGCGTAATACATTAACAGAGTGCTATAATGAGGGGAGCTACTAAAAAATGATTTATTGATACTTTAGACCTGTTAAAACAGGTTAATGTCAATACAATTAGCTCCTGGATCAAGGCAATCCTCTGCAGAGGGAAAGTTGATAAAATAGCATTAAAGGTCACTCCATCACAGGCGGGGGAGGGGCTGGGAGGACTTCAACCATGGGGAAGGGAGGAGAGAAATGCGTCTTCCCACCACCCGCCCCCAGCCCCTCCGCGGTCCCCCCAGGCCTGCGCCCCCAGGACCCCACAAGCCGGAGCCGGAGACTTTGGGCCAGCTCTGAGAAGTGGTCAGTTTATCTGGAAGGCACACCGGCTCTGCTATTTCATGGATGGATAACTCCTGAGTAACTTGGGAGAATACCGAGCAGTTGCTATGCTGGGAAGCGGGCAGGGAAGAGAGGCATGTCGCCAAGAGCCTTCTCAGCAAGGGGCAGCGCTCAGGAAGCCGGCACTGGGAGGATAGGTCAGGGCCTGGCTCAGGGCGATGCCCGACCTTCCGAGCCTGGCTTTTCCTTGGTCTGGTTGCGTGGCTGTGAGCGCGAGGTGGGCGGGCATCTGGTGAGGGGTGAGCCCTCGGCGTCCTCTGGCTGGTCATCGGGGTCTCACTGCCACTGTGAGAGTTGGGACCACCTCCCTATCCTCAGACAGGTGTTTAAAATGGTGGCTTGTCCTCGTAGGAACTCAGGTGGTGCTTCGGGGAGTGTGGGGAAATTTCCATCTGCCTCCCCCACGCTGCCCCGGGCCCCGCTCCTGCCCCTGAGGCTGTGGTCACTTCTCCTGGTTTTGGTGCATTTTCCAGAGGCAGCCTGTGTTGGGACACGCATGAAGCTCTGCACCCCGCATGCCGGCCTGTCCCTGGGCTTATGCCATAGGCGCCCACGACGCCCAGATCACGGTGGCTTTCCAGATCAGAGGCTGAACTCCTGCTGGCTGAAATCTGCTCCCGACCGGGCGTGGCAGCTGTGGGGATGGGTCTCCTTGTGGCAGCTCTGCTCACTCTTGACTGGCCACAGGGTCACACGGCCAGGTCCCATGTCACCAGGCGGGGGTGCGTGTTCTCTCCTGGGAGGTTCTTCAAATCACAGACAATAGGCAGGGGCCGGTAATCTCTGAGGGAAGGGTAGTAATCAGAAACGATGGAACATTCTACGGCAGCCATGTGCCCAGGAGATCTTTCAGGTCCATGCAGGGCTGTGACTCATTTATTCTGGGACTGCGTGGTGGCCCCTACGGGGATGTGAAAGGCATTTTGGATTCCCAGCAGCCTGAGACCATACCCCTGACCAGTGCGCCACTGGCCTCCTGAGATCCCCACTACATTCCAGATGGAGAGTTTTGATGCTGCTAAACCCATCTGCTCCAGAGTCTGTTCTGGCCAAGCTCTCGGGGTCAAGGTCTCTCGGCTTCTTGGAGCCTCTGCCCTGAAAGGGCTTTATGAGCCTGTGTCATGAGGCATCCATCCTACATGTGCTCCTAGGGTCCCGAGCCCGTTGGGCAGGGATTCTGACAATCACAAACAAGGCAGGCAGGCAGGCCTGGGCTAGGCAGGGGTGCCGGTGGGGCAGGCAGAGGGCAGCTCACTCCTGTGTCCCCTGCCCGATGCGCCCACCATGGAGGTGGGTGGGTCTCCAGGGTCAGGCGATGCCCTCTGTGAGGAACGGGTCCACACAAGGGGTGCCAGGCTGTTGCAGCCGGAATTCAGGTCCGGAGTGTTCACTGGCAGGTGGTAGGCCTGGCCCAGCACTGCTGTCCTGTTTTGGGACAAGTGCTGCATGCAGGGACCCTGTAGTCACACTCAGAGGTGCTGGAGGGGCTCGGGGTGCACACCCAGTCCCCGAACCAGCCCACGCCTGCAGATGGAGGAGGTCACAGAGCTGGGATGTCCAGCAAGGCAGGCTCGGGGGTGAGCTCCTCACTCCAGGCCAGGCCCAGACCCTGTTTCCTGAGCATGACCTGTGGCCGCAGGGAAGCTGCAGTGGGTACACAGCAACTTTCCCTTCTCTTCTTGAAAAATGAGCGTCAGGGATGGGCGGGGGTTTGTCTTCACCGCATGGTTTTCTGGGGCTTGGACTCCATCAGACACAGGTGTAAGGTTGGCTAAGGACAGATTATCCAACAATAATCTCATCCCATCTATTCTGGGCTCACCTGGGGGACCCAGGGAATTGGTGGGGTCCCCATCTGGGGTCAGCCATCAGGAGCCGTTGTACCCACTTGGAAGAGGAGGAGATGAAGCCCAGAGAGGAGGACGGGCTGTCCAAGGCAAGGCGGAGGAGGAGTGGGGTCTGGCAGGTCTCCCTTTCTGCTACGCTGCTGTGGCCCCGGGGGGAACGACGTCCCGTCACTGGGGCTGGCCCACCGTGTCCAGCACGTTAGCTCTGGGCCTCATGCAGTGGGCACAGTAATGGCCCCTAAAGATGTTGATGCCCTAATTCCTAGAATCTGGAATATGTCACCTTATGGGGCCCACGGGACTTCCCATATGTGGTTAAGTTAAGGGTCTTGAGATCTGTAGATAATTCAGGAGTATCTGGTGGGTCCAGTGTTATCCCAAGAGTCCTTATAAGTGAGAGAGGGAGGCAGGGGGCTCAGGGTCCAGGGGACGTGATGTGTGAAAGATAACCAACTGGTCATTGGTGACTTTGAAGTCTGGGCAAGGGGCCAGGAGCCAAGGAGCACGGGTGATGCTGAGAAAGGCAAGAACTTGGGCTGTCCCCTGGAGCCTGCAGGGGGAGGGCAGCCCTCCCTCTGTGTGACCCATTTCCGACTTCTGACCCAGAACTGCAAGAGACTAATGCAAGACTGTTAGCGAGTAGATGAGTTCCAAGGCCCTGCTCAGAACAGCGTTGGGGACAGGAACAGGACAATGCAGCATTTGTGCTCCTGAGGATGGATGATCCATTAGAGACAAGACATAAAACCTGCAGCCTGGTTAGCCTGGGTGCTGGGCTCGGGGTCCTCTGTGGTTGGAGCCGTGGGTTCCCGGGATTCCGAGCTGCCTGGTGGACAGCAAGGATGTCCGGGTGGAGGGCAGAGCCAGGGGAGGACTGGGTGGGATGGAGTGGTGTGGTGGGCCCCGGGACTGTGGGCAGGGTGCTTTGGCACTGGCTCCTGGGCAATCGAGGGTGAAGACCAGGGGATGGAGGGAAGACTCAGAGGGAGAGGGCGGGTAACCACACGCCCGGTGGGTACCGAGCTGAGGGCTGAGGGTGCCCAGCAATCCCTAGTCCCCACCATAGAATGCCAAAGCGCCAAAGGACCTTGACACCCTAGGACGCTGACCTTCTCTCTGCCCAGGTGGGGGGCTGAGACCCTGAGCCAGCGAGGCAGGAATGGAGCCCAGGGCTCCCGAGTCCCACGGGGATGGGTCCCTGCATCAGGCTGCCTTTCTCAGGACCTGCGTCAACCATCACGGGTAGAAAGCATGGAGCCCCCAGAGGCAGGTACAGGGGACTTGTGGAGGTCTGTGGCAGCTCACTCTCCCCTCCCCGAGCCCCCCAGGCTGCAGCTCCCTCCACAGATGGCTTCCTCCTGTCTGCGGTCCACCTGCCGCCTCGGCTGCACAGATGCAGGCACAGGCTTTCTCATGGTCTCGGTTCTGCTTCTCAAAGCCCAGGGCTCTGGGCGAGGCTCCCCCTGGGCCAGCTTGGGCTGCTGCCCACCATGCGTCCTGCCAGCCTTGCTGCGTGTGGACTCAGGTTGTCTGCAAGCGTGGCGGGAGAGTGGGCACCGTGGTCCAGCGGCTCTTTCCAGGGCTGGGATTCGGGACGGTTTGGGGGCACATGTAAGTTTACCAGGAGAGACATCTCACTGGTGTTGCTCACCTGGACAAGAACCATGCCTGGTAGCAGGCCGGGAGTCAGCAGGTGCTTTTGGATAATGAATGAATGAATGAATGAACGAACAAACGAGTGAGCAGATGCCACGTCAGCCCTGGAAGGGATCCAGCCTCACTAGGGGTCCTGTCCACCCTCTGGTGAAGGGCAGGACTCCCCCTACGGCCCCTCAGTCAGAGCTCCCTCTGTCTCCCTGGCTGGGTCAGCTGCAGGGGGGCAGGGAGACAGCAAGGAAGGCCACATCCCCACCTTGCCAGCTGGGTGAGCAGTGGGGCCCGGAGCCGTGGCCCGCCCCTTGTCCTGCAGCAGCCCCGACGCGGCCCTGCCTGCCCCCTCCATCAGGTGCAAGGCTCTGTCCTGGTCTGGGCTTCCCTCAGTCCTGCAGTGAGGAAGCCAGGATGGACAGACAGACAACAGTGGTCCCTGTTCCCTGGGACATGGCCCACCCACCCATTGGAAAAGACCTTTTTGCTCTTTTCTCTGTCGGAAGCCAGGCAAAGGAGGCAAGATTCTCCTCCTGGGCATTGCACATCACATGTCTCATCTGAGGCTCCTGATAGCTCGCCAGCCTGGCATCCCCCAGCCATTGCCCCCACCACCTTGGATGCAGCTGCCCTCCCAGCAAAGCCCAGGCCTGGCTCAGGCCCTCTGCATGCTCTGGACAGCAGCGTCTAGAACCTCCTATTAGTGAGTGCTGCCTGATGGGGCGGGGGTCCTTGGCTATGGGTGTTGAACCTTGTGATCCCAGACAGTCCCCGGGGTCAAGGTGGGTGCTTGGGGGTCCTTGCTGACACCCACCATTCAGTCCAGTAACACCTCCCCTCGTTCTACCTGGACACTGTGGGGCGGAATCGGGGTCCTTCTGCTTTGGGGGGCTTCTGGAAGGAATGATGGAAGAATTGGCACCTGGACTCTTCCCCACCCCCACGCCATCCTGAAAGGCTCACCCACCTTGGGCCACCTGGCAGATGGGAGACAGCGCGTTCCCTCCTGGGACCAGCGCCGGGTTCTGACCCCACCTGTCATGGTCCCTGCAGGGGTTCACCCTTCATCCTAACCAGTCTGGTCTGGCCGGTCCGTGAGTCCCTGGTGCTGGCTCGGGTCCTGGCCCCAAGGGAACGGTCAGCAGTGGTGTGGAGTGAATAGAGGATGAGCAGATGAGTAATTCATGTTAATTGTTGGGTACAGCTCGAGTAGCTGCCGGGAGACCCTGTGCTCAGATCAGTGGGGTGGCTGGGCTGGGGTCCCCGTGACCCAGGCAAAGCCTGAGACACTGAGCGGTGTACCCTGCTCTATGGAGTGAGCCCCTGCCTGGGACAGGCCACAGGCTGTGTTTGTAGTCAGGGGGTTTGCCCAGCTCTTCACAACTCACTCGAGGGTAAACAGAACCACGTAACAGAGCTGAACCTGCTCCCCCTTATTTCAGGAGGTTTCTGCTGAGAAGACAGTGGCTTGTAGATGTGGGCCTCGGCGCTGCCGCAGACTTTGGCGGGACTCAGCTTATCATCGGCGCCTGGGTGTTGGGACGCGTCGGAGACCGGGGCAGCCTGCCGGAGAGCGGAGCCTCGCCTGGGCTTCACGACCTCCTCCGCTTCTGCAGTCCCACCGGCCACCTGGCCCGCAGCAGGTCTGGCAGCATTTTGGGGATGACTGGTGGGTGGAGGAGGAGGGGAGAGGAATGGTGGCCCCCATCTGCATTTGCCGTAGGTGTGTGCTGGACGAAGGGCTCGTCTTGGGCGTTGGAAGGCCCGCTGATGAATTGTCGTGGGAGCATTTGCCTCCACGAGCGCTGGGCAGCTCCCCCATCAGAGGACGAGGTCTGCTGGGGAAGGTGCCAGGTTTTCTGGGATCTCTGGTCTTTCCAGACCGGGGCCTCCGCAGCTGACCCCGACCAGGGGAGAGATCAGTGGCCTGGTGGGGACCAGATGGTCTAAGGACAGTGACCACCACCAGCCAGTGGGAGGTGACCCAGGGATGCTCACAAGGGGACATGTCAGCCTGGGTGGAGACTGGATGTTGAGCTCACCATCGGGGGCCCCAGGCTCACTGTCCCCATGGGGAGTGAGGGCCCAGGCCAGACACCTGCCAGTGCCCCAGGACAGGCAAGGACAGCAGCCCCATGGCTTCCTGCGTCCTGCAGGCTGGGGGTGGCTGGGGGTGGACCCCGGGGGGCGTTGCACATCTCTGTAAAGCAGACTTAGTGCTCAGGTGGCCTTGGACACGGGCCTGAAAGAGAGGCTGATTTTTATCAGGCACAGACATGGGGAATGGTGTTCCCGGCAGGCAAAACCACATTAGCAGCGTCCTGGCCTGCAGTCATGCAGCAAGCGGTTCCATGTGGCGGGTCGGGACCGAGGGGGCATATGGGGTGGGTAGCGCTGCAGCGGTGGGCTGTGGCCAGAACAGGAAGGATTTCAGCTGGGCTGGAGTTCTGTGGGCGGGCCCTGGGAGCCACGGGAGTTTCCGGTGGTGGACTCATCTCTGCTTGGACCCCTATCACCTTCCCAGGACCCTGGGGGGCACGTGGGGCAGGGGTTAGCGGTCCTGGGCAAGGCCACACAGCTGGTCTCCAGGGGTGCTGGAAAGCACCCTCTTGTCCTGTAAGGGTCAGCCCCTGACACCCAAGGTGGGGGTTTGTCCACACTCACTACAGTTGGAATATGCACAGGCGCGACCGTGTGCACACAGTCTTACCAAAGAGTCGCCATATGTGGTGAGGTGGGCCACCCCTCTGCGCACGACCCCTGCCGTGACCCCCGCAAGGTCCTGGGAAGGAGCCCAGCAGAAGCCCTTTGGTCTCACATTCCAGAGACGACAGCTCTCAGGTGGCTGGCCACATGGACGTGGGTTTGTTTGATCTGCCCAGAGCCAGATGCTTCGCTCCGCCCGACCTCCCTCCCTCCGAAGGCAGGAGACGGGTCTGAGGCTGCGAGAGCCGCCCCGCACGGGCCTGCTGGTGGTGCTGACGCCTGCCCCTCGCGCCTGGGTGGGCAGCGTCTGGGCTGGAGAAGGGCCTGGGGGACAGGCCACCGTGGGCCCCATGCTGGCGTTCCCAGGGTCCCCAGCGTGAACTGGAGGGGGCGTGGTTGAGCAGCCTGGCACCCCCAGGCTGTGGGGCCTTACTTCTTATTACTAATCAATAACAGCTAATCTGTGCTCCTCTTTCTCTCCAGACGTGACTAGAAAGCCTGTTGCTTTAAGAGGTTATTTTTTTGATGTACAGACAAGTCTATGCAGGGCCAAAGGACGACGGTGATCATTCACGTGCCACGGGGCGCCTATGTCAAACTGGATGACGCTAAGCACCAGGGAGGGCCTTGGATGACTTCTTATAAAACCCACGAGGAACGTATCACTGTCATTGCCCCAAATTTCAGGCCAGAAAAGTAAGGCTCAGAGGAATTAAACCACTTGCCCAAGGCAGCCAGCTTGCAAATTCGGGCATCGCCAGGACAATCCCTAGTGCTGTGCGTTCCGAAGGAGGAACCCATCACCAGCCACGCTCCTCTCAGGAGGACCGCGTGGAGCCCGGTGGATTCCTGCGCTCCCCAGAGCCTGGGCGGGAGGCCTGCTGCCCTCTCACCCCGACGACCTTGCCATCTCGCCATCCATGTGGTCAAGGGCTGGACGGGCCCCAGGGGTCCCCGGTGGATCACGCGACAATACGCATGACTGCACGGGCGCAGTGCCTGGCCGAGAGCCATGCATGCTCCACGCACCCACGGGTTAGCTTTTATCGTTTCCCTGCGTGTTTCTATTCCTCCTTATCTGAGGTCACGCAGAGTAAGCAGTTTTGAAGCATGTGATTTTTTTCTCAGACAGAAGATGGAGGCTGCCTGCTCTGGTCCCTGCCACCTCTGCTGGGCTCCCCTGTGGCCCTGGAGTGGGACGGGCAGAGGGGCTGAACACAGACAGTCCCATGCTGGGAGCGTGAGCCAGGTCCTGACTCCGGGGCCAGGATGAGCCGAGAACCCCAGGAGGAGGAAGCAGCACGGGCAGAGCTGGGCCCCCGAGGGAGGCTGGGTCCCCTCCTCCTGGCACGGGGACCGTGTGCTGTGCGTGGCGGGCACTTGGTGAGCCAATGACTGGGAGACTGTCTGGTGGCACTTGCATCAGTGCTGGGTCTCAGGATCCTGGGACGATATCGGCAGGGACCCAGGGTGCCGTAGAGACGGTCACAGCACAGGGGTGAGCAGGCTGCCATGTGGGTTTTGGACGTGTCTAAGGCACAGAGCCCCATTTGGCCTGGTCTGACGTGTGAAGGCAATGGGCGGGGGCCTAGGGAAGGCTGGCTCTGTCCCCACCGCAGGGGCCTCGAGTGCCGTGGAGAGGGGCATCCTTTCAAATACTTTGGCCAGTTGCCACTCTCGCTCTGAATGGAGAAGGTGGAGGGACCGAGGGGTCTGGGGGGAAGACCAGTTCTTCGGACAGATGACCTGGCGATAGGGTGAGGGTGGATGACCCGGGGAGTCTGAGGCACAAGGACCCATGAGGAGACCCCGTCAGCAGCTCTGGGGCGGGGGTTGACGGGAGGCTGGAGGGAGGGGTCAGAGCCTGTGATCGCTCCCGGTCTGGGGATGCCAAGGTGGGAGACCCGACCGCACCTGCTGACATGCTCTTGTCCGTGGAGAGGAGCCATTTCGGCTTAAGTGCCCTCCGCCACTTGGAATGTGGATTTAGCTCTGGAGAACTCATCTGAAATAGATGTTTCTATCCTCTGCTGGAGGGATTTATTGGCAAAACTAGCCATCTATTAGCATTATCTGGGGACTCTGCACTGGTGAGAATATAGATATAGTATAAACCTCAGTTGTAAAAAGCCCGGGAGCTAGAAGGCTTTAGTGGACGGCAAACAGAAAAGTCCCCAGAGTTCAGGCCGGTTTATTTTACTTAGAGGGAAAGAACATTCCGTACCCAGTCAGGCAGGAAATGGGTTTTGGGGACGGCCACTTAGCCCAGCTGTTGGCCCTGAAACTGTGGGAGTAATCGCTGTCTGCAATTAGAGCAGGCGGCTCAAAGGACCATATTTTTAGCCAGTGATGGAGGCTCCTGGAGAGAGGCTCGAGGGCTTGAAACTTTGGGCAGGTGTCCGTGGGGCCTGTTGGAAAGGAAGGCCCCAGCGGCAGGCTGTGTGTTGAGGCTCTAGGCCCCAGGGGTGTGTCTGACTGGGGAGACCCTTTGATGCCAGTCCACCCTGGCTTGAGGCCGGGGTGAGCAGGAGCCCGAAGCTTGGCTGGTCAGGTCCTCTCTGCCCGCACTTTGCATCTGGAGTGTTTGGGAGCAAGCGTGGAAGAAACAGAGGGCTTTGTCCTTGAGTTCATTTCCCGCAGAATCCCTGAAGCCCGGCGCCAGGCAGGGATTCATGTCGGGGTGGGGGGGTGCCTGGGGGGTCAGCTGAGCGGCTCTGACTGCCAGCACCCTTGTCCCCAGGGGGCTGCTCAGCCCCAGACCCCCTCTCCAGCCTCGTTCTGTGCTGGGACTCCCACATCCTCCAGGGAGTGTCCCCGATGTGTCCCCTGGCCACTGTAACCCGCCCTCAACGAGGCCAGACACTCCCGGCACCTGGACGGGGGTGCCCCAGCAGCGCGTTATAGACTGAGGGGGCATGAAGGGCCAGCAAGGGGAGGAGTCTGCGCCCCCTCCACGTCGGGCACCAGGCTGTGTCACCGGGCCGGGTATCAGAGCTGGCCGGGCCCTAGGAGCTCTAACGTGGGTGCTTTGTGACCACAAGCCTGCATTCCGGTCACAGCCGGAGGGTCCGTGGGGGGCATCCTGGTGTTGCTCCTGCTGATGAGTCCTGGGAGGTCACGGCTCAGCTCCCGAGACCCCCGCCCAGACCCGGCCTTAGGCATGGTCATTAATGCCTCCCCCTGAAAGAGCAATGTGACAGGCCAGGTGCCTTCGGTGTAAGAGTCACTGTCCTTCAGAAATGCCCAGAGGGGAATCCTTCCTACACTCCTGAGGGATGTGAGAGGCTTTGTGCCTCCCTCCACGGGGTCTCCTTTCTCATCAAATGCGAGGCATCGGCCAGAACCAGGGTGCTGCCCTAGGCCTGCTTGGAGGCTGCAAGCCCCGGGTCAGGCGCTATCTCCCCAGGCCTCAGTTTCCCCGGGGCCAGGAGCCAGGCTGGACTTGCAGATGCAGACTCCCCGAGGCTGCTCTCAGCCACCACCCCCTGCAGCTCTGTCCCCCCACCCCCCGCCCAGGGCACCGTCTCTGAGGGATGGACCTGCACTTTCCTGGGAGAGAGGAGACCCAGAGAGAGGCAGTGATAATATTGATGTGGCTTCAAATGTGAAAAGTTAGAATTAAATAGGAAACTAAAGGAGGGGGTCACACGTAACCAATTAAACGGCGACTTCTCCTCGGCCTCTCGCCCACTTTGGGGGCAGAACGGACCTCGTCTGGCTCTGCCAGTTAATCTCCCCTCGCCTCCCTTGGCCGGGGAACCGGCGCTTTCTGCAAATTGAAGGGAAAGTCAAAATCAGCAGCCACAGACACACGGACTGCCTCCCGTTGTGCAAATGCCAGGGAGGAGGAGGCCCGATCCATCCGCGGGCTGGTGGCCCTTGGAGGGCAGGCGGGCTGGCGGCCCGCCTCCGGTGTGGGTGCGGGAACTCAGGAAGGCAGCTGGGAGATGAAGGAGCAGAGGGCATTTGGGATGAAGCCCAGCAGGTTCCCGGAGTTCAGCATGAATTTCAAAGGCAGGGATGGCAGGGTCTTGGACTAATTACCTTGCAAGGAGGGGGAGAGGTTGAGGCTCTGCAGAGTGAAGCCGACGGCCCACTGGGGCCGGTCGATGGGGCAGAGCGTGGGGTGGCACGGGCCCCCGAATCTTCCCAGATCCAGTCCTTTGGCTGAAAGGCCAGCACTGGACACTCATTCCCTCGGGTCCCAAGTGTAGATGGTGGGTTTGGGAGGCACCTGGAGGGCGTGCAGGGTCTCAGTCTGTCCTGGGTCTCAAGGTCTGTCCTGCACACGCACAACCCAGCTCTGGTGACAACACTGTGGGGGAGGTCCCCAAATCAGGTCTGTGTTACAGGCAGGGACACTGAGGTGCAGAGAGGCCGGGTGATGGCTCTGGGTTACCAGGCTGGTCACCGGCAGAGGCTGCATTCTACCCGAGCAGGCTTCCCTGTGCCCAGACCAATGACCAGCACCGCCGTCCCCTGGGGACCATGTGGGCTGACTGTGGCCAAGGGCCATCAGGCCAGGTGGCTTCTGAGGGTGGAGCAGGGGTGTGTCTGGAGCTGGAGGGTCAGGAGGAGTGCCTTCCAGGCCAAGGGGAAGAGTGTGTGAGTTTCAGTGACCGGGGCAGATCAGGAAGGGGCCTCATGCGTGGCCCCAGGTGCCCGGGGGGACATGAGGCTGGTGGGGCGTCATGGCCGCTGTGTGCTTTGCGAAGCTCTCCCTTGTGTCCCCTCAGAGCGGAGGTGGGTGAGGTCAGCCTGGGCTGGAGACCCGCAACTCACTAAAAGCTGTGGCCTCGGGATGGACTCGAGGCAGGTGGGGTGGGGGTTTGGCGACTGAGTTATAGGCGCTCAGTGGCTGTGCTGGGCTGGGTGGGCGTCGGCGTCCGCATTTCACGGGTGAGAAAGCAGGCTTTGTTCGGGCTTCTGTGTCAGCTCTCAGAGGGGAGCAAGCCACCTTCACACTTAATAACCGGAAATGACGATCGCTTCTCTGTGCCTACAGGACTGCGGGGCTGCCTGGGTTCATTCATGCGTTGGGGGTCAGAGGGCGGGCTGGCGAGGTCAGGTTACCTGGGACAGCTGGTCTCTGCTCCATCTGGTCCCTCGTCCCCGAGCAGGCTGCTCCCAGCCGTCTGCACGGCCGCTGGGCAGGGAGTGGAGACGTGCAAGGCCCCCCGAGGCAGGCTGAGAGTGTGATGACATCACTTGTGCTGGAACTTTCGGCCAAAGCAAGTCACAGTGCCCGCCCGTATTCAAGGGGAAGGACACACTCCGCATCTTCTGGGAGCAGCTGCCTGGCCAAGGGTTGGGACTGGGCTGGTGATGCAGGCAGCAGGTTCTCTCAGAGCCCAGGGAAGGGACGTGGGGATGAGCTGGTCAGGGAAGACTTCTTGGAGGAGGTGGGACTCTCCTGTCTCTAAGCAATAGTGTGTTTTATAAAGTTCATTTCTTTGCTGAAATTCAAGGCTCATTAAAATAATTTTTTTAAACCTATTATGGCAGAAGGCAAGGCACCCCATATCTCAGATGAGTTTAGGAGCAGGCCAATTGCAAATTCATAATTAAAGGAATTTGACAAGAATCAAGGAAGACTGGTTTCCACCGGAGGTTTGGGGAGTTAATTGCTGGTTCGCACTCTGCCGTGATGCTGGAAGTGGGCAGGGCTGGGAATTTGCTGTGAAGAGGCTGTGACAATGTGTGCGCCAATCCTGATTTTGTCAATGGGGGTCCGTCCGCCAGACATCCGAGAGATGAGAGGAGGTACTTCGCGCCTGGTTTCTCCTGTGCTCAGAAGGCTTACTTTCCACGAGACCTTGGAGCATTGCCATGGAAACCGGGGTTCAAAGCGTGACACCCCCGGGCCACCTTGGCGCAGAGCAGGGGTGCTGAAGGTGCTTTCAGTTAGCTAAAGATGGCGCTGGGGGCCTGGGTTCCCTCAAAGAGTTCTCTCCACTCAACTCTTTGCTTCTAAACCCTTGCTCCAGGCTGGCGCCTCTGCTCTTGGAAGACATGCTGCGTGCTATAGGACATGGCATTGGGGGGCTGGGGTGGTCTGGCTCCTCCTGACCTCTCGAGGCTACTCTCTCACTCTCTCACACTCTGGACCCCACCCACCTGTGCTTTCTCTGGTCTTGGGCTGCGACCCTTGCTGGTCCTGTTGCCCAGAACATTCTGGAACATTCTTCCTAGTCCCTCCCCCTTCTCTCACCCTCGGGGATGGCAGGCCAGCAAATCTGACATGTATCTCTGTGTGTGGACTTGCTCTGTGCTCATGGCCCCACTGCCAGGTGCCTGGAGAAACAGTCCTGGACCCAGCCTGCACGGAGGAGCCCAGCCCACTGACCGCACTGGGACTGTCCTCCTGGCCCAGCTTGGTCAACCCAACTGCGGGTGACCTGTGGACCCAGGAGCAGGAGAGTAAGTGCCTTTGCTGAGAAGGGGCAGAGTTTTGGAGCCATTTGTTATGCAGCAAAAGCTCACTGATACACTTGGCTACCACCATTTACTTTTTCTATCTGTCATGACATTCACTTCCTCCAGGAAGGCTTCCTTCACCCCCCCCCCCCCCGCCCCCAGGGTCTGTCCTGGGCATCTCCTGGTGTCCTCTACCACCTGGCTTGTATCACACTGTATTGTTATCATTTTTCTCTGTGTCCATGTCCAGCTATGCTGTGGGCTCAGTGAGGGTGAGGACAGCCTCCCCTCCCCTCGGGCTTGTGCGGGTGCTGCCTCCTTGTTCCTCGAGCCGCTCAGTCCTTCCTGCATGCAGGGCCTGAGCCTGGAGGAGCTGAACCTCTTACCTCCCTGGGTCTACTAATTTCTTAAAATACCCATTTTTAGGGTGTGTAAGTAACACGTGCTCATTATAGAATACTTGGAAAACATGGAGAGCAGCCTGACAAGAAGTCACTGCATTTTCAGCATGCAGGAGCAAGGCTCACGTGGTGGGTGGTGCGCAACGGGAAATATGCACCTGTGTTGGAAACTTGACTGCAGATCCTTTGAGGCTACATTTTTCACTTTGTAGCATTTTCTAAACTTTTCTCCTGCCCCAGATGTCATCTGCAGCCCCTGCTGGTGGTGGCGGTGGCCCCTTGCCCGGTGGCCATGTCATTTCAATTATCACCTCCTGCTTCACTCTTGCAGAGATTGCTGGTACCTCTATCTTATTGGTATGTTTTTCTGCAAACCCTTGAGAGTCTCTCCAGGGTAAGTTCTTAGGAGTGGATATGTAGGGATAGAGCATGCACATTTGAAATAACAAATCGCTCAGTTGGCCTCCAAAAGGCAGCGGTGGGGCTGAGGGCCCTCTGTCCCGCATCCCTGCTGGCAGCAGGCAGGGGCGTTGACCAGCAGCCCACAGGGGGATCACCGCAGCTGTCCTGTGGGTTCCTCACAGCCCCTCCAAGCTGGGCTTGGTCACACATGCCTGCGACATTGAGAAGCTGTCCTCTGTCCTCCTGCACACTGAGCCTCCAAGGCAGGGCCCCTGTGCATGATTGCCTCTGGTCCCCAAGCACCCAGCGCCCAACCCTTTCCCTCACACAGGGAGGTGTCAGTCACACATCAGTGCAGAGCTGGCTCGGGGTCACATGTCCTCTGGCAAGGCCCAGCCCTGGCCTCTCCCCTCCCAGGTGTGGGAATGCCAAGCTTGGGAGTCAGCGCAGAGGTCAGCCAGCCCTCTGGAGTCCTGGGTTGGGTTGGAGTTTAATTAAACAAGAAACATCTCTGCTTTAGTGGATCATAAAGTTGTTATTTTTAATATTTGTCATAAAAATTAACCCTGCTGTACCACGCTGATGGGCAGCATGGCCAAGCGGGCACCAAGCCTAGATTGGGCCCCGGCTTTGCTGTGTGACTTTGAGCAAGTGGTTTGACTTCTTCATCTGAAGAAATGCCCCCTCGTGGAAGGGGCAATCACGGCAGAGGGTGCATGCAAAGCCCTCCATCCCCTCATTCATCTATCCACCCACCCATCCATCATCCATCCAACTGTCCATCCATCCATCCATCATCTACCTACCTATCCATCCATCCATCATCCATCCATCCATCATCCATCCATCTATCCATCCATCCCCTCATTCATCCATCCACCCACCCATCCACTCACCCATCTGCCCATCCATCCATCATCCATCTATCATCCATCCATCCGTCATCTACCTACCTAAGCATCCATCCATTCATCCATCCATCCATCCATCCATCCCTCCATTTATCCATCCAGTCATCCATCCATCCATCCACCCATCCACCCATCCACTCATTCATCCATCATCCATCCATCAATCCATCAACCATCCATCCACCCACCCACCCATCTTCCCATCCACCCTCTGTACTGGTGTCTGTCCTAAGCCAAGTACTAAAAGCCTGGAGAAACCTGGACTTTCTATGTAACTTGGGACTTGCGTCCCCTGTACTAACTTGTATATGTTGGTGACGTCATCTGCCGTCTGCTATCTGCCACTGCCTGCCCTGTCCCAGTCGCTCAGTGTCTACCTGTGGGTAGGGTGCAGGGCAGGCCTGGGGTAGGAGAAGCCGGGCCAGACAGGGACAAGTCTGTGGGAGGCCTTAGTGGGCAGGTGGCCCTTTCAGGGCTGGGCAGATGTCTGGAGCGAGTAAGGCAGACAGATGGTGTCACTCTGTAGTCACCTTGGGCTTGGCTTGAGGTCATCAAGAGCTGGGACCCTCCCCCACAATAGCACCCCCCACTGTTGCCCCCATTAGGTTTTACCCCATAACTATATGGCCAGTGTATCTGCTTGGCAAGCTGTGCCAACAATGGAGTCTGAGAAAAAGATACGGTGGCATCTGGGGGCCTGAGCAGGCAGTGGGTCTCCTTGAAAACATGGTAAAGAAAATTAATAAGACGTGTGCAGGCACACAATTTAGGGGGTGCCAAAACTCAGTAATTAAGACCCTCAGCCAGCCTGGCACTGCACACCCAGGGCGAGAGGCTGAGGTGTAGTCACCTGGCAGTGGGGGCCAGGAATGTTCCCATCTAGTCAGCCCCCCTGCCCATGACCTGAGGTCACAGAAACCCCATATCCGCCCAGACACCAAGAAGGGGATCTGCATGCGAGGGTCCAGAGTGTGTAGCCATCGAGGTGATGCATGTCCAGTTCCCAGGCACCAGGTAAACTGAGGCTCTAGAATAAGGAGGAGGCAGGACTGCCTGCCCCTCTCAAGGGTGAGCTATCCTTGTCTGTCTCGCAGAGTTATCTGTGCTGTGCAGCCAGTATTTCTGGTTCGTTCCATGGGGGGGGGCATGTGGTGCACGGCCCTTTAAAGCCAGGCCATGTGACCAGGATGGGTCAGTGAAATGTGAGTGGATGTTGTGTGTGTGTTGTATGTGTGTTGTGTTGCGTCTATGTTGTGTGTATGTGTGTGGGGTTATGGATAGTGTGTGTTGTGTATTTGTGTGCATGTGTGTGCATGTACGTGTGGTGTGTTGTGTGTTGTGTATATGTGTGCATGTACGTGTGGGGTGTGTGTGTGTATGTGTGTGTGTGTGTGTGTGTCTTCCAGCACAACACCGGCCCTAGCCCAGGTAGCTGGAAGTGGCTCTCTGGGCCTGGGTCCCCTCTGATTCCTGGGGCCCTGCCACCCTCCCCTCAGTGGCGGTGTGGTGAGTGACCGATGGCTGTCCTCTGGTTGGGGGGCGATGGCTCACTGGGACACATCCTTGCCCGTCCTCACGGATGGTGCCTGGGGTGCGCCCAGGAGGTGCGCCACCACCTCCCTGTGGTGCCTGGGGTGCGCCCAGCCCCAGGGCGGAGGGGATGCTGGAGGGGATGGTGCAGTCCTGAAGGGCAGCTGTCCTAACCAGAGGCAGGGTCAGGCCAGCAGGTGCCACGGGGGAGCGTGTGGGCCTGGCGGGGACCCTGGAGCTCCCCATGGCATGGCCCGGGCTGTGGGGCTGGCTGTGGCTGGAGCAGGGAGAGCTGGTAGAGGGAGAGGCCTCCACGGCCCGTGGCCCTCTCCCCCTGAGCAGCTGGGCCCCACCATATCTCAAATACCCACGGGAGCCGCGCTGCTGGGAGCCGGATGCTTCCCAGAGACCCTGCCTGTGCTGCGGGCTCCCGGAGGAGGGGGGCCCTTCGCTCGGGGCCGGCCACGACTGGGGAGGCCAGAGGGCCTCAGGTGTCCCCCACAGCGCAGCAGTGTGTGGAGTGTGAGCGCGCCTAGCACGGTCGGCCGGACACCACCTCCCGGGTGGTGGGCAGAGCCCCAGGCTGGGGGCTGAACTGGTGGGGGGGGGGGTCTCGGCTGACTCCGCCTGAGGGCCCGGTCACCCAGGGGGCTGCCCCGGCCAGTGGTCTGCCTTTTCAGCCTGTCTGCCCGCCTTTTGCAAAGTGGTCTCAGAGCCATCCTTTTGGGTCAGGATTTGCCTGTTTAATGTTGACAAAACGCTCTTACATTATCTGTCCCATTTTACAGATGAGGGAACTGAAGCTCAGGGAGGCCAGGGGCTTGTGGACAGCCTGCAGCTGGAGTGGGGCTCACGCCAGGCTCTGTGTGTCTGGACCCCGCCTTCCTGACCCCCGGCCAGTGTGGAAAGCTTTCCGAGCCCCGATCTTATCCTGGCAGACACAGGACATGCTTCTGTGTGCCGCGCTGGGGCAAACCGCAGGCGATTTGGGGCTGCAAATGTGGGGCTTGGTGAACACGTCCATATGTTTTCATATTATATAATTTTAAGAAAAAAATGCAAAGTAGCAGGAAAGATATTGAATATTGAATTTAGGTTAAACTTCAAAATAAAACCCTTTCAAAAATTTAAAATCAAAGACTGAGCCACACAACCTTCTTACTGTCAGGCTCATATTTGAAATGGGCTCAGGCAGCTCCGGGATTGATGTCCTCCAGCTACTGAGAGCTGATGTCCTCACTGATAGGACCCCAGCCAGTGGCTGCGCACGAGGCCCAAGGTCGCCGGTGCTGGCTCAGCGGCAGGGTCTCCTCCCTCCAGCTGAATGCCAGTCCCGCGCTCATGCGTCTGATCTAACCACATGCTGCTGTCTTTGGTTGACAAATACAATGTTGGAAATTTTTTGTGATAATGCAAATGGATTTTGAATCTAATTGAACTTTTTATATCAAATATTTCAAAATAACGATGACATTTTCCTCAGCATCCACAGATGCTGCTCTCCCAGCCCCATCATTCTTCTTTAGGATTCAAATGATAACCCCCGCCGAACATCGCGGGTGAGCCGTTCCGACTTCACTTCTCCAAAGTCGACACCTTGGCTCCGAACCCATAAACTTTATCATTAAACGTTGCCATATTTTCGGGCGATTCTTGGCAATTTTCAAATAAGTTCATTTCCGTGCTCAAAATGTCAGTGAAGTAAGCTGTTTCTGGAGCCTGTGACTTTGCTTCAATCAGTCTGCAAAGTTAGAGTTCGGACCGTTGGGGTCCAAACTCCAGCCGGCGGCCCCCGTCTGTGGCGAGGGTGCAGACTGCTTCCCAGGAAGCTGAGAACACATGGTATTTACCAGACTCCTCAGTCTCATCCTTTCAGATCTACTGGGCAATTTTGCACGGAAGACCTGGAATTCTGGGGTTTCCAGAGCAGGTCCTTCCTGCCACATCCTCCTGATGAGCTGTGCCCAGGGTTTCTGTGCTGTTTCCCATGTGGCCGCTTGGAGAAACCCATGGCCCAGTTGGGTCCCTTTCTCCTCCAGCACAGATGATGTTCTTTTAGGGGTTGATCTCTCCAGTTTTGGGTGAGAGCGCCAGCCCCGTGCTTGGACTCTGTGAGCAGCATGGGGGTTAGGGGTCTCAGTGCCCCACGATGTCCCCGCGTAGACCCCTACAAGCTCCCAGTCAGACGCTGAGCTGTTGGCACCTCAGCAGACAGGGGTGGGGGGGCCAGCTGGCGTGTGCTTGCTGGGGAAGGAGCCAGACAGGAAATCCCATCTATCAGCCTCCTGTCCTGGACCCTTGTTCTGTTGGATGAGCTGCCCGGGCACTTGAGCCTGCCCCTCCCTGTGCACAGACTTCCACCCCGCTTGCCCCCTCCAGGTCGCCATCAGCCCTCCCACCCCAGCCCCTGTCCTCCCCTAAGATCACCATCATCCTTACCTTCATGCTTATTCTATCATTTGTCATCCTCAAATTGGGAGGTGGTGGTTGTCCTTAAATAATACAGTTGAGTTTTGCATTTCCTCAATATTTATGCAAACAAAATGATAGAGTACACAGTTTTGTGTTTGACTTGCTTGACCCAACATTACATCTTGAAGATTAAGCCATAGTATTGCATGCAGCTGTGATACATCGTTTTCATGGCCGGATACCAAGATTTCATTCATCTGTTGTGCTGTTGAAGCGCATCTGTTTTGCTGTTGGGGCATTGGGGCGCATTTTTCGGTGGTGTACATACCTAGGAATGAAGTCCCCGGTCATAGAATATGTGCAACTTTAAATTTCCTAGAAAATTCCGGGCAAACGGCATCACGGGAGAGTCTCCCTGGCTGCGAGTTCTTGCCAGTCCCCCCATTTCTAACTCCATTGGTGGGTTTGCAGTGATTGCTCACTGGGTTTTAAACGTGCGTTTCCCTCATGAGTCCCGGGCGCCATTTTCGATGTTAACTCACCAGCTGGAGATGTGCTTTGGTGATGGGCTTGTTCAGGTGTCCGGCCCGTTCTTGTTTCTGGATTTACAGTCTTTGGAAATTTGCGTTCATTGTGTATTTCAGCTACGAGAACTTTGTCTGGTATGTGTGTTGCAAGTGCTTTCTGCCACTACTTTTCTTGCCTTTTCATTATTTTACTGGTGTTTTTGGGTGAACAGAAATACTTAATGTTTATGTGGCCAAAGCCTCAAGTTTTCCTTGATGGTTCCTGCATTTTGAACCCTGTTCAAAAATCTCTCCCCATGTGAAGATCATGAAGATGTTCTCCTATCCTGTCTTTTAAAAGCTTTGTTACATGTTTTGGGATTCACACTTGCAACTCCATCTGCCTGGAATTAATGTTTGTGTACCATGGGCGGCAGA
The DNA here is from genome assembly GCF_009762305.2 of Zalophus californianus. NCBI lineage: Eukaryota > Metazoa > Chordata > Mammalia > Carnivora > Otariidae > Zalophus > Zalophus californianus. Next base: position 2,888,310 of record NC_045603.1, on the reverse strand, counting down.
GGGGTCAACTTTCTCCCCAGAACTGCTCTCCAGAAATATCTTTGCTCCAAATCAAGTGTCCGCGTACCCGAGGCCTGTTTCTGGCTTGATTACGGGAGCTTTATAATTAAGTCTTGGTGTCAGGCAGAGCAAATGTGCCCACGTTTTACTTACTTGTCAACAGTGTCTTGGCTTTTCTTGCTCTTTGAATTTCCATAAAAGTTTCAGAACCAACACTTCAAGTTCTCCAGAAATTCTTTTTTTGGGGGATTTGGCTGGTACGACATAGGCTCTATCTGTGCGCAGTAGTAACATGCATACAACCTTGTGTCCTCGAATCAATGCGAATTCTAATTTCTCCATTTTTAAAATCTTCTTTAAAATGTCTCAATAATGTTTTACAGTTTCCTAAATAAAGACCTTTTACATCTTTGTTAGATTTATTCCTTCGTATTTGTAGATACTATTACAAATTTGCTTTCCTGAGCTTTTCTTCTTGAGGTATAATTTATGTACAATAAATCACAGAGAATGTGTAGTTCAATGAGTTTTGACATATGCATACACTCAGGTAACAAGATCTCAATCAGGAAAGTTCCCTGGTGCCTCTTTCCGGGCAATTGTCCTATCCCTCTTGCTGAGGCAACCACCATTTGGACTTCTGACACTGTACATTAGATTAGCCTGTTTTAGAACTCTGTGTAAATGGAATTCGACAGTATTTACCCTTTGGTGCTGGGCTTCTTTCATTCACCGTAAAGTTTTTAGGCACGCTGTTTTGTGTATCAGTAGACATTCCTTTATATTATGGAATGGGATTTCATTAAATGACTGTATCAATTTATGGTATATTAAATTTACACCACAATTTATCACCCACCTATTGATGGGTATTCAGGTTGCTTTTAGCTCTTGGCAGTTACGAACAAAGCTGTTATAAACTTTCCGGTAAAAGTCTTTGTGTGGATATGTACTTTCATTTTCTTGGGTAAATAGCTAGCAGTGGACTCTCTGGTTCATAGGCTGGAGATATGTTTAACTTTATGAGAAAATATAAAAGAGTTTTCGAAGTAGTTGTACCATTTTACACCCTCACCAGCCAGTGTTTGAGAATCCCCCCTCAGTCCACATCCTCACAACATTTGTTGTCCGCCATGAGCGTTTTAGCCTTTCTGAGTGTGAAGTGCTATTCATTATCATTTTAATGTGCATTTCCCTGATGACTAAGGATGCTGAGCATCTATTCATATGCATATTGGCCACACATATATCTTCTTTAGTGATGTGTCGGTCAAGTCTTCTATTCATCTGGAAAGCAACTTTATTAAGTTGCATGTACAATAAAATATAGTTGCTTTAAGTGTACAGTTTGGTGAATTTTGACAAATGTTCACATGACTGTAACCACCACCACAATCAAGATACAGAATATTTCCATCACCCCGGATCCCTTCCTGCCTGTTTTCAGTCAACTCCCACCCCCGCCACCCCCGACCCTCCACAGCAGCTGGTCTCCTTTGCATCACTAGGGATTACCGGAATTTTATATAAATGAAATCATGCAGTAGGCACTCTTCTCTGGGTTCTTCCATCCAGTGTGATAATTTCAGATACCCCGTGTTGTTGCATGTGTATTGTATGTTCATTCATTTTTGTGGTTCTGTGGTGTTTGCTTTTGTAGTATCCCACTGTGTGTTTATATTACAATTTGTTTACCCATTCACCTGTTGATGGTCATTTGGGTTGTATTCAGCCTCTGGCTCTTACGAACAAAGCTGTTATGAGTATCTATAAGTCTTAGCAAATATTTTCATTTATCTTAGGTAACTAATAGTAAAATTTGTATTAGGGTAGGTATATAATTAAGATATTTCAGGGACACCTGGGTGGCTCAGTGGGTTAAGCGTCTGCCTTCGGTTTGGGTCATGATCCCAGGACCCTGGGATCAAGCCCTGCATTGGGCTTCCTGCTCAGTGGGGAGCCTGCTTCTCCCTCTCCCTCTGTCATTCCCCCCACTTGTGCTTTCTGGCTCTCTCTATCTCTCTGTTAAATAAATAAATAAAATCTTAAAAAAAAGATATTTCAGTGTGATTGTAGCATTTTATGCTACTACCAGAATTGTGTGAAAATCCTGGTTACTCCACATTCTCTTCCTTTGGCATTATATTTCTGCCATTACGGTGGATGCTTAGTGGTATTTGATTGTGGTTTTAATTTGCATTTATTTGATGACTAGTAATGTTAAGCATCTGTTCATGTTCTTAGTGACTTTACTTTCTTTTATGAAGGATCTTTTCAAATCTTTCTCCCAGTTTTACTTGTCTTCGTACAATTGAGTTGTAGGAGTTCCTTACGGGTTCTAGATGTCAGTTCTTTGTTAAGATATATGGTTACAAATATCATCTTATAGTCTCTGTCTTGCTTTTTCCTTTTCCCTGTGATGTTTTTGAAGAATAGAAGTTTTTGAATTTTACGAAGTCCAATTTATCAACATCTCCTTTGAGGTTTGTGTGTTTTATGTTATATCCAAGAAATCTTTGCTATCTCGCAAGGTTGCAAAGATATTTTTCTCGAACTTTTATAGCTTAGTATGAACGTATAACTCTATGATTCATTTCACTTAATGATATCAGATATGAACCTGTTACCTATTAGTGAAAGTATCTTGCTCCTTCTTTTCTAATCTGGGTGCCTCTTTTCTACTTCTTGCCTCATGGCACTGGCTAGGGCCTTCAGGACAATGCCGGGCAGAAATGATGAAAGAAGTCATCCTTGCCTCGTTCTCAGTCTTAAGGGGAAAAGCTTTGGTCTTTCAATATTAAATATTATGTTAGCTGTAGGTTTTGGTAGGGGCTTTTTATTATTTTGAGGAAGTTCCTTTTTGTTCCTAGTTTGTGGAGGATTGTTAACACACATGGATATTAAATTGTGTTACATGCTTTTCCTATGACTACTGAGAAGAGTATATAGTTTTCTCCTACATTCTGTTAGTGAATCATTTTGATTTTTTTGAATGCCAAAACAACCTTGCATTACTGGAATCCACCAACTTTTATTTGTTGGTGGATTTGATTTGCTAAGATTTTGTTAAAGATTTTTTGCATCTAATATACATGGGAAATATTGGTCAGTAGTTTTCTTTTCTTGTAATTGGGAACACTGGCTTTAGGAAATGAATTGAGAAGCATTCCCCCTCCCTCCATTTTCTGAAAGTAATTGTGTAGATATGGTTTTACTCTTTCCTAATGTGTAATACCATTCACAAGTGAAGACACTTGGGCCTGGAGTCATTTTTGTGGGTAGATTTTTGTGAATTTAATTTGTTCAGTAGTTATAGAGCTATTCAGGTTTTCCATTTCTTTTTGAGTCAGTTTGAGTCAATTTGAGTCTTTCAAGAAATTTGTCTATTTCATCTAAGTAGTTGAATTTGTTGGGATAAAAATTTTTCGTAATATTTTCATGCTATCCTCTTAATGACTGAAAGATCTATAGTGATGTCATATCTTTCATTCCTGATGGCAAATCTATCTTCTAGCTTATAGTCTTCGTCAGCCATACTAGATGTTTATCAACTTAGTTGATTGTTGCTAAGAACCAGATTTTGGCTACATTGATTTTCTCTATTTCCCTTTTTTCCCACTGTGTTTCTGCTATTAATTTTATATTTTCCTTCCTTCTAGTAACTTTGCATCTTAAACTCTTTCTCTAGCTTCTTAAAGTGAAAAATAGGATAATTAATTTAAAACTTTCTAAATTTTTAATGTAAACATTTAAAGTTCTTAATTTTCCTCTATACACTGTATTAGCTGCATTCCACAAATCTGGATAATGTCCTTTTTATTTGGATAAATGGATCACTGAAGCCAGAGTTAGGCCAGAAAATTGATGATCTTTATAGAAAAGCTGAGCTATTTTCTTTGATGTCAAGTCAAAGTGCAGAATTCTTTGACTTCATCGCCATAGAGGAGAGGGAGACAAATCTGGTATGAAAAATTTCATTCCAAATTAATAATAGTGATTAAAAACCCCTCTCGATGAAGGGCTCAGCTTGTGCCATCCACACAGGGAACCAGAATGGAGCTAGAGGCTCCACGGAGAGTGGGATTCACAGATTTGTGACAATGCGTGGTGGGAGGGTGAGAGGCTTAAAAATGCAGATTGTTGAGTCAAAGTTCTGATCGTTTTAGTGCTGAGCTGTTGTGAATGGCATAATAGATAAGTATTTAGTCAATCTGGGGAAGCTCTTGCTTCTTTTTTTTTTTTAAGATTTTATTTATTTATTAGAGAGAGAGAGAGAGAGAGAGCGAGCAGGGAATCATGACCTGAGCTGAAGGCAGACGCTTAACCCACTGAGCCACCCAGGTGCCCCAGGAAGTTCTTGCTTCTGATTTATGGCTTCGAAGAGCCTCCTAGAAGTTATTCCTGATGATAACATCAATATCTCTTTCTGGAATTTCCAGAAGTTGGTATTCTGCCTGCATCACGCAGGACTCAGCACATGCAGTGAGCACTAGCCTCGGGAGCTCTCCTCATGGGAGGGAATCCTGACTCTGGGTTCCCAGCTTGCTGAGGGGCAAAGCAGACCCACACAGCTTTGGGTGTGTTTCACCAGTGACTCAGAGGGACATTTTTTGGATTTCTTTTTCTTCCTATTCACTGCAGGTAATCAAATAAGTATTATCATGTCAGCAGAGCTGGTTAAACCCTGTGGAGAGATGATGGGGCTTTAGCTCAAACTCCAGCCCTTTCCCTTTCAAGCTACATGACCTTGGGCAAGTTTCTCAGCCTCACTTTGCCTCTCCTTCCTCATCTCTAAAATGGGACAAGAGGTGAGCCCCCTCAGATGTGCTGTGGGGGTTAAATGAGTTGCACAAGCAAAGCTCTTAGGACAGTGCCCAGCACACAGTAAACAGTATAAGTATTATAGATCTTTTTTTTTGAGAAATGATTTGTGTCCCCCAGGAAGCAGCGAGGTTCCAGCCAGAGGGCATGATTCAGGACCAGGACCTCACCCACCCTTCCTGATACCGCTGCTACTTGCCTTCAAAGTATCCCCATCACCCACTTTCTTCTCCATAGAATCCTGAGCCTGTTGGGGTGGGAACGTGTCCCACTTCAAAACAGCGACACCTCTATTGTCTACCGCGTTCTGTGGCTCAGGCCATGGGACCACGTTCTCTCTGGTGAGAGGTAAGGGGAAGCTGGTTGGGGCTTTCCGGAAGCATTTCTAAGGGCAGGCGGACTCAGCGAGCTGTAGAGAGCTTTTACCCTTTGCTTTCCCCTTCTTCCCACCCCAAAGGCAGATGATATGCAGGAGGAGGAGCAACCATCTGTGACCCGTGGACAAGCACCTGCTAGGTGTTGGAGTTCCGTGGGCTGCCCTCCCAGAGCGGCACAGACTGAGCGGCCTGCAGGAGTGCACGCTGGTTCTGGCAATCCCGAGGCCTCGCTTTCTTCCAGGCTGGCAGGACTTGGTCACCCCATGGGGCCGTCTCCCAGGTGAGGATCCCCGGCTGCGTGATGATGCTTACCCCAGAACCTTCCGTGTCCTTCTGTGGCCTCCAGTTTGTGAAGTGTGCGGCCTTTGGGGGACAGCCTGTCCTGGTTTGCTCACGGGGTACTGGGGGGCGTGCTCAGTGAGCTGTCTTTGACAGGCTCTCACTGGGTTTTCTCACATGGTTGGGGCAAAGACGTCCCCGAGGTTATTTCCGTCGGCCAGTTGGCTGAGGGTTGTCTGGCTTGGCAGCTCCTGGCCACCTGCAGGGGGCAACCATGCCCAAGACCTCACTGGGCGATGCCAGAGCCCGGCTCTGGGGAGTGCACTGAGTGTACCGTTTGTAGACAGGCCTCTGAGTGTTAACCCCAGGTTCTCAAGTGGGGAGTGCGTGCGTGGGCTGCTGAGGTGCTCACAGATGAGTCTGTGATGTGCGTGTGTGGTTTGTGTGTGCATGTGTATCTGTGTGTGTATGATGTTTATGTGAATACCTGGTGTGTGTGTGTGACGAGGTGTGAGTCCACCAGGGAGCACTGACGGGGCTGGAAGGCCGGCTCCAGCAGCTCAGCTGAGGAGCGGGCACAGGCACAGGGAGCTTGCCCAGCACGGCTCTCCCGTCGTCCTGCTCTGACGCGTCTGCCTTGGTTTCCCCTCCCTCCCCCTGCCTTGCTCTCCCTCGCTGGGGGGCTGGGCAGAGACCTGTAAGGATAGACACCCAGGAGCACGGCCATCCCTGACGTGGGTGGGGGCTGACCCCCGACTTGGGCTTCACGGGCGTGTGGGGACGGGGTCTGCAGGGGCGGCAGCAGCCGAGGGACGGGCCACTCTGGACCTCAGCCAGGCATTTGTGGAGACCCCCGACCCAGCATGGCGGGCAGACCTCTGTTACTCTCCCAAACTTCAGTGTTGAAAATCTCCCCTCCAAGAAGCTAAATAAGCCCTGACTTGACTTATTTAGCTAGTTAATCCACGTTAAAGCCATCAGAAACGATTTATTGATTGGTTTAAAAGCGAAATCCCAGAAGGAAGATACGATCACTTTTCTCCCCAGCAAATCTCGAATTCAGTCTGATAATGAAAACTTTTTCAAGGTAGGACTTGAAAATAGGAATTTCAAACTAAGGTAAAAGCGCTTTCTACCATCCTGTGTTTGAAGAATAAAATTGTTTGATGATTAAAAATCCCCAGCAGGGACAGCAGTCGGCCTAGCACAATGACTTGTACATCCTATAGCCCCAGTCCCAGGGGCCTGCAGTGCCCGGCTCAGGACCGGGGATCGGGGCAGGCCACGCAGCAGCTTGGGCGGATGGGGGCCAGGCGTGGTGAGTGTGGGGGCCGTGGCGGACAGTGCAGAGCCCTGGCTCGGGTGCCAGGAAGTGGTGATGTTTGGGCGGCCCGTGTGTGAGCTGGGCGGGGTGTGCCGTGGGCAACAGAACCCAGGGGACAGCACTCAGGGGGCAGCTCAGGCCTGGGGGTGGGGTGGGGCTGGGGAGCTTGATGTCCAGGCATCTGTGACCAGGCGAGGTGTCAGAGGACTCAGGCCAGGGGGCCTGCTGAGAAGCTGTGTGGGCCCAGGGGGTATGTCACCTTGTGCTCAGTCTCCTTGTATCTGAGGCAGAGAGCATTGTTCTCAGTCCATACAGCTATTGTGAGCCCCAAATGAGTGAGCCCCCGACAGTTATTAGGGCTAGTGTCCACTGGCTCCTCACGAGTCTCCCTGGAGGAAGCCCACGGACGGAGAACCCTCAGGCTTGAACCACAGTGCCAAGGGGAAGGTCAAAGGAAGCCATCTAAGGTCAGACGGGCGGGAGGACCCTTTCTGAGAAGTAGTAGGAAGACCATGAGGGAGGACCGCTCCATGGGCGGACCAATGGGCAGCAGGGTTCAGGTCTGTAACAGATCCTACAGGATGAGCCCAGAGAATGGCCTAAGGACGTGGCAACAGAGGCTGCTATGACCTTGGAGTGAGTCCACACACCCACACACACCCACACACGTATATATATATTATGTATGTACTTCCGCACATACATAAATGCCCCCCCCACACAGACTGAGACTGATTTTAGGGAACTGGGTCATGTGACCGTGGGGGCTGACAGGTCTGTAACCCGCAGACCAGCCTGCAGACCCAGGGAAGAACTGATGTGCAGTCTTGGGTCCTGCAGGCACGGGGCAGGCAGAGAGAGCCCCTCCTCCTCCAGGGACCTCAGTCTGTTTTCTCTTAAAGCCTCAACCTGCTTTCCTCAAAGTCAGCCGATTGCAAATGCTAATGACAGCTACAAAAATCCCTTCACAGACACACCTGGACCGGTGTTTGACCAAACCTCTGAGTGCCGGAGCCTGGCCACGTTGACCCGTAAAATGAGCCATCCCACTGGTGGGCAGGAGGCCGGCTGGGAGGGGACGGGCCGTGTGAGCACATCCCCTTTGGGTAAAGGGGACAGAGCTGAGGACAGAGCCGAGGAGTGGGGCCTCTGATGGGGAAGAGGGAGGCCGGGCAGCCCTGCTGGGGCCAGGGAGAGGGCTGTGGTGGGGGGGCACTGACACTGTGCTCCCAGGACAGGGGTGGGGAAGCAGCAAGGCAGAGTGTGAGGGGGCCACGGGCGGCCTCTGGTGGTGAGGGAAGGGCCGGGTGGAGGGGTCCATGGGCTCGGGGAGCGGGTGGGAGGCCGAGGGATGGGAGAGCGGACCCCACCTCCTTTGGGCCAGCATGCACCATCTCTTTCCTGGGGGACTTCCCAGGCCCTGCCTCCCAGCAGCGTTCTGAGAGCACCTTCTCCCCTGCAGGCAGCCTGGCCGGCTCCGGGTCTCAGCTCCCCGGCAGGGCCTGGCACACGAAGGCGGTCAGGGCCCGTTTGTAACAGGGTGAGTAACAGTCCACGGGCTCCCTGGCTCTGAAGCCCTTCCCACAGATGGGGCCCCGCAGGGTGCGTGTGGCTGAGGACCGACTGCCATGCCTCCTGCATCTGCATCCTCAGACGTACCTCGTTTAGGTAGCAACCTGCCCGTTTTGGTTTTCTGTGGTCATAAGGCTACAGGGGACACTCCCAAATATTAATCTTGATGCAATTCTCCAATTATTCCCTTAAATTGGAATCCCACACATGTGTGAACGGGACCGAATGTTGTCTAAGGGATCGAGGGAGGACTCTGACAGCTTTGGTAGCACTACTGCTGGGTACCCAGGAACACTTACCTCCTGTCCTGTCGCTCATGCTCAGTTCTGAAGCTTGGGGGCGCCGGCCAGGGAGGTGTGATCAGTGTAATCAGGGAGGGGTCCCCTGGGGCGGGGCTCTCCTGCATGGCTGCTTGGAGCATGAAGCTTAGGCTCAGGCTTCAACAGGGACCCCAGTCTCCCCTCAGCCACAGTCTGAATTTTGGGGTCTTCTAACCCACCGTCTGGTTCCCAGGGGGTAGGTGAATGGGGGGCAATGGCTTGGCTGCTTGGGTGTGTGTTGAGTGGGCATGGCCTTGGCTGTGCTGACCCTAAGGCACCCGAGCCTGGACCTGGAGACAAAGCGGGAGACGGCAGGACCACCCCTCAGCTCGCTCACCCCTGCCTGGAGGGAAGGGGCCGAAGCGGCAGAGCCAGAGTGGAGGATGCTCTTGACCCCATCCGTTAGTGAACCCACAGGAGTCCGTTAGCTTTCCATAGCCTGGTGCGTCACGCTGTACCCCAACACTTAGCTCAGGTTTCCGCGGGCCGGCCCCATGGGCTGGGCTTAGCTGGGACGTTCTCCCGGCCTCCATGGGGCTCCCTGGGGTGCTCGCGTTCAGGCTCAGGTCAGCCTCAGGTCAGCCGGGTGGCTCTGCCGCTGGGGTTCAGCATGCCGTCAGCTGGGCTGCCGTCTCGTCCTCCCCCTGCCCCCGGCTCTGGGTCCAGGCTCGTGGAAGCCCGGCCCAGATCTGGGGTGCAGAAACAGGAGAGCAGCCGTGCCCCGCAGGGAGGGAGCGTGGGGGCCAGGGGGGCGGCATGCCACGGAGTCTGACCAACCAGACTAGAGCCCCTCGCTCTCCGCTGTGGAAGGAAGGAGGGGGACGGAGCAGTGGCCGCAAGACGGGCCGTTGTTTCTGCCGCTTGCTCACGTGATCTTCTGGCCGTGGTTCCCACGGGGGACAGAAGGCTGTGCCGCGGCGCCCCTCCCTGCCAGACGGCTAGTCCTCCGGTGCCAGAGTGCCCAGTCTCTACACACTCCACCAGAAGCTTCTTTCCCATCTTCAGTTCTGCTCTAAAATAAATCGGGATCACTTAGGAGCCAAGCTGGAAGCATAGCCAACCTGCTGGGACCCAGCCCCCGGGAGTAAGCCTCTTAAATTAATACGGAGATCGCTTCCCTGTAATACCAACGGACGTGGTAGGAGAATAGAAATCCCTGCCAAACCCCTACCTGGAGTGGGATATGAAAAGTTAGATTAATCTGAAAGGAGCAGTCAGCAGGCACCTGCTTGCCCTGTTTCGGAAATCCAGGAGGACTGGGGAGACCGTGTGTGCTGCGATGCTCTGGGCAGGGCCGTGGCTCAGCCTGGGTCGGCCACCCAAGGTTCTGACGCTTTGGCTAGTGGCTTCAACTGGCTGAACCTCGGTTTCTTCAGGGCTGACAATGGCCACACTCTCCTTGCTGGGCTGCAGGATCCAGGTACTATCCATCACATGCGGGGAGCAGTTTGTGTAGAGGAGGGTTTGGGGAGAGGCAGCTTTCTGGGAAAGTCTGATGTTTGGGGAGCTGTCAGGGCCCTTGGCCAGCTTTCTCAGAGGGCAGGGGCGGCCCTCGGGTCTCATGTACATTTTACTGCATAGATATGAGCATTTTTGGTATCCTGCCTTATTGCACTTGCTATTGCAAGCATTTTTCATGTTGCTAGGGCTTGCAAGATTGGAACACGTGGTCGTTATGAACGTTGTGAACAGCGAGACTACACACATCAGGTGATTTTTTGGATACTGAATTTGCTTTTCATTGTTCGTTGTTAGAGAGAAAGTTACCGTTATCGGTAAGCCTCCGCCTGCCCCTGGCCAGATTTGGATTATGACGACCTCTCGTCCAATTCCCAGAAGTGCAACGAGGGCCCCCATGATTCTTGATTTTATGTCCCAATTCTATTCCATGCCTGAGCCAGTTTATACCATCACCAGTAACATATGACTGCATCGATGTTCTTGATTGAACTCTTGCCAGGAGTAAGACTCATTCCTCAGTATTTTTAAAGCGCATATAAAATGCCACCATGTTATTCTTTCTCAAAGTGCGGTGGTTTCACGATGTGTGACCTTGGCGAGGTGGACTACACTTCCCAGAAGGCCCTTCCCGCGGTTTCCGGCCAGAGCTGCCCCAGGACGCATCTTACATGAGCCACGAGGAGACCGGAAGAGCAGCCTCGGTGTCTGCCGTGCACGGTCGCTTCGTGGCTGGCCCGTCTCAGGCCTTAGATGGCACCTGTGCCTGGGGCCTCCTCCTCCCTCCGACCACCGAGCCGGTGTGTGTTCATGTCCATGACCAAGGGCCCGGCTTCTGAGGACAGCCACGCCGCCAAGGTCAGAGGCAACCAGATGCCCGTGCGGTCTGTCCCTCCTCCAGAGCTCCAGGTGACTCTCCCCCTCCCTGGCCGTCTTCCCTCTGCCGGCCCACCCCGTCGCGTGAGCTCCCTCGGGGGCTGCCTGAGTGGCCCCCACAGATGTGTGAGCTCGGATCCCGGCAACGAGTCTACCCTCACTGGCACGGACGTCTCCTTGTCCCTGTGCCTGCCCCTCTCTCTATCTACCAGTTCTACTTCTCTGAGTGAACCTTGACTGATGCCATTTATTATCTGTGATGAGGCAATTCATGGAGAGGTGGACGGCGCATACAGAGTGGGGTGACCCTGCGGACCAGCCCTGTCCCCCCAGTGCTCTCTCCAGAGAGAACTACACTTGGTGTTGCTTATGAATCTTGGAAAGCTAATCGTGCACAAGCAGGCTTATGCAAACGTGGTTATTTTAAATTTCTGCCCAACTCTATGCTTCTCACATGGATGGTAGCCCATGGCACACCCTGTTTGGCTTTGTTCACTTGCCAGGAACCGCCTCATTGTTTTTAACGGAATCTGGGTCCTCCATCAGGTGAATGCGACGTAAGAGACTCCAGCCCTCTGTTGATGGGTGTTTGCGGGATTTCCGATCTTGACATCACAGCGATGCTATGAGTAGTGTGTGTCATTTTACACACGCCCCAAAGTCCTGCAGGATAAATTCCTGGCAGTGAAATCGTTGGTCAAAGGGTAAATCCGACAGGCGCTCTCCCTCGGGGAGGTTTCGCCCATTAGCACCCTTCTCCGGATTATCCTCTGCTTTCTCTTCTGTCTCTGCTTTGCAGGGGGCGGTGGAGCCTGGAATCTGCTTCCCGCAAGTCCTCTGTCGGCAAGGATCTTGTTCAGGGTCTGCCAACGAGGGCCGCTGGTGTGGAATGCAGAGGCCCAGCCGGAGGAGAAGTCCACGGGGGTATGAGAAGCAGACTCGCCGCTGAGTGCAGAGCCAATGCAGGCAGGACTTGATCCCAGGACCCTGAGATCATGACCCAAGCTGAAGGCAGACACCCAATCGACGGAGCCCCCCAGGCGCCCAGGGAGCTCTCTCTTGGTAAAGAAATAGTACTTTGTCTATGACATGGATCGCAAGCCCTTCCTCCAATGGGTAGTTGGTCCTTGGATTTCGTTGATCTGTATTTTTCTTGAAGACTACAGTAATGTTTGATGTAATCGAACTTGTTTTCTTTTATGGATTCTGGGTTTTATGCTAGTTATTGTGGTGAGGCAATGGGCTCTCAGCGAGCACCCCACGTGCTGCCCTACGTTTTCGTGGCTCCCTTGAAGCATGCAGGCTGTGTTCATTATATTCTTCAGCTTCCGTGTTCTGACTCGTTTTTCCACCTTGAGCTGTCATGGCCTGGGAGAGATGCATGATGATTTCCTACCCTCATGTACCCCGGCTGCTTCTGGTCTTCTCCGAGCTCCTGGCCGTACGTTGGGATGCATTAACATCCATCCACAACTGACGCACACCCTTGTGTGTTGTGCCCTTTCTCACTACGGAGTGCTGTTTTGTTTTGTGTAACACATTTTGTCCCCAAATCAACAATGTCTGCTATCGATTGCTGTCCCTGCATGTTTTTTTGAAGTGCATTTGTCTTGTACGTTTCTATTTTTAACCCATCTGTGTCGCTTTATTGTTGAATAATCTTGGGAATCAGCCTGTAGCTGGAACCTTCCGGTTTCACCCCGTGGGGACGTGCGTTTGTTAGAGGTTGTTAGTATTGTAGTTTCCACTTTTGATTGTGCCTTAAGGACGTCTTTCTCTGTAGGTTCTCCGTGCCCTTTCCTCTGTTTTGTCTGTTTATTTTTATCATTTGGAAGGACTGGAAGTTTGTCTTGTGGCTCTCTTACACGTCTGATTTTATACGTTCTACTCAATCCTTTATTGACCCCACACGATGAACTGCTTAGAGCAAGAGCATCTCAACTTCCTCTGCTCCTAATTTTGTTTTTGTTTTTTTTTTTTTTAAGTCTCAGTGTTTCTCTTTATACTTTAGCATGTGCTCTAGTAATCGACTTACCAGACGTAAATATGTTTCGTCTCTGGTGGAGACAGATGAGGGGGTCTGTCCTGATGCCACTTCCCGAATGTCCTTTGTCTTTTCCCTCCTGTGTCCAAAATCCTTCTCAGGTGTTCTCGTAGTTAACATCTAGGTTTTCTTTGGTAACTGAAACACGTATTGTTTTCGTCTTCCTTTTATAGTTAAAAGGTATTAACACGCTCGTCACCGGTTCTCCCGCTACACTTTCTCCAACGGTCTCTTGGTTGGCCAAAGTCGTGTTCTGGTGGTTTCTCCAGGATGAGCTCATTTTAGAGATATTCCTCTAGATTTTGGATTTTCAAAACATGTTTGTCTTTCATCTTCGTATTTGAAAGACAGATTGGCTGTGAAACTCTGGGGTTGCCATCTCCTTGTCTCCTCGTTGAGGACCTTGTAGGCATCAATCCCTGGAGGCCAGCATGGAGCATTGTCATGGTAACATGGAGGCCGGTCGAAGGGTGTCCCCTCTTCCACGACTTGAGTTTTTTTTCCTCCCCTTGGATGCCAAAAGAGTTCTCTGTTTGTCTTTAAAATCCAGCAATTTAACTACCACCTTTTGCCATTTTTTTCCCCCAAGACATGCACCTTTCGATTTGTAGACACGAGTCCCTTTTACTTGTGAAAATGGCTTACGGGTGATTATATAGGATTTCTTCGGTTCTGTTACTCCTGTCGTCCTCGGCAGAGACGCCGACTCCACAGGCTGGGTGTCCCTGGCCCGTCTGCCATGGCTGAGCTTTCCCCCTCAGGCTCCTGCCCCCCTGGGCATCCACGCTGCCTGCTGGCTCCCCACGACCCCACGGTCTCTCTGTCACCGTGTCGGCCTCACTGGGTGTCTGTCCGCCCGTGCTGGGCTTGCGTCTCCAGCCTGCTGGTGCTTTCCTCACGCTGTTTCCGGAGCTCTGCCGGGTTACCTTCCGTCCTCTCTTGATGTGTTTATCTTCGCTCTGTGTTCTTATTTATAGAGCGGAGTCCTCTGCTCAACTTCACATTTTCCTTAGTCCTGGCAAACTATCCAGGGCCTGCTGCAGAGACACAGATGGTTTATCTGCCCTTGGTCCCTCCCAGCCGATCATTCGCCTCTCCTGGGGGGCCCACCTCTTTAGGAAGCTGCTTCCTGCACATAGTGATCCCGGAAGGAAGCCCTGTTCGGTCCCAGCCTCCCGAGTCTGGACACCTGCCTGCCCCTGGAGGCCTCTGTCACGCGTCCGCGTCCTCTTCCCCTTGCTCGAAACTGCGAGCTGAGTGTACCACGTGGTTTGGCTCCCCGCCACACCTGCCCCCTAGGACAGTCTTTCTTGGATCCTTACCATATGTCCTGTGACCTTAAGTGCAACTGCAGCCCTTCCTCAGATGCGGAACATCAGGCTGCAGGTGTGAATCTCGTTCTTGTTTTCCTTCGTGCTTCTGGTTAATGTCTACGAGGAGGAGGGAGACCTACTGTCTTTCTCCTGCCATTTACAAATGGCCGTCATTGTTGTTTAAATTTTCATTTTGTTATGAGTGACACTGAATCTTGGACTTGTATTCTAAGTCAGGAATTTCTGGAACACCCAGTAGAAGGCACAGTGTTGGCTGCAGGAATTGGCCGTACCTCTGCTGGTCTTGCAGTTCCCGAAACTCTCAGCTCCCCCAGCAGGAACCAGGGTTTGTGTTTCCCCTCGGACCACGTAAGCACTTACAACAACAAATAGGGCTCATTTGCTCCAGCCTTTATGAAGACAACCACAAAATGGTTTGTCAGAGTGACCAAACCACACTTGAGCAAATTAAATACGGTTTTCTAGCAGCAACTTGAGATAATTCAAAGCATGACAACCTCAGCGGTGTTCAAGGCGCTGTTGCTATCCGTCCTCGCTGAGGAGGACATGAGGCTCCAGGAACATGCCCACATCTTGGTCCCTCCGGAGCTCTGGGACACCACTGTGGGTCAGCTGCATCCTGCGTTCTGATGGTTGCCCAGAGTCTTGATGCTAATTGTGAGAATTCGCAACTGCTCTGCAGGGCCCCATGTTCACACTTGGACCCAGATTCTTCAGCTGCCTCCCTCATTTTACCAACACCCAGTTCCTGTGGCACGAAGGGCTCGCGCCTCTCCCCGGCCTGCCTTGTGGATATCTGAGCGGCTGCCTGTTCTTGTGCTTGCCTGTTCGGGGCATGCGGGTGCCTCGCGGGTCTCCATGGCAGCTGCAGGAGGATCCTTCCCACCCCACACCCAGGTGCCTAGAACCCCCTTCCTTAGGAGTCCCAGAGCGTGGTATAGATGCTGTTTTGTAGGATGCTTTCGGGACTCTGGAGCGGACTCTGGGAGGTGGTCATGTCAGATGCGGGGAGGCAGGGCTGAGGGGTGCAGCCCCGGCTGCAAAGGGGTCCCTGCTCGGGGAGATCGCCGTCCAGCAGGCAGACAGGTCCCCTGGCTCCCTGACACCACACTGGTTACGTGTGGCCTTGCCAGGGCTCTGAGAGTTTCAGCCCGAGGACAACTGACAGGGTTGGTCAGGCTCGCTGGAGAATGGATTGGTCCCAGGCGTGGATGAGGGACACGTGTTTCGGAGAGTGTGTGAGGAAGGCGTGAGGAGGGCCAGGGAGGTGGGGGGAGGGGCACAGTATTGAGGAGGGGAGTTGACCGTGCTCCCGCTCAGCTGAATAGGGGGCATGCGTTTGCCAGATTCTTTCCCTTTTCTCCCAACACCTGGTTTGGGGGAGAGACCAAGTGGGGGCAGAGTGGAGCAATCAGCATCCTCTAATGCTCTCAACCAAGACCACGACAACAGGGGTGCACGGGGACCGGGAAAGCCCGCTGACTTCACGCTGCCAGGTCTGATGCACCCAGAGCCACCCCTCCCCCGTCTGCTGGACCAGCCCCGAAGCTCCTCCCGCCTGCCCGCCTTACGAACGTCACCAACAGGCCCACAGGTTTGCAGCAAAGCGGGGTGGGGGGGGTAAAGGGAATGCCGCCTCTGTGCCGAACCCTCATCCAGACCCCTCCCCAGATAGATGGGGCGCAGGAGGTACCCAGAGCCCCCGTTACTGACAACAGAGGGGACTCAGGAACACATCGGCTGGGCTCCTTGAGGGAAAGAACACCATTTCTCCATCACTGCAGACCTTTCAAATTAATTTTTTACAATTAGAGGCACTCATTCTTGCCTCTGTGTGATTTCAGCCTTGGCAGCACCTGCTGGACGGCTGGGGGCAGGGGACTGAAGGTAGCTGCCCCGCTGCCCATGAGCCACTGCCCCCTCCCACTGCCCCCTCCCCGCCCCTCCCCACCACCCCCCACCTCCTCCCCACCGCCCCTCCCCTCAGTACCCCTGTCCTCTCCCTGCTCCCCCCTCCCCAGCGCCCCCCACCTCCTCCCCACCGCCCCTCCCCTCAGTACCCCTGTCCTCTCCCTGCTCCCCCCTCCCCAGCGCCCCCCACCTCCTCCCCACTGCCCCTCCCCTCAGTACCCCTGCCCTCTCCCTGCTCCCCCCTCCCCACCACCCCCACCCCCTCCCCACTGCCCCTCCCCTCAGTACCCCTGCCCTCTCCCTGCTCCCCCCTCCCCACCACCCCCACCCCCTCCCCACTGCCCCTCCCCTCAGTACCCCTGCCCTCTCCCTGCTCCCCCCTCCCCACCACCCCCACCCCCTCCCCACTGCCCCTCCCCTCAGTACCCCTGCCCTCTCCCTGCTCCCCCCTCCCCACCACCCCCACCCCCCTCCCCACTGCCCCTCCCCTCAGTACCCCTGCCCTCTCCCTGCTCCCCCCTCCCCACCACCCCCACCCCCTCCCCACTGCCCCTCCCCTCAGTACCCCTGCCCTCTCCCTACTCCCCCCTCCCCACCACCCCCACCTCCTCCCCACTGCCCCTCCCCTCAGTACCCCTGCCCTCTCCCTGCTCCCCCCTCCCCACCACCCCCACCCCCCTCCCCACTGCCCCTCCCCTCAGTACCCCTGCCTCTCCCTGCTCCCCCCTCCCCCACCACCCCCACCCCCTCCCCACTGCCCCTCCCCTCAGTACCCCTGCCCTCTCCTACTCCCCCCTCCCCACCACCCCCACCTCCTCCCCACTGCCCCTCCCCTCAGTACCCCTGCCCTCTCCCTACTCCCCCCTCCCCACCACCCCCACCTCCTCCCCACTGCCCCTCCCCTCAGTACCCCTGCCCTCTCCCTGCTCCCCCCTCCCCACCACCCCCACCCCCTCCCCACTGCCCCTCCCCTCAGTACCCCTGTCCTCTCCCTGCTCCCCCCTCCCCAGCGCCCCCCACCTCCTCCCCACTGCCCCTCCCCTCAGTACCCCTGCCCTCTCCCTGCTCCCCCCTCCCCACCACCCCCACCCCCTCCCCACCGCCCCTCCCCTCAGTACCCCTGCCCTCTCCCTGCTCCCCCCTCCCCAGCGCCCCCCACCTCCTCCCCACCGCCCCTCCCCTCAGTACCCCTGCCCTCTCCCTGCTCCCCCCTCCCCAGCGCCCCCCACCTCCTCCCCACCGCCCCTCCCCTCAGTACCCCTGCCCTCTCCCTGCTCCCCCCTCCCCAGCGCCCCCACCTCCTCCCCACCGCCCCTCCCCTCAGTACCCCTGCCCTCTCCCTGCTCCCCCCTCCCCAGCGCCCCCCACCTCCTCCCCACCGCCCCTCCCCTCAGTACCCCTGCCCTCTCCCTACTCCCCCCTCCCCACCACCCCCACCTCCTCCCCACTGCCCCTCCCCTCAGTACCCCTGCCCTCTCCCTGCTCCCCCCTCCCCAGCGCCCCCCACCTCCTCCCCACAGCTCCCTCCCACTGCCCCCTCCCCCAAACCCCCCCACCCCCTTCCACTGCTCCCTTCCCTGCTCCTCCCCACTGCCCCCTCTCCCAACACCCCTACCCTTTCCCTACTCCCCCCTCCCAGCCCCCTCCTCCAGCCCTGCTGGCTCTCATTCCTGCCAGTAGCCACACCTCTGGAGGCCTTCTCCCTTCATCCTCCAGCCTGGCTCCGATCACATCACTCAGGCCAGGACTTGGACAACTGGATTCTGGTTCTGGTGCGTCAGCTGACCCCCTGTGGTTGTGCCCAGTTCATGCGTCATCCGGGCCTGGGTGTTCTCATCAGTAGGACGCCTCGCCTGGACCAGGTGTTCCTCCCTGTGTATTCACCCCAGATGACTGTACTAGAGAGAAGAGTTGGAAAAAGACCCTCCCTGTGGCCTGGACCCTGACGCTGGCCATGCAGTGGCACCTTCCTAGGGAAAGGTACCATGAGGAGATTATGCCAAGGTTGGGCGACCTCCCTGTTACAGCCCCGTGCTCGGATTCCTGTTGTAAGCTCTTTCCCACGTGTGTCCTTTTGAGTCCCAAATAATTTATCCTTGGGTTTCGCCACAGGGGGAGGGGGAGACTACAACCCCCACCCCCCAGCTTCACTTGCTGGAATGCAGGAGGTGGAGCTTACAAGGCTCAGGAAACCACATTGCTGCCTCCATCACGGACGGAGGAAAACCAGCCTTAGGAAATTGAATTTCTGCCTTCAAGCAGAAGAGTATTCCAGGCCAAAGGCATAGTGTGTGCAAAGGCCCTGGGGCTGGAGACGGTAGGGTGGGATTAGGCACTGAATGGTGGTCAGAATGGCCTGTTGCAAGCAGAAAGGGGGAGCAAGGGGCAGGTAAGGCTGGATGGGTTTGACTGTGCAGGGCTGGCTGCCAGGTACAAGTTTCAGTGTTTACCCCAAGAGCCCCAGCAGGCTTCAGACGGGTCTAGGAGGAAATCTTATGATGGGATTTGCATGTCTCAGAAAGAACTGCCTGGAGGGGGTTTCATGAAGGTCCCAGTGGGGACGGTGCTCAGGAGAGGATGAAGGGAGGCAGGCCGGGCCTCAGTGGCCCTCTGCAGGGGCAGGACTGGCCTCCAGGGGCACGTGTCGTGCAACAGGGTGCGTGACAATGGCGTGTACCTGCAGAGCACAGTGATGTGCACATAAAGACCCGCAGACCACCATCTGCCCTCAGAACCTAAGTGCTCCTTTGGTGAGAAATTCATGAAATCGATGGATATCTAGAGACTCAATTTTCACTGAAGATCATAGGAGGCTGGACTATCACTCTGTGATCACCAGCTCACTGGGGAAACTGAGTCACATGGAGGAAAGGGGCGTGTCCAGAGCCACCCTATGAGATGTGGCAAAGCAGGTGTGAGCAGCCCGTTGCCAGCACCCGGCTCCCTGCCTCCCACCATCCCAGCTTGCCAGGTGTGCACTGGTGTGGCACAGGGCTGGTGGTCCCCCCTGTCCTACGGGGGCCCACGTGGAGACTCAGAGGGGCTTTGCTGGAGGAAAGAGAGGCTCACCCTGCCCTCAACCAATCACCAAATCTTCCCAAACGTGTTCCTACTGGGCACTGAGCCCCGAGTGAATGGGGTCAGGACCTCTGCCACCAGTGCCAGTGGGGGCTTGGGGTGCTCAGAGTTGATGGGGTGTCCCATGGTCCGCTGGTCATGTCAGGGGCTGCAGGGTGGTGATGGGAACGTGGAGCAGGTGGGCGTGGGGGCTGAGCCGGGGCCACGGGGAGAGCCCAGAGGTAGCTCTCACCTCGGGCGTCTGCGTGATAGCCAGACCTCTGAACAGCCGCGACACCCTCCCTGCCGAGGGCTGCCTGCCAGGAGGTGGGGTGTTGGTTTTCTGTTGCGGCCCTAACAAAGCACCACAAACCAGACGGCTTAAAATAGCAGAATTTACTCTCTCCCAGTCTGGAGCTCCAAGTCTGAAGTCAAGGTGTGGGTGGGGCCATGCTCATCAGAAGCTTTGGGGGGTGGGTGGTGTGGGGGGGGGCCTTCCCGCCTCTGCCGCCTCCTGGCGGCTCCCAGGCTTGTGGCCACCTCCCTCCCGTGTGCCTCCGACTTCACCTGCCTGCTCCCTGGGTGTGGTCCCTCCTCTGACTTACACAAGGATACCAGTCACTGGAATTTGGGCCTGTCTTGATCCAGGATGATCTCATCTTGAGATCCTTACCTTAATTACATCTGAAAAACCCTATTCCCAAATAAAATCACATTCTGAGCTTCTGGGTGGACATGAATTTTGGGCGTAATATTCAACCCACCACGGGACCCTCCTACCTCCGAGCTCTGCAGCCGTGAGTCCCCTGGTGTGAACAACGGGAGCATTCCCGCTGCCCTGGTCTGTCCACACCCAGGGCCCATCACCCCCTCGGCTCGACCATAGCCTGCTCACTGATCTCCTGGCCTCCAGCCTCGTACCCTCCAGCCAGGCTCTTCACAGCGGCCATGGAGAACCTGGGTAGGCCGACTCCAGGGTGAGATCCCTGGGGGACCCCCCACCGCTGTCTGGGCAGAGGTGGGACCAGTGCCTGTGCTCCCCATGCTGGTGGACCTGCCCCTCTGTGCTTGGCCCCGTTGATGGCCCCACAATGCCTGCCCTACCTTGTGTCCCTACCGGGGCCAGGTGCATGAGCTGCTTGGAAGATGCCCTTCCTTCCTTGGGCCTCATGCTTTGGAAAAGTCCCTTCTCTGTCTGGAACGCTGCTCCTTGGTGTGTTAGCATGGCGCCCGTGCATCCTACAGCCTCAGCTGGGGCAGCTCTGCCGGGACTGCTTCCTGGCACCAGCCTTGCCCTCCGTCCAAGCAGGGGGTCCAGGCAGGGCCTCCAGGTGTCCACCGAGCACCATGTCCACTGGGCAGGCAGGATTTACCTGTTTGAGGGGGGGTGTCTCCTGGCTGGACGCCCGGGGAGGTCTTCCTGTCTCCCATCTGCAGCCCCGGCAGCAGGAGACCCCGGCCCAGAGGGGGTATTGAGTGAGCGACCCGGTGGGGCCTCGGCCCAGCTCAGACTGTAAATCCCACGCACTCTCCTCCCGCGGAGCCCGGCCGTGCCCGCTTCAATCACTCCCTTCCCTGACAGGGGCGCCCGGACAGCATCCTCTCCTCCGCCGCGGAGTAGTTAAATCCTCCCCAAATGTTACTTGCAAAATGATGAAAAACTCAAGAGAGGGTCTCAGGGAGCATGGGCCGCAGTCTTGCCATTATCTTTGATGATAAATCTTTCTTTCTGATAGCAAACAGTGTCTGCAGTATTTCATAATTGGTGAGATGAAGAGCGCCTATTTTCCAAGATGTTCGGGAATAACTCAGTTTTAAAGACCACGTCCTAACAACTGGAATGGGCCGATTATTCCAGGGGAATCCGCCGAGAATCACTGCCACACGAGGTAGGAAAATGTGCCTGAATTATTGCTGAAACTTTGCTAAGAGATTCACGGTTGCCATTGCCAGGAGAGGCGTTAATGCCCATTTATTAAAAATGTTTTTGAGGTTTTACTTCCGGTAGTAGGATTTGTTTTATTTAAGTATGTCCTCCGGAGCACTTGCGGTGGCAGAACCATCCGTCTGCCCGTCCCCTGACTCAGCAGGGACGGTGCGTGGATGGGGGGCCCCATGGGAGGGGAGGGGATCCGGCCTGGGACAGGTGACAGAGGGAGGCATGCACGAGGTGGGTCAGCATCCTATTCGGACGAGAGGAGGCACCTGCCGCCACGCGCTGAACCAGCTCTGTCATGTGCAGGCACCGCTGCGCTTTTGTCGTCTGTGGGGTGGAATGTTCAGTGCATCCATGACGAGTCTGTGGGGGTCACGATTTTCACAAAGGCCGAGATGAGTTGGCGCAACAGCAGCGTGAGACCCTCAAGGGGCCTCCAGAGCCCTCCAGTGCTGTCCTGCTTCAGTGGGCTCTCTAGAGATGACCAGATCAAGAGGCTCCCCAAGAGGCCACAGCAAGCTGGAGACGTGGCCAGGCCTGGAACCAGCACCCTTCCCACTGAGGGGGCCCCTTGCTGAGTTGTCTGAGCCCTGGGCTTGGGGGTGTTGGCCGGAACATCCTGGGCTGGGAGCTCTCCCCACTGAGCACAGGTGGGTTCCCTGCTGGGTGTTTTTCCAGGGATGCCCACGCTGAGATGCGGACAGGAAGGTGCATGTAGGTCATGGCAGGAAGGTGTATTCATGTCCCATGGCTGCCACAGACCAGGGGGTTTAAAATGACAGACCTGGCTTCCCTCCCAGTTCTGGGGGCCAGAAGTCTGAAATCCTGGTGTCAGCAGGGCCATGCTCCCTCTTGAGTTTCTAGGGGGGGGGGTCCCTTCCTGCCTCTGCCAGCTGCCGGTCATCCCAGCCCCTGCCTGTGTCGTCACACGCCTCTGCCCTGAGTCTGTGTTTTCTTTTCCGTTTCTTATGAGAACACTTGCGGTTGGATTCAAGGCCCCACCTGGATGGTCTAGGACTTAATTTCCATTTGAAAACCCCCATTTCCCAAATAAGGTCACATTCACAGGTTCTGGGAATCAGGGTGTGGACATATCTTTTTAGGGGCCACCATTCAACCCATTCCAGATGGGGTGCTCAGGAAAGTAGCTGCTTGGTGAGGCTGGGAGTGCTTTTGGGGCTCTGGACACTGAGGCTCAAGGGTCTTGGAGGCGGGGCCAGGTCCCCTCTGAGTCTGTTGGACCTGAGTCCTCACCTAGGAGTGGGGAGTCAGGATTCTGGGGTGAGGCTTTGGGAGCAAGGGTGGGGGTGTGGACCGAGTACTTCAGAGAACCACGTGTGCAGGACAGGGCAAAGGAGGGGGGCAGGGCTTGGGTGGCACACAGACCTGGTCTTGTGGTCTTGCCCCATCTCCTCTGTGCACACTCTGCAGCCCATTTAGTCTCCCGAGCCTCCATCTGCTTGTCTACAAACCGGGGTGGCAATATTGCCTACGCCCTGCTGCTTGTGAGGATTGGATGAGAGCCAAGCTCCAAAGTGGCCAGCCACCAATGTGCAGCAGGTGCACGCAGTGCCATAAGGTAGGTGCACACATGTTGGCACTGCAGGTCGACACAAATATACACTAGGTGCACACTGATGCGTGGATGGGCAAGAGCAGATGCACACGCAGACACCTGGTTGGTGCATGTGGGTTTTGTAGATGCCCAGACTGACACAGCAGGTGCACACACAGACACAGACACACAGCAGATGCACACACACACTAGGTGCACACACACTAGGTGCACACACAGACACAGACACACACACACAGTAGGTGCACACACAGACACAGATGCACAGCAGGTGCACACACACAGTAGGTGCACACACACAGTAGGTGCACACACAGACACAGATGCACAGCAGGTGCACACACACAGCAGGTGCACACACAGCAGGTGCACACACACACAGATGCCCAGCAGGTGCACACACTAGTTCACAGCAGGTACACACACGACACATATGGGGCGTACCTGTGTTCCCTCCCCACTGCCTGCTCACAGGTGCATCAGGGCATGTTTCTCTTAGCTGCCGCAGAGTCATCTCCAGCAGGCAGGCCCCTCAGCTTTGCTGGTTTCCCTATCACCCCTGGCCTCCAGCTGCTGGGCAGCAGGACAGGGCACTAGGGTCTGGACCCCGCTGAGTAAAGGGGTACAGGTGGGGCTACCGGGTGCAGGCTTGGTGGCTAGGACACTAACAGCTGAACCACATGGAGAGCCTGTCATCGGGGAACATGAGGGCAGGTGAGGTGTCACGGCTCTTGGGAGACAGGGAGTCTGGAGAAAAGCTTCAAGGGGGCTCTGGGAGGGTCGGTGGGAGCTGTGGTTGGTGGGTGGGATTGGGGCATCAGGAGACCCCTGATCCACACGGAACGGAACCCAGAAATCCCGTGCAGCTGTTTTCCAGATTCCGTCCTCCAGGTTTTGCGGGGTATGCAGGGATGTGATCCTGGTACTGTTGAGAAGGGGCTCGGGTGGCAACTTGCCCAGGGGTATGGGCTGTCTGCCCACACGCGGGGACCTGCCCACCCCTGCCTGTAGAGGCCACAGTGACCCGGGGCTCTGCTGGACAGGCATCCTCCCCTTCTCTAGACCGTGCTTCCAAACAGCACCCAGGAACTTGCTAGAAATGGAGACTCAGGCCACCCCAGCCGGCTGAACCCAGAGCTCTGAGGATGGGCCTGGGATCTGTCCCCGGCTGTCCGGGTGATGCCAGTGTGCGCTTTAGTTTGAGAAGCTGCCTGTCTCTGCTGGTGTCCTGGGGCCTCCTGCCAAGCCTGCTGAGCTGAGGGGCTCCCCCAGCTCCGCGGCCAGCCTGGCTGATGCCCAGAAGCACTGCGGTAATTAACAGCTTTATCTCAAAGAGCCGCTCTCTCCCTGTCCCTGCCAGGGGAGCTCCTCAGGTGGTCTCCAGACAAGAGCTTTGCCCTTCATATTGAATGTGATGCTGGAAAGGAGGCTGGAGGCCTGGGAAAAGATTTGTTAGAAAAAATCCAGGGGAAGAAAAGGGCAGGTGTACGTGTTCATTTGTTGGCCGACATTCATTGAGCCCCTGTCCCATGAGGCTCACACGCTCACAGTGGAGACGCCAGCGGATCCAAAAGCATCCCTACCCTTGAGAGCCTACGTCAGGGTGCACCCTGCACACAGGCCTGCCTGGACACTGCCTGCCTCTTTGGAGTGCCTTTCCTTGGTGAAGCATCCTTGAGAGCAATTCACCTGCAGGTACGGCTTGCTCAGGCATGGCCACCACTCCATTCTACACACTGCTCTTCATGCTGTTGGCCAACTGCCTCGTTCGCAGTGGAGGCCACATGGGCTACTCTCCACCTGCAAAGAGTGGCCTTGCTAAGCATTTCAACAGAATCTCAAACCAATTTCTAAACCTCAACAAGATTCCTCCCAACTCAGGATTTCTGTTTGTTTTTTCTTTGAAAAACCAAAATATTTGGTCATATTTGACCCGGGACAATATCCTACTGGAAGTAAGTAGGCTGTGCTCCCGACCGGGGCCAGTGGTGTTCAGTTCATTGTGGTCCCGCTGTCTACGGAACAGTGTTGACAGTCCTGACAGCTGTGGCCAGGTTTAAACAGAGGGGTGTGTTGAAGCCCCAAGCTTCTGGGTTCCTCAGACACTGTGTGTGCTCAGAAAGGCACATCCTCCCTCCTCCTCTCATCTCCCCGTGAACAGTGAGGGTGACACTCTTCCCTGGGTCCAGCCAGTCCTCAGGGCAGACACGACCGCGGGGACGTCCTGCACCGTCCACCATGTCCCTGTCCGGCACTCGCTCACTTTCTCATCGAGACCACCTGACAGCCCTCTCCATGCACACAGGGAGGGTCCCCTGCCAGTTCACAGAGGGCCCCAAAGCTTGGGGAAGTTCGCTACCTGTCCATGTCCTTCGTGGCCTCCTGTTTTAACCAGCGCATTGGAGGTGTGGCCCCCCTTGAGCCAGCGTTGGGTCAGATATGCTCAAGACCCTGGACCCGAGGGGACCGCCTTCCCCCTACTCCCCACATATCAGCCTGGGGGGGGGGAGTTCCACGCACGTGGCACCACTCAGAGATGGACTAGACCCAAAACCAGAGCCCCAAACAAGTAAATATTTGTTCCAGAAACTCGTGATGTCAAGTCTTACCGTAAGTACATTTGGTGAGTGACAGGCTGATAAATCTTGCCCGTGTTAAGATTCTCTGTGCTCCAAGCCCTCACCCTTGACTGCTTGTCATTCTGCATCTGTGTGGCTCTGTCACAGAGACACATGGCCTCCCTCCCCATCTCAGCTCCGGCCCCAACAGGAATCCTCCGGCCTGGGAGCTGCTCGGCCCCCGCCCCCGCCGTCCGCCTGTGCCCTCCTGCCTCGGCAAGGACCCCATTCCCTCCTCCCCTTCTGGCACAGCAGTGAGGCTGCTTTGAATAGGATGGCACCAGGGTGGGTGGTTTCTGAGCCCCCTTCCCCGCCTGTCCTGGAGCCGAACCCAAGGCTGCTTCCCTTGTCTGGGAAAGGCTGTGCTCCCTGCCTTCCCATCTCTTGGGGTTCCCAGCCCCTCAGCAACACAACAACACAGTTCACATGGAGGGAAAAGGTTGTTGGGGCTGTGGCTCGTGGGCGGGGATTCAGGACACAGTGGTCGTCCATCACTCTTAGCACCTTCTCCTTCTCTGGGCCTCTCGTTCTCCTCCTGCAGGCTTGCATTTGCTCTGAGTTTCCTGGGAACTGATGGGATTCTAGGCCTGTGCCATGTAAGCTTCTATGGGTGCAGCTGACCCGTTGGTGCAGCGAATGTTCACTGCACTCCTACCGTGTGAATGGAAAGGGTGCGTCCTGCGGCCAGGCCCCGCTTCTGCTCTCCTGGAGCCGACGGCTTCTCTGGGGGGGGCATGTGGGGTCTGCTTGGGGCCCTCTGAATGCTGGCTGAGGGGGTCTGGAGGCGAGTGGACACCACGGGGAGTCCGGCTGGTGAGGAGCAAGGAGGGTGCTGGGTCTGCATCCTGAGGATGAAACGGTGGCCCCTGGATTGCCCAGAAATGGGTGGTTCTCTGGTTCCAAGATCTGGAGCTCACTCTGGAGCTTCTGCTTTGAGGACTTCATAGGAGAAAAAAAGGAGAGCTTGATCACTCTCAATGTGAAGAACTTGGAAAACTCTGCAGGTCTGAGCCAAATGTATCAGGGCAGAGAATGCCTGAAGGCAAGGAGAGAGTCCTGGAGGCGCTGGGGAGAATGGCTCGGGTGGGTGAGTGGGTGGGTGGGTGGCTCTGTTCTCTGCTGTGTGTCCACTCTGCGTGGTGTCCAGGGCTGGGCTGGGGCCCCCTTCACCTAGGACACTTTGTCCTTGCCGTTTGCCTCGGAGCAAAGAACAGGCTGAAGGGAGTTAAAAAAAAAAATGGAAAAACTTGGATCATCTGGACTGTAACGGTCGGCAAATCTAGCTGGCTGGTGATTTTGCAAACAAAGTTTTATCAGAGGACAGCCACGCCCATTAGCTGAGGCATTTACAGGAAGAACTGGCCAAGCCCTAATCTAGGGAAGTAGGGAAAAATTTACTCAACACCTTTATTTTCACTCGTGAGATTTAAAGCATGTTAACATTCTGCAATGTTGGCTTCAGATACTTTGTTCTGAAAGAATGAAGACCACCCTTGAAGCCCCTTCCTCTCCTTCTCTGCGGAAGCCACCCCTCACTGAGTTTGGCAGGTATCATTTTTATTCTTTCACTAGGTAAGTATATGTACGTAAACAATATCCAGTATTGTGTGCTTAGAATGCCACATGGATGGCATCTCCTTATTGTATAATTTTTTCAAGACCTATGACCCGGGAGCCCATTGATCCTAAACCGCCACATAGCACCGACCGGGCCTCATCCCTCCACTCCTGGTCCGGTGGGCTTTTGGCTGTTGCCGACGCAGTTGCCCTGGGCAGTGTCAGCCTCCTCACCGTGAATTTATGGGGCCGAGTTCCGTGGTGGGAGCATTCTGGAAAGGGAGTGGCTGCGTTTAAGGGGTGTGCCCATCTGGGGGACGCTGCTCAGCGGTCCCCACTCCCAGGTACCAGGGCCGCCTTACACCTACTCCACACATCGGCTCGTCAGTCCCCGCAGCAGCCCATGACGCCTAGGCTGTATTATCCCCATGGTGCAGATGGGACAGTTGAGGCCCACGGAGGCTACGTGTCTCCCCTGAGGTCATGTGGCCGAGAGGCGCCAGGGCCAAGACGCAAACCCTTGCCATCCTGCTCGAGGGCCAAAGAGATAAACCCCAGCCTCTGGTCACTCAGGAGCTGTCCGGGGCCCCCTTTTCTGTGCTGCCGCTGTGAATGCAGGGTCTGATCCCTCCACACCCTTGGCAACACGTGGCGTGGTCAGGCAGACCCTCTGAGATGTTGTGCTGGGTGTAACGTGCCCTTCCCTGATAGTTAGCCGCTGTGGGCATCCTGTCACATTTGAGGGCTGTGATGCCTAGTTTTCGTGTGTCTGCTGGCTAGGCTACAGTAACCAGGGACTTAATCAAAGCCCAGCCTGGCTGTTGCTGTGATGGTGTTCTGTCGACGTGGTTGACACCTACAGTCAGTAGACTTTAAGTAAAGGTGATTACCCCGGACAGTGTGGGTGAGCCACACCCAATCAGCTGAAAGACTTGTGAACAAATGCTGAGGCTTCCCAGAAAAGAAGAAACTCTGTCCTAAGATTGCACCATCAACTTGTGCCTCAGTTTCCAGTCTGCTGGCATGCCCAGTGGGCTTCAGACCTGCCAGCCCCCGTAACCGTATGAGCTGATTCCTTAAACAAATGCTATTTGTATCTCCTCTTGGTTCTATTTCCCTGGGGAACTCGAATTCATGTTTTCTCTTCTGTGGCATGCCTGTGAATATCTTTATATATTCCAAGTACTGATACCTGCTCAGTTATGTTAGCTGAAATTGCCTCCCCTTTGGGCTATGACTTACCTTTGTGCCGTCCTTCTGATGAACAAAATTCTCTTCCTTTCTAGATTGTGGGTTAGTGTGTGTGTGTTAAGAAATCTCGTATGCTCTCATATTTTCTTTTAAAAACTTTGGAGTTTTCTTTCTACCACATAGGTCTTTTATCTGATAAAAGTGGGTTTATGTGTGTTGGGTGAGGTGGGGGTTGTGCTGGGTGCATCCCCTGGTTAGTGTTATCGACCACTCATTGCACGTGTCAGAGCCTCATGGAGTGGAGATGGCAAACCTTGGATTTCTGGTCAGTATTCCACGGTCTATGCAGAATGCAGCCTGGAGGGTTGCTGATATAGGAAAACGCTACCCAGAGAAGAATATGAGCTTCTGGAATGTGGCTTTTTAAAGGAGATTTTTTCTTTTTCTTTTTTTAAAGATTTATTTATTTATTTTGAGAGAATGAGAATGAGAGAGAGAGAGAGAGCGAGCACGTGAGAGGGGGGAGGGTCAGAGGGAGAAGCAGGTTCCTCGCTGAGCAGGGAGCCTGATGAGGGACTCGATCCCGGGACTCCAGGATCATGACCTGAGCCGAAGGCAGTCGCTTAACCAACTATTTTCTTCAACCACGTAACGGATGTATGCTGGAGTTTCAGTGTAACATGATTGGAGATCTTAGGGGCCTTTACAAGGACATTGACACCACGGCGGCTCTTAGACTGGAACACCCCGATGCAATCTGCCACCATCACCGCTGGTCCCAGTGAGTCCCCAGTGCCTAAGCAGGGGTCCCGAGAGTCATGCTCAGCACACACATTCCAGCCATACTTGTCAGCTGGATTGGCTGAAAATAAGTGATTTGAACTTACAAAAACAGCCAATTACTGCTGTAAAATATTTTAGCCAAGCCTCCAACCTTGTACTCTGCAGGACTACATCAGGGTTCAAATTTTATTTTCTGTATGTGAACACTCATTCCAGCGACATTTACAGAATAATTCATTTGTTCCCTACCGATTTGTGCTTTGCCTTGCTGTGTGCTTGGCTGCTCTTGATTGGATGGATGTTGGGCATTGTATACGGAAAATGGTAGAAATAGTTTTAAGCCTAGGGTCTTCCTGTCTTCTTCTGCAGGTTTTCAGAGTCTCTGGCTAGAAGCAGGGGCATTCAGAAACAGGTCCTCTCCCTTCCCACTCAGAGACTGAGTTTCTGAGCTGGGCACTTGTCCCTGGGGAGGGCTCAGCTCTTTCCTTGTTCCCAGGTATGGGGGTTGGAGAGGGGCCCCTGCCTACTGATTTTAATGTCACTCTATTAAGATCAGCTTTCTGCTGGTACGTGGGTCTGTTTCTGTGGGTCCTGTTTCACAGGCTCATTTTTCTGTCCCTGTCATGATGTGTGCCCCCTTTAACTGCTCTGCCCTCTGGTGGGACACATCCCATATTCCCCTGTTTTGTACTTCCGTATCTTCTTAGCGAGTTCGGAGCCTTTGCTTGTCCAGATGAATCCTAGAGTGACCTTCTCAGGTTCCACAAAGCATGCTGTTGAGGTTTGATTGGAATTGTGATGAAAGTATGCGTTGACTTTGTAGAAATGACACCATCTTAATGTCAACCCCTCCCCTGCATGAGCATAGTACACTCCCCAACTAATTGTATTGTTTTATGTGTCTTGCATATTTTTCTTTTTAAAAAAATTAATAGACTTTATTTTTTAGAACAGTTTTAGCCTTATAGAAAGATTGAGCAGGTAGTACAGAGAATTTTTATATATACCATTCCTCCATTTTTCCTGTTTTTTTTTATCTTGGGTTAGGGTGATATATTTGTTTTTTTTTTAAGATTTTTTATTTATTTATTCATGAGAGAGAGAGAGAGAGAGAGGCAGAGGGAGAAGCAGGCTCCCAAGGAGCAAGGAACCCGATGCGGGACTTGATCCCAGGACCCTGGGATCTTGACCTGAGCCGAAGGCAGACGCTTAGCCATCCGAGCCTCCCAGGCGCCCTTAGGGTGGTACATTTGTGACAACTGGCGAGTGATTATCA